>NC_079320.1:48964020-49660270 GCF_029931775.1 Euleptes europaea
CCAGTCCAGGATTCGGCTGGCCAGTGACTGGAACTCACTTGCATACTGCGCCACCGACTTGGTCCCTTGGCGCAGTTGCATCAGGGAGGCTTTAGCCCGCTCTCCCAGAGTCGGGTCCTCAAAGCGGTTTCGGAGTGCTATCATAAACTCGTCCAGCGTTCTCAGCACCGGCGAGCGGAGTTCATACTGCAAAACCATCCAGGCGGCCGCCTCCCCTTGCAGTAAGGAAGCCACGTACTGTACCCGGGACTCCTCGGAGGTGAAGGTTCGGCCTTGTTCTCGCATAAAAATGTCCACTTGGACCATGAAAAAGGTCAGCTGGTCCCCTGAACCGTCATACGTGACTTTCAGGTCCCGACGGGACGGGAGGCTAGGAGGCGCGGGAGGGGCTGCCGGTGCTCCGTCCGGGAGATTGCCGGCGGGCGGTTGCACTTTCAGCGCGTCCAGGGCCGCTGCCATCTCACCCATCACCCGCTGCATGGTTTCCATCTGCTCCTGCATAGCTTGGCGATCCTCCTGCCACTGCTTGCGTTCTTCCTCCATCAGGGCCTCCTTGCGTGCCGGGTCCCCTTCGAGTCCCGTGCTGGGGAAGGCCAACCGGCGATCCTTCGCCGCGGTACGGGAGAGAGACCAACCCTTGGGGGAGTCCAGCCAATTATTAAAAAGTCCTCGGGGACGTCCGTCCCGGCCTTGGTCGGGGATGGGATCCCTAGGCTTCTTTGGCTTGGCACCCTCCTCCTTGGGGTCCGGTTTCTCCGGCACCACCGGTTCATTCGGTGCGTCAGGGGTAGTAGGGGTGTTTTCCTCGTCGCCTTGCATTCTGTCCCAAAAGGTACAGCAGCAGTCCGAGAGGCAAGGACTTGCAGCTTAATGTGAGAGATCCCCTCTCTCTGAGTTTACTTCTCCAAATCAAATGTTCAGACGTTGATAAAGAAACAAAGGATTTATTGAAGACATCAGGAGATGAGACAGGCACAGGTAGAAAGCTGCAAGTGAGGGGCTATTCAGGTTTACAGAATATATTGACTCCAGGGCACTGGGGCACTGGGGTTCACACTTATTGTTATGGGAAGTTACAAGCTTGGCATAATACAAAACATCAGACGAGTCCCAGGAAGTCTGGTGAAGCTATCACACTTCCAAGGCCGCATCGGCCTGAGGGAGTACTGACAGGAAGAACAGCGGGGGGGAAGATACTAGGGGCAATCAGGCCTGGCGCCTGAGACCAGAAGGTGTGAACTGCTTTTACGAGTTCACTGATAACAAAGCAAAAGCAGGTGATGGAAAGCAGAGACACATAGACAGAGACCCTCACAGACTGCAGTGTGGGCCATTGCAGGGATGCTGAAGAGTCAGGCTTCCTCTTGCTTTTGCATCCCCGTTCTAAGGGCGAGACCCACCCTGGCTCTGAGCTCCGAGCCGTCACATGCGGTACGGCTCCTGCTCTTCCTTGCCAAGCCTTTTTAGTGCTCGAGGGAGGTGTGCCGAGTGCAATCCACCCTAGCCGCGAGGTCTATAGGTAAAGGATAGCGGCACCCCTCAGAAAACTCTCTTCCTTAAGGCACTTTTCTAATTGGTACTAACCTTCTGCCCCCTTTTCAGAAAAAATGCAGCAAACCCAATCATACTTGTAGGCAGTGGACCTTGAGTTTCCCTTTTCAAAATAAAAACTTTCCTCCATTTTTCTTATGCAAAACAAGAAGCAAGTAGGTGAAGGTATTTTTAAATAAGAAGTACAATCACAGAGAAAAGAGTGAAGGAGCACAGCTAGCAAAGCTGTTCTTGTGATGCAAGAAAGGTAAAGAAAGGTGGAAGGTGAACCAATAGTGTTGCCAACCTCCAGGTGGCGGCTGGAGATCTCCTGCAAATATAACTGATCTCCAGGTGATGGAGATTAGGAAGAACCAATAAAATATATCTGCCAACTTGTCACAAGAACTATGTCATCAATTCCAATCTGAAGTTAAGCCCCAAAGCAGAGCAAAAATCTATAAAATATATGCTTGCTTACCATTAAGTCTATTCATTAACTTGCTACTGGTAACAGAATGTTTCTCTGGTCTTAAATTTAAAATATACTGTAACTCTGAGGATTCTGTAATGAACAGGTTGTTTCCTGGGATTTCAATTGCCTGAAATCAGGAAGAAGTAGAAAGAGAATGAGCATTACCCCTGCTCCCCACAAAAAACTCAACATACTGATGAGTGTTTGAGGAAACTAGGGGGGATATTTTCTTCCTAATGAATATTTATTACATGAAAGCCTCCCTGCCAACCTCCAGGTGCTTTAATTTGATCAGAAAATGTCAGCAAAAGACAATGGGTTAGACAGCCATGGGTAATATAGTGGTCCAGGTCCCATCACTGAGGAACATGGACGGGAGAGGAGAATACGGGTTATTTTTCAATAAGAGGGTATCCAGAATTGCCAGGGCCTCGGCTGTGACACTATCCAGGTGTACAGTGATTGAATGAATAGTAGAATCTGGCAGAGCCACAGGTGATGACATTGCTTGCTGGTGCCAGATTCGCCTGTCCATTCAGTAGCTGTGCAACAGCACACCACTACAGCTATGACCCTGGTACCTCAAGTGCACCATACTGATGTAGCCCAGTAAGCATATCACTTACCTCTGCCTTTTCTGTGGTTCTGTAATCTTCCCTGCAACCCCACACATGAAGCACTACTGGAGTTAGATCATATGGCTCCCTTTTAGTTAGGGCTGAAGAGAAATTCTCTTAATTCCTCTTTATCCAGTTTCTCTGTAAAATTCAACTAGGGTTACATTTGCCCACTGGAGGCAGGAGATCTTCTGCCCCCAGCACACCCTTCCTGCTGCTGCTCAGATGGTGGGAGAAAAATGAGAGAGGGGAATCATCAGAATCCCAATGTACTGACATCACTCCCAGTTATGTCACAAGTGACGTCAGCACGTTGCCAGTGACATCATTACATCACTGGTTAGCCCCGCACCCTGCCGGTTGCCAGTCTCACGTTGATAGCCCTAGATCTTTTCCTCTTTAAAGAGAAACCAAAGAGAAATGAAAATGAATCCTCTGTTTTAGAGGGTGAAAAATGAATATGAACAATCAATGGCTGTGTCTATGAGCATAAATTTTAGAAGAAATTCCCCTTACCATTACAGCACTACAGACTTGTGTAGTTTCCATCATTTTCTGTGAACCTCCAGCTTTCTTTTCTTTTTCTTTTTAAAATTATTATTATTGTTATTTCACTTTAATACCCCACTCTTCCTGGCCAAGATAGGGTTCAGAGCAGCTCACAAGGGAATAATATCCCATTTAGTCAATAAAACCATTAAAACAACATTTAAAATAGCCCTGTAAAATTATATAAATCAAACATCCTAAAATTACTTAAGGCACCTCTAAGTGTAAAATAAATTACAACTAGGCGAGCAGATGGAACTAAATACTACAGGGGTGAGGGTTACGGAGGCCAGCAATCATATATAGGAAACTGTAGCTGGCCTCAACCATAAACCTGGCGGAATAGCTATGTTTTACAGGCCCTGCAGAACTCTTTGAGGTCCCGCAGGGCATTGGTCTCACTAGAGAGGCTATTCCACCAGGCAGGGGCCAGGGCCGAAAAAGCCCTGGCCCTGGTCGAGGCCAGCCAGACATTCCTCCACCGGGGGACCACCAAAGATTGGTATTAGTTGAACGAAGAGTCCTCCGGGGAACATACCAGGAGAGGCGGTCCCACAGATACGAAGGACCCAGACTGTGTAAGGCTTTAATGGTAATAACCAGCACCTTGAATCTGACCCGATATTCCAGCTGGAGCTAGTGCAGCCGTTTAAGCACTGGCGTAATATGAGCCCGTGGTGAGGTCCCGTAAGAAGTCTCGCCACAGCGTTTTGTACCAGCTGGAGCTTCCGTGTCAGCCTCAAGGGGAGTCCTACGTACAGCAAGTTACAGTAATCTAGCCTGGAGGTGACCATTGCATGAATCACTGTAGCTAAGTCAGGGCGAGAGAAGCAAGTCTGTAGCCCCTTTCATAAAGCAAGTCTCTAGCCCCTTTCATTGTGGGGATACATTAGGGCAGTGATGGCGAACCTTTTAGAGACCGAGTGCCCAAACTGCAACCCAAAACCCACTTATTTATCGCCAAGTGCCAATGTGGCAATTTAACCTGAATACTGAGGTTTTAGTTTAGAAAAAACAACTCATGCATTAACATCTTTTGCCTTAAAAGAAAAACACAATACCAGAGCTTTCAATGATACAAACAACTTTTTATTGAAAGGTAAAAGTTTGCATTTGGCATGCTTTTGAACAATTAATGTGATTTTTGCTGTTGTGTGCATGCTGATAATTTGTCCACCCTTGGCTCATACTTTGTAAGTTTGAGAGCAACACATGCAGCACTCAGGTCATCTGTTAGTCTGTTTCTGATGTCAGCTTTGATATAATTCAAAGCTGAAAACAGCTGCTCACAAGCATAAGATTATCCAAACAAAGTAAGGAAAGCAATCCCAAGTGCTTTCATTGACTTAAAATTATTTGGCAGAGAATTCCACACTTTAAGGATTTCATTTTCAGAACTAACTGTGCCATCCTTTGTCATCCCTTCTATCTTCTCAAGTGTTTCACGCAGGTCATAGAATTTATTTTTCCAGATACAGCTTTCTTGAAATTCTATTAGCTCCATTTCCAGATTTTCTAAATCTAACCAGTCTAGGCAGGAAAGATCAAGTTCTTCAAATTTGGCTTTATCGGGAGAAGTAAGAAAACACAGGGTTGTCTCCACCTTATGGAACTGTAAAAATCTGTTGCTAAAATTCACCTGTGCAGCTGCTACAATACTAGAAAATTCCTTATAGATTTCCTGATGGCTTGTAGGATTGTCTGCAAATGTTGTAGAATTTTCTAAATGCATTTTTAGTTTTGGAAAATATTTCAGCTGCCCACTTTCAAGGTCTCTTTCAAAAACCTGCAGTTTTCTCTCAAATGTTTTGATATCACAAAACATCCTTTCTGCTGGTTTCCCTACACCTTGTAGTTGTTGTGTAAAATCTGTAAAAAACGTGAGGTTGGTAAGCCAGGCCATATCAGTGAGCTGTGGATATTCCTGCCCTTTTTCATTCATAAACAGCCTAATTTCATCCAAGCAGTCTACAAATCTCTCCAGGACTCGTCCTCTGCTCAGCCACCGGACATTATTGTACATAAGTAGACAATTATACTGTGCCTGAACCTCCTCAAGAAGTGCTTGAAACTGTCGACAATTCAGAGAACGAGCCATGATGTAATTCACCATTTTTGTGACTTCTTTGAGAACATCATCAAATTTTTTGCTGCTGTCCCTGGCACAAAGAGCTTCTTGGTGTATAATGCAATGGAACTGAATGACTTGATGTTTTGTTTCTTTAACAAAGAATTGTATGAAACCAGATGTTGCCCCCACCATAGAAGGTGCCCCATCACTAGTAATTGAAACCATTTTTTCTGGTCTTATGTCTTGTGACAAAAAAGCCTCCATCACAGCATTGTAGATATCTATCCCTTGTGTTGTTTTAGGCAAAGACACCAGTTTCACCAGCTCTTCTCTCATGATGTCACCAACAGCATAACGCAAAATTACTGCTAGCCTTGCATGATTATTTATATCTGTGCTTTCATTCAAGCACATGGAGTAACAGGCTGCCTTTTGTAAGTCAGCTGCTGACTAACATCACTTGCCATGCACTGGACTCGATCTTTAACAGTATTTCTGCTAAGTGGCATCTCAGAGATGCGTTGAATAATTTTATCCTTGTTTGGGAAATCAAGAAAAAGGGAATTACTCCCAGACAACATGGCTGTTTTGATAATATCCCCATCAGAGAGGGGCTTACCATGTTTTGCTATGCACAGTGAAATTTGAAAACTGGCAGCTGTCAGATGATTTGTTCTAGAAAGAGTTGGAAATTTCTTCTAGAAATGAGGCTTGGGGGAAGCTAGGTAGACAGACAGAGATACATGCTGGCATGACAGGAGGGTCAAAGATTTAGCCCACGTCTGAGAACAAAGCCACTGTGTTACCAGCCACATGGGACACCTGAAGCTTTATGGACCTTTGTCTATCAAGGTCAGTACTGCCTACTCACTGCAAAGCAGGTGTTCTACCATTGAACCATGACCACCACCCCCAGCTCCTCAAGTAGTTCTGAATTCCATAGATTTCAAGGGGAGAAAAGTATTTTCTTCTATTTAGCTCTCAGACTGAAACCAAGAGGACTAAAGGCCAAACCACACATTAGGTTGAAGATCCATTACTAGATCTCCACATGGTTTTTTCACCCTAAAATGCAGCCATAGGGACAGACCACACTGGGCTGGGAGGATATTAACTTTCTTCATTTTCCCAATTAAAAATGTCCTCCCCAACTGGGTGGCTATTGTTCCTGGTAGACAAATCTTTTCCTGTCTTCTTTCCTTGCTAGGAGATAATTGTACCTGGTGTGGAGGGGAGGGTTCAGCTGAGAAGTTAGTACCTTGCTGTCTCTGTAAAGGGCCTTTTTAAAACAGCTGCACCCTGGGACCAAGTTCAGAATTAGATATATAGGTGAGTCAGCATGGCGCTTAACATTCTGTAAGGGGGAAAAACAATGTTGATGTTTGAAAAGGCAGTTGGAATGGGGAGAAGAGAGTCAGTTGGGTGGTGAGGGATGATGAGAAGCTGACAGAATAAGCAGGGATAAAAAGAAAAAAGGCAGAGCAATCAATGTGGTAATACCTACCTAGGAAAGCAAAATGGAAGAAACTGAAGACGGGCGGGGGGCCCAAACTGAAGACGGGCGGGGGCCCTACAAACAGCTGAGCTTCCCCGCAGCTCAGCTGAGAGAGAGGGAGGGGCTTGCCCCAGTGCAAGGAGAGGGAGGGCGCCAGCGCAGGCTTGGGGAGCATGGGCTTGGGGAGAAGGAGCACCGCACCACGGCAACATGGCACAGCCCTAGGCAGATGCGACGGCTCCACACGTGCTCACAGAGAGGGCTCGGCGTGCTGCTTGCGGCATGCGTGCCATACGTTCGCCAACACGGTATTAGGGGAAAGTCATATCTCTGCAGTGAAAGGGGCTGAAAATCTTTTTTTTTTAAATGAAAGCTTGGAATTTACAGGAAATTATACAAAGATTGTTATAACATTATATTGAAATACCAGCTGTATGGCTCATCAGTGTGGGTAGTGCCATATTTTTTTCAGTGCATGCTCCAAGCTAGTGGGTACGCACATATGTAGCATTCCCTCCAGCACTGAAGTCTTTACTTTTGCAGGGCTCTGTCTACACATCGGAAACCCTCAGAGCTTTGGATTGCAACAAATGCCACCACCACAAAATATCTAACTGTGTTTGAAATAAATGCCATTTCAGTGAATGCTGCTGACCATTTTAAACAGCATTATTTCTTTGCCGCCTGGAGTCCCTAATTTGGTTACTGCACAGATGGTACATAAAAAGAATATGATGACACCTTTGCTATTTGTTAAAAAGTGAAGCTAAAGAGTTTCCTATTCCATTCAATCACATATGTAACTGTGATCTTAGGGCAAATACAAAAGACAGAGCCTTTTGGATCTGCCATGAGTATTAATAGATATTCTAAATTCAGAGCTTTCATTTCACTAACCATGGCCTACGGCAGTAATAAATCATTTTCAAACAGTGCTCTGAATAAAAGATAAGTACAAATATCACCAGGATCAATAGCCTGGGGTTTTATCATTGTACTATAATTGCTAACATAATTTAGCTCTAATGCTATCTAAAATTGAGTTTAATTACCTAAAGGAAACCGAACAATGGGATAGAGTGCATAAGCTAAATTTTTGTTTTTGAAAAAGTAGGCCCACAGCTGGAAATATTTGCTAACCAGTTTAGGCATCTCAACAGCCACTCCAACGCTTGGTGCCATTTTGCAAAGCGCAGATGCCACAAAAGGGAAGTAATTAGCTCTTTCGCTTCTAAACATTTGTAGAAAAATAATATTTGCCATGCCTATTAAGGTCTCTTTCCTCTGCAATTGCCTCATTTTAATGCCAGCCATTCAGAGCCTGAAAACTCCACAATGAATTTTGTTAGCCAAGAGGGAAGGTGGAAGGGGGGGAGAGAGAAAGAGAGAGAGAAGCAACACTTCAATTATTCCATTAGGAGTTCTGCCTTGTTCTGCATCATCGCACCACAATTCGAATCTGAAAAGACCATCTTTTTGAGATATAACCGAGTAATTGAGTCCCTGTACTCCTCTAGGCAAAGACAGAGGGCTGTGCCAAGGGAAAGGGGGGAGGTTAATTCATCTACGTATGTACCCGAATGGCAAAGGAGTCCACAGTGCTTCTTACAAAATTTTCCATTAGCGGAGTGCTTTTAAAACAATGGCATCAGACTTGTTCTTTTAAGTAGCTGCTAAAAAAAATACCCTGAGATTTTCCTACAATGCACATCATATACATTTCTCATAACAAAAGTTGCTCTCTGTATCACTTCAGCAGCCGATTCAGTGCTTTGCATAAAATCTATACTCTCTCTGTACAATTTTCAGCAGATGTGCTTTTATATTGGGAATCACAGCAGCCTCAGCACGAGGAAAGTTATTGCATTCTTGGATTCTCAACTATTTGAATCACCTCACTGTTGTTTTGTTACTATTATATGCTTTAATATAGTAAGAATGAAAGCACTGGGGCACATCCTGTTTTGCATTAGGGTAAGTTTGGCCTGAACCTCAATTGCAGCTGCGCTTTAGAAAGCAACTCAGGCTCTTGGGTTTAAGATCTGTTTCCATTACAGCAAGTGCATGTTAAGTAGTCTCGGGGCCAAATTAGCCATAATGGAAGAGAACGGTGATTAGGCTCGCCCACATTTTTAAGAACTAATTAACAGCTTCATGCAGCTGCTCTGAAAATAAAGCCCAGGGTATGGGCGGGTGCTTAACCCTCTCCTTCCATGCCATTTCTCAAATGTAAATGCCCATAGACCTGTCCACCCCAAAGCTGAAATTAGTTCAGCTGTGTAAAAAGAAAATAAGGATGACATCTCTACCTTTCACTGTTCCCCTACAGGGATAACTGTAGCTTGGTATTTACAAAGCAGAAATAGTTGGGAAATTGTTAAATTCATCCTGCCCCTTACCATTCTTCTGTTTTCAGAGAAACTGCCTGCAGTTGCTAACTACTACTACTACTACACACACACAAAAAAAAGAGGCAGATGGTTCTAACTACCAGTGTCACACCTAAATTGTTTTTTTTTCCATCCTTGAAGTAAAGCCTAGACTAAATTGTCTTTATAAGTTACAGACAAAGTTTGCAACGTTGGAGGTGGACCTTTAAAAAAAAAAAAGATGGATGGCAACATGTACTGAAGCGATGCCAACTTCCAGATGGGGCCTAGAGATCTCTTGGAATTACAGCTGATCTCCAGATAACAGAGATCAGTTCCCCAAAAGAAAATGGCTGCTCTCTAAAGTAGGCTTGCCAACCTCCGGGTACTAGCAGGAGATCTCCTGCTATTACAACTGATCTCCAGCCGATAGAAGTCAGTTCCCCTGGAGAAAATGGCCCGACTCTATGGCATCATATCCTCCTCAACCTCACTCTTTCCAGGCTGCACCCTCAAATCTCCTGTTCAAGGGTATCCACAAAACCACTCAACTCAGCTGTTAATAAAGTTGCCAGCCTCCAGGTAGGGCCTGGAGATCTCCTGGTATTACAACTGACCTCCAAAAGACAGCGATCAATTCCTCTGGAGAAAATGGCTGCTTTGGAGGGTGGACTGTATGGCATTATACCCCACTGAGGCCTTACCCTCCACAGGCTTTACCCCCAAATCTCCAGGAATTTCTCAGCCTGGAACTGGCTGCCTTATCTGTTAAGGAAAAATAAAGCTGGGTGTAATACACATATAACACCTCACTCACTGGGACAACCTCTCCCAAGGGTTTCATTAGGGTTGCCAGCTCCTAGCTGGGAAATACCTGTTGATTTTGGGGGTGGAGCCTGAGAAGGGTGGGGTTTGGAAAGGGGAGGGACTTCAACACCATAGAGTCTAATTGCCAAAGCGGCCATTTTCTCCAGGTGAACTGATCTCTGTCGCCTGGAGATCAGTTATAACAGCAGGAGATCTCCACCCACCACCTGGAAGTTGGCAACCCTAGGTTTCATGTAGATGTTAAACAGTATAAACATTTTTAAAGAGCTGCTCAGATTTTGAGACCAGAAACAAAGGACCCGGTAGTACCATGTTGAGGTTCAATTATGATTAATTATAAAACAATTACAAAGAAGCTTCATCATGACAAAATGTGATCCAAACGCAAGCAATTTTAATTCCCTGCTGTGTATTTCATACTATGTTAAAGATACTAAGATAGGCTCCACTTATCACCAAAGTACTTCTACATGTTTCATTTGAACAAAAAGTCAGCATGTGACACCTGTAACATCATAGATTAATAGTTTATAAAAAAAATTAAATCCACAGAAGGATTTATCCTTAGGAGAACCATTATTTAAGCTGGATAAACTTTACCAAGTGAAAACAACAAACTAATACTCAGACGTGGTTCTGTCTGCAGCAGCCTTGTGAAAAATACCCATTTATTGCATTCCTCCTGAGAAAAGATGATTCCTGTGGCTGAAAGTTTTATGTATATCGCTAAACACACACTAAAGCCTAGTTAATGGTCTGTGTCAGGGGATTTGGAGTTGTCAGATGTTACGATCCCATAATAACTTTCCAGTCATAGCTGATAACAGTTGCATACAGAAATGTACCAAGAGTGTTGATTGTAGGGTTGCCAGCTGTCTCCTGCTCCTGCTCCCATCTTGCATTGCCTGCCTTTGCTCTGGGGAAAATTGGGAGAAAAATGGAGAGGGACTAGGGTTCCCAGCCTCCAGGTAGTAGCTGGAGATCTCTTACTATCACAACTAGGGATGCCAGGTTCCTCTTTGCCACCTGTGGGAGGTTTTTGGGGTGGAGCCTGAGGAGGGTGGGGTTTGGGGAGGGGAGGGGCTTCAATGCCATAGAGTCCAGTTGCCAAAGCGGCCATTTTCTCCAGGTGAACTGATCTCTATCGGCTGGAGATCAGTTGTAATAGCAGGAGATCTCCAGCTAGTACCTGGAGGTTGGCAACGCTAATTACAACTGATATCCAGCCGCTAGAGATCTCCAGATCTCCAGGTATTTCCCAACCCGGAGCTGGCAACCCTAGGAGGAACATTGCTGTTGACATTTTGATGTCACTTCCAAGTGAAGACCCAGAAGGCTTCACTACCCTTCCTGTGATGCTGTAGGAACTGTGGTATTTAGCACAGAAATTTGGGGAGTCTTAGAGCATAATGGGGGGAATTTCACTTTCCCCTCCCCCAGACATGAGCATGGGCCTGGCCCCCCTAGTTGATTACCATATTGCTTCCACAGAACCAATAACGGTGGCTTGTAATGATAGAAACTAGCTTTCTGATTATACAGAACCTTTTCTCAGGCTAGATGCTTACTGAAAATGAACCAAAGATCTTACATGCCAAGTTGTGGGTGTATAGCCAGTCTTGTTTTCCAAAATGGAGAAATGGATTGAAGCATACAACAACTTGTCAGCATGGTCTGTTTTTAACTTACCAAAGGCTTAGTTAATATGCATGGCTTATGGCATTTTCAACTGCAGTATTATTCAGTTGATGGGGTTCCTTCAGTTGTGAGTTATTCAAAGTTAAATTATTCAGGGCAAGCTACTTGGATACATATAAGTATGTCTGAATCAGCTAGGGTTGCCAACCTCCAGGTAGGGCCTGATAGGGTTGCCAGTAGGGTTGCCAGGTCCCTCTTCGCAACCGGCGGGAGATTTTGGGGGCGGAGCCTGAAGATGGAGGGATTTCAATGCCATAGAGTTCAATTGCCAAAGCGGCCATTTTTCTCCAGGTGATCTGTCCTCTATCGGCTGGAGATCAGTTGAATTAGCAGGAGATCTCCTGCTACTACCTGGCAGTTGGCAACCCTAGTTGCCAGGTCCCTCTTTGCTACTGGTGGGAGATTCTTGGGGCGGACCCTGAAGAGGGCAGGGTCTGGGGAGGGGAGGGACTTCACTGCCATACAGTCCAATTGCCAAAGCAGCCATTTTTTCCAGGTGAACTGATCTCTATCGGATGGAGGTCAGTTGTAATAGCAAGAGATATCCAGTAGTACCTGGAGGTTGTACCTGGAGGTTGGCAACCCTAGGGCTTGGAGATCTCTCAGAATTATTACTGATCTTCAGACTACAGAGATCAGTTCCCCTGGCTGCTTTGGAAGATGGGCTGTATAGCATTATACCCTGCTGAGGTTCCTCACCTCCCTAAACCCCACCCTTCCCAGGCTCAACCAGCCCAGGCTTGCATGTATGGTGTTAAATAAATTTCAAATTGTAAAGCCAGTGCCCGCAAGTTGTTCCTATACTGGGCTGTATTGGTCTCCCATACAGAATGTGTATGCAAGTATCAACCTGGTAAAGCCAGGCATATGGTTGTCTGCATATGCTGAGATATTTGTAAATATTTGTGCATGCATTATATGGGTTTAATTTGACCACTGATGAAGGCCTGCTGGCTGACACACGTCTGGCGTGTGGTTTAGGTCTATCAATCGTTTAAGATGCCATTGTGCCATGTGTTATAATTTTTAATGTTTTTAATCCTTATATAGTGCCTTAAAATAAAATACATTCCTCTATTATTATTTTATCTTTTCCACCCAACCTTGTACCCAGCTTCAACTCCCAAATCACCAGGAATTTCCCAGCCCCAAGTTGGCAACCCTAGAATCAGCCCATATTTGCTGGTTCATGGGTTAAAGGCTGCTACCACAGTAAAATATAGGGAATGCCTATAACTTAGCAACATGTCTGAGAAGGAATTCCTCTTCATGGAAGCAGCAATGTGTACCTTCTCTAGACCCAAAATAGAAATATAGCTACAAGATGCAATATATCCTCCAGTATGAAAATTACTTGCAATTGTTGATTTTTAATATGCTGTGCTTTTGGAAGTCACTTATCTCAGCCTCTCTTGGTTTCTAATTACTGCATTGACCTTTCTCCTTTTGCCTTTTAAAAAGACTTACAGGATCAGGCTTCTAGTTATTAACTTCCATCCTTCAGAGAAGAACTTTGTCTTTTACAAGGATTATTTCTGTGCAAAAGTCAGGTGGCTTGCTGTCATCATAGATCATCTTCTTTCTGCCCTCTAACTAGTTAGTTTTTTGCCTGCCTTGGATTTGCATTTAGCTCTGGGTTTTTAATGACCTTTTCTATGATATGCTTCATATTGGTATTTCCTTACTCTAAATTACATCTATTTCCCCCCCTGAAGAGCCCTTGTTACTGTTTTAAAAGATTGGTTACATTTTTAACAAAATAATGCTTTTTAATAGGTTGTTTATTCATTCAGTAGTAACTATATTATATCACTACTAGTGTTGTGCAAAAAAAAAAAAAAAACCTGGTAAATTTCAGCTTTTTCAGGAATCACCAATTCAGCTCCAGGGAGATCCCCAGGTTTTGGCATTCAGTAAACCCAAAAATGACTGAAACAGCTAATTTCAGGTTTATTTTTGGTTCGGGTTTATTGATATGCACAACCCTAGTCATAACATGATGCAACATCACCCATAGGTCACTAATGACCCGGTGTTTGCAGAGGGGACTACCTTTACCTTTAACTACATTCTATAGATATTAATTAAATTCAATGCACATACTATAATGGGATAAACCAACTATAGCCATACTGTCAAGGCTTTTCTCAATGCACACCACTCATTCCACTATGTACTAGCAATTTCCTTCAGGAATTTATATCAGCTGAACAGAACAGTCCCTAGCTCATATCTCCCTTATCCCATTCCCCAACAGCAACTATGTACAATTTGACAAAATAGTATTTCATGATGAGATAAATTTAGTCAGTTTTGGTCAGAGAGGAGCTTGGGTACTCCCTTTTGTTATTTGGCATTTCATTTCACTTTTAGATTTGTTTCTGCTCCTTAATGTGTGTTTTTATACACACATACACACACACATGTTGGTAGCTATTGCTATCAATCAATCAATCTTTATTAAAACAGACATAGACCAGCACAGCTCTTCACAATTTACCACTGAAACTCTTAGTATTATACTCTACCCACAAGTTTATACAAATTGTAAAAAGTTATTTGCACAATTGTTACAAACTATACATACTACCCAATTAAAATTATTGGCATACCGATGTTCTCAGCAGTGTCTGACGGATTCTACAGGCCGCTGCACAAACCTTTTTAAAAGGAATTTGGAGTTTGTTTTGGATCAATTCCATTTTTATCGAAAGAGAAATCTGAAGAGATGAGGGGCAAGAAGGCAGGTTCTACAAAATTTCAAATTTCAAATTGCAGATGCTCTGAGGCAGGCAATGTCTTTCCAAACCCTTCTACCCTCCTGCTTGAGAACGCTGTGATGCGTAACATCAAAAAAATCCTTGCAAGAGCTGAAGTTATTTTGAAAGGGGAAAAGGAAATAAGAGGGATCAGCGGCGATATCTGAAAAAAAGTGAATTTGGAAAAAGACATGCCTCACCTCATAACACTAGAATGAGACCAAGACAGAATATACCAGTGAATGCCAATTATATTTGAATCATATACAATAAGCACATTATACAGCCAAAGTTGAATATTTTCAACTCCACTGAGTTCAAGGGAAAGCAGAACATCTGCCTAACATGCCCACTGAACTCAAGGAGAGTGAAGAACTGAGCTCCACACCTTGGCTACCAGGTACACGTAAGTCAAGATAAATGCAGAGGAAGACAATGGCAAACAAGCTCTGCTTATCTCTTGCTAGAAATGCCCCATGGATGGGGTCAGCATGGTGGGGTATGCTCGTTTATTTTTTGGTTTTAACTGAAAATGTTTGGAACTATTATTGTAAGCTGCCTTGAACCATGAGGAAAGGCATGATATAAATATTTTAAATTAATAAATAAATGAGTTGGATGTGACATGATGTCATGGTCTTCTTTGGCTATGATTGCCAACCTCCAGGTGGTGGCTGGAGATCTCCTTCTGCTATTACAACTGATCTCCAGCTAATAGAGATCAGTTCCCCTGGAGAAAATGGCCACTTTGGCAATCAGAATCTATGGCATTGAAGTCCCTCCCCTCTCTAAGCCCTGCCCTCCTCAGACTCCACCCCCAAAATCTCTAGGTATTTCCCAACTTGGAGCTGGCAACCCTATCTTTGGCATAGAAATCTTTTTATTGTAAAGTGTTTGGGATTTGTGTGTGTATGTTTTCAAGGTAGGGTTCTCAACACTGCCTTAGCAAATGCCAGGAGATTTTGGATGGTGCCTGGAAAAGCAGACTTTGGGGAGGATGTGACATCACTTTCAGGTGATACTCTTGGCTGCTCCCCTAGTTCTTATGACCTTTACTGTAGAGACTAGGAGAAATTCCTAGAGCATCACCATGTGGAGACCATTTTTTTCTCCTGCTTCTCAATTCTTTGGGGGCAAGGTTAGGAGCTGTTAATTCCTTTTTCAGACAGGTAAATGAGAAGCAAATTCTTTAAAATGATAATTAGATAGATTGGCTGGCTTTTACATATTGTTATTTTCAGACATTTTATATATAGGAAATGTTAACTTGCTGTTAATTTGCTGTTTTAACAGCTGCTATGGTATGACTTTTTTAAATTTATAAGCTGCTGCAAGAGCTCCTGTGTGGAATAAAAATGAAAATATATAAATAAAACAGCCAACTGAAAGCAACACCTCAAAGGCCCAGATGCTGTACTTTTATATTATTTGGGGATTTCATTCAGCCAAAGTTGAATATTTTCAACTCCATTGAGTTCAAGAGGAAGCAGAACATCTGCCTAACAGTACATTCCTGATTTCTGAGGATGAAAGTCCTCAGGAGGCCAGGAAGGGGCTGAGTCAATGTTGGGGCCCCCCCACGCCGGCGTCCAGGCTATTTATGCTGCTGTAATTGGCCCCAATGCCAGTGGGGAGGCCTGGATGCCAGTCCTCCTGTGCTGCTGCGGCAGCATCACTGTGGGACGCTGACGGGGCCTTTTGCTGGCATCCCACTGGTGTAAAGGCTCATGCTGGCATTTCGGGGGGTGCCGGTGTCCCCAGGGGCGTTCCTCGACATGCTGGGGGGTGGAGCTGCTTGTAGGCAGCTCCCTGTGCCCTTTCAGCCGGGCACGCCGGTGGCGAGAATGGCGTTGCTGCGCCTACTTTTTAGCAGGTGCAACATCGCTCTTCTCAATGGGGCAAAAAGCCCCATTTAAAAAGGAAAAAGCCACAAAAAGGCTTTTTTCAAGGTTTCAGCGAACGGGGAACTGCTTAGGAGGTGCCGCTGTGGTGCCTCTGCCACGCCATCCCTGCACGCCAAAAGCTCAGGAATGAGCTGTAACACTTCCACTGAACTCAAGGAGAGTGAAGAACTGAGCTCCACACCTTGGCTTACCAGGTACATTTAAGTCAAGATAAAAACAGAAGATGTCATCTACTCTGTGTAGGCACTTTTTAAATTTAGCATTCTAAAGCTATCCCCCAACACTTATTCATAACGTTGTAAAGTTATAAAAAGGAAACTTATAAGCACTATTTATATTTCACAGTTGTGAATAGCAACTATTTGACAGAAAACATATTGAAACCCTGCCACTTGAAACCAAAGAAATGATGGATCCACCTTATTTAACCATTTCAGAAATCATTCTGCTGTTAAACTAGGAACAAAACAATGATAAAATATTTTCCACCTTTTAATAGAAATATATGAACAGACTTGCATGTTCCCATGAAAATGGGTATATTAACATTAATGCATCTTTCATAAAATGTTGCATTGTTAAGACGAATTCTCTTAATTCCTCTTTACCCAGTTTCTCCCTGTAATATCAATCAATCTTTATTAAAACAGACATAGACCAGCACAGCTCTTCACAATTTACCACCGAAACTCTTAGTATTATACTCTATCCACAAGTTTATACAAATTGTAAAAAGTTATTTGCACAATTGTTACAAACTATACATACTACCCAATTAAAATTATTGGCATACCGATGTTCTCAGCAGTGTCTGACGGATTCTACAGGCTGCTGCACAAACCTTTTTTAAAGGAATTTGGAGTTTGTTTTGAATCAATTCCATTTTTATCGAAAGAGAAATCTGAAGAGATGAGGGGCAAGAAGGCAGGTTCTACAAAATTTTTAAAATTTCAAATTGCAGATGCTCTGAGGCAGGCAATGTCTTCCCAAACCCTTCTACCCTCCTGCTTGAGAACCCTGTGATGCGTAACATCAAAAAAATCCTTGCAAGAGCTGAAGTTATTTTGAAAGGGGAAAAAGAAATAAGAGGGATCAGTGGCGATATCTGAAAAAAAGTGAATTTGGAAAAAGACATGCCTCACCTCATAACACTAGAATGAGACCAAGACAGAATATACCAGTGAATGCCAATTGTATTTGAATCATATACAATAAGCATATTAAAAGGGCATGCTTGTATGAAATGCATAGTTTTGATGGACAACCATATTGATCAGTATGCTATTCCAGATATAAAGTAGGAGATATTATCATTCTGTATGATTCACAGGGTGTGCCTATCTCAGGTTTTACCATGCGGGAGTGGGTACTCAGGTGTGATGCCGCATCTGATCTCCCGGTCTAAATTTTCACCTTGGTTTACACTGTTTAATCGGAACCATGAAAGAGCCCCCTATCTATCCAAAATTTCTGCATTCAAGCTCAGAGCAGCTTTTACATCATTAAGATTTCAGACCATGCCAACAGTCACGTTAGCTGGACGCTATGCCCAAATCCCGATGGCCTCTCATGTATGTATCTGTGGATCCTCAGAACTCGAGGACCTCTCCCATTATGTGCTGAACTGCTCTATGTACCATGAACCCAGGTCTAAATTTCTTGGGTCTTTTTTATCCAAGATTAGCTGTTTTAATGATCAGGAGAAACTCTCTTTTCTCCTGTCCGATACTGACTCTGCTGTCACTTACAATATGTCTCTTTTTGCCCTAGCAGCCAGGAAAATTCGAGCCAGCATTGCAGTTAAACCGGACAACATTTGTATTTGATTTAAATTTATTTTTTTACTTGATTTTAACTGTTTTCTTCTTGAATCTGATTTGATTGTGTCTACTTGATTGTAACGGCCTTTGGCTACATGCAATAAATTTGTACTGTATTATCATTCTGTAGGCTTATGTTGCATTGTGTGAGCTGTAAGTTCAGTTGCTCTCTATCTATAGGCAAGAAACATACTGTAGTGCTATTTGGGAGTTGCTGACAGGAATACAGCTCTGATGCTATTATTTATGGTCTCCCCTGCTCTTGTTCAGTGACATTACTCCTCCCCACCCCTACTGTCAGTACAAGTAATGACACCCATAATGCAGACTGGCCACCCACTGCCAATAATATTAATAAATGCACCTATAGAAATTGTATTGTGGTATAGTTGATCATGAATGTATAGTCATATTTTCTAGAGAAGGGGATGGTGTGTTTTTCTAGATATCAGCTTTAGATGCAATGGGATCATATTGTCTTTTTTTGCTGCACACCCTGCTTTGGCAGGAGGAGGGCAGGATTTAAATAAATTATTATTTTCATCATCAAAATCATCATCATCATCATTATTACTTGTACTGCTTATGGAAGGATAAGCACTAGGGCTGAAAACTTTTTTATTCTGTACTTGTTCTACAGTTTTGCTGTGTCAAGTATTTTATTCTCATCCTCCCAATGATCCTCTGTGAATTTCTGTGAATTCTGGGTATACACACATGATCCACATATGTATTCATATGTGTTGTGTGCATATTCAATATAGGTTGCAATTGTACTTCGATAGTTACAATGACACTGTATATACAAATGCAACCCCCTGTCAAAAATCTAGGAAATACCAATTCAACACAGACCACTTGGATTGGAATAACATATTCTAGGAGATAAATTTCTACTGGAAAAGAATTAGAATAATCTCTAGCTAGAATGTCTAAAGTATAATTCTGTCCAGAGTTATTTGAGTCTAAACCCAGTGACTTCAATGGATTTAGACCAGAGTAACTGCAGTTTTTGGGGGGGCCAGGTTGCTACCTTTATGTCTTTTACTTAACTAAAAAGGTTTTTGAGTTTTGCTGAAACAGGCTGTGGCTTCAGCTGCCTAGTTTTAGCAAAATTCTGAGTTAAAATAAAACATATTGTAACATCTGTTGAGGGTATGCACAACATGAAAATATATTCCAACTGTGCAAGCTTTTGCAGTTGGCAACATAGCATACATCTCTACATATATTTCTAAACTCCAGCAGGCATTTTATCTTCAGCCTTTCCAATTCTCATTGACAAGAGAAGTAATTAAAAATGAAGAGGTAGCGTCTGTTCTCATCATATTTTATTGTTATTTGTTGAGGGGGTTACACAAGTGTTGGAGAGTTGTCCATCATAACGTTTTATAATATGCATGCAGAAAAAAGGGCACTAGGTTGGTATATACATTCTGTCATAATACACATTGTTTAGAAAGAATCCCTTCCTTAATTTTACTTATCTGGAAGCTCCAATATCAAGTGCTCATTACTTCACACTGAGTCCTGCTACTCACCTTGACTCAACTGCACTTCCATTTAAAAATATATATATTGATTGTTATATCCCCTCCAATTTTGAAGACACGTTGTTGCCATGGTAGATACTGGGAGGAGACAATAAAGGTGGTTGTTACCACCATGCCCTTCTTATAGGATATCTAGTAGCATTTGGATGATCCCTGTTGGAAATAGGATGCTGGAGTAAGGAGGCACTTTGGCCTATCTCAGAAAGCTGTTCTTTTAATGTTATGTTTCTGCTGATAGCAAAGGAGAATGAAGTAAGCCTACAGCTAATTGCTAATGACCATATAAATGCCTTGCAGTGCCTGCACAAACATAGAGAGTTTTAAGTAGACATGGTTTCAAGAACCACTTTTAAATACAATGCCTTCCTTCCATAAACACCTAGTTCATTATTTTTTCATTATGCAGTTCATGTTCTCCTATACATAAACACTGTAATGTTGCATCTGTTCACCTCCCTTTAGTTTCGTCAGGCTGGTATTCGGCAGTGTAAACTCACAAAGAACCAGTTAAATAAAAGAATGAGCACTGGCAAAGATTGATAGTAAATGCATTTTATCTTTAACATTAATTGCCATAAAAGACATTTACTATGCTTTACAGCTCAGAACCTATTCACAATAATTTTGTTATCAAGTTAGATTTGCCAACCTCCAGGTTAGACCTGGAGATTCCTTGGAATTACACTTTATTTCCAAATTACAGAGCTGCCCTGGAGAAAATGGAGCCCCAGGCTCCACCCCCAAATCTCTAGGAATTTTCCAGCCTGGAGCAACCCTATTACACTGAATCAGTGGCCTTCCCAGTCTTCAGTGGCATATTAGTGTTACTACAGCTATTTATTGTTAACATCATGACTACACAAAGTCAATGCAATCATCATATTCATTATTTTAAGGACTAATATGGCTTTTATTCTTCTGTGGCATTCAGCTTTGGCAAGCCAAAGTGTAGCAAAAGAGACAGAGTCTGGGGCTCCTTGCGTAGTACAGACACATTAGGTTGGCGTACCTGTCTGCAGCACACTAGGAAGGCCACCTGACACTTCCAACAGGTTCACATGATCAGTTTTTCTCTATACATTTCTCCCTGAGTGTCTTTGGGGAACCATTCACCCTGAGAATTTATCTTATGATGAACTGAGCTCCCTATGGACACATCTACCATTCTTGAGCAAGCTAATCCTATTACTGTTGCGGCAGCAATAATGGAAATTGCTCAGAAGAAGCAGAAGCTACAATACATGGTTAAGTCCCTGAGGGTACTCATTGAACACTGCGTAAAGAGAAAATTGACTGTGTGAAGTGAACTTTTGAAAGATACTTTTTTGAGAGATCTCATTTTTTGATTCATAAAGTAGGACAATGCTTTTCAAACCATCTTTTCCGTCGAAAGTATCTTCTTATACTTAAAAGCAAATCTAGTCACTGGGTTTTTGAACTTGGCTGAATCTGTCACAACTTCCACAAAAAAGGTAGGGGCTTCCTCTTATCATGGTGTTTAAGACCATGGCAATGGAAAAAAGGACAACTCTCGGGAAGTACTGTGCCTTTGCATACTAACTTTTAAAAAATCATTATTGTTATAGTGAATATGAATTTTAGATTTCATGAAAGTCAGAAGGGAAAAAATGATATGACTGATACGGAAGTTCCAACCTTCCCTTACTGCACTCATTCTACTGCTAGGGCATCATTAATAATTTCAGACCCCCAGGGACCACCTTTCCCAAGGTGCATCAAGCCACAAGGTTCTTAGGATTGCACAGTTGGCCTTTTATCAGCAATATGGGAGTAATAACACTGAAACATTGAAGTACACAAAATGAACACTCTAAACAGGTACACATAACGAAAAATATAAAATTCCTCACAGTCAAGTGATGTGAGATGCTTGTGCTCAATATTAGGGACGAGGGAAATCATGCAGGGTTACTCTGCAAGCAGGTCCTATAAGGTAGAATACATTTAAAAGATGGTTCTACTTCAAACAATTTGGGAACCACTGGGTTACACCAAGTCAGAATTTTCACAGTGATGGTTTTCTGCGCTTAATATAAGGATGCGCCCTTTTAAATTAACAAATACATGAAATGTAACCTTGCTTTGCTGAATTAATCCCATAGCAATAACAGATAAACATTCAAAGCAGTAATGCCCTTAAAAAATGGAATAGATAGTCTGGATAGAGGAATTTACAGTGCAAAGAAAGGAGCCTGCTAATAAAGAAAATACATTTTCCCTGCAAATGCATACTGTTAGCAGTGCCCAGCAAATAACTTGGATCTTAGAGGGAAGCTGCTCATTAAATAATAATCATCAAGTATGAGACTGAGCCACAACAGTAAAATGAGAGGATGAATAGGAGTCCAAGGAGAAGTGTGCAGAGCAGGGAGTGAGAGATCATGAAAAATTTAAAGCCTGATAAAGCTCACAAATGAGTACAATAAAAGCCTCTTTATGATTGTTTTCCATTTACAAAATAAAAACATAACAGATACTCACAGAATAATCATATTTTTATCCCTCAGCTCCGACCTATTAATGCTGATTTTTCAGATTTGATTTATAGTGATCAGTGCTAAGGAAGTTGTTTGGGAATATTTTTGTATAAGAATATTTCTTGTCTGCTATTGAACAAGATATTTAACTGTGCAATCCTAATGGGGGAAAGGGGATAGGAATCGGAGCGCTGGCATGAGTTCCACTTGCACTGGCTAAAGTGGCGCTAACACCGGTGCGGGGCGCTCACGCTGGCTCCATGAAGCTGTGCAGCAGTACAAGACATGGGCATCTGCCCAGCCTCGTAGGCAGCATCGTCCCAGCGCAAGAGATTGTGCCGGCGTCAAAGGGGGCATTCCCAGAGTGTTCCATAAGCCCTTTTGGTCCGGGAATGTGCCGAGTTACACTTGCAAAAAGGCAGGCATAGCCCTGTGGAACTCTTTGGAGAGTTTCCCAGGGTTTTCTCTAAAATCATATTATCTGCTTACTGCACCCGGCAGCACGCTGCTCAGGAAGCGGTGCGGCTGCACCGTCCCTGGCTGTAACAGAACTACCCCTCCTTAGGTTGGGGCTGCCCTAGAGAGCCAGAGTGGTGTAGTGGTTAAGAGCAGCAGTTTGGAGTGGTGGAGTCTGATCTGGAGAACCGGGTTTGATTCCCCACTCCTCCACATGAGGTGCAGAGGCTAATCTGGTGAACTGGATTTGTTTCCCCAGTCCTACACATGAAGCCAGCTGGGTGACCTTGGGCAAGTCACACTCTCTCAGCCCCACCCACCTCACAGGGTGTCTGTTGTGGGGAGGGGAATGGAAGGTGATTGTAAGCCGGTTTGAGTCTCCCTTAAGTGGTAGAGAAAGTCAGCATATAAAAATCAACTCTTCTTCTTCTAGTAATAAACAGTAGTAGTCGTAGTAATATAAATTATTTCTGACTTCTTTTTGCATCTTCCCAGATTTGGAATTTAGGAATTCATATATGTCGTTACATAAACTGTTTGCAAATGTAGGGAGGCTAAGAAGGCAAAAATACCAATCTATAAAATGGTGATTATAAAATGTTCAAAATATATTGCTATAGTAATGCCTTCCTTATTCCTAGACACAAATGCTTGGGTGGGGAAGAATTTGACAACCCAACTCATCTTGGGCTTTGATGAACCTAAAAAAAGGAATCTCCGAAGCCTAATAGTTCCATATCCTGGAATAAAACAACAAGATATAGGATTAGGTTCAATGAAAGACCACAGTTGTTATAATATCCTTTCCACCAAGGCATGAACTGGAAAATAAGCTTCCTGAAGCTCCCCTTGTTGGGACAATTCCTCCCCAACTGTTCTATATGCATCAACACCCAAATACCTGAGAGGTGCACAGAGGAGGTTTTATCACTATCATCCATCCTGCTTGTAAGCTTGAGGATCAACCAGCCCTTCAGGGCCCAGGAGCTCTCACTTTACCACAATGGTGCTTCGGGGTGCTCCTGAATGTCTTCCATGTGTCTTCACTGGGCAGTACTAAATACTTGACAATAGGCAGGTGAAGTGTAGGAAAACAAAATGTCAATCAGATCAATTAGCTACTGCTCCCAGTGTGGTAGCACAGCGTGAATAAAACTCCTCTCCAATTGCCAATTTAGGACTAAAAGTAAAAAAATTCCTACTCAGCCTGTTTGACCAACTAATCCTGATAGGGGTGCAACCAGGGCCAGGAAATGAGCTGCAGGTAAAGTTGTGGCTTGCTTAAATAAGCATGAGTATTCTTTCCTATTGGCTGGGTATCAGGATACAGCATTAGGGTTGCCAGTCCTGCCTGGTCACCTGCAAGGGATGCGGTGTGTGGGGGGAGGGTTTTCAGGTTCAGGTAGGGAAACTCTGGGAGATTTGGGAGTGGAGCCTGGGGAAAACAGGGACCTCAGTGGGGCACAATGCCACAGAGCCCACCTTCCAAAGCACCCATTTTCCCCAGGGGAACTGATCTCTGTAGTCTGGAGTTGAGCTGTAATTCCGGGGGATCCCCAGGTCCCACCTGGGGGCTGAAATCCCTACACAGCATGATCATCCTTTCAAAAGCTGGAGGCAAATCTTTTTGCACCCACATGGGTTAGAAGAACAAGAGTTGGTTTTTATATGCCGACTTTCTCTACTAGGGCTGTTGAATTTAAAAAAATTCAGTATAATTCGGATTCGGCTGAATTCGGCCCGTTTAGATTCGGGATATGCCGAAGTCCGAACTCCCCCGCTTCAGGTCCGTGCAATTCGGCGGGAATTCAAAGTTCGGGAAAAAAATTCGGCCGAATAAAGCCATTAAAAACACAACCGCGCCTTTCCGCGGCTCTGGGGGGGCATTTTTGGGGGTAGAGGTCCCAAACTTTCAGCGGAGCTTCAAAGGACATTTCTTAAAAGACCCCCCGAGTTTTGTAAAGATTGGGTCGGGGGGGCTGTGATATGGGCCCCGAAAGGGGTCCCCCCACCCTTAATGTGCATCTCTGAGCAGAGCTTGCCACCCATGCACAAAGCTCCCAGCCCCGACAAACAGCTGAGAAATCAAATGCATTCTTTAAGTCACCATTTGAAAACCAGTTTTGAGCAAGCATCCAAATAGACCTAACCGATCTTAAGACACACAACTGAAACCCCCCCTCAAACCAGGGAGAGAGAGACTTGAGGGGGAACACACACCCCAGGCAGAATGGGCGAAAGCCCCCTTTGGCTTCCCCCCCACCCACAGAAACTGCTCCCTCCCCCCACACACACAGACTCTGCTTTCCCCCCACACACACACACACACAGGAGAAAAATTATAGATTAAAGCCCCCAAAGGGGTCTTACTGTGGCTGTCTTCTGTTCCATCAGGAGGGGCTGGGGAGGACTGGGTAATCCAAGACAATTCCATTTAGGCACGGGACGTTTTGCTCTGGGGATGAATACAGGATCGGCTTATCCATTCATCGCAATAGGGAAAGGGGGAAAGGTCCATATCTCAGGACCCCCTGACCCAATGTTTACAAAACTTGGGTGGTCTCTTAAGAAGGCTTGTATGAAGCTCCACTCAAAGTTTGGGATATGCACCCCCAAAAATGCACCCCCTGCAGCCATGGAAAGAGAAAAGGGGGGAGCAGATATTTCTGCCCCCACTGAACTCATCTTTACAAAACTTGGATAGTATCTTAAGAAGGATTGTCTGAAGCTATGCTGAAAGTTTGGGGGCTGTATCCCCAAAAAAGCGCCCCCTGCAGCCACGGAAATGGAAAAGGGGGGAGGGAAAAGGGGTGGAGCCCATATCTCGAGACCCCCTGACCCAATGTTTACAAATCTTGGGGCGTCTCTTAAGAAGGCTCATCTGAAGCTCCACTGAAAGTTTGGGGTCTGTACCCCCAAAAATGCGCCCCCTGCAGCCATGGAAAGAAAAAGGGGGGAGCCCATATCTCGGGACCCCCTGACCCAATGTTTACAAAACTTGGGTGGTCTCTTAAGAAGGCTTGTCTGAATCTCTGCTGAAAGTTTGGGGCCTGTACCCCAAACAATACGCCCCCTGCAGCCACAGAAAGGAGCAAATGTGCACAAGCACCCCCACAAACACACACGAGGATTTCCCTCTCTCTCTCTCTCCCCAGCCTGGCCGCACATCAGCTGATTCCTCCAGTACTCAATCCTGACTGATTGGCCAGAAGAAGACCCAGCTTGGCCACCTATTGGCTGGGGGAGAAGAATGCTGCTTACTGACGGTTATGCTGCTTACTGACAGCCCCGAATTGGCCGGATTTATTCGTGAACTCCGGAACTCGCTGAATTCGGTTCCTCGGTTGCCCGCCATTTGTTAGTTCGGTTCGTCCCGAACTAAAAACCACCAAATCAGGAGAAATTCGGCTGTTTTTCAGTTCGGGCCGAACCGAATCAACAGACCTATTCTCTACCACTTAAGGAAGAATCAAACCAGCTTACAATCACCTTCCCTTCCCCACAACAGACACCCTGTGAGGTAGGTGGGGTTGAGAGAGTGTGACTAGCCGAAAGTCACCCAGCTGGCTTCATGTGTAGGAGTGGGGAAACCGACCCAGTTCACCAGATTAGCATCTGCCATTCATGTGGAGGAGTGGGGAAGCAAACCCGGTTCTCCAGATCAGAGTCCACCACTCCGAACCTCCACTCTTAACCACTACACCACACTGGCTCTCCATTCTGAAATCCATAGTGGGTGGGGGCTTCCACTACTTCTTGCTCCTGAACTAGAGGAATTGCTGTCTTAGATTCTAAACCTATTTTAAAGCATACCCCACTCTGTGCAGTGAGCCATCATTGGAAGTAAAGAATCTTTGACCAAGTGATGGGATGCTTCTACAAGCTTGAAATGAATGCTAAGAATCTGACAACAGAAATAAAGCTAATTGAGGAGCTTGGAATTAGCAAATTCCTATATAATTCCAAGCATTCAGATGCCAAAACTAGGATTCCTAATAAACAGCTGGTCTCTGCAAGCATCGAAACACTGGGGAAGTTACTCCACTGAAGGGAGGGAGGCAAGAGGCCAAAGAGGTAAGTGAGAGAGAAAACAGAGAGGGTTATAACAACTTATCTCTTGACGGTCCAAGCAGAAGTCTGGACACTGAGGCATGTATCCGAGCATCTGGTGCAACAAATAATCCAAAAGGCAAACTCTATGTGATGTAGCAGTAAAAGGAAACTTAAGCAGCTACATACACATGTGTGGGGTGGAACAAGTCAAAAGTGCACGCTGCTAGAATCTGAGGCAATGGACAAAGTGGTAGTCCAAGTAGAAATCTCAGGTGAGGGGAAGAGGATACATAATATGTGTCAATATTAAGCTTTTGTGAGGTGAAGCTAGCAGGAACTTTGAGGCAAATTTTGGGCTCCAGCTATAGTACAGGTACGTGAAGACCAAAACCTACAGAATAGGTTTTTTACAGGCTTGGCAATAGTCAAGTTTGGTTATCATGTGTAATCTGACTGATCAAAAAGAAGGAGAGGGTAGTTCAGTGTCCTGAGAAAACTTACCAAAAAAGTGAATAGATGGGGGATATTTAGGTGGGGAATGGGATTCTTTGCTGGCAGACTTCATCAGATTGGAAGACTGGAGATTTGCAGGCAATTCATAGAATCTTGATTGAATCATCCCAAGTGGGATCACTTTTTGTTTGGAGAGGTTAGCATAGGGAAAGTTCTTTATGTGGAAGTTGCTAATGTTGCAGGTTCTCTGCATTGCTAAAGGCATGTTGATCAATCACTGAGAGACCTTGATTAACAAGACAGAAGCTGACAGGTGGTCCTGGCCTCCAGATGGGAAAGGGGAGATATGAACCAAAATCAGATAAGGGGAAGATCCACAACCATCAGCACCTTCCGCTGATGGATCACTAGACCTCACTCAATAGCTTGATTCATCTAAACTATTCTAAACCAGTGATTTAAAAATATTTTTAAAAACATGCATTAAATTGCTGATATCACAAAGTCAGTCTTGGAAATACTGTACAAATAATGATAAACCAAAGCACCGTAAAACACTGAACATTGTCTAAACTCTGCCTTAAAGGTATGCTAGGAAGGATTTAACCCTCTCATCCTTCGGAAGCTTAGCTTTTGAGTTCAGATAGAAAACGGTATCTTTGTCCCATCGCTCTTGAAAAAGTCTCTCTCTCCTCTTGTGAAGAACTAAATCAACTTCAAATTTCATCAACAAACCAAGAAGGAGCAAACCCTGGAGTGATGCAAATGAGCTGAACAGCTGGTGAGTGCTTTATTACAACTACCCTAAAAGCCGTTGCATAGCTTGCTTTTCTCTGGGAAATTAGTATTTAAAGTACTGCAGGGAACATCTGAGAAATGCTTGATAGAAAATATCCTGATGCTGAAACATTCATAATTGCCTTCAGCCTGGCTCTGTCAAAGAAAATGTGATGATGTTGTACATTATAACCAATGACCTATCCTAACTACGACATCAGAGGATAATGATACAATGAAGTTACACATCATATAGAAAAGCAAAATTATTCAGCAGACTAAATAACTTCTGTCTGGTACCTAACTTCTTTTCTGCCACCAGAAGCTAATCACAAAAGTCACGTCATCTACATTAACTGCCCTGCACTGTCCATCAGTATTTTTTAAATAATAAATACGTTTTGTCAAAACCCAATACCTTTGTTTTTATTATACAGGTGATAGCACCCACTATCTGCAGCCCACTATGATCATTTTACAAAACACTTTGCAGATAAATCTCTCACATCTATCCTGACTTGGACTCTACATTAGCAGTGACAGGATCAGATGGTCCCAGGGTGCCAATTTGTCCAGTTGTGTGAGATAATGTTCAGCTTGTTGTAGTGACACATCCCAGAAGATCATTGTAAGATCGAGAGTGGTGAACCACAGAAAACTGAAGGGGCTACTGGTGCTAATCATTCTCTCTAAAAATACGTTTTTGTTTCTTAATCACGTATCTTTAGCTAATGCACTTTGGAAGTGGGTTGTTTGTAGACTGGAGTCATGCATCTGGTCCTAGAATGTGGGGAGTTTTTGTACTAGAAACTTTGCTGCCTTACACCATTTATCTATTGGCCTTGAAGTGTATAACTCCCTTCCAAGGTTAGGTATTAGAACATCACATGAACACACGCATATGTGCACATGTAAAATAGTATATACCACAGGGAGACTGTGGAAACCAAGAACTGGAGGAAGTTCTGGAATGGATGAGGGCTAACAAACTGAAATGTAATCTAAACAAAACAGAGGTGCTACTGATAAGATTTGACATGGGATTTGGGATATCCCTGTTCAGGATGAGATTACACTTCCCCTAAAGGAGCAGGCTCATAGCTTGGGGGTGCACCTGGACCCAGGTCTCCTGTTAGATAAACAGGTATCAGTGGTGGCCAGGAATGCCTTTCACCACCTTCGGCTGGTTTACCAGCTATGGCCCTTTCTGGGTGGGAAAGATCTTGCCACTATGGTACATGCTGTGGCAAGATCTAGATTAGATTACTGCAATGCAATCTACATGAAGCTGAACATGAAGGCTATTCAGAAGTTGGTACAGAATGCTGGAGCCAGAATGTTCACTAGAGTGGATCACAAGGACCATGTCACTCCAGTCTTCCATCTACATTGGCTTCCCGGCCCAATTCAAGATGCTTGTGTTGACCTTTAAAGCCACTTATGGCTTGGTCCAGCATACCATAAGGATCATCTTCTGCCATGTTAATCCACCCATCTACTTCGGTCATCTTTAGAGACTAGAAGGAAGTCCTTATCTGAGGCTAGATGGGTGGCAACTTGAGAAAGAGTCTTCTCAGTTGTGTGAGCAGCCGGACCCCTCCTCCATTAATGGGGTGCCATTACAGGCACAGGGACCCAAAACTGACATAAGAGCAAGACACTGCCCACACACAAAATGGATGCTTCTCAGAGACGTTTGGAGTCCATCTTGTGTGTATGACTTGGGCAGAAAGGCGGTTGGCAGCTGTGCATTTCCCCTTGGCCCAGGGAGTGCCTGGCTGGACAATGGGACTAGTTAATCTCCATTGTCTCACCCTGAGCGCTCCGAGCAAACCACTAATTGCACTATCTATACCCATCCTGGCAATCACTCAGTATTCAGGAGAATGCTCCAAGCATTCTGTTGCACCCTGAATCTCATCAAGGATTTCTACCTGCAACTATCACAGCAATCAATATCCAGGAGAGTCATTCAGGTATTCATGTACATCCTGACCACTTATCACACCTCTCCTTCCCTTTTGTCTGGACCCCATAAAAACAATAGTTTCTTTGGCTTACCTGCCAGTTGCCTCATACTGCCTGAGGTCACATTTTAAGTATAAATAAGAGTGGTAGGCTATTCATTGTGTGTGTGTGTGTTTATGTATGTGTGTGTGCCTTGTGTGTGTGTTTGTGTATGTGTGTGTGCCTTGGATCCGACCATACACCCCTACTTGCATGTAGGGTTGCTGCCTTCTTTACCTCAGAAATGCAGGCCATTTCTCCCTCCACAGTGCTGCTTTCACAGGATGAAGCTCTCCCAGACAGGTAAATATCACCCATTCCCTAAATCTCCCCTCCACCCTTATTTTTCCTTACCTCTTGTATGAATTGTGCATGTGTGTTTGTAGTGGTGCTTGAGATTATTATTCTGTAATTAAAAAAAACACATTTTATTTGATCAATCGCAATAACCTCTTTATTGGGAGTCTTTCCACTGGACCTATCCTGGTACACAAAGGTTAAAAGATCCCTGAGTTACCCCCTCTTGCTAAACGCTCAGTCTCCAATGCTAGTTCCCCCAATAAAAATGGAGACCATCTAATTCAGGCAACAGTCATGCTGCCAAAACTTTAGAACTTGCTCCCCAGGGAGATTAATCTCCCTGTGATGTCATCTTCCGCTAGCAGGTGAAGGCTTTTTTTTGTTTTGTTTGGCATTCTCCAAGTAATTGTTATTAGGCCTTCTCCCTGGTTTTGGTGTTATGTGTGTTTATATGTTTTCATAGTATTATTTTTTATATATATACTTCATTTTAAACACTGCTTTAATGTTGAAATGGTATTTTTTTTTAAATGTTTTGATGTTTACTTGGGGACCCTATTTGGGAGGACACATTCATTTAGTATACATCCCATAAGCCATTCCCTGAGTAATTTCGGTGCTGTCTTAGAACAATGTTGAAACTGTTAGAGGAGAGGAAAATCCAGTGACACTGTTAATCCTGGGATGATGAGCACAGCACCAACTTCCCAACTCATCCCACTCATGATTGTTTCTTCTTTGCTCACTCTTTGGGCCTCACACAGATACTTTGCAGCAAGCAGGCAGTATGAGTGCCTGCTGCTGGAAGCTGTTTGGGAGGGTTTTCACAGCAAGGAAGGAACAGAAGTGGTTTGCCGTTGCCTGCCCCAGGATAGAGGATCTGTAAAATTCCTCAGCATTCTTGCTAATAAATGCTGAGTTAATTTTAAAAATACAGCTCTTCCTGTTCCAAGACCTGATCATTAAAGAACAAGCTAACTTGATACCAATTTGTGAAAATAGTCTGGATGACATGCATGTGTCAGCATTGGCTCAGGTCAGATCAAAGGAGTAGCCAGTGTGAATGGAATCTGGCATTGATCATGTATAGATAATACTGGCATCTAATGAGAGAATGAGGATTCCCAATGACCCACAATTATACACAGTCCTCCTTGCCAGGTATATGCTATGAGGTGATGCTTCTGATTTGTTCTCTTTCTACAAACCCCGGTAGTCTCCAAAGCTCATGTCTGCATCAGTTTCTATCCTTGTTTCTATCATCTAGCTATTGGAAAAGTGTAATCTATTTGTCCTGCTAGAAATGAAAGTGGACACCTATCAAACACTCTGCAAATGGAACTTTGCCCCTGAGGCTTTCTTTTCAGTCTTTCAATCTGATTTTCCAGTATCTGGTACCAGTTTCAGTGCTGGTTTAATTTTCCATCGCACTGTGCAAATAACAGCCAGTGTTTAAATTGCAAGGCTCCCATAACATCATCAGCGTTAGTCATCTTGCAACGATGTTTCACCTTTGCAAATAACCTGGTTCCTATTTCACGCAAGCAATTGGTGTGTGTAGAAAGAAACTTAGAGAAGGAAAGAAAAATCAAAGGTTGCTCTCCTTTGGGCAGTAGAGAGTTGGGGGGGGGGGCGAGCAGGAGGATCTGCCTGTTCACAGTATTTCAAAAAAAGCACCTTTATGAAAATAATATTTTAAAATAAAGCAGCTCGGTGATTTACTATTTATTGCAAAGATAATATAGGTGTTACATTTTAATTAGAGTTTGAAATCTGACCAGTCAAGAAAGATCTAGTCAATTGAGTGAATACATATTAGTCAAATATTCATAAACTTTAGAACAAAAAAGATTCTTTAGTGATTGACAGGTTTGATACATATCCTGATTACAAAACCCAATTAATTATTGTTTTGAGAAATAAAGGATCTTCAAAAATCATAATGTATTATAACTTTTTTCCCACATTAGGTAGAGTTTTTTGTAAATGTGAACAAATACCCTTTTTGCCTCAAAGAAAGACTAGTTGTTTTCTACTTACCTTGGCAAGAAAAAAGAGGGGGCTGTTTTAAATTTGCATGCAAGTTACTTAGTTTAAAAAAACTTTTGTGTGTGACTTTTTTTTTAGAGGGATCATTTGACTATCTGTCTGTCTGTCTATCTATTTTATATCAACTTGCATTAAGGGTCATCTTCTTTTCAGGTGAGGAATGCCAGCCTGTAGGTAGGGCCAGGGCATCCCCCAGAATTACAGCTCATCTCCAGACTACTGAGATCAGGAATGACAGGACACTTCAGTTTCTGTTCCATTTAAGAAGGTATTTTTTATTTAGCCCTCTGACTTTGGCCTTTTATGTATGGGTTGTTTCCATTGCCATCACCTTCTGGCTACTTTGGAGCTTTGTTTTCATTGTGCAGTGTTTTCTCTGACCTTCAGAAGTTGCCTTGCTCTCCCCTTGCATTTCTCCCCTGATTTCTGGATGCTGTTTTAGCCCGAGTTTAATGTCTGCCTTGACCTCAAATCGGAAGCTGGTCCTGTGCATACTTGTCAATTGGATTTTTCTCCCCATGCCCATTCTCACTTCTCCCTCCCACTTATCTTTCCCCCTCATGCAACCCTTCCCCTCGAAGTCATCTTTTTTTATTTTTGCAAGTGCAGGGCTAGTGAGAGAACAGTGGAACAGTCACACAAAACAACCTATGTGGCGGCTTATTTCTCCAACTGCATGACGACCACCATTCTCCATTTAACTTGTCCTCTTTAGCTGCCCTCCCCCGCCCAACTTTCTTTTTCCTTTTTTGCAAGTTCAAGACTAGCGATCAAACGATGAAATGGTCACAAATGACCGTGCAAGTGTTCTTCTCTTCTTATGTCCCTTGCATTGAGGGGACATAACAAAAACATTGGGGGGGGGGGTTGTCCGAGTTCCCCATCATTATCATGTTCCCATATTTGCAGTGAATTGCACCCTTCCCATAACACCCCTTAGTGAGCCATGAGCACCCCATGTGATCACCTGACGAGACACTTTTAGTGGAATTGTGCATTGGTGTGCATATTTCTCCTTTTGGTCATTTTGGGTGGAATAGTGCTTTTTGGTTTAGCCACATGCAATGGAGCTAGATCGAACATAGAGCAATAGAATTCCTCATGCAAAGCCCAAGAACATGCAATGCCACTGTTAAGAACTCCAGAGGGTTCATCGCATTTGTCTTTTTATCAGGTCGTACTTGGCAGACAACTGTATGATTCTCTGCTTTGGTTCTAAAATGGCTACTTGGCTCAGTTAAAATGAAAGAATACCACCGTGGGGCTGGTGATGTTGTTGTTGTTTTAACCTTTTTCCTGCCTGCAATCTATCACAAGATCTATCTATCGTTAGAGTGCATGTGTGATCAAAAAAGGGGGGCTGGCAAGCTGCGTAACAACGTCATCGGTGACCACTTTCCCCCTTGGTTCAGATGCTCTGCATTTACTCCAAGTAATCCCAGGTACTCCAGGAATTTATTTTGGGGGGTAAAGGCCCGATGCAGAGAATTCGACTGCAAATACTGTGCATTGAGAGAGCAGCATATCCAATAGAAACAGCCTGTGCATAAAAGGCGTCTCTCTGGCTTGGCCTTCTTTAGTAGCCTCTCGGTCAGCTACCTCAGCAACCCACTTGCATATAGGAGCCCTGCAGGACCAAAACTAAAGGACATGCAAAGCAGAAACTCCTCCCTAGAGGCTTCTTTTATACATTACAACACTAAGAAACAAAACCATAGTGAAATAAAGAGGTAAGCCGCCACATACTTTTCCTTTGTTTTATGGAATATTTGATCATTTTTGTTACCACAGTTTAATAGATACACTCAGTTTCCTGGTCAATTGGCAGTGATCAGCCAGTCAACTGGAATGCCATCCCTACATAATGAATATATCACTCAAGTTTTATAGCTCTGCCTACAACAAGACATTATTAGAATAAAACTAAAGAGATGGTTCCTTTGTGCTGCCTTCTCTTTTAATTTTTGAGGTTAGTGAGTATAATAATAAAAATGAAATAATTGGTGTGAAGGTCATCCAGCTGGGAAAACTCATGCATGATTCTTTTTTTAAAAAACCACCTTAATTAAAGTTTCACAAATGACTGCATTTGTGTTAGTGTGACCACTTTTGTTTTTTAAAAAGCAGTAGGACAATATTGTAATTATTTTCAGCAGAACTTTAAATATATAGTCTTAGATGTTTTATGAACTTAAGAAGAACAAATATTCTCCATCTAGCTATCACACTGAAAGAATATTTCATCTGAGTTGTAGGAGTTAATATCTCATATTAATGCTACTAGTTAAATATATTTATCCAAGAAAATATCATTTGCAAACACAGAATTAAGTTCCACCAGAGTCCTATGTCTGAGTTCCCTAGAATTTCAAATCTTACAGAAGTAGGGAATCTCAGCCTGCACTTTCTCCTTTCTCTTTGCTGGCTACTTTAGTTCTTCATTGTGTTTTCTAAGGGCTAAAACAGAAATGTATTCAAAAGGAAGGCCATGCTGGATCATAAGAAAAGCCATGCTGGATCAGACCAAATTCCATCATGTCCAGCAGTTTGTTCACACAGTGGCCAACCAGGTGGCTCTAGGAAGCCCACGAACAAGACGTCTGCAGTAGCATTATCCTGCCTGTGTTCCAGAGCATCTAATATAACAGGCATGCTCCTCTGATCCTGGAGAGAATAGGTAAGCATCATGACTAGTAGCCATTTTTACTAGTAGCCATGAATACCCTTCTCCTCCATGAACATGCCCACTCCCCTCTTAAAGCCTTCCAAATTGGCAGCCATCACCATATCCTGGGGCAGGGAGTTCCACAATTTAACTATGCATTGTGTGAAGAAATACTTCCTTTTGTCTGTTTTGAATCTCTCACCCTCCAGCTTCAGCAGATGACCCCGTGTTCTAGTATTATGGGAGAGGGAGAAAAACATCTCCCTGTCCACTCTCTCCAAACCATGCATAATTTTATAGACCTCTATCATGTCTTCCCTCAGCCGCCTTCTTTCCAAGTTAAACAGCCCTAAGTGTCTTAACCGCTCCTCATAGGGCAGTTGCTCTAGTCTCCTAATCAATCTGGTTGATCTTTTCTGCACCTTTTCAAGCTCTGTAATATTTTTTTTTAGGTGTGGTTACACAGTATTCCAAATGTGGTCTCAATTTGTACAAGGGCAGTATGATATCAGCAGTTTTATTCTCTATTCCTTGTCTAATTATGGCCAGCATGGAATTTGCCCTTTTCAGAGCAGCTGCACACTGGGTTGACATCTTCATCGAGCAATCCACTACCACCCCAAGTTCCCTTTTTTGGTCTGTCACTGCCAGCACAGATCCCATCAGTAAAAATGTGAAGTTTGGATTTTTTGTCCCAATTTACACTTTACACTTGCTCACGTTGAATCTCATTTGCCATTTTAATGCCCATTCTTCCAGTTTGTAGAGATCTTTTTGGAACTTTTCACAGTCCAATTTTGTTTTAACCACCCTAAATAATTTGGTGTCATCTTCAAACTTGGCCACAGTTAGGATCCTCTGTGAATTTTTTCCAAGCCAATTAGCAACTATTAGATTCCCGTCTTCCCCCCAGATGTATGAAATGTATATAGATGTATTCTTACCCAGCCTAGGAAGCTGAGGAACTGAAAAAAACTTTGTTAGTAAATGTATAAATATGGCACATGAGAGTTTTCTCGTATGGGGAAATGGTCAAATCAGACTGTCAGGGAGGTTTCAAGTTTAAATTTGGCAGGCAATAAGAATGAGGGAAACAATATATATACAATAGATAGTTTGCACAAAACTGTAGATGTTTTGTTCTACATACAGGTGTTTGTTGCTGTTGAAAGAGATCACTTTGCTGTCACTACTTAGATAAAAACGCACAAGCTTCATTGATGTGAAATTGCTAAAGTCGGTGGAGGCAGGAAGGTACACATAGATTCAAGTTTTCCATCTTTAACACTTGATAAGGGATTGCTTCCTTTTCCTTTGACCTATTTCCCTTAGGGGAGGTGTACCAGATCTTCCTCGATCCTACACTCCTCTCCTTCTTCCACTCTTGCTACCAATATCTAACTCCCACTCCCAACTGCCACTCTCCCAGTTCAACAGTAGAATTCTTTTTTTTTTAATCCCCTGCCAGTCAGGGTTCTCAGACCAGTATAAGGCATTGGCAGTTAGCTGTCCATCACAGCAACCCTAAGCAGCTGCTTGGAGATAAAAAAAATATATTGGTTGCTTTGGTGGGGGAGAGGGTGTTTAATTCTTTCCTCCTTTCCCTCTCCAATGATTTAAAATACTCCATTGGTGTCAATGCATTAGCAATCTATGATTCTTATTTTTATTCAGTTTGCCACAGATTCAAATTAGCATATTTCCCCCCCTCTACTTATTTTGAGCTTGTATGACCATATATGCAAAGACTATGCAGTCACATTAAGAATCCATTTGGTACCATTTAAAACCAATCAGCAAGCATATGTTCCCTACAGAGTGGTTTCATTCATTAAATTTAAGGTACCTCCTGAAAACCTAGTTTTATTTGTCCAGGTGTTTGGACAAAGTCTTGTGCCCTCGTTCCTATCAACTTCCCTATCAAAAGATATTGTCATTTATTTCTCTCTTTTAATCTTCTGCTTTTGATGGCCGAACATTTGACAGAAAGAGAAGCTAATGAATATTTGAAAGAAATAAAAATAAAATAACTGCTTATTTTATAAAATAAAATAACCTTGACTGCAAGGTTGAAAAAAACACAGATAGTTATCTGACATGCTTCTTTTGCACAGACCCAAGGAACTCGTTCAAGCCAATTCTGATCTAAGAGACAGGTGCAACCTTAAGAGTGACCCACTGGAGTCATTAATCAAAAGCAAACACAGTCCTGTAAAATTGGCTAGAAATTGTTTTTTAAAACAGTCTTTTGATCTTGACCGGTCTCAGGTTCTTTTGCAATCACAGTGGCTTCTTTGCTTGTACTTACTTGCTGTATATTTTAAAACAGGAACTCAGGTTGAAACCAAGAAATTTTCAAATTGATGACCTCATCTCCAATTTGAACTACCCCGTGTTCAATATGTGCCCTAATGGGGCACCGCAGACACCACAAAATGTTTGCTTTTAATTCCAAAAATATTTAAACTGCATCTTCAAGCAGTTAACATTAAACCTAAACTAGTCAAAGCATCCCTGGTGTATAATTTAACCTGTGATGATAAATCATCCTGACTTTTATGAGCGAAATGGAATGCCAAACAAACAAACAAAAACAAGGGAATATAATAGCTTTTTATGCAGAAAAAATACAAATCCACTACCTTGCTCTGTACGGCGAGTGTTTTCCCCCCTATTAATGACTAATGAGCCCAGCTAGCATATAGCTTCAAAAACTGAATGATAAAAGCAGGTTGTCTGCAGTCTTCATATAGAAATAAAATAGGCTCAATTGGTCATTTCTCAGAAATCAGAGAGCCGTTTTCCACTCAGGATGTTCACTGTGCAGTAGAGCTCAATGCAGTTCCTTTTACAAATAACAAAAAGGGTCCACAAGACCAATTTATCATCAATCACGAATGTGGGACTGCATTGAGAAAGGCAACCAGAAAGATTAAAGCAGTGTGTGCTTTGGAATACCAGAACACAAATTAAGGGTTTTATGCTTCTAGGAAATAACACCCGTCCTTCATCACCTTTTGCTTTGTTTTTTTCCACCATGAAAATGAGGACTTCAAAAAGAACTTTGGAAATCATTCTGTCAGGGTTTTTTTAAGAGAGACAGCTTCAAGAAGAGAACCCAAGTAGCTAATAGGCTATAGCAAAGCCAAACCTTGTTTTATATAGTTATATTTTTATGTCCCTTTTTCAGATGTTATTCAAGAAGAAAGGCGAAATACACATTTTAATGACTCAGTCTTCAAGCTTTGAAATCACTTAAAGGTTTAAAAAAATAAAAGCAGAAATTAATACATCTGGGTTAGTTTTTATGTCAATGATGCTATGCAGACAAATTGGTGTGTCCTATGTAACCGGATATATCCACTAGTGCCTGTGGTAAAGATCTCTTATAAGCTGAGAAAAACTTCATGGCAATTGCACGTGTCTCAGATATCCTGTATCTCATAGTACGGTACATGGTAGGAAGGGGGAGAAGGAATAATTTCTGCTATTTCCAGTTTCACACGTGGAGTCACTTCAAGCTTTCATCCTCAGTGTCAGCTGATAGGTGAAGAAGCAGTAGAGGCTGACTTACTCTGTACATTTGAGTCAAAGAGAGAAAAGGCACTGAGACATCCAATCACCTTTGCAAGTATGGTACAATCTGGACATTCCTTTAATTCTGACTGTGTGTGTGTGTGTAAAGTGCTGTCAAGTCGCAGCTGACTTATGGTGACCCCTTTTGGGGTTTTCAAGGCAAGAGACTAGCAGAGGTGGTTTGCCAGTGCCTTCCTCTGCCCAGCAACCCTAGTATTCCTTGGTGGGCTCCCATCCAAATACTAACCAGGGCAGAGCCTGCTTAGCTTCTGAGATCTGACAAGTAGGGCTGTCGATTCGGTTCGGCCCGAACTGAAAATCAACTGAATTTTCCTTGATTCGGCGCTTTTCTGTTCGGACGGATCCGAACTCCAAAAATGGGAGAAATCCGGGAGGCCGAACTCTTCATGTTCGGCGAGTTTGGTGAGTAAATTCGGCGAATTCGGTGGTTCGGCGGAGACGCATGCGCAGGAGCTGATCTGCCCATTGGCAATCTGCTTTCTCCCGCAGCCAGTGGTAGCCCAGCAGATTCTTCTCATGGCCAATCAGAGCATTGATTTGAAGTTTTGAACTGGCCAAGAGAAAGTTAAAAACGCCTGCCCATCCCTCCCTTCTCCACTGTCTTCCATTTTGGTGGCGAGAGATCCAGCCAGCAGAATTGGTGCGGTTGAGAGATCCACCCGAGTTCATCAGTTGGAACTGGTTTGAGGGTGTTTTGTGGTGTTTGTGTTGTGCGGGTGGTTGGTTTGCTTGGGGTTCCACAGTCCAGGCCCCCCCCCTGGTTGGCTTGAGAAGGGCGAGCGGTCTCCATGCGGAGGTGCGAGGAGGACCCTCTTGCCGCCGGGGCTCCCACGTTCCCATCCCACCCCCCCACCCCCCGGTGCTTGGGTGCCACTTGAGTTCATCCAGCGCTTTTGGCTTTTGGTTGTCTTGTGGTCTTTGAGTTGTGCGGGTGGTTGCTTTGCTTGGGGTTCCATGGTCCGCCCTAGCCCTTCCCCCCCCAGGTTGGCTTGAGAAGGGCGAGCGGTCTCCATGCGGAGGTGTGAGGAGGACCCTCTCGCCGCCGGGGCTCCCGCATTCCCATCCCACCCCCCCACCCCCCGGTGCTTGGGTGCCACTTGAGTTCATCCAGCGCTTTTGGCTTTTGGTTGTCTTGTGGTCTTTGAGTTGTGCGGGTGGTTGCTTTGCATGGGGTTCCACGGTCCGCCCTAGCCCTCCCCCCCCCAGGTTGGCTTGAGAAGGGCGAGCGGTCTCCATGCGGAGGTGCGAGGAGGACCCTCTCGCCGCCGGGGCTCCCGCGTTCCCATCCCACCCCCCACCCCCCGGTGCTTGGGTGCCACTTGAGTTCATCCAGCGCTTTTGGCTTTTGGTTGTCTTGTGGTCTTTGAGTTGTGCGGGTGGTTGCTTTGCTTGGGGTTCCACGGTCCGCCCTAGCCCTCCCCCACCCAGGTTGGCTTGAGAAGGGCGAAGGGGGCCTAGTCCCTGTTACTGCCTTTGCCACCCTTGCCTGGTGTGTGTCAGCTCGCCATTCACTGGTTATAAGGTTGGGCTGCCATGGGTGCAATGCTTATATTTCGCGCTTCACCCCGGCATGCAGTTTGTGAATTGCGTGGGCTCTCTCAGTCCAATGTATTTCATTGCATCATTTGCTTGAATGTGCAAATGCAGCCGAGCTGAGTCAGGGACGGTCTATGCTTTGCGATGGGCAATTGGGGGAGGGCTTCCGGGATCCATATCTCGCCTCCCTAGGACCCCATCGTCACCAAAATTGGCGGTCCTTTCAATAAGGGTCACAAGAAGCAATGATGAAAGTTTTGAACGTCCAGCTCTAACCCCCCCCCCCCCCGCAGCCGCGGGAGGCCAAGAGTGATTGTTTAAAATTTAAATGGCAATATTCGGCCGAATATTTTGCTGAACTTTAATTTCTCGCCGAATTTAACGGATCCGAATTGGGGGAGTTCGGACTTTGGCGTGTACCGAATCCAGACGGGCCGAATTCGGCCGAATCCGAACTATACCGAATTTTTTTTATTTTCAACAGCCCTACTGACAAGATCAGGCTAGCCTGGGCCATCCAGATCAGGGCAATTCTGATCATGCACGTAGGCAAATCGTGTAGCATATGTGATCAGGCCCTTCCAAGTAGTTTAAGTATATTGGACTGTGTCGGGAATTAAAATGCAGTTTCTTTTTCCAATCGCCCTGTCTAATGTAGTTAAAATCCAGTTTTGCATTGTTTGCAGAAAGCCAAGAGAGTGGGAGCCTTCCTGACTTCCTCAGGCAAGCCATTCCACAAGGTGGGCCCACAGTGGAGAGTCACATGAATGGGCAGTTGTTGATTTTGCCCATTTGTAGGTTGGCACTTTTAGAAGGTCTCGCTTTGTATGCGATAGCCAATACTTTGAATAGAGCCCAGTAGAATGAGAGTAATATGCATGCTCCATCTAGCTACCAATAGTAGCCAAGCTGTGGCATTCTGCACCAACAGGAGTTTCTGAATTGATTTTGAGGGGGAAACTAATGTAGAGTGCATTACAGTAGTCTAGTCTCGAGGTCACCATGGCATGGCGTGGATCCAGGTGGCCAGATCAGCCATATCAAGGTAAGGGGCCATCTTTTGAGCTAGGCTGAGTTGGAAAACGTCTTTTTTTGCAACTGCATAAGCTTGCATCTCCAGCAATAATGTTCGGTCCAGTATAACCTCAAGGCTGTTAACTGACAAGACTGACAAATTAACCTCATCAAAAGTGGGGAGCATAATGTCCTTCAAGACCTCCATCTTCCCAACCAGCATCACTTGTTCTGCCTTTCCACGGTTTAGTTCCAGTTTATTCACTCATAGCCATTTAACCAGAGCCGCCAGGCAGTGGTTTAGGACCTCTACTGCATCACCAGGAAATATGGATAAGTGTGTGTGTGTGTGTGTGTGTGTGTGTGTGTGTGTGTGTGTATGTATATATATATATATATATATATATATATATATATATATATATATATATATATATATATATATATATATCTGTGTATCATCAGCATATTGATGACAGCTAACCTCAAAACTGCAAATGATTTGGTATAACGGCTTTACATAAAGACTGAAGAGCATGGGGTTAGGATTGTTCCCTGTGGGTCCCCACAGGATAGGTCCCACATTGATGATAACTGATCTCTAATGGTAATTATTTGGATCCGATCTGTGAGGAATGATTTGAGCCAGTCCAGTGCACAAACCCTGATGACTACTTCTGCCTCCAGGTGCCTCAACAAGATAGCATGGCCCACTGTGTCTGTCAAAACAGCAGGCAAATCCAGTAGGACCAAATAAGAGGCCTGACCTTTGTCTACATTTAGACGGAGACCATAGACTAAAGCCAGCAGAGCCATCTCCGTCCCATAGCCTGGTATGAAACTGATTGAAAAAGGTGTAGAGCAGATATGTTATCCAAGAAGACCTGGAGATGGTCTGCTACTGCTCTCTCAGTTATTTTGCCTAGGAAGGGCACATTAAAGACAGGGTAATAATTGGCTAAATCATTTTTTCTGTAGGGGTGTTTTTTTAGCAGTGGATGGATACCTGCCTCTTTGAGTGGTTGAGAGAAGGTGCCCTGAGTTAGTGATTCATTTATAATAGATACTGAGGATTCATTGATGTGGTCTTTACATGGTTTTTGAAGCCAGGATGGGCAAGGATCCAGGGCACAGGTAGTGGCCACAGGTAGCTCCTAAGAGCTTCTCAATATCCATTATGGAAATTGGGTCAAAGTATTAAATTATATTGGTGGAAATGATGATTGCAAGTATGCCATGTAAAATTATAATTTTGAAGGAGTGTGTTTTTTTGTTCATAAATGGGAAATAAATAATCTGTTATTACACTGCAGTTAACTTACAACACTTTTGAGCATGTAACTTTTTTCTTATTCTGCAGAATTTATATTATACAGATACATATTTTGTGCCCAGCAGTTTGCATGTACCATTTGATCTGCAAAACTGTGGTCCCACTTGTCAATCATGGCCTGAAGGCTCTAAGTTGCCTGAACCTGAAATGCAAATTTGTACATGCAATTATTTGTTCTTACTACATGTGTTTGCCAGAATGAAATGCAATGCCTGACTAGGTGACCTTTACTTTCTTAACTCCAAATGAGTAAACAAACAGTCAGGAATTATTCATTGCTATTCCCGTTTAACCATCCAATCTATTTGGCATTACTTTTAAAAACAAAGGTCAAAAATAAATCAGGCACAGATTAAAGTTTTTAAAAAAATCCCTTCTCAGTTTTCTTCAGTTAGGCTGGGGAGAAGAAATTGCACTATTTGTATAGCTCTGTGAACATTTTATTGAGCCTAGCCTTTGCTCCATTACCTTTCTCTCCTGGTTAGATTTCCATCATTATTTGCACTAAACTCATTAGGAGATCTATCTGGAGAGCACTATAGGTCATGCTCACCTAGGAGCAGTATGAGTTACATTTAGGTCCAGAGGGTGTATAATATTGCTGATTAGATAAATCAAGCACAGCATGAACACTGTTAGGCTTGTATGCGAGTTGACTTGGACTTAGCTTTCCTCACCAAGCCTTCTCAGAGAAATCAGTTCATCGTAATGTACCCTTTCCCTCTTCAATTGCTTTATACACTGTTGTTTTTGTCCCAGGGTAGGCTGCAAGGTAATAAGGTTCTTCTGATTGTTCCACAAGCTGGGTTGCTGCTGATTGTGGCTTAATGCCATTGTGATAGATGACCCTTCATATGAATTATACATATGCATAAGTACTTACCTTTCGACAAACTCATTTGCAAGCCCCTAAGAAATCCTTAAGCATCAACAAATGTATGGATTTGGGCTTACTTCTTCAGTTTTTTGAAGTGATACAATGAATGCACCCCCAGGGATGTATTAAGTCAGAATTACTCATTCATGTTGCTTTTCAAGAGTCAAAAGTAACCCAACAAGAATATAAGATTATGCTTATGGATCCTTTCTTTTAAATGCAATTGTTATGGGAGAACTGCCTGTAAACTGCTACTGGTTTTACAGAAAGGGCAGAATACCAATATGATTCTTAAAACATAAATATATCACTTATGGAATCTCCTTATTAAGCCAACTCATTAATTGGTGACCCCAATCTCGCCAAGGGGGCGGGGTGGGAAAGCTGCTCACCTTTACCCATGGCATCAAGTATGTGCCTGTCTACTAACATCTCCTTCTCAGCCAGATATATTGCAGACACTGATAACAGCATCACAGATGCCTTGTCTTGTTTTCAGGAGGAGAGGTTCCAGGCTCTAGCCCCCAGTGTGAATCGCCACCCAGATCCCTTCCCAGAGGACCAGTGGGCACTTGGCAACAACTGATCTTGCAGGTAATATTTAATTCAATCACTCCCTTCACATGGCATTCTTAATCACAGGCAGCAGCTGTCTTCCTGGCTTTCCCCACAGCCATCAGGGACCTGTGGGTCTTGGCCTGCATCCAAGGTCATGGCCCTCCAGTACCTCACCTCCCTGAAGGAATGGGGTCTGGCGCAAAGGACTATGGTTATCCACTTGGCAGCAATTTCTTCTCATAGCAAAGCTTTGCTGACCCCTACCATTCGTTTGTCACTGACCAGGCTGTTGAGAGCTGGAGGGCTCTTCTCCTGCCCTTGATGTCTATAGGCCTGTCAACATGACTGTTTTGGCTGCACTTTTTAGCAGTTCTCCACAGTCAGCTAGTTGGAATTTGAGACTGCCCTGTTCTGGGATGCATTCAAATTAGCCTTTTTCAGGGCCTTCTGGTGCTGCAAGTTTGTTTAAGCCTCCCAGCATGACCACTCGGGCTGGATCCTTGGGCTACAGGACATAGCCATCCACTAGCCATTATTGCAGCTGACGCTTAGGCGGTCTAAGACAGACCAGAGGTGGCAGGGTCCCATTTGTGCCTCTTGGCAGCGCCAGCCATCCGTCCTTGCCCTGTCCTTGCCACCAACTAATACCTTGCCCTGAACACATGAAGCTGCCTTATACTGAATCAGACCCTTGGTCCATCAAAGTCAGTATTGTCTACTCAGACTGACAGAGGCTCTCCAGGGTCTCAGGCAGAGAAAGGTCTTTCACAACACCTACTTGCCTAGTCCCTTTAACTGGAGATTCTGGGGACTGAACCTGGGACCTTCTGCATGCCAAGCAGATGCTCTACCACTGAGCTTTGTCCCTCCAGCCTCTGGGTCTCGCCTCCCTCTTCATCCCCACTGATTGCACCTATCTCATCAGATTCCAGCTCACCAGGGTCATGCAGGCGGGTTTGGCAGCCCTTGGCCTGCCCCCCTTGGAACTTTGGCGCACACTCCTTTAGGCTAGGTGCAGCCACCTAAGCATCAGAAATGGGCCTGTCCCCCAGTTGTATTCAGGCCATTGGCCGCTGGAATTCTTCTACCTATAAGTCCTACATCTTCCCCAAGGGAGGCCTCTCCGCTAACATCCCCTCTTTTTAGTTTCTCCAGGGTTCCTCATGTCCATCTGGATAATTGGCCACAGCATCATGCACTGGGCTGCTACACTGGGGAACTTCATTGGGGTTGGAAGGCCAACTCCAGATTTCTTGGATGGGAAAAAGGGGAATGTATTGGGTCTCTTTTTGCCAAGCAGTTTTTCACACTATCACCCATTTGGGCCCTCCTGATTAGTTTATGTATCCCTTCCTTTAAACTGGGACTGACAATATTTAGACCTTTTAGAGCTATAAAGGTATTTAGATTTCTAAGGGGGAGGTGTTGGAGACGTCATGCAATTTTGCAAGATGTGTGGAAAACCTACTGCTTAATGGTTTCTGCTCATATGACAGTTTTGAAAAAATCTGATCCGGGAGTGCAATTCCAGTGAAACACTGCCGGTACATGCTTTGCGCGCTTTCTACTCATAGCAGACCACATCTTCCTTCTCCATCACTTCCTTGAGAGGAGGTCCTTTTTCTTTTAATAACTCCTAGTCATCTGATCAATGTCCTGGTGCCATCTGAGCAGCATGAGAGTTAGATTTAGCATGGTTCCTTCATGAACCAATGAAGTAACACAATGTGAGAGAAGTCCATGATACAGATCCTTTTTATATTAGTACCACCTGTCATAAATCTGGGGCAGTGCTAATAAGTAAAATGAAGGACTCTCTAGCCATAGTTGATTGCTTTCATGTGGCCCAGAGCTTTGGACATAACAATAGGGGAGGAACTTTGCTGAAATAGCCCCCAAATGGCACAGATCATATAGAAATTAGCCCTTGGTTTGCTACCATAAGAATAAACACTTCTAAAATATTCTTCTCCAGTGCAAGCCAAGAGAATAAATACCTACAAAACATGATGTTTTTCTTTGGCCTTCAGAACTGTTCAATCCTGGTTTGTGATTGGAATTTTAGGGAATGTATAAGAAATAAAATATGAAAGGAGACAGACCATTCATTCAGTGAGATGAAAGCAGACTATCATTTTCAATTGCTGATAATGTGTTAGGTGTTATTTTGTAATATTTTGTTTTAGGGATGGGGGAACAAAAAAATCTTTTAAATTTAGACTATCACATTGTACTAACCTCCAATTTGGAGAAAAAAAACTTTAATTCTTTCATGTTAATTATTCCCCCTGCTGCATTTACTAATAATTGAACGTTTGGGGACTGTTTACTCAAAAGGATTTTTCTCTCTTGGAGCCCACCTGCTCCTCATACTGTGATGTTATAGTGGGAATGTTATTTCTCATTGTAGTTATTTGGATTAAATTGAACGGAGACCAGTTCAGTTTCTGCTGAGCTAACAGCAATTCTAATTTTCTTTATATCTTCTAGGAATGGTTCACAGCAACTGTGCTTTTTCAGAACACTATTTGTACAGAAACTGTTTCCTCTATATCTTCCTCTAGACAAGGGAGGTCCTTAGCCCAGCAATAGGGACTTTTATATGAACACCCTACCCCAATTTTATGTAGGGAGTGGCAAGATTTCTCTCAGATTTTGAACTGTCATACATATTGGAGTAAGGTAGGGCATTATTTCCTGGGAGGGAGATGGTGTACCACAAAGCCTTAAAGCCTGCTATGAATCATTGTACATGGAGGTGTGCATAGGATTTGGGGGCTCTAGAGCAAGGCAAGTACATGCATTCATGTTCCAGTCATCAAGTAAAGAACATGGCTCTGTGGACTTTTGCCGACCAATAAAGATATGAGGTGAAATTCTGAAGCACACATTACGATGTCATCACTCAACAAACAGATGCCCAAACCATCACATATTTGCCAGGGATCATTTGAGAGGATCTAGACATTGTTACCCACAATACATGGCACCTAGACATTGCAAACAGGATTCTGCAGTCCCCACCCCCTTACAACAGTGGAGATGGAATTGTAGACATGAAGGAACAATGAAAAAAGTCAGTCAAAGGTCATACAAGACACAAATACCCAACAAAACATTCTAAAAAGAAGCTCTATTTTAACTGCATGACCACAAGAACCAGCATCATGGGCCACAGTGAAATCATTCTCCTTGACATGCAAGTCAAAACAAAGCATGCGCTTTCCAATGTGCATCATTGGAACCAACAGCTGTATACCAACAGCTGTATCTGTACATTCCACTCAAAATGTCACATGAAATATACAAGGCCATAGTTCAGTGGTACAGCACATTCCATAATCGAAAAACTTCACATCACTCCATAGCATTTCCAGTTAAAAGAAGCTCAGATTGAAGGAAAGGGGAGACAAGCATGCACAAGGAGATTGGCTTTATACAGGCTGTGCCTCACTTTTGTTTATCTGAAAAAATGGATGCTTCAAAGAGGATCCTTGAAAATGTTCTGTGGTGTGCGGATGGCTTTGTGCAAAATTCTTCTTCCTCATTGGATGCATCAAAATGTCAGAATACCTTGCCAGGCTATTTCTTACAAATGTGTTGATTTCTCTTGAATTCAGGCCAATCTAGTCCCACCAAAATCCATAGAGGTAAATTGCCATACGGTACTGTTTTAGAGGACTGTAGATTAAAAAGTTTGCCATCACTCTAATTTCATCTGACCATTTTGTTCTTTGCATGAATTCTAGTGTTGCAATAAGGAAAACTATATCCTGTTATAAAAGTTTTCACTATTACTGCAGTACTGTTCCCCCCCCCCACCTCAAAGCTGATACAAGCGTAAGATAGTGGCAGACATTTATTAGCACAGCATTAATACCTTCCATTTGAAGACTGTGGAATTATATATATATATATATATATATATATATATATATATATATATATATATATATATATATATATATATATATATATATACTCCTGTTTCTGTTTGTGCTTTGTATGAACTAAAGAGTCAGAGATAGAAACTAGAAATTGCAATGGCACCTCTTTTGATTCTATGGCACAAACAGAGACAATCTTTTAAATTCACCCCACCTCACCCTTGGCTTTTCTGAAAAATTGCAGAGACTTACTTTACAGAACCTACCATAGAATTGGAAAATTAAATGGAAACATTCCCACATTGACTGGCTGTTAGCAAAAGAAAGGAAGGTTACAGGGACAGGCTTCCTTAAACATTCTGTGAAAACCTATCTAAAGGTTGCTGTGTTCCTGTATTGGATTTTATTTAGCTTAGCAGCTTGTTGTTTTTTCATGGACAGACATTTGTAGACTTGCTTTGGTCAGCCATAATTTATACTTCTCTGTGCTCAGAAATTCCCAGAGCTTATAATACTTTAGAGTCCCAGGTGACTAGCGTCCTTCTGTGTAGTTGCAGCTTTTAAATGTGATTTCTTTTATAGCCGACAGCTATTATTAAACGGTGTCCTTAAATTAAAAAAAAAAGTAGACATATTCTGTCATAGTGCTTATCAGGTCTTCGATGGCATATTTTCTGGGCAACAAGAAATAAATTTTACTTAACTACCTTTTATTCTTAACAAAAGAATGGAGGGAGTTGTAAAATGTGGAGTAGGGGCAAATGAAAACTATATTCAGGCATCAAGTGTGATCTAATGCGATGGTCTTCAACTATTGAGTCAGAACCCACAAATTGGTTGTGGGTGAGTTACCTTAGCAGCACCAAATGTTTTATTTTCTGTTATGAAAAGGAGAAAAGGAATGAGTGGGAAATAAATGGGAGAGAAAAATATATAAGTATAGCTACACGTCAAATGTATACCAATCATGTACTCGGTTTAACTCTCATGGCTCTTCCCCTTAAAAGAAAAGGAAACAAAAAAGTCCAGGAAATTTTATGTTAAGAATTCAATTATAGCTCATTATCTGCCATAAACCACTATAGTTCACAGAGTTCCCTAGGAGAAAGGAATGACTACTCACTGTATATCAAGTCAATTTTTTTTTTGCAAATTCTCAGAAACATTTAGTTGTCAAGGTGACAATACAGGTAAAACAAATCAGAAACCAATCAGAGTTAGACAGAGGAGAAAAAGAGAGAAGAGAAAAGGCCAAAGGATTTATACTTAGAGGCCAAGGTGGAGCTATGTAACAACTAGGGGACTGTGTGTGTGTGTGTGCAGGGGGAAGGGTTAAAAACTTTAATTGTAATGTCTTAAGGAAGTTAGAATTTTATTTGTCTGGTCTGAGTGCAAGTCAAGCTGCAGCCATGGTCTAACTGGGTGACCTGCAGCCTTGAACTATCTACTCTCTTCCCTGTTCCAGTCTGAGGTATTTGACACTTGGGTAACACTTAGGAGCATTTGGATTACCTCAGTCCTGATTACAAGATCAGTTTTACAGTCCTGATTACAAGATCTCAGTATTATTATTTCATTAAATAAATCATTAAAGACTGCAATGATATTTTTAGATGCAGAAAAAGCGTTTGATAACGTCTCTTGGTACTTCATTTCTAAAACATTACAACAAATGGACTGTGGAGAAACTCTTCTTAAAGTTTTCAACACGATATACTCGGTTCAGAGAGCTCGTCTTTTGATCAACAGTTCTTTGTCAACAGAATTCAGTATTACAAAAGGTACAAGACAAGGTTGTCCACTTTCTCCACTTCTATTTGACTTATCGATGGAGGTCCTTTCAAATCATATAAGAAACGATCCAAAAATTAAAGGTCTCACAATAGGAAATGAAGAACACAAAATTAAAAGTTATGCAGATGATGTTGCGTTATTCTGTCAAAATCCTGGACAAACACTTCCACATGTTTATAATCACATTATTGAATATGCAAAGTATTCCGGTTATAAACTTAATAAAACGAAGACGAAAATCCTGACTTTTAATTTAACAACTGATGAAGATAAGCATATTGAAGAAGTTACCGGGTGTTGAATTACCAAAGAACCAGTGAAATACTTGGGTGTCAATATATCTTCACAAAACAATACACTTCTAAGGTCAAACTATTTGAAAACCTGGGGAGAAATAGAAAAAGACTTGAGCTTATGGTCTAAAATGAACATTTCATGGATGGGAAGGATATCGACAATAAAGATGAACGTTCTTCCCAGATTAAAATTTCTATTTCAATTCTTGCCGATTGACATTCCTGATAGAATATTAGAAAACTGGCAAAAACAAATAAACCAATTTGTTTGGAATGGAAAAAAACCGAGAATCAGATTTAAAGTACTTCAAGACGAAAAGAAAAGAGGAGGGTTGGCATTGCCTAACCTAAAATTATACTATCATGCTGCCTGTTTAACTTGGATTACAGAATAGATAAAATACCCTAAAAGCCGGCATGTTATCTTAGAGCGGGCGGATCTTAGACAAGGTTTTCATAAAGTCTTGTGGGATTCTACAACAAAAATTCAAAGAGAAAAAGCATTAGAAGACTGCGATGTTAAAACAGCGTTATTGAAAGTGTGGAAAAGATACAAGAAGAGAATAAGCCCTTCTCCACCTTCTATAATGTCGCCAATCGAAGCCTACCATGACAACGTTAAACTGAAACCGGGTGTTTATTTCACTTACAATGATATGATAGAGCCTATGGGAGAAATTAAGACCTTGATTAAACTTCAAGAAAAATTTCAAAAGTTGAATTGGTTGACTTATCTGCAACTGAGATCCAATTTGCAAAAAGATTGTTTGTATCCTCAGTCATTCCGTGAATTAACAGAATTTGAGCAGTTAATATCTAAAAATGACTCACACATATTAGGGAAAATTTATAAGCTTCTTTTGAAATACGATACTGAAGAAGAACAAGTGAAAATAAATATGATAAAGTGGATGCAAAATTTTGGAGAAATGATCAATATGGAATTATGGGGAAAACTTTGCACTTCTGAATTGAAATATACTGTCTGCCAAGAAGTGAGAGAAAACTGGTATAAAACCTTTTACAGATGGTATTTGACTCCTAATATGCTTTCCCAGATGACAACTCCAGGGGAAAAAGGTGCATGTTGGAAATGTCAAGTGACAGACGGTTCCTACTTTCATGTTTGGTGGACATGTCCAAAATTACAACCATATTGGAAAAGAATTCATCGAGAACTACAGCTGATGTTAGACATGAAGTTTACTTTTGACCCCAAATTTTATTTACTCAGTATAGTCCCGTCAAATCTACCTCCGAAATCGCATGACGTTTTTAAATATGCCACAACAGCTGCAAGAATGGTGTTAGCAAGAACCTGGAAACAAACTCACATTCCTGAAATAGATGATTGGAAAGAAAAACTCTTGGAATATGCAAGCATGGCCAAAATGACTTTTGAATTAAATCCTAAATTTAGTAAATCTACGGAGCAATTTGAGGAGAAATGGGCGTCTTTTTATATTTATATAAAATGTAGCTAATTTGAATGAAGTATATAAACTATGTACTATATTTTCTTACTTTAATTAACTGCCAAGTAAAATATGAATTTTTAAATATTAGAAACCAGCCTGACACAAGTATAACAAACTAAAGATACTCTGTAATTATGTTTTATTCAGAAATCATTTTATATTATTGTATTGTTTTTTTATAAATTTAACGTTTACCCCTTCCCTTTTTTTCCCTGTACCCTCTAATTATATAAATAAATAAATAAAAAAGATCAGTTTTACAGTCCTGATTACAAGATCTCAGTATTATTATTTCCATGTTGCTAACCAGAGTTGCAATCCAAAGGACACTGTCCTGGAGTCAGCCTCATTTGATAATATAACACTTATTTCTGAGTTGACCTGCTCACAGTTGTTTCCATCATAGCTTTCCCTACACCAATGAGGCATCTTACTAAAGTGAGATTTGAACCAAGAGCTTCCAGAGCTACGCTAGCGCATTCATAATAGCCTCTATCCCGTCCTTGTGAGTCTGAACACAACATAGCCCTTTTCAAATAAAAAATGATATGTACGCAAAATTCAGAACCTGTTTAAAGCATCTTAGCAAAGTGTTTTAAATCTATAATTCAGCAAATGCCATTGCATTATACCTGATTTATTAAAAAGTATGAGTCATTTTTCTCCCATTCTTGCGTGCTTTATAATGAAAACCATAGATTGTTCCAACCATGTCACCAACAAAATGCTGTTTATTATAATACATGTTTAGCCCAGCCTGCCTCGAAGGAGCTCAGGGTGGCAAACAAGGTTCTGCCTCTCTCATTTTTTCCCCTTACAATAGTCCTGGGAAGTAGGTCAGGGAGTGGCTCCAGATCACCCAGTCAGTTTCATGGCTGAGCGGAGAGTTGAACGTTAATCTCGATCTCCATCCACTGCAGCAGTGTGGTTCTCTGTGAGCTCAGCCTCAGGAAGAATGTTGGAAACCTCAGATAACTTTTGTTTTTTTGGAAAACCTTAGTCCAGGAATCTTGCAAAGCCATCATCACTATAGAAAGCTCTTTGAATTTTGGAACAATTGCTGGCCTAATGATACAGTAGAATACGATAGGCTGTCAGAACAGAAGATCGTGCCCATGGCCACCAAAAATACCACATGGATTAGAACCGCCCGTAAAAGCAATGTCAACTCGCTACACACCTGTGTCATACTAAAGATAGATCATGACAGTGCATGTGGGGAAAGTGAGGCACATATTTTTGGAACTTAAAAAAAATGTACTTGCAGTGGCCAGGAAGCCTCTGAGGAGGCTGTGTGGCTGTGCCGCTCCCAGCCACTGTGGATCTACCGTCTCTTCAGGAATGGGCTACCTGAGAGCACTCCTAAAAAGGTTGGCTCAGTGTCCTACTCAGGTCTATTCAATGGGGCTTACTCCCTGTAAGTTGTTCTTGGGGTTGCACTGTAAATGACCATAACTGCTGTAACAGACCAAAGTTTCTCATTGCCATGTATAAAAACTCTGAAAATGCTTTCAGTTGTTCCCTCAAATAATTTACAGTAACTCACTGTTGTTTTAATACATGCCCACACATGACTGCAATTGTTAAGGCTTTATGTTTTGATTTATGGCAGCTTTAAACTAATAGGGAATCGTATTTTTTACTTTTAATTTAACTGCTTGTCATATCAAGATTTTCATCTTTTCCACTGGGTTAAAAGAGTATTTTCTGAAAGCTAAATATCATGGAATTGATTGCAGCCCTAGCCATGGAATTAATTTGTTTCAGGCAAAGGGGAGGAAAACATTACCCAGGTAGTCATAAAGCTAAGACTTTAACAGCTTTGATTTTATTAGTGAGCTCAAATTGCATAAAAAGTTCAATTTAATCTTGATCAATTTAATCTTGAGAGTCAGCGTGGTCTAGTGGTTAAGAGCGGCGGTTTGGAGCGGTGGAGTCTGATCTGGAGAACTCGGTTTGATTCCCCACTTCTCCACATGAGCGGTGGAGGCTAATCTGGTGAACTGGATTTGTTTCCCCACTCCTACACATGAAGCCAGGTGGGTGACCTTGGGCTAGTCACACTCTCTCAGCCCCACCTACTTTACAGGGTGTCTGTTGTGGGGAGGGGCAGGTGATTGTAAGTTGGTTTGATTCTTCCTCAAGTGGTAGAGAAAGTCGGCATATAAAAACCAACTTTTTATTCTTGTGAAAAATGTATACAATAGTCTTAGTGTGATAGTGCCAGTGAATTTATCTTTAATTTCTAGAATTATTCTTTGAGCATTATGGCTAAGTATCATGGATAGGGTTGCCAGCTCCGGGTTGGGAAATACATGGAGATTTTTGGGGCACAGCCTGAGGAGGGGAGGGACTTCAATACCATAGACTCTAATTGCCAAAGGGGCCATTTTCTCCAGATGAAATTATCTCTATTGGCTGGAGATCAGTTGTAATAGTGGGAGATCTCCAGCTAGTACCTGGAGGTTGGTAACCCTAATCATGACATTCTCTATACTTGCAACAAATTGTACTTAGAACAGAAGAGACTACTCCAATCTACTATTGGAGCCTCCCAGCATCTTTGAAGCTAATGGTCAGCCCTGTAGGTCTCTGATTTAGATAAGGGCTAAGCAGGGAAGTTGGGATTATGCTTGCCAACCTCCAGGTGGTGGCTGGAGATCTCCCACTATTACAACTGATCTCCAGTTAACATGAAGAAAATTGCCACTTTGGAAGGTGGACTTCACAGCATTATACCCCAGTGAAGTCCCTCCCCTCCCCAAACCCCACCCTCCTCAGGCTCCACCCCCACATCTCCAGGTATTTCTCAACCTGGAGCTGGGAACCCTAGTTGGGATTAAGCCTTTCACATGTGCACACACTCACACCACCTGCTATTAGCCTTTGAGGAGAAAAAAAAGGCACCCATATTTTTCTATGGCAAGTCCAGAGCCTGGCTTGAGATGGCTTACAATTAAAACAATAAAAGAAATAATTCAAACACAGACATGCTAAATAAAACAAACTATTACAAACATCTTTCTCCTCTCCCTTTTGTGTTGGAAAGAGTAGCAGCTGTCAGAAAACATTTCGAGAGTGGAGAAGGGACTACTTAAAATCCCAAATGCCCACACCTTCAAGATTAGTAATTCATCCCCAGGTGGAATTTGGCCTATATTGCTGTATTAAATTATAACTAAATGCAACAAACTGGGACCTGCAAGCAACTTGCAGGAGTGGTCATCCCATTCCCCCTGCCTTTGTGTCCTCATTTCTCCCCCTACCCTTTATTATCTTAGTCTCTCTCTCTCTCTCTTTCACCCTATCTCAACCCTTCTCTTACGTTGGGCGAAAACGCATGGGCGCTTGAGCCTCCTTTCTTCCCTGTTCCAGCCAGGATTCAGCCAGGATCGAACGCACGTTCGTGCGTTCGATCCTGGCTGAATCCTGGCTGGAACAGGGAAGAAAGGAGGCTCAAGCGCCCATGCGTTTTTGCCCTTTGTGTCTTTGTCTTTACTCCACTTCTCCCTCCCCTGTGCCTACCATCACTCTTTATTTTCCTCTCAGTTTATCTCTCTTCCTCCTTCTCCCTGTGTTTACTGTAACTCCTCTCTCTTTTTCTCTCTCCTTCTCTCTCTCTTCCCTCCATACCTACTGTCACTCCTTCTCTCTCTTCGGCTCTCTTTCTCCCTCACCCAGCCCTAATACCCAGTTTGCAGGAAAATCTTCTTTCTCTCCACCTGGCCCCACTCAGTGGAGTTAAGTATCTACAGACTGGGCCAGGTTGAGAATTAGATATATTATTTTAAATCCTCATACTATATATTTAAATTACATAAGAAATAAGTAACAAATTCTCTCAACAAAGACCTTTGCTGTTGAATTTTTAATTGGTTCTTATAACTATATAGAACAGTATTTATGTACAATTGTGAACAAGTTGTTGACAGATTTTGTTGTTGACAGAATTTGCTAATTAGTTTTCAGTTATATCTCTCCCATTAACGGAAGTCAGTTTTCTCTTGTGGAGATGATATTCCCACACAATTAGTTGCGAAGGAAAATAAGCTAAAAATAAGTTCCATTGATTTCCTGGAAAACTGGTTACACTTATGACTGTAGCCATAAACACTAGTGAAAAGTGGGTAGAACTAAGCTCAGTGCATGTTAACTCATAAGTAACTCCTACTGTTCTCAGTGGAATTTACTTCCAAGTAACTTATTTATTTACCCTTGCCCTGTGTAGATAGTGGCCAGATCATGGTTCAGGCTGTATCTCTAATTTCAAAACAAGACCTCCCCTCAAAGGCTCAGTGCAAAAGATTGTCCAGGGTGTGGCCCTTTTCATGTGTTGGGCCAACCACTAGGGTTGCCAACCTCCAGGTACTAGCTGGAGACCTCCTGCTATTATAACTGATCTCCAGCCGATAGAGATCAGTTCACCTGGAGAAAATGGCCGCTTTGGCAATGGGACTCTATGGCATTGAAGTTCCTCCCCTCCCCAAACCCCGCTCTCCTCAGGCTCCGCCCCAAATATCTCCTGGTATTTCCCAACCCAGAGCTGGAAACTCTACTAATCACAATTTGAGAGAGGCACAGGGAAACCAAAGAAGCTATGAAACCCTAAGCTAGTTCTCACAAGCAGCACTCAGCATTAATGTAGAAGTCACCCAGAACAACCTGTCTAAGTGTCTCCAGCACCACATCCAAGATCACCTCTGCCAACTTAGAGAGGGTGCCCACTGGGAAACTTGGCTGGAAAACAAGCAAAATGCCCAATATATTCTTAGTCCCTAATGTAAGGAGTATACAGTCGATGCCAGCTATAGTTTGTACCAGGAGTCCATGGAAGCTGAACAACTCATAGAGGATAATAGCAACCCCTCCTCCCTGGCCACCTGCATGGGGTTGGTGGAGAACCGCATAACCAGGTGGAGTTAGTTGGGACAGATACATCACATCATTTTCTTCTAACTCTACCTCAGTTATGCAGCCAATTCTACAATGGGTATTAGTCCCCACTCAGCATGGAACATTGAATAAATCAAGCCTTTCACCAGGAACATATTCCTGCTCAGCTCCCTTAAAATATCCAGCAAAGCCCATCTTTGAATGGAACATAGGCCTGAAACAAGGGCAGGAGAGGCTGGGAGTATATGACCAGGACTGCTTAGAGCACATTTGTTAAACATACAATCCACAGGCCAGATCCGGCCCTTTGAGAGCTCTTATCTGGCCTACGAGCCAGCCAAGGCAGCCACCCCCCACCAGTCCCGATCTGGGTTGGCAAGGAATGGCCCAGCCCAACCAAGTGGCATTTATGTCATATCCGGCCCTTGTAACAAATGGGTTCGACACAACTGGCTTAGAGTCTCCATAGGCCTCATACAAAATTTCCTTCTATAAACCTCTCCTAACACCTTAGAGCAACCAGATATAACACAATCCCAAACATGGTAGAAAACTTGTATCTCTTGCACAGTCCCATAGTTCCCTGCATGATCACTGTCCACAAACTTTAGACCTCCTAGTCTCCCCTTCAGTGGTACTGTATATGAAATCTCCTAATAATAGCTTTCTCAAGGCACTGTCAAATGAAACGTTGGGTTGGATCCCCCAGAAATGTTCATGGAACCTGTTGGGAGAACTGGTGTTTTCTTGCAGTTCCCCCCAAAATGCTTCTCTGGGGGTCAAGAGAGCCTCTCGATCAAAACATCCCTCAGGTTGGTGGGCTGCAGTGATGAAGGGAAATCACGCACAAGCACCTCTTTTTCCCTCTTCAATTTGCAGCCTGCATTAACATCTCATCTCGGAAGCTGTGGCAGAGAGAGAGACATTACTGCTCACACACCAATTAGAGGTATACAAATGGAATCTAACAAAGGTTAAAATACTTCCCCTCATCAGTTTGACCTTAACCACACAGGTGAGGTGCAATGCTGAGCAGTATGCCAAAAATGGATAACATCAGCTATAACTTAATATAATCTGCTTTTTAAATAAAAAATCAATTATAACATCACAAGTTGTACAACAATATAATAACAAACTAAGCAGGGTTACACAACAGTATGTCAATCCAACCCCAACTCATTCTCCTCCTCCTTTCATTCTAACTGCTGTTTTAAACCTCAGCGTTCTTCCCCCACCCCATAGAACAAGCATGCTACTTCTCAACAAATGTCTTCAAAAATCACTGACATTTTAGACAACCTGACAGAATGCAAATACTTGAGCATGTGACTGATTGGAGGAGGGAATTTTAAAGTAGTCATCATAAGCAGGAAAATCACATCATGTCACTTTTTTTTATAACCCAGGAAGGGGGGGGCACTATTCTGTGCAGTGCCCCTCCTCTGATGTGACACTTATTGTGTTAGCAGATAACCTATACAAGTAAGTAGTCGTATGAACAGCATTCCTTTGCTGGGTAAAATAACAGAGCATAAAGAGTAGAATCATAGAGTTGGAAGGGACCACCAGGGTCATTTAGTCCAGCCCCCTGCATAATGCAGGAAATTCACAAATATCTCCCCCTCTCTCACACACACACCCCAGTGACCCCTACTCCATGCCCAGAAGATGGCAACAAAAATCCTCCAGGATCTCTGGCCTGGAGGAAAATTGCTTCCTAAACCCAAAGTGGTGTTCGGCACTACCTTGGGCATGTAGGAAATGGCCACGAGAGCCAAACACTGATGCAACCCTTCCTCCCCTCCCTCTCATGATCTGCCTAACTTCACAGAACCAGCATTACTGACAGATAACCATCTAGTCACTATTTAAAAACCTCCAAAGGAGAGCCCACCACCTCCCGAGAAAGTCTGTTCCACTGAGGAACCGCTCTGTCAGGAAATTCTTCCTAATGTTTAGTTGAAAACTCTTTTGATTAAAAACAACTCTGCATCATCCTCTATATGACAGCCCTTCAAGTAAGTACTTGAAGGCGGTTATCATATCACATCTCAGTCATCTCCAAGGCATGTTCAGAAGGGTTTTTTATTAGTGATGAAATCTATAGGTGTGTTACTTGAATTTGTGTAGTGATCAATGTGACCATATTCAAAACAGAAGTAATGGGATATGCATTCATACCTTTTACGTTACCCACTGCTCTTGACTGGGCAAGGCACCGTGAATTACCCTAAATTATCCTAAATTATCTGAATTTGTCCCTGGATTTTGGAGTTCTGAACTATCTGCCATAATTTTCAAAGTGGAAACGATGCATTAGGAATTCTGTTTTTATATTCTGAATTTTGTACAGAACACTGCGCATCTGCAGTTTTCATTTTGTTTTGTTCCTGGGCACCTTTTTTTTCTATGTTAATGATTTACATGTGCGTATTAATGAAACACTGCAAAAAAAAATCAGTCTTGATATGATTCTGTTTAAAGTTGTATCGAAATTCTTTCTATATCATGTTTTTTATCAATATGACTTAACACAGTGCACAAGAAGAATGTTCATGCAATGATGGGTATGACTGCATCAAGGGTTTTTAATGAAACATTTTTTATCAATGCATACTGGAACTGTAGAAAGGGGGGAAGATACAAACAGATGGAACTGAAAGTTCTCCAAAATGTGCATCTAGTTCTGGAATTAGTGTTAGAAACTCTCCTAGTTAAACAGGGACTACGGAGGAAAATCAGAACTTTGGGACATTAAGGAACCAAATCCATTTATGCCTAAAAACCCATTCATCTCTAATTTAGCAGTTAACAGAGAGTATTTAACAGAGAGTATGCAGAAGCACAAGGGCATTTCTCCACTTCAATTTGTTAGACGCAATCAAGATTCATACTTGTATCCATCATCAATGCAGTATCCTGATGGAGTATATGGTAAAATAGATGGACGTAGCTGGCACCTTTGAGTATTTCAGCATGTCCATCAAAATGTAGACAAGATTTAGGTATAATCACAGGAAAGAAGCCTCTAGGGTAGATTTTTTAAATACATTGAACAAAGACTAAAGCCATCAAACTGTCAGGCTGATTTTTATCTTAAGGGACCATCCCCTGTATAGTTGTGTGAGTGCCTATGTACATGTTCACCCACTCACCCACACACCAAATCTTGCATTTGTCATTAACCATGTGGTCATTTTATAGCCAAAGCAGAGACAGGTCTGGAAAACATCCCTTAACCAATTTGTTTTAGGCTAGATCAATGCAGGGGTTATAAAAACAGAAAAACACTGGCAGGTACATTTCCATTGCCTCTTTCCATCAGTAATCACTTGCAAACAGAAAAAAAGGGTTTCATGCCTTTAAGAGTGTGAGCATGGGGGGGGGGATCTGTCCAGATGTGTTCACTCCTGATCTCAGGGATTCTTTTTTAAACTGAGCCCAGTAGCATTTTAACAAACAAAGCAGAGAATCACACCCAGGGCACAAGCCTGTTAATGTTTTTTGTCTGCCATATTTGTTGTAACAAAATAATGAATATATAAATAGAAATGAAGACAAGAGCAGCTCAGGGGAAAACCCAGCAGTCCCTCCCCCCATTCTGCTATCTCGGTGGTTAATTGCCCGATTTTTTGTGAGGGGGGGACACTGCCTTTCCCTCGGCTGCTCTTGTCTTCATTTCTATTTATACATTTTATCACCAAAAAAAGCCGATGGGGTGGGCAGATGGGGAATGGGGGACCTGGAGCACCATTTTACAGCTAAAGTAGAGAAAGAACCCCCTCTCCACCAATTTGTTTCTGGCTGTCTCAAAGCAGTGGTTAGTGCCAGCAAACTTTGAAGAACTCTGGCTGTTGAAACTGATCAGGAAGGTTGCATATGAGGCAAGGGGAGAGGAGAAAACACATCACTGAAAATCACCAAAATAGCTGCAAGGGAGAGGGGGTTTGAAAGGGGAGGAACAATCGGGAATAGGCATGAGGAAAGAAACTCAAAGTTAACACTATTCACAGGAATTGCCTTGATTACTTTAGCTTTGGGATTGAGGCAAAATTTAAATTTGTGATAAAACAGGTTCCTGAAACCACAAGACAAGTGTGGGTCAGCCGCAAAGTGACCTCTGAAGGTCAGAAAAAAACAATGAATAACTCAAAAGAAGCCCCAAAGCAGTTCCACAGGGATCGCAAGGCTAATAAATGGTCCCAGTGAGATTCATGGCAGAGGTGAGAATCCGCCCCTCCAAGACCTAGCCTAACACTCTGGCTACTACACCACACCAGGTCTCTTTATATGTATTTTGATTAAACCACCCAAAATGTTTCCAGTGAAAAAGGCTGGGAAATACTAGCATTCCATGGAATTATGAAACAACTGGTGCCTTGTGTGTTTATTACTTCACTGGAAATAAAATGGATGACTGCTAACAGAGTACTGAATGCTCAGTTAATTTTATTTACACATAGACATATTTATAGATAGCCAAATGCCTTATGTTATTTATAGCTAACTAACATAGAGATTTTAATTGTGAAATTATAGCATATATAACACAACAATTTGAGGAAGATCATCTTAGTTAAAAAGGAGAAGGAGAAATGGGAAACTAAGTTTTGTTAAAATTCAGAAGGGTTTGTTGCTGGTTAGAATAAAATCTTTACAATACTTGAACGCAGCTTCTTTTTTTCCTCCTTTCCTATGACATTGTTCTTCAAACTGTTGCATTATGTATGCCAATTTTGCATAATTAAAAGCTGAGGCTTGCTCAGCTATAAATAACCATTAACTGTAGGTGCCAACTCAGAAATACCAACTTTCCCAAATACCAACTGGTAGATAGCAACTTTCCCAGAGATCCACTATACTGATCTGCAGGTAGCAGTGATGGCTTAAGGGAAGCACCAATGTTTGGGAGATTTGATCCATAGGGTTGCCAGCTTTGAGTTGGGGACTACCTGGAGATTTTGGGGGGTGGATCCTGAGGAGGGTGGGATTTGAGAGGGGAGGGACTTCAATGGGGTATAATGCCATAGAGTCCACCTTCCAAGGCGGCCATTTTCTCCAGGTGAACTGATCTCTGTCGCCTGGAAATCAGATGTAATAGCGGGAGTTCTCCAGCCACCACCTGGAGGTTGGCAAACATCCACTACCACCCAAGTAAGCATCCCACCCTGTTTCATTCATGTTTGTATTCATGTGTGCACACTGCACATGCTCAATATTCCTCCCTGAAGAAGGTTGCAGAATATGACTTCTTTATGGTCTTTTTATCATCAGCAGGGCCATAAGGGCTAAAAGTAAATCAAAGGACCTTTCAACATTCAGGAAACATTCCTTGTGGCTAGTCTCAACAACCTAGCTGCCATACTCTGTACTAGCTAAAGATTCAGAACTATTGTCGAAGGCTTTCATGGTCAGAGTTCATTGGTTCTTGTAGGTTATCTGGGCTGTGTAACCGTGGTCTTGGTATTTTATTTCCTGACGTTTCGCCAGCAGCTGTGGCAGGCATCTTCAGAGGAGTAACACTGAAGGATAAGAATAAGACCCTGTGTCCTGTTTGTGTCAATGGGTGAACATGGACTGACACAAACAGGACACAGGGTCTTATTCCAAGACACTGAAAGACTGGACAATTCTACCAACTATTTTGTCAGATGGCACAGAGAAGCCATTTAAATTCATAAACATCAGCACAACTTTAACAGAAAAGAAGAGAGTTTAAGAATGAATAAGGCTTGGCTTCCTGTCCTGAAAACCTCCAGACTAACAAAGACTACAGTCCACAATAGCCATGCAGGTTAGCTTTGGATTTCACACATTAACAGATCACTTCAGGATACAATGGTTCCATTTTAACATACCACACCCTCATTAGCACATTATCTTAATACTTACAGGACAATGATTAGCACATTACCTTTGATAGTTTTTGCAGGTCAATGATTCAGCTCAACCCAATCCCTTTCTGGCTATATATTACTCTTCCTACATACTTGACACTGAGAGACACTGTCCTTCAGTGTTACTCCTCTGAAGATGCCTGCCACAGCTGCTGGCGAAACATCAGGAAAGAAAATACCAAGACCACGGTTACACAGCCCGGATAACCTACAAGAACCAAATTCAGAACTATATTAAACTACATTAAACATATTTCAAGAATCATGCCTGGAAGTTACCAGAGCATGAGTAGCAATGACATGCTCCTTCTGTATATGGGATCTGGGGCTTTGCATTTTACATGTTACTGAATCACAAACAGAATGCCTATGCATACCCTACTGGTATGCACACAGGCCTTGTACACACTGAGGTATTCTACATGAAGAGGCTGAGGTGAGGCCTATTGCTACTTCTAATTTTCCAAATATGTACTCATTTAACACATCTAAAAGGGCTTCCTTGCATAATCTCACCCAGTCCACACCCATTTAGGATTAGTAGAGAACATAATAACATAAGAACAGCCCTGCTGGATCAGACCAAGGCCCATCAAGTCCAGCAGTCTGTTTACACAGTGGCCAACCAGGTGCCTCTAGGAAGCCACTAACAAGACGAGTGCAGCAGCACCATCCTGCCTGTGTTCCACTGCACCCAAAATAATAGGCATGCTCCTCTGAAACTAGAGAGAATAGGTACGCAGCATGACTAGTATCCATTCTAACTAACAGCCATGAATACCCCTCTCCTCCATGAATATGTCCACTCCCCTCTTAAAGCCCTCCAAGCTGGCAGCCATCACCACATCCTGGGGCAGGGAGTTCCACAATTTAACTATGCGTTGTGTGAAAAAATACTTCCTTTTATCTGTTTTGAATCTCTCACCCTCCAGCTTTAGCAGATGACCCCATGTTCTAGTATTATGGCAGAGGGAGAAAAAGTCTCCCTGACCACTCTCTCCAAACCATGCATAATTTTATAGACCTCTATCATGTCTCCCCTCAGCCACCTTCTTCCCAAGCTAAACAGCCCTAAGCGTCTTAACCACTCCCCATAGGACAGTTGCTCTAGTCCCCTAATCATTTTGGTTGCTCTTTTCTGCACCTTCTCAAGCTCTGTTATATCCTTTTTTAGGTGTGGTGACCAGAACTGCACACAGTATTCCAAGTGTGGTCTCAAGATAGATTTGTACAAGGGCAGTATGATATCAGTAGTTTTATTCTCTATTCCTCATCTAATTATGGCCAGCATGGAATTTGCCTTTTTTACAGCAGCCGCACACTGGGTTGACATCTTCATTGAGCTATCCACTACCACCCCAAGATCCCTTTCTTGGTCTGTTGCTGCCAGCACAGATCCCATCAGTGTATATGTGAAGTTGGGATTTTTTGTCCCAATATGCATCACTTTACACTTACTCACATTGAATCTCATTTGCCATTTTAATGCCCATTCTTCCAGTATGCAGAGATCCTTCTGGAGCTCTTCACAGTCCGATTTTGTTTTAACCACCCTAAATAATTTGGTGTCATCTGCAAACTTGGCTACTTCACTGTTAAACCCCAACTCCAGGTCATTGATGAACAGGTTGAAAAGCTCCGGTCCCAACACAGATCCCTGAAGGACCCAACTGCTCACATCCCGCCATTGTGAGAACTGACCATTGATTCCTATTCTCTCTGCTTCCTATTTTTCAGCCAGCTCTCAATCCATAAGAGGACTTGTCCACATCCCGTGACTATGAAGTTTGCTTAGCAGTCTTTGGTGGGGGACTTTGTCAAAAGCTTTTTGGAAATCCAAATACAAAATATCCACAGGCTCATTCCTGTCCACATGCTTATTGACACTTTCAAAAAACTCTAATAGGTTAGTGAGACAGGACCTACTCTTACAGAAGCCATGTTGGGTTTTGCCCAGCAGACCTTGCCCTTCTATATGCTTGACAATTCTATCTTTAATAATGCTTTCCACTAATTTACCTGGAACAGACGTTAAGCTAACTGGCCTGTAATTTCCTGGGTCCCCCCTGGAACCTTTTTTATAAATGGGTGTTACATTGGCCATTCTCCAGTCCTCTGGTACAGAGGCTGATCGAAGGGACATATTATATATCTTTGTTAGAAGTTCAGCAATTTCCCATTTGAGTTCTTGAAGAACTCTAGAATGAATACCGTCCAGAGATACAAGTAGTGTTTCCCCTCATTCCTTCTTGCCCTTACTCCCTCCCCCATTGTCATAATCTTTGTCACCCCATCCCATTCTCCTGGTTACTATTGCCTTTCTCCTGATTGCCATCATCCCCCCTCCAGCTTATCAGCTCCTCCTTGTCCAGGACCAGGATACTACCTCTGTACCCTGTGCTGAATCTTGAGGCAGGTGCATTTTGGTTGCTAGGGCAACCCAAAATGTTAAACTCTGGTTGATTTGCTTTTGTTTTCAGTGTTTATTCATGCACACGCAGTGCTAATAAGCTTGGGAAGGGAGTTATCCTATGTATGGGCTTTCTGTTTTACCATTTTTTTGTGTGAAAACCTGGGATTTCTTCCAAGTTTGTAGAACCTTCAATTGTATTTGTGGCCGGCCCCGTTGTATACATTTTGCCATCTGCATGGGGTCCAGCCCTTCAGTTTTAGATACAGTGACTGATTAGACAACAGGTAGTGTTCCCTTTCCAATCAGATTTGAATCCCAGCATTTCTGATTTTAGAAGGTATGTCTGGCTGACTGATATGCAATCACAAGCAGAGTTGTACCCTTTTAAGTGCATATGAGACCCTCTCTTTGCTGAAAGCAAAGCACCTCTTTGGCCTGTTATTATCAATCTGAGGCTCTGAGCTGTGTGCCAGAGACAAGCTGGCAGCCCAGAGGTTTCCATGCCCCCCCCATTCCGCGATGGGTTGACCTTCCTGAGCAGTAGGAAGCTGCTTGAGAGCTGACTGCCTCATGGCCAGTACTGGGCCCAAATTGCTCAAAGTCATCCCCCCAACCCAGACCCTAATGGCCATTCCAGCTTAAGGCTGGAAGCCTGTATTATAAGTTCATTGAAACCAGACTATAAGAAGGGTGTAACTCTATTTAGGATTGCCCTGCTAGTCTCTCTATTATGCAATGGATGTGAACTATATAGTTTTGTTGTCATTATAACTCTCGCTTCTACGAGAGTTATAAGGTAAATTGCATTGTTCCACTAATTTGTATGACATTTACATGTCTGGAGCTTTAAACCTGCATATCAAAGCAATTTTTTTTAACATGTTGGACAAGTTATGGCAAGAGAGAGCAAAAGCAAATATGTGCTAGGGAATAAAAGTATCTGCTTGAGGAAAGTGGTTCTGGGGAAAAGGAATTTAGTTCTAATGAATCTTTTTCTTGCACAGAACATGTCAGAAATAAAGCTCTCTTGTAGGAGTCTGATGTGGGTCCCTCATTCCCCATTCAGCAGGGGCCGGGACTGACAGCTCACTTAGCTTCTTATGGAGACAGAATGCCTCTCGACTGGTGCAACTAAAAGAAAGCCTTCTGGCTGAATACAGGATCCAACAAGAGGCCAACACAGGCCATTCCTTCTGGTCTTTCTGTGATGCAAAACTTCACAGGTGACAAGATGAAAATAAGGAAAAGAAAGACTGTCTGCAGAGCCTTTTATCCCCCAGAGAATGGACCCCCAGTTAAATTCAAACTTTGATCCAGGTTTCTTCCTCAATCTAAAACAATTCACCGTTATTATATGACATATCATATATAATAAAGGCCAACATTTAAATATAGTCCATCTATAATTATTGACAATGTTTGCAAAAAGAAACCCCCAAGCCCCTAAAGAGACTTTCAACTGCAAGATGAAAATCAGGTCAACGGCATTAACATATAAATCACTTTTTACTAATATCTCCCCTGTAATAGAGAGTCTGTTCTTTCATTACTACATGTCTCTTTACATACAGCAAGATTAGGAAGATCCCCAGTGGCACACAAAGAGCATTAGGAACTTTTTTTTAAAAGCATCAAAATTGTCATTAAAAATGATGAAAGGAAAATTTGCTGTTTTATAGAAACCATTAGGAAGAACTAATTGCCAAAGAGAGTCATTTGACTAGAAGATAGTATATAAAACACTTCAGTTCCTGTCTGAAATGTTCAGACAGACCACAGTTTTTTCAGTATTCTACATTAATCTTAGTGTCGATTTAAACCTGATGTTGGTGAGGCGTCCCCTGCGTGGACTCAGGGTCTCATTTCAAATGTGCTGCAACTTGTGCCATCTACCTACTTGTGTGTTGTTTGCACTGCAGACATCTGTCGCCTTGCAGATAACTGTGTTGGCATGCACGGTGTTACACTGTGTTACCCAAACTGGACCCAGAGAAAGGGGAATTAACTTGAAAAAGAGTTCCAGAAAGGAATAATGTGAAATCTTATCATCTGTAGCCAAGGTGGCTCTCGGTAGGAACACCCTAAAATGAGGTAGGAACACCCTGAAATGAGGTAGGAACACCCTAAAATGAGGTAGGAACACCCTAAAATAGAATTATGAAATGAGGGAGAGAGAAATTGTAAACACAAACTTTATTGTGCACAAAATAAAATAATTAAAAAATGTAAAGAATCCACACTAAGCACCTGAGAACTGATTCCCTGAGAACTCACATACCCACACACACCAACAAGAGGACATTCCTTATTAGAGGGAAAAGTCAGGAAATCGGGAAGTTGAGGGAAGGGGCATAAAACCTTAAAACTGGGGCTTGAGGTCTGGTAAGGTCTGGGGACTGACACAGTGGAGGTCCGAGGAGCACAGGGAGGAGCCAGGAAAGCAAGGAGAGAACACCTGTAGAGTGTTCTCAGAAGGAAACCAGAATTCTGATCAGCAGAGATCTGGACCGAATATCTAAAGAACAATTTGCTAAGTCTTGGGTCCTTCTTTTATGGACAGAAGGACCTGGGTTCCAGTGGAGGTTTAGCCATCCTGACTTTGGATTGGACCAAGAGAAGAAATCTGAATCTTACTAACAGGTTTAAAGTTAACTGTTGTCATACTCTGGCAGGAAAAAATTGGGGAAATTACCTTGATTATGCTATTGAGACAGACCTGGATGGGCACAAAGACCCAGGTGTGGCAAAAATGACTATTAGAATTAAGGATGGAGGGCAACTTAATGCCTTGTTGTCCTCCCCAATTGAGTAACACCAGAAGTGTCTTTCTGGACTGAATCATCAACTTTGGGCTGGGCAGACACCTCCAAGGGTGGGCGGACATTGAGTGATGTCCTTCACATTGAAAGGTCCTTTGTTTTTGAGCAAGATATGCCATGAAACTGAGGGAGATGCACTTAATCAGTTTCAATTCCAGCAATAGCCTTCCTCTTTCCCAGGGACTTTCCAGTATCATGGCTAAACCCAGGTGCCTTTCTGAGATTCCCCAAGTTTCAGATCCCCTGGCACTTAGGTCTATTATGCATGGCTGTTTCACCCCTTTGATGACTTCAAATATTTGTTTTGACAATGCATACCGTTTCTGACCATCAGAGGTCGCCTTGCTCCCCACCCACCCCCGTGTTTCCCCGCGTTTTGCCGCATTTTCAAATTTGAGATAAAACAGGTCTCTGAAAATGTGGGGAAATGCAGGGGGAGAGCGAGACAACCTCTGAGGGTTGGAAACAGCATGCATAATATACACAAAGGGGTACCTATCAAAACAACTAAATCAAAAATAAAAGGGGGACCTTACGATCCAAGGGATATCAGCTGGAGGAGGGGGCAGGATCCTCACAGCAGGTAGCAGCCCAGTTCAAACCAGATATTATATGAGTGCAGTGTCCCACAGGGGAGTTCTTTTGTCTTTACAGCATCCCAGTGAAAACTTAAAGAAATTAATTTGGAAGACTCTTCTATGGCGTCTTCAGAACTTATTTATCAGTGAAGCCTAGAAACTTACTTTATATTTTTTGTCTTTCAACTAAGTCAGGTCCCAGCATAAAAGTCATAGCCGGTATTTCCTTCACCAGCCCCTGCACAGCAAGAAAGGTAAGTTTCAACATTTTTGTGACTCTCTCAGCATCCCAGCTTGAAACAGATTCCATGTCATGTGACCACTGTTCCACAGGGGTAGAGTAATGTATAGAGTTTCGTGGCCACGGTGATAGAGCATTTCATAGATTGAGTTGATTGAGGCTGCTGTCACCCACCAAGAACATCTTGTGGTGGAACAGAGATGGTCTACTCGGTCAGAGTCATCTGTGTCATAAGTCGCTCAACTTGTTAGTACCACCACATAATGCAGCTACTACTTTCTGGATGTTCTCAGAAACTTCCACATGGTAATTGTAACATGTAGGCTTATCTTTAGATAAGCACTAGTTGGCACTCCTACATAAAATATACTTTTAAAGGGGTTCAATTCCATTTTCTTAGATGCCTTTTCTGTCTGAGTACAGTTCAAAAGCTGGCATTTTCTTGACTGTAAATTTTGTGTCTTGCTGTTGAAGGTGTGCCCTTTAATCAAAATTTTAAAAAGAACAGAGCATAAACCTCCCTCCCCCACCCCAAATGCCACAAGAAATCTTTTGGAATTACGCATTCCATCTGGGAAATTGAAATATATTCTTTAGTTGCAGCCTCTCTTTCATAGAATAAAAAAGAGAGAAACTATCAATATTCTGTGGAGGAGATTGAATGAACATTTCTACCATGAAACCCTAAATAGTTTCAATAGAATATATTTCAATACCAGCTATTCAGACCCTTTCAAGGGAAGAAACAAAATGAAAAGAAACCCAGATCTCTTTCTTCTCTGATTCCTGGCTGGAGGCAAGCGATTTTAAAGGAGAATTTTTAGCATTTGTGGGAGAGCGTGCTGCATTTTTAGCCCAAATGATCACTAGTCAACAACAACATAACCCTCTCCATGGCCAACAAAAATAATGGACAACATTTTTGTCACAGTAGGGTTGGCAAAGGAATCAACTGAACTGCAGGCCTTGGTGTAAAAACAAAGTTTTACTTTGAAACTTAGTGAGTAAAATAGCTTTTGGGAACACTGTGTCAGGGAGCTGCATCAAACACATTTTCACTTTCAAGTATAAATATGTTTCCCCTAACAGTTGCTTCTGTAAACTCACTCAGACCTGCAAAACCAATTTCTAGTTCAGAAATCACCCTTGCTAAATCCTATTAGGTAGGGGTTTTTTTTTTTAAAGAAGCTTCTCAAATTTAACACAAGACCAGCCCCACTCTTTACAGTGGGACTCAGCAATGATGACAGTATTGTCAAATAGGTGAAAGTATAGCCCTACTTGTCTAAAGGAATCAGACTGACGTAGGTCAAAAAGCACCTCTGAATCTCTTGTGAATCTGCCCCAAGTAAAATGCAGGGCTTGGAGGCTACATTTTATGAATTTTTGAAAGCTCCACCAAGCTCCATTAAAGCAAAGATACCTTCTGTTTTTTAGCATTTGTGGTGAGTTGTAGGGCTGTTGAATTTTAAAAAATTCGGTATAGTTCGGATTCGGCCGAATTCAGCCCGTTTAGATTCGGGATATGCCGAAGTCCGAACTCCCCCACTTCGGATCCGTTCAATTCGGCGGGAATTCAAAGTTCGGAAAAAAAATTCGGCCAAATAAAGCCATTAAAACACAATCGCGCCTTTCCGCGGCTCTGGGGGGGCATTTTTGGGGTTAGAGGTCCCAAACTTTCAGCAGAGCTTCAAAGGACGTTTATTGAAAGACTCCCCAAGTTTTGTAAAGATTGGGTCAGGGGGGGCTGAGATATGGGCCCTGAAAGGGGTCCCCCCACCCTTAATGTGCATCTCTCAGCAGAGCTTGCCGCCCACGCACAAAGCTCCCAGCCCCGACAACAATTTGCAAAGCAACACAACCTTGTAAAACAACACCTTTGCAACAGGGAAAACCAGAAGACACACAACTGAAACCTCCCCCCTCAAACCAGGGAGCGAGAGACTCGAGGGGGAACACACACCCCAGGCAGAACCGATGAAAGCCCCCTTTGGCTTCCCCCCCACCCACAGAAACTGCTCCCTCCCCACACACACACATACACAGGAAAAAAATTATAGATTAAAGCCCCCAAAGGGGTCTTACTGTGGCTGTCTTCTGTTCCATCAGGAGGGGAGGACTTGTAATCCAAGATTATTCCAATTAGGCACGGGACGTTTTGCTCTGGAGAAGATTCACACAGGATCGGCTGATCCATTCATCCCAATAGGGAAAAGGGGAAAGGGGAAAGCCCATATCTCGGGACCCCCTGACCCAATGTTCACAAAACTTGGGTGGTCTCTTAAGAACACTGGTCTGAAACTCCGCTCAAAGTTTGGGATCTGCACCCCCAAAAATGTGCCCCCTGCAGCCACGGAAAGAGAAAAGGGGGGAGGCGATATTTCTGCCCCCACTGAACCCATCTTTACAAAACTTGGGTGGTATCTTAAGAATAATTGTCAGAAGCTATGCTAAAAGTTTGGGGGCTATATCCCCCAAAAAGCGCCCAGCCACATAAATGGAAAAAAAGGGGAGGGAAAAGGGGGAGAGCCCATATCTCGAGACCCCCTGATCCAATGTTTACAAATCTTGGGGCGTCTCTTAAGAAGGCTCATCTGAAGCTCCACTGAAAGTTTGGGGTCTGTACCCCCAAAAATGTGCCCCCTGCAGCCATGGAAATAAAAAGGGGGGGAGCCCATATCTCGGGACCCCCTGACCCAATGTTTACAAAACTTGGGGGGTATCTTAAGAAGCTTCATCTGAAGCTCCAGTGAAAGTTTTGTGTCTGTACCCCAAAAAATACACCCCCTGCAGCCACAGAAAGGAGCAAATGTGCACAAGCACCCCCCCCCACACACACACACGAGGATTTCGCTCTCTCTCTCTCTCTCTCCCTGGCCGGGCCGCACATCAGCTGATTCCTCCAGTACTCAATCCTGACTGATTGGCCAGAAGAAGACCCAGCTTGGCCACCGATTGGCCGGGGGAGGAGAATGCTGCTTACTGACGGTTATGCTGCTTACTGACGGCCCCGAATTTGCCAGATTTATTCGCGAACTCCCGAACTCGCTGAATTCGGCCCCCCCGGTTGCCCGCCAGTTTTGAGTTCGGTTCCTCCCGAACTAAAAACCACCGAATCAGGGGAAATTCAGCTGATTTTCAGTTCAGGCCGAACCGAATCATCAGCCCTAGTGAGTTGAACAGACTTTGGGGTTGTATTAAAGTTTGAGACTAATAAAATATTATATTTAAAAAAACGAATAGTTTTTTTTTTTTAGGGATACAGAAAAAGAAAAGAAGAAAGCAGTTAGGTTGGGAAGTTTCAACATTGGGTTGGTATCCAAGCTGAGCCCTCTTTAACTTTAACATTTGATCTTAACTTTGATCAAAATTGATAATTGTAATCTCAGTTACAATACCCATCTCACACTAATACAGACAATTTAATTCTGACACTTTCAATAAGTGTCACCAGTATCTTATCTTTTATCTAACTTTATAGTTACTTCTCTAGTTGCATATATTACAGATCTAAAGCATTTCTATTGTAGAAAGGTTGCCATTTGTGTTCATGTTCATCCATCATTTTCTTTCGAAGCAAGTTGGTTTGTCTTGCCATGTCAGCATAGTCATACATTTTTGTAATCCACTCTTTTATTGTTGGTGTCTTTTTATCCTTCCAATACTTCGCATAGAGTGTTCTCGACACCGTCACTCCATACTGGTACAATTCTTCATTTACAGATTTAATTTGTGACGGAACTATGCCTAACAAAAAGTATTTTGCTTGTAGTTCAAAGTTCACTTGAAACATCCCTTGTAGTTCAATTTGTATACCTTCTGTTTTTTAGCATTTGTGGTGAGTTGAACAGACCTCAGGGTTGTGTTAAAGGTTGGGACTATTCCTGTAGACTCCATTTGATTACTGCTAAATCCCAGCATGCCTGAACTTGTTCCTCATGCTGCATGAGCACTGTTATTACCTTGAGAGGATGTTCAGTTTATGGCAGGAAATTCATATCTGCCTTCCCAAAAGGATGCTTCCTTTGGAGAACAAACCCTATCTGATTTTAAAACCCAGTTTGAGGCCATTTCTCCAGGTATGGCTGAATTTGGTGTCTGCAGTATAAGCTTTGTTGGCCAGCAGAAGCTTCTGGAAAGCAGAGAAGTTGCCACCACAACCCAGTGTGTGAGGAATGTGGTGGACATTTCTGCACCCATCCATTTTTGGTAGCTTCACTGGTTCCCCCGTGTTTATTTGAGATGAATGAACCCCCCCCCCCCTCCAGCTCTGTTTCATGACTGCATCTCTGATTATTTGCCTGGAAAGATTCTGTTCCTCTAGCCACCTTCTCCTCAATTTGAATTTATTGAGGAAGGGGGATTTCCCCCAGAATATACTCCCTAAGTAATATATTTCATATGTATTTGGCTAAATTAACACTGCAGTTACACACTCTTCCCTGAAGATATAGATGTGTGGGGTTGTCTGTGTGGGTGCTTTTAAAGGCACAAAACTCTGACCTCTGAGAGCAGCTGCTGCTCATGTAAGCTGTACAACCTAATGGCCGCTATGTGTTCTGTAACTGCATTGCAAGAGTGCAAACCTGCTATGTAATGGAATATGTAACTAGCAGTGAATTCTAAGCAGAGAGATGCTCTTCTAAGTCCATTGCAGCCAGTGATTTGCAAACAGAAAGTCTCTGATCTCCTTTGCCTGCAGAAGGTTCCAGATTCGCTTTTTGGCATCTCAGGTTAAAGGGATCAGGTAGTAAGTGATGTGGTGTGAAAGATCTTGACTTGAGAGCCTAGAAAGCCTCTACCAATCAGAATAGATTATACTGACCTTGATAAACCAATGATCTGGCTCAGCATTAAGTAGTTTCCTGTGTTATGTGCAACTGTAGGTAGCAAAATTAGGAGAGCATTAAAACACACACACTGAGGCAGGTCTGTTTCCATGCACCATGCTAGTGAGTGATTAAATCTGGAAGAGAAATTCAGTAGCAGAAAATGTTGATCATCCCAACTATTTGCTTACAAGAGGACAGTTAACAGACAGATTGGCCTAAGCCCAGGCAGGCCCCATGCTTAATAGGGTTTCCGGGTCCCTCTTGCCACCAGCAGGAGGTTTTTGGGGCGGAGCCTGAGGAGGGCAGGGTTTGAGGAGAGGAGGGACGTAAATGCCATAGAGTTCAATTGCCAAAGTGGCCATTTTCTCCAGGGGAACTGATCTCTGTTGGCTGAAGATCAGTTATAACAGCAGGAGATCTCCAGCTAGTACCTGGAGGTTGGCAACCCTAATGCTTAACTAGTTCAAGGCAAATGAGAGCAAATTCCAAATTGCTTCTCTAGGCTCATATGAAATGAAATAATTATGGGTTTTGCCATATTAACGCCATAAACTGATAGTTCAACTGGAATGAAGATGGCAACAATCACATTGCTGTCCTTGAGCCTACTGCAAAAACTCTGCAGTTCATTTTTCACTTTGCCACCGGTGCAGTTATGTAGAACATTGCTTCCAGCAGCCAAGCTTGTTATAGCCAACTTGAAGAGCCAGGCTTCTCATGCATTCACTGGGCAAGAGGTGCTTTTCACTCTCTTCATAAAATTCACTGGCCTACAAGCTAGCGCAACAGAAACCCATTTTAAGGCAGATGGAAGAAAATGGAAATTAGTATTAGGGAGGCCAAAAATAGAGCGCTCAGTATAGGAGACTAAAGCAGTGCCTATGAGTGAGGAGGAGAGGCTGTTATGAATGTCAATCAAACCTGTTGTTTGAGAGACAGAAGAATAATCAGGGGGACAGATTTACAGCTTGTTATTACCAAGAGGCACCTGTAGCCTGATGAATGATGTGAAAGCTCAGCTCAGTGTTTTTTTTTTTCTAGGGTCCAAAAGTTCTTTGAGAACTCTGGCAGCATCTGTAAACAGACTTCCTTCTTATCAACTGCATTACATTCCTTCGCCAGGCTTCTTTCTTTCTGAATGCTGAAAATCCTTATTTGACTCCGACCACAGAAATAAGTAACCGCTGATTCTGATACACTAGAGGGAGAAACTCCACAAGCTGAGCAACACTGAATAATTTTACTTACCAGCGTATTTTCCATTTTGGAGTCTCAACATTCCTCTAGGGCTTTGGTTTGAAGGAACAACCGCTCTTCCTCTCATTATAAACAAGAGTTTGATGTAGCAATTTTACAAATGCTTAACAGAGTCCTTTACCTTAATGAATATTTTGGCATTAGAAATTATAATTCATTCTTTATAAGAAACCTTTTCTGCAAGGACCTTACCCTCTCCAACTTCTTCCTGGATTTCTATCATCCTGTAGGGAAGATTAGATTAGCTGACTACACATCACATACAAATCCACTAATGACATTACTTGCATATATTACTTGCATATCCCGTGCTAGATCAGACCAGCGGTCCATCTAGTTTCACACAGTGGCCAACCAGTTTCCCTGGAGTGCCAAATAGAGGCCGAGGTCTTCCACTGATGATACCTTCTAGCACTGGTATATAGAGATTTGCTTTCTCTGTACATGGATGTTCCCTTTAGACATCAAAGTAGCCTTTGATAGACAGCTCATCCATGAATCTATTTAACCCCATGTAAAGTCATCTGTACTTTTGGCCATCACTACATGCAGTGGTGATGAATTCCATTAATTCCTTTGGCAAATGTATCCAAGCATCCCTAGTGTTTCTGTACTCTTGTCCATTGTGCCATTCAAGAAAATAGGCTCAATTGTGGTCCCACAGGCAAACAGCTCCATGGGAAAGGGTAACAGCAAATAAACACACAGACAACTGTAACTTTTGGGAAATAAATGGCCACAGCTTTATTGATTCCAACAGATGGAGCATGGCGGAGCATGGGGGCGGATCCAAAGATTGGATGGCCACCCTGTCATCCGATGTATCGAAAGCATCGATCACCGACCCCAACCGCATGTGGGGAACAACACTGGAGTGGCGCTTTGGTGGCCCCACCATGACGGAAATCTCTGTGTGAAACCAACACCATCTGGGAGTGGAGCACCCAAAACAAGCCCCTGAGCTGGGCAACGATGATGTACTCCATCCCAAGACCCCTTATGGGGATCCCCAAAACGGGAAGGAAAGGCACCTCTTCCCAGCCTGGATCAGTCCCCATGCTGAAAACCGCCCAAGCTGTGACGAAAGAAGGAATCAAAACATAGCATGAAGGGAGGGTCAGTGGGACTCACGGCTGCCCGCTGCCAAATAGGCCGGTGAGAGGGCACCACCGCCCATAAATAGGTGCAGGGAGGGGCCAGGGAGCCAGGTGCGCTGGCGTCACTCTCTGGCTCCGGGGAAGCCGCTTATGGCGAGCGGTAGCTCGAGAGACAGACAGCGAAAGTGGAGACCCTCGCTCCCACTGAAACCCCCTTCCTTTCCCTCTGCAGCCATCCTGGGTAGGACCACAATACACAACTCGGTAGATTGGCTGGCTGTGTGGGATAAGAATGGCTAGTAAACCTAGACCATAGATTGGGGTTGTGCTCTTGGAACCCCTCCATGCAAATGTCTATTACAGCTAAGTCTGAGCAATCATATATATATATATATATATATATATATATATATATATATATATATATATATATATATATATATATATATATATATATATATATATATATATTAATGGAACCATTTAAGAAGTAACTGGGCAGCTGGTAATAATGTGCAGAGACTCTCAAGGAGGGAGGTTACTGACTTTCTTTGACAATGCTGCTTGAATGAAATGCTGCTTGAATGAAATGAAATGACTATGGAAATTCAAGGTTCCTTGATGGTTTCTCACACTCAGAACAAACCAATGATTGTCTTTTCTCCTTATACCATGTTAATACAATTGGATAGAAATATTACCATTTAAATGGATGCTTATTTTTCATCCTTTGTATGCAAGTGGTATAAAAATGAAGAGTGGCATATGATATAAAACTGTCATTAAAGTACATAAAATGGCAAAAATATGGGAAATTTGTCAAAGAAAGTAGGAAAAATGAAAGGGGTCATCCGGGGGGGAGGGGAGGAGGAGGAGGAGGAGGAAGAAGAAGGTTTTTTAAATGTTCAAGTCAAATTGTTTCCCCTCTTTGAAAACCTGAGTGACATGCCTTGTAGAAGGAAATATGTGTGAGTGTCTTTTTTTAAAAAAGGAAGAAAACCCTCAACTATAAATCTGGAAAAGAACAGACCATAAAGGTAAAGGATGGTGATATAAAAGTTAGAAATATTTCCCCTGCAACAGCTTCTGGGGCCTATCTGCATAACAGCTTCTTGGCTGAGCATTCAAATCTAGAGGCTAATAATTCCATTTTGAGAGAGTCATAAACAGCAATCTTCTTCAGTAGGTGATGAAATCTAGTATTGTTTGAGTGTATTCAAATAGCAAACATTTTATTGTGACATCAATTGCCAGATGATTGATTTCCTTTATGGTGAAAGGCATGGGAGATAAATATTTGCATTCAACAAAAAGTAAGAACTTCAACAGATATATGTGGTACTGCAGGTCATCCAAAACGATCCCTTCATCTTGTCCTGTTCTAAAAACTCTGATTAAAAAAACATTATGACTATCATTTCTCTGGAATAACCTTTCCAAGGACTGTAAATGTCAAAAATCATAATACATTCAATATACTGTGGACTTTGTACGTTGTAAGCTTTGTATACATACCAGAGTTAAAACACCTTAGCACAGTGGTGGGAGTATCCTATGATGATACAGCTAGTGCAGATTCCAATACAATTGTAACAGAAAAAACAAACATAAATATCCTCTGTATGTATTCTGGTTTCAGATGTACATTTTTTAAAAAAGAACAAAATAGACTCTCACGATTTACACCAACATTTCATAACAAGTAAGTTGCAAATCCAAACTCGTTGGGGGTTATCAAAATTTGGAATATTGGCACCATTTGAGAATATTTATGGTCAGATGCTGTAACACATCAAAGAAATAAACAAGGTGCATAGGATAAGCCTTTCTATCAATATTTTTCAAATAAATCACAGTTATCCCATTACTCTAGAAACAAGCACTAGAAGGGCTAGACCAAGTGCTGAGAAGCTTTTGTTTCATGAAAGATCCTAAAGGTCTTTGTAGAAGGAGCTAATGGAGCCAGATTTCTTGGCAATCCATCCATCATAGACTAAAAGAGATAAGGATTTGAATGTTTCTCTCAGATGATAAATAGAATGGGTTTGGCATAGTATTCCCTTGAAATTGATATGCATAATCCTGAAGGAGAAATTGTATAAATTTCATTTCAGTGGCACATGACACCACATAATTTCAAAAGATCTATAACTTAGACAATGAGAAGTGCTGAATATGGGTTTTTTAAAAGTCAGCAGCTGTATGATAATATGGTAGCATTATTAAAAAATTCATCCAGGAAAAAAGTTACAGAAATAACTAAAAATTTATTAGACCATGCTTTGCCAAAGAAACAAACAGACATGCTGCAGATAGACTTGGAATAAGGGGTGCCAACATCAGTCACTGGAATAATGAAGAGCCAACTTTATTTATTTTACAGCCTGCTATAGATCTACAGCATCCAAGAACAAAAATGCTCTCCATCCATAATTACAGCGTAAGCAACTGATGGGATGTAGAAGAGTCAAGCCTCCTCTGCCTGTACATTCTCGACAAGGCTAAACCCTGAGCTGTCAAATTGTATACTGGCTAGGCTCCTTTTACTCGTGCTCAAGGGAGGTGTGCCATGTCTCTTTTGCCTATCTGTTTTTGGATCAAGAATAATAGCAGTCCTCAAGGGGTTCTTGTCTCCATTCCCATGAAAGCAACATAGCCCCAATGTAGTATCTGGTCTGTTGAAATGTCCCTTTATCCTTCAAGTGGTGGTTCAGGATACTCATCTAAGCTTTATACATACAATTTAACCCACTTTCTCCACACTGATATTGTCATTGGAGGATCAGTTTGGCCTAGTTAGAACTGATAAACGTTGCTCAACTAGGAAAATGGACAGCAGCAGGGGGAACTTGACACTGTTTGTTCAATGCTGGAATGACAAACTCAGCACTCCTCTTCTCTCAGTTTGCTTTATTGTGAGGCCTGGATATAAGTTTGGGTAAAGCTGGTGGCAGAATAGAATAAGGAAGGTTTTGGTAGAAGAGAGAAAGTAGTTGCTGCTAGTGCCAAAACAGTATAGCATTGCATTGCTATGCATAGGTTGAAAACATTGTGTCCAGACATAAAAACCACATGCATTTTTCATGAAAGATATATGAGGAGGATCCTAGACAACTGTCCATAAATCTTTTCAGAAAAAGTTCCCTTGATGTTTTTGATGAGCATTTTTTCATATAAGAAAAAAAAAACATCACTTGGAAATTAAACTAAAAAGCTAAAGCAATGATGGACAACATTTTTTACTGGTGGGCTACCAGTTATGAGACATTGTCTGTTTGATGGGTTTAGTAGTATATAAACATTTAGTAGCATATAATGGGTTTAATAGTATATAAGCATTGGTATGATTCTGCCTCCAGTTTAAAAGCCAGAGCTGTACTGGATATGGGAGGCGAAAACAGGCCTAGGTATATGCTATCATCAAGTATCCAGGGCCTTTTGCTTCTGACGTCCTCTCTCAGTTCAGTAGACATTTCCCTTGCACCCTTAAAATACACTTTTCCAAAACTTACTACTTGAAAAAAGCTTTTGTTAAGCCAACAAAACTTCAGGTTGTCAGCAAGTCATCTCATTTTGTTAACACCTTTACCAGTTTTCTGGGGCAAAATGCAGACAATCTGGAATCAGGATGACTCTCAATGTAATTTAATTTCCAGCACTGATTGGATGGCTAAAGAGAACCTGGGGTCCCACAATGTTGACAGCCACTACCAATGTCAAAATAACGCAGTTGCCTAATATGCTTAATCAGCAGCAGAACTATAACATTTATAGAAACAAAAGCTAACATGGATCACTGCCTACATTATTTGAAACTTTGCCACCATTCACCAATCAAGGTGTTGTACATTGATAAAATTAGGGGGAAATTCTTCAACTTGAATCATAGTTTGATCAGAGTTGCAAGCAGCTTTCTCAAATACTCAAAAATGCTTTTTTTCATTGAGTGTTTATAGGATATCAAACAGCAAAATCAGTCACCATAAAACCACCAATAAACAATGCCGCTGCCGGTCTGAGTAGACAATACTGACTTCGATAGACCAAGGGTCTGATTCAGTATAAGGAAGCTTCATGTGTTCAACGCAATGGGAGTGGGATTACAGAATTAGAGACCAATGCAAACAACAAACTATCCAAGGCAAGATGTATAAACAATATAGAACGTGTATTACAAGGTATAAGACATTGCAGTAAAAGCAGGTGATACCTGAAGAAGAAGGTTGCTTTTTATACTCTGCTGTTCTCTATTGTAAGAAGTCTCAAAGCGGCTTACAATCACATTCCCTTCTCCCCTCCCCACAATAGGCACCCCAGCCTGACAAATATCTGCCTCGCCTATCCGCTGCTTCCTGGGCAAATACAACCAGACAATGAGGAGCCAGAACAAGTGCCAGAGTGAAAGGTTCCAACCACTCCAAAATGTCAGAAATACTTCTGTTCAGATTCCAAGCATTCAAAACATTTACTATATTTACAAATGGATATTGTTTACATAGTATCTTGATAAGTTGACATCCACACAACAAGATAAAACTGTTACTAATATATCACACAGAACTCCAAGTTACTAAACTGCTGAACCGAGACCAGCTTGGTGTATCTGTATCTGAGCTCTTCATAGGCATGCATGCACACATACACTGCCCAACAGAAAGGCTCATTAGAGAGTTTGTCAGTGAGGGGGATGAATTCAGAATAGCTATTCTGTGTAATATAAGATGCCTCGGAAGACCCCATGCACCATTTACTCTGATGATAAAATATACAACTTTAGGGAAGTAATTTCATTTTAAGACCCAGTTTGATGTAGAATATCATTGTTATTTTTAGAACTTTGCCTAAATTAAAACTTAGAAAAGTCCAAAATCTAAAACTGGAATTCATGTGACTAATGTCAGAGGAAAAGGCACAGATGATTCAAATACTAGAATAATGACATATTTATGAACCATTATGCCAAGAGTTATTGGTGGAAGCCAAGGAAGAAAAGAAGTGTGAATTGCTCATCTCTACTCACGTAACCCCAAATCCCCATTGTTATTTCATTTGTGCCAACTGAACCCATTATTCTTTATTTTTGTACCATTTTCTGTTGTGTGTGTGTGTGTGTGTTAAGTGCCATCAAGTCGCTTCTGATTCATGGCGACCCTATGAATGAAAGTCCTCTAAAATGTCCTATCTTTGACAGCCTTGCTCAGATCTTGCAAATTTTCTGTTACCTCACACTTATTTTTCCTTTAAAAAGTATGCATTTTTCAACTTTTGCCCATCAATAAATCAGCATTATACATATAGAAGTGAGAACTCACAAGGACTCATGGAAGCCATCTCATCCCCCCCCACTATTTCCTCTTTCCCTTTCCTGAAAGCCCCCATAGCCTCTCCCTTTTCCTGCCTCCTCCTTCCCACCCAACAGCCAAATTACGTTTATCTGCCCCTCTGTCTTCAGCTTTCTCTCTCCCTCCCCAGAAGCCCCTACCTAGGAAAACTATAACCTAATTGTGTGGTACTTGCCATTGGGCCAGGCCCACTTGCATGGTAAGGAACCCACAAGAACTTGTAGGGGGGCAACTCACTTTCCCCTCCTCAACTATTTTCTCTTTCCATTTCCTGAAAGCCCACCTAGATCCTTCTCCTTTCCTACTTAGGGTTCCTGAAGATTTGGGGGTGGAGCCTCGTGAGGCAAGGTTTGTAGAGGGAAGCTACCTCAGCAGGGTAAAATGCCATAGAGTCCACCCTCCTAACCAGCCATTTTCTCCAGGGGAACTGATCTATTTTATCTGGAGAGCAGTTGTAATTCTGGGAGATCTCCAGCCCCATGCATAGGCATGGTGCCCATTGTGTCCTACTTGTATGTAGCCCCATTTCCTTTTTTTTTTTACAATTGTGTAGAGCAGATGAGATGGCCCTAGACAGGTGTCCCTGAGGAATTACTGCATTGTTTTAAAGCACATGAGAGCAGTTCTTTCCCCTCTTCTCTAAAAGTCATCCTGATTATAAGGAGTAAACTAGAAGAATATAGGTCAGCCAGATGGCAGAGAGCTGCATCCTTTGAGACAGAGTTTTGTCTGTTTGCAAGATTTCCATTCATTAAGCTTAGTCCATTAAGAAAGTAAAAGACATTACAAGGTAAACACCTTATCTAAAATCCTTCCAATTTTACAAGACAAAACACACTGAGTAGCATATTCCTGCAGTTTACACGGAATTAGATTTTCAATGAAAACTGGGCAGCATGAATACTGCAAAGGTAAAGAAGACTGTTTTCCTGCCTGTAGGGCTTTGTTTAATCAGTTGTTTTTCATCTTTACAGTGATGAGTCAAGCAGGAGAAGTGACCACATACCTTGACAAGCTGATTGAATTGCCTAATAATTTAAAGGGAAAAAAGAAAACACGCTGGTTCTGTTGCTGTTGGCAAGAAAGCTAATGCAAGGAAATAACAGTCCTCCTTTCTCTCCTTTTTAAAAATATTGAAAGCTAAAGTGAAATAATTTATTGATCCTTCATAGGTGAACCATTTCCCCTAATATCAGCCATTTCCAATCAGTCTAAATCCTCATCTGACTTTTACAGCTTGGTGTACTTTATATGTGAGAAGTTTTACTGTGGTTACTGCTTAGATCTAACCCTCCCTTTCTGCACTTGCTGTGCTGGAATTATTTGCACTGACAGCTCTTTGAATTTCCATCACAGCAGTACCTTTCTGGCTGGGTCCATTGAACGACTTTAGAAGGAAAGAAAAACCTGCTCATGCCAATGTTCAGTTTGCACCAAGAGTGTAATGTTAGAGCATCAAACACAAAAAACAATCCTAAGCAGGTCGACCCAGAATCCTACTCAGGTTTATGAAGTGGGGCTTACTCCCATGAAAGTGTCCTTAGAATGGCACTGACAATCAAGTTTGGGGCTTTGCTTTCAACAGCCTGGGCATTTCCCCAGTTTCTGGAAGAAGAGCCATAATTTCGGGGAGTTCACAATGGCAATGTTACATTACTGTAACACTATTTCTTCTTTTTCCCTCAAAAGAAATGTCAGAATAGATTCTGAGCTACAAATGCTTACATCAGAGAACCACTGCCACCACCAGAACCATTCTTGATACCTAATCTGTATACTATCTTGCATTCTTCTAAGGATGTCTCCCTTGCCCATCAGCTTCACACAACAAGGCTCCAGCCTTCATCGTTCAGCACAACAGTTAGGTCGTCTCTCTAAAAACCATAAATTTAGCCAATGAATCAATACAAATTCAATTCTGTATCTTAAACAAGAACACTTGCGTCCAAAGCAACATCAAAATAAAAAGCCAGTTCAAAAATGATTTATTACCTAACGCTATATACTGTGCAGTCCTGAAAGGGGGGGGATGCTCTTAGGAGCCGGTGTGACCCCTATGCCAGTGTCTGTGCAACTTGTGATGTGCAAATTGGTACGGATGCTGGCATAGGGCCACTTATGCTACCTGCCCGGACTGCAGCGGCAGTTTGGCCCTCGGACACCAGCACAGCCTCCTGCCAGCATTCCCCCAGCACAAGTCTCCACGCTGGCATCCTGGGAGGCATTCCCAGGGCGTTCTGAGAGGTGGAGCTGCCACTAGGCAGCTTCCTAGCCCCGTTTGCACTGGGAATGCCCCCTAACATGATGGCGTTGCTGCACCACCATTTGGTGGCGCAGCCTGACTGTTCACAATTTTATTTTTTATTTCTATTTATGTCGGCCAGGAAGCCTCTGAGGAGGTGGCATGGCTCCGCTCCTCCCATATCTACCCTCCCTTCAGGATTACGCTCAGAGTCTTTAAAACTTTTTCATTTGAACAAGAAATCCAGCATTCAGCAAGCATAAGGATGTTGTTCAAGGGATTATAGTTCAGCGGATTCTGTCATTTTTGCAAAGTCTTTCCATTTTCACAGCACTGTTAATGTCTAAAGTCATCTAGCTCCTTTATGTGTAAAGAAACCACATGCATTTAAGAAATGAAACTTTTCAAATAGGTCTGGAAAAGTTATTTGATTGGCTTTGTGTCAGATCCCTTGTTAGACATTTTGCAGTCAGGACTCCAAAATCATAGTTGAGAAAAGGAGCATCGAGGCCATTTTGAACCCCCCCCCCAATACAAACAGTTCACTATGGGTTGATCATTCCCTTGTAATAGCAGGAGATCTCCAGCTACCACCTGGAGGTTGCCAACCCTAATCACCACAGGCACAGCCACCCACATACAGAGGGTCCCTTAGAACCCATGTACCCCTTACACACAGGCAGCATGTATGTATGTGTGCAGGCAATGCTGTTAGGGAAAACAGGTACTCTGAGCACAGCTGTCATATCCTTATGCACTTCTCTGTCTTTGAACAATGCAACTTCCACAGAATGTAACTTCCGTTAAGCAGACAGGCAGCTAGAAAAAGATTTGGAAATCCGAACAGACTTCACAGTTTCTTGTAACAGTTGTTTGCTCTGCCCAGAAGATGGCGAAATGGTAGGGGTGCCAGCTTTAGCTTGGGAAATTCCTAGAGATCAGGGAGAAGAGCCTGGGGAGGGTGGATTTTGGGGAGGGGAAGGCAGATCAGCAGGGATGTGATCCCAATGAGAGCACCCTCAGAATATGCCATTTTCTCCAGGGGGACTGATCTTTGCAGCCTGGAGATCAGTAGTAATTCTGTGAAGACTGCAGTCCCCACCTGGGGGTTGGCAACCCTATGAAATGGACATATTGGAAATCACATGCATATGGGTGCTGAACGTATGATGGTACTGGGTTGTGCCCTGCTCAATAGTAAGTAGGAAAAAAAGTCAAAGGTTTTAAGGAAATATTTTGGGAAAAAGTGGAAGCTGGACATTTGGGAAAGCTCCTCATTCTGCTATGGCCCCCATATATCGATAGTCCAACCTCATTTGCTTCATTTCCCAGGTGACTTCAGCTTGTTCCTCTCTATCTATACTTCACCTGTCTCACCTGGTACCATCTGCTCTGCAAGCTTGGAGGGGTGACTTGTCTCTTTTATTCCTGGTCTCAGTTTGCAGAACACAGTGCTCAGGCTCCTGTATGGGTAGCTAAGAAGAGCTGGTGTGTGTGAAGGGAAATCCTGCCTTGGAGCTAAATGCTACTTATGCCTTTTATGTTTGGCAGTTTCTTGGATCCAGGTAACAATCCAGAGAGATACTTCAGGCATGCCCAAGGGCTTGTGCAAAACTAGCAGGGTTTTGCTTTCTCCTACCTCTTTGGACAGCTAAATCGCCTGCCAAACCACAAACGGTCCCAAATGCCTCTGCTTTTCCAAATTGTCTTACCAGGTGGCTGCTGTTGGAGAAGCACAAGTCCAAAAACTCAGGCTGGCTGAAGGAGGCTCATAATGTGTTTCTCTGGGTTTGATGTCGTGAGCCTCTGAAAACATATGAGCAAGATAAAGCCGTGCTAAAACAGTTTACTATTGGCAGGAGGCCTCTGATTGGTCAACAGGATAGTATCCTGCAACTTCCCCAAATGTTAAAGCAAAAGAAGGCACCAAAAGAAAGCAGCCTGGTGTTAGTGTGTGGGTGGGAAAGTGCATGAGCATTTCTGGTCTCCCTATCTAGGAAGCTCTGTTGTGGGGTGCATTAGAAACCCTGTAAAAGAGACAGAAGCCCACACTGATGGCAAATGCTAAAAGAAACCAACATAAAACTTTGTTTTGCTATTTGCCTTCCTCCACAGAACCTTCCTTGGCGGTCTCCCATCTAAGTACTGACTCTGTTTAGCTTCTGAGATCTGACGAGATCAGGCTATACCACGGTGCGTTCCCTCCCCAAGCCTTTTAGAATAATAAAAATAGTAACTTCGTATCTTAAATCCTAGATTATTTCAAAAGGAAGAAAAACTCTCCCTGCATTCTGGTATTTTGTCTACTGAGACAGGTGTTAACATGGTAATCAGTTAAGTGCTATCTATATATAAACTTATTTATCTCTGCTTTTTTTGTTGCACTGCAGGGATTTGAAAATCCATATGGAAAATCCATATGTCTATTGGGTAGCTAGTGTAGACATTTTTGCAACATTTGTCTTGCTGCATATGACTTTCTGTTTTGATTAATGTAGCTTTGAAGTTTAGATAGCCCAAACTAAAATGACTTGGCTAATAGAATCATAGAATCATAGAGTTGGAAGGGACCACCAGGGCCATCAAGTCCAACCCCCTGCACAATGCAGGAAATTCACAATTACCTCCCCCCTCCACACCCCTAGTGACCAGAAGATGCCCAAGATGCCCTCCCTCTCATCATCTGCCTAAGGTCACAGAATCAGCATTGCTGACAGATGGCCATCTAACCTCTTCTTAAAAACCTCCAGGGAAGGAGAGCTTACCACCTCTCGAGGAAGCCTGTTCCACTGAGGAACCACTCTAACTGTTAGAAACTCTTCCTAATGTCTAGACGGAAACTCTTTTGATTTAATTTCAACCCGTTGGTTCTGGGCCAATCTTCTTGAGCAACAGAAAACTAATCTATGGCAGTGATGTGCCCAGGCTGCTGGGGCTGGGAGCATAGGGCCACAGCCCGCTTAGCTTATCCCTTCAGGGGTGGCTGTACCAAAGACACGGAACCAGCTTCCATGGCCATGACCTTTCCCACCCTGTGCTGTGATGAATGCTGGGTTACGCCCCCAGGCCTGCTGGCTGCTGATTGGTTCTGCCTGCCTTGTCTATCATGGCCCAGCCACTGCAGCACAACACCCGGATGAGAAGCTATGGCACAGTTGCTGAGGACGCTGATGTGGTTGTGACCTCAAAAACCAAGCTACAAACTTTTTTTTCCTGCTGACAACTCACTAATCAAACCCATCAGGGAGCAGACTAGTGGTGTCATAGTTACCCTAGTGGTCAGCGGCCACAGCACAGGTGGCCCTTAAAATTCTTTTGATTTAATTTCAACCCGTGGGTTCTGGGGCAACAGAAAACAGCTTCGCAACATCCTCTCTAAGATAGCCCTTCAAGTACTAGAATATGGTTATTATATCACCTCTCAGTTGTCTCCTCTCCAGGATAAATGTATGAGCTCCTTCAGCCTTTCCTCATAAGACTTGGTCTCCAGACCCCTCATCATCTTGGTTACCCTCCTCTGAACATGTTCCAACTTATTTTAAATTGTGGTGCCCAAAACTGAGCATAATAATCCAGGTGAGGTCTAACCAGAGCAGAGTAAAATGATACCATAACTTTGTGTGATCTTGTTGACACTATACGTCTGTTCATACAGCCCCAAATCACATTTGCCTTTTTAGCTACCACATCACGCTGCTTACTGGTGTTCAGTGTATGGTCTACTAAGACCCCAAGATCTCTTTTGCACATACTACTGCCAAGACAAGTGTCCCCCATCCTATAATTATGCATTTGATTTTTCCTACCCAAATGCAGAGCTTTACATTTAACTGCATTGTAAATTCATTTTATTAGTTCTAGCCCAGTTTTCCAGACTGTCAAGATCATTCTGTATCTTGGCTCAGCCTTTTACCATATTTCTACCATCTTCTACCAGTTAATGCTGGTAGCATTCTGTTCCCCGACTCTTCCACATGGGTGTTTGTTTGCAGAACTACTGCCGAGAAAATCAGGAGTAAGTTGTGCATGTGGAATAGCCCTAAATATTCATAGAAGTCTGAATTGGGGCCAAAGAATTATCCAAGGTTTTTTTTTTTTGGGGGGGGGGGTTGGTTGGTGTTTTTTTAATATTGTGGCTAAAAGCTATAGGCCCATGTTCACAGTCTTTCACTCTGGGTCATGAACTCAACAGACTAGTACTTGGGGCTGTTTTCTCTTCCATAGCCAGCAAAAGCTCCTTGTTTGTGTTGAGGGTGATTTTACTGGATTGTTATCTTAAGAAGAACTCTTCTGTATCTCCATCTAATCCAACATCCTGTATCCTACAGTGGACTACCATATGCCTCCAGGAATCCCAAAAGCTGGAAAAGAAGGCAAGATCCAGGCCCTGCTGTTGCCTTCCAGCAATTGGTAATTCCTGGCATGTTTCCTTAGAAAACTTGTAGGATTATTTAACTGTCATGGCCAATAGCTGCTGATAGACTTGTTCTCTGTGAATTAGTCTTTCGAAGTCTAAGTCTGAAAATTTCAAAGAACATCTCTTTTAACCTCAGCCAATCAACGCATTGAGGGGAAAAAAAGATATGTGGTACAACCTGCCTGAGTTTGTATTTCTTCAGAATGAAGTGGTTGATAGCCTTTTTGGAGAAAAATCCCTACAAAAATAAAATGGGCTTCCCAGGGAGAAGGCTAGATTAGAACAATTCTAGTCTATTTAGACACAATAGCTCTGCACAAATAAGGAATTTTTGAAGCACATTTAATCAAATTAGTATCTCTCCCTCCTACATTCTTAAATTGCACAGTCTTAGGACTACTGGATCAGGTGTTGACGTCCAAAACATGTCTCTAAAGGGACACGGTGGGAAGTTGAAGGAGACAGACAGGGCAGGAGGTAGGATGGGTCTAAAAGGCAGAATCTTGCAACCATTCTCTTCTCCCTGCCTGCATATCAAGACAGTTACTGTGATGTATATTCTATCATAATTTATTCATAGTTAAATGAGCCAATAGGATTAGAGAATGGGACAGGGGTCGAAGGGGTAGAGATGTGGCTTGACACAGGCATTGAGAGGTGTTAAAGATTTTTGTTGGATCACCTCAGACTGACGTGAACTATTTTAGACAAGAGGGCAAGTGTGTTCAGCTATGGTAGCTGAGGAGGTAGATTTTTTTTTTGGTATCTGTTAATCACCTTTTGTAAGGACCAGCATAGTGGTTAAGAGCAGCAGAGAACCGGGTTTGATTCCCCACTCCTCCACATGAAGCCTGCTAAGCAGCCTTGGGCCAGTCACAATTCTCTCAGAGCACTCTCAGCCCAAGCAGAGGCAGTCAATGGCAAACCACCTCCAAACATCTCTTGCTTTGAAAACCCTATGGGGTCACCATAGGTCAGCTGCGACTTGACAGCACTTTCCACCACTACCACCACCACCATCTTTTGTGTCAAGCCTACCTAGGTGAAATCCACAGCTAGTGTAATTGACTACTGAATCCCTTTAAGTCAAGTTGAAATACTTACCCTATACCACACAATAAATCCTTTACTTTTTGAGTGTATGCGTGGCTGGGGGACTTAATTCATTCCATGCTTAAGACAGAAGGTTGCAAGTGTGTAGAACAAAGCCTATTCTAACCGCATTAATGTTCAGCTGGCTACTATAGAGAAGGGGGAAAGCAGGAAAGTCATTCTAGGATCTAGCCAAGTGAGGTATAGGTTTCCAGGGATTTCCCAGTACATCCTACTTGCAGTGTAAGGTAAAAACACAGCATCAGAGAAGACCTATGACACTTTCTTTCCTAAACATGGTAAAGACATATGTAATTTATTTGTGTCTTGGCACTGGACTTAGCAATGTTATTTCTGACTAGTTTCTAGCGTATGAGGATAAACCGTCAGCCTTTTGTTAGAGCTGCTATAAGGAGGAGAGAATCATCATTTTAAAGAAGTCACAATATGTGACTGAAATTGTCCTATACAATAACCAGCAATGGAAAACAACTATTTCCAGCAACTGAATTTTGCATATGCTAGTGTCCACAGCAGCATATATATGGATTTTGTGGAAATAAATATATACTTCAGGAGTGCTTCAGACTCAAACTGCTACTGAATGAAATGAGGGTGAATGGGAGGCTTAACACAGGATGGAAAACAGCAGATTGAAGGTAATCCCTGTCAAACAAGCAATGATTTCCATCTGTTCAGGAAAACCAATAATCATGAAATGGAGCGCCAACACCCCCTCCTCCCCAAAATTAAGAGGCTGATTAATTAAAAAGGGGATAGAGCTCATTTAGAAAACTCTTATTTGGAGATTAGAATATTAGCGTTTTAGGCTATTAAAATAATCCTTGGAAAGTGTTTAAAACACTGGAAATATTTCTATGAATAGAAAGCTGGGGAAACATTCCAAATCACATATATTCAGAGTGGTTTAGGCCTCTCATATAAATATTCATCATTTTGAGTGTTTTACTACCAGCATGTTGTTAAATTTTCAAAATGATCTTGTGAGACAGGTAGGTTAAGGTAATTATGAATGAATACCTTGAGGTGGTAATGTTTTCTGAACCACGAAAGGTGGCTTAGTAAAGACATTATCTGGATCCAGACTTTCCATTTCAGCACTCTGCATATGCTGATGGTAAACACCTGAACACAAAAAACAACATGGATTTTTTCAGGAAAGTGTATTTCATAATGCCTCATAACCCCAAAATTGTGAAACCCTTCTGGAAAATTACAATAATGACCCTAAACACCAATTTTGGGGTTTATTTTTGTCTTGGGAATTCTGGAATGCAACCACTATTGATTGGCCAGTTGGCACTATGACTGGACAGCAGAGCCATCAATGTTGCTTTTCCACATCAGGGGCACAACCTATGAGAAAAAAATCTAAAAATTATTCCAGTTATTCTTTTTGGTGCTGCTATTTGGATTAAAAAAATATTTTTTTATTTTTTTAGCAATGAGGGATATCTAGTTTTTTGGAAACATGACTCGTATAGATCCTCATGGCAAATTTTTTAAAATTGGAAATTGTCATTGATTTACATATGGGATATGATATGAAATCTTGGGAAATCAGAGGTTTTCTTTGAAATTAAAAAAAGCATATTAAAGAGATGATGTCAGCACATCATTTTGTGCTCATCGAGTTGTGTGCTCATTGCGTCTTGTGCTCATCGCGTTTTGTGCTCATCGTCTCAGTTCTTTGGAATTCCTCCCCCACGCTGCTGGTCTGTTTATACCTATTTCTAGACAATTCCTCATTTCTTAAGAGCTTTTTTCTTGCTAGATGAAATGTTAACCCTTCTACAGTTATGCAAGGTAGACACACGAGCCTACCATATTTGGAAAGGACCTGTCTGTGTTCTTCTGGTCTATTCATTCTCTAGCACAAGTGCTCCTGGAATGTCATTTTTATGAGGATGTAAGATCAAGTTACATTATTCCTCTTTTAACAAACTGGACTAGTACCTCTGTGTCTGAGTTAATACCCTATTTATTAAATGACAGCAATCCTAAAGTTACATTGGCAGTGGCAAGATTTATCTCAATCCTTATAACCCTTAAACATTAGATTTATAATTATGCTGCTCCGGATTTATGAAACAAGGAGCTTCTAAGGGACAAAGGAAAGGAAAGAATTAATTTTCCAATGATCTGGGAATTGCTGAAGTACACAACGAAGGGCCTCAGAATGTTTTTTCCCTCTTCCATATTTGACAGTGGGTATACTGGCCAATGGCTGTAAATAAAAGTATCGTATTTGACAGTTTATGATAAGTATTGTGCTTTCCCCTATCCACAACAAAAATCTAAAATCTTTCCCACTCCTGGTCAATTTTGTATTTGCAGTTATTCTAACCAAACATCTTTACATATATTGGTATGGACCCTAAACTTTAGCTCTGTGTGTATTTCTCCCTGGCACTGCGGAGGTGATTCTCCACTGTGGAGCTCATTCCTCTTGCACTAGGCACCTTTGGTCTACTTGACAAATGTTAGTGTACCACTAGCAGAAGTGCATAGCACCAGAAGGAAATCCTTCATGACAGAGGACCTCCTTTGCACTGCCTGGAAATAAGTGCATGTAGAGCAAAGGTGCAGGATACACATCATTGCTTTTATATTTTAATAAGCATTTGTTATGGCAGAAGAGGACTTTGATTCATAGGGTCGCCATGAGTCGGAAGCCACTTGACAGCACTTAACACACACACACACGGCAGAGGACATGACATATAGCTAGGTTTTATGCCATATTCCAGTGTTTATATGCTGCACCTACCGTTGCATGGAATTTACAAAGTCTTGGTTAAAACTTTGAGTGAATTTCTTGATGAGCTTCACTAACTTTCAAATGCATGGAAGAGCAACTGATTAATTTTGACTAAAATTAGTGAACCTGAAAATGAATATTCATCAGCTTTCAAGAACTCATACATTAGAAGACACTAGCTTGCAAGTATTCTTGCTGGAATATTGTCATCTACACCTTCTGAGGGTATTTGGTGCTTCACCTTTCACCCCCCAACTGCTTTATATACTGATAAACTTCCAGCACTGGATCCCCCTCCCTTTAGCCAGCAAACCAACACTATCTTATTAAGTGGTATGAATTTTACCAGGCTAACACCAGAGGAGTTCTCTGTGCTGGCTGATCCAGACATGACTATTTTTCACTTCACTGCACTGCAGTTTTATTGTTCTCAAGCCATTGCACTTATTACCTAAGATTACAGTTAATTTTCTTTTGGTGGAGCAATTGGATTTTCATTTTGTAAAAAACCTATTCACTCTCAAAGAACCTTCAGCAAAGAAATACATGGCTTCCCATTACACATTCAGTAGGTATTTAATTAAAAGGTAGAAAAAATTACTTGGGATTTAATTATGAAAGAAGAATTTATAAGGAAATAGAGCCAACGATGAGAGATCTCTAGCCCATTCAAGCGCAATAAGATAGAAGGAAGATATGGCCATCAAGAAGATTAAAAAAACAGTAATATTAACAACTTAATAGCAAACTTTTCACTCCATCATCAGGAAGATTAAAATAAGAATAATTTTAATATTCATGAAGGAGACATGATTTTTCACACTCTGATTCTAAATATACAAAGACAATCTCAGTTCACTTCAGGCTTCTGTTAAGAACGAATTTGTCAGGCACTGTCAAGTGTAGCTCAGTTGGAGGTGTTCGTATGAGAATAATCTCTCCCTATTTTTAAAAGCACTGAGGCAGTCAGGAGAGAATGCTTGAAATTTTACTAGGAACATAGGTGCCTTAAATATGATAGATGCACGGGAAACAATTTTAAGGAACTGACTATGAGTTTTGTATCAAGAAGAGGAAGAAGAGTTGGTTTTTATATGCCGACTTTCTCTACCACTTAAGGAAAAATCAAACTGGCTTACAATCACCTTCCCTCCCCCTCCCCACCACAAACACCCTGTGAGGTAGGTGAGGCTGAGAGAGTGTAACTAGCCCAAGGGCACCCAGCTGGCTTCATGTGTAGGAGTGGGGAAACAAATCCAGTTCACCAGATTAGAGTCTGCTGCTCATGTGGAGAAGTGGGGAATCAAAGGTTCTCCAGATCAGAGTCCACTGCTCCAAAACACCACTCTTAACCACTACACCACACCTGCCCTCAAAGATGCATTATGAGTAGAGGAACATGTTTTGCTCTTCAGTTCTTCCTTTGTTAAGCAACAGGCAAAGAGCAAGTGCTACTTATTCATTTAAAACATGGATCAGCAACTTGGGGCCATTAGGTCCACCCTAATCAGAGTTCCTGCCTTCTAAATCCAATGACCTTAAAAGGGTGTAACTCTGCTTAGGGTAGCGCTGTAAAGGGCTTCGTCTACCCTGCCCTGGAATAACACCTAGGATAATAAATGCAGAGGTAAGAGAAGTATGTAGGGGGATTGGTGACTGACACTAGCTAGCAGTCAAGTGTGTAGAATAGAGTCCCCCCACACACACACACACACATACTTTACCCTCAAAGCAACTTTCAAACTAGTTTCTGACTCAAAGGAGCATATCTTCTGGTACTCCTTATGGTTACCGGTTCTATCAGTTGTCATATATTTATGTACCTATTCTGTACTTTCTCTAGAAAGAGCTCCTAATATGGAGCATCTAACATCAGAGTCCTGCTGGATCAGGCCAATAGGCCATTTGGTCCAGCATTGTTTTACACAGTGGTGGTGCTTGTTGCCCAGGAGGGCCAAACAAATAGGGCATAGAGGTCAAGGCCCTCTTCTGATGCTGCCTCCTAGCACTGGTATTCAGAGGTTTGCTGTCTTTGTATTTGGGGATTCCCTTAACTCACCATGGATAGTAGTCACTGATAGATCTATCCTCCATGAAAATAACAACAACAATAATAATAAATACATTTTATTTTTATCTGTTTCTCCCACGGCAAACCAAGCTCAGAGAGGTATACACAATATAAATACAAAGTTAAAAACCTTCTAAGAACACAACTAACTGATAAACCTGATGCTAATGGCACCCAGACTACCCCACACTAGAGAGGATGTTATAACAAGGTGTCTATGCACAAGTGGCTACCATTGATGTTATTCAGCCTATGCGGGGAAGAAAGGATGGAGGCAGAAAGGCATGGGGGTAGGGAAGCACAATCAGGAAAAAATGGCAGGAAGAAGGGCTAAAAGGGAAGGGAAAGGAAAGGAAAGGTTAAAGGGATAGAGAGGCCAGGCTGTAGATGCAATGCTGTTGCTGCTCTCAGCCATAAGCCTGGCGGAACATCTCTGTCTTACAGGCCCCCTTTTAAACCCATCTATGCTCACTACCATCACTGCATCCGCTGCCAGTGAGTTCTATAGTTCAATTATTATTTAAAGGCAACAAAGTGAAACAAAATTAATCCAATGAGTCTAGTTTCCTTTGTCTTTTCTAAACCTGTTGCCCAACAACTTCATTGGGTGCCCCCCCCCCCAGTTCTAGTATTATGGGAGAAGGAGAAAAGCTTTCTATTTTCTTGACATCATGCATGATAGTATAAACCTCTATCCTATGTCCCCATAGCCATCTTTTTCTCCTAAACAGAAAAGTCCCTAACTCTACAGCATTTCCCCATAGGAAAGGTGTAAAAAGGTAAAAGTAAAGGTCCCCTGTGCAAGCACCGGGTCATTCCTGACCCATAGGGTGACGTCACATCCCGACATTTCCTAGGCAGACTTTGTTTACGGGGTGGTTTGCCAGTGCCTTCCCCAGTCATCTTCCCTTTACCCCCAGCAAGCTGGGTACTCATTATACCAACCTCGGAAGGATGGAAGGCTGAGTCAACCTTGAGCCGGCTACCGACTTCCGTCGGGATCGAACTCAGGTCGTGAGCAGAGCTTTTGACTGCAGTAATGCAGCTTACCACTCTGCGCCCTTTAATAATCTTTGTTGCCCCTTCTACACTGGCTACTGCCAGTAATCTGCTGTTCGGGCCCAAATAAGTCCATTGCTACTTAGCTTCAACAATGCCGCTACACTGAATGTGACACTGAATCCATTTACTAAGCAGATAGCAGAACTAGATTAGTTGTGTCATGCTGAAATACTGCTTGAAGTCCCGAACAATGTACTGAAAATGCTCTCAGCTTTGTCGTTACCCTTACATATTGGGTACTCTCCCCTATATATTACTTCTCTCAATCTTTGCAAACTCCATGCAGTCATTTTCATTTCTCCTTATATTTCAAAAGCTCACACAGTTGGGAACCTGCACTGTATTTCATCTGCCTCCCTTGCTTGGTCAGTAACAGCCACCCATGAGTTCTAATTTTAAAGGACTCCTGTGAATAGTCCCATAGTAACTTTCCAGATAATTGCATCAACATGGTGCCCCCAGTGTGAGTGTTCTCCTCACCTCTAACTGCCCTATTCCTTGCAATGTCACCATTTTACTTAATAATCTTAATTTTCTCTTTTAATTATTTACTTTCAGCTGTACTCCATTAAATGCAGTTTTGGCCCTGATGACCAGCATTTGCTCATTTACAAATTCTTTGCATAATTAAGCTTTCCTCCGAGACCACAGATTCCTGCTATGGAAGTTAAGGACTGACTTTCTTTCCCTGTGTTATATAAAATGAGGAAGAAAGTTGAAGCCTTAGAGCTCATTCTTAAAGGGGGGGGGAACCCTTCTGGAGCTGGCATGACCCCGTCCTGGCAAAGGTGCCACCTTATCATGGAATAAGGTGGCACCTATGCTGGCATGGGGGCAAGCACACTGGCATCCGGCCCACACCCTGGAAGGAAAAGCCCGTGCTGGCGGTGGGGGGGGGGCGTTACCAGGGGTGGAGACTTTAGGCAGCTTCCACAGCCCTTGCACCCCGGGAATGCCTTCTTGAGCTGCAGTGGGGCTGCACCACCTTTTTTGGTGGTGCAGCCCCATTGTTGGCAATGGGTGATTTCCCCCTTTAATTTTTTTTAGGTCTCTTTTTCCCTTGTCAGTGGCTGGGAAGCCTCGGAGGAGGTGACACAGCTGTGCCACTCCCGGCCGCCGTGAAACTGCCCGCATAATTCAGCCCAGTCTATGATCTTTGGTCAGTGACACAGGAACCACATTTTATCCAACTTGACCTCCTGCCACATACTTTCTGGCACGTCATCCACCTATTTGCCCAATTCCTTTCACCCTTTCCCTTTTAATTTATTTCCTTCCCTTCTTTTTTCTTCAGTCTTTTGGAGCTTTTTTCTAGCATTATACAGCACCTCCTTCTCTTTCTCCAAATCTCATTCTCATTTGTTGCCTTTCCATCTCCTGCTCACTTTGGAATGTCTGTTCCATCACCCCGAAAGCACCCTCCATGTTATTTCCCTTTCTTGATCCTTCTTGACTAACAAAATGTCTGGCAGGGTATGAGCTTTTGTGAGTCACAGCTCACCTCTTTAGACTCAGAAAAATGTATACCCTGCCAGAAATTGTGTTTGTCTTTTAGGTGCTACTGAAGGCTTGCTCTTTGCTACTACTATAGACAGACTAACCTTTCCTTTTATCCCTTAGAAGCTCCTTGATCAATTGATCTTGAGCAGCATATATCTAGTGTTGGAGGGATATAAGGATTGAAACAAATCTTGCCACTGACAATGTAGCCTTGGGGTCCCTATCGCTTAGTAAAAAAGGCATTATGTCAGTCACAGAGGCATTGGATTTGTATATTAAAAGGGGGAAATATAGTGCGATCGAAGTTCCTCATAAAAGCGGCATTCCAAAAGGGCATGAGCTAATGAGTCAATAGAGCCAGAAGAGCAAGGGCAGATCCTGTCTGAGTATGGTATATTCAGAATTCTGCCCTGCATTACCATAGAAGGGTTAGCATTCAATCTAGCCAAACAAAAATCTCTACAGAGACAAGGAGTTGTCAGATAATATGTATAGGTAGGCAGACCACGTGGAGGGGGTATTCTGAAGAACTGGGATGAACAGACACGACGAGCACGAAAAGTAGTGCTGTTATAATCGAGCTCTTTAATGCACTTTTTAATTTTGGTAAAAGCTTCCGTTTTCCCAAGATCTAATAACATATCCTGCGAGAAGCCCAACAATGACAGTTTTTCATCTAAGATTTTTTGCCATGAGGATTTAAAAGGGTCATGCTTCAGAGAAGCTAGGAACCCCTCAGTGCTAAAGCACAGTTTAAGGTGTAGTTTAAAGGCGGCCAACCACGCCCTAGCTTCAAGTGACATTTGGCCAAACTCGGAACGAAGAGTAACGCCAACAATACATTGAGGGGCATTTAGGAGTTTTCGTAAGAACTGAAGCAGTGGACGATCTATAGATTCATTGATGACTGTTATCCAGATGGCAACACCAAAGAGGATAATTGGGGTAATTTTCAGGTTAAAAACCTGAATAGCCCCTGGAATATATTTGCCACCTTTGGTGTGAAAAAAAGTTGACAATAGCACCAACCCCAGGTTTAATTTTGTTGGACACTGCTTTTTGATGGGCATTCCAATTTAGGTTATGGGAAAACAGGATGCTATAGTATACTACTATAGACGTGGCTACCCATTGTGATCTTGATCCTTCTTGCTACTTATTCTCACCAAACGTTGGCTCTCCCCCCCATTTGATACAGACAGTTGTCTTCTCTGTTGGGAATTTCTCCCTCTCCTAAATACCTTGCCATGAATGCTATAGGGATAGTAAGCCCTGCTCACACCCCAAGCTCTCTGCTTCTCAACTTTCAAAGTTCATTCTATACAATTGTACTGTCCTCTGCATCTCCATGCTGTATATTCTTCTCTAGTTCAGGCTCAACCTCTCCTTAAGTCTTCAATGCTTGGCACACTCAATGCCATCTCTCGCTCTGACTACACCTTCACCTTGCCAATTCAGCATTCACATTGACAATGGCTCTGACCCTACTGCATTTGAGCTCCTTTCTACTTCCTTCTATCTTCCTTCTATCTGCACTGATTCCCCTACATGCTGCCTTGATTATTCCCTTTACCTTGTGTTCACAAAGACCTTTGTGTTTTGAAATATCCTATATCTGACCATGACCTGTTTTTTCCACTTTATGCTCAACACATTGTGCCCTTCCTCAATGACAAAATTGAAATTACTTGCTCTGATTTTTTTAGTTCTTGCATTCTTCCTTGTCTTTCAGTGCATGCACTCTCTTTCTGTTCCTACACCTCCTTCAGTCCTTTTCCCTTCCCCCTCCTGCCTAATCTGTTGATGCTGACCAATTTCTGCATATCAAGAGAAAATGAGGCTGCATCAGTGGGCAGGAAAAGACAAAGGAGAGCAAGGCTGAGAGTTTACGTAGCTCTTCTAGATCCCTATGTGTTTCTCAGTTTGCTTCATTAGGGGATCACCTATAGAAATTTTCGAGCACCCACCCTGAACAATTGACCACATAATCCAAGGACAGCAAGGATGACCTTTGGAGGTGTGCAGTACCTCACACACACACACACACACACACACACACACACACAGTTCCATCTGAATGGGGCTGCCACATTTCCATTCAGTAGAACATTGCAGAGTGCTCCTTGTACACAATTGAATATTTGCAAGAAACGTTTTGTGACATTTAAGGGAATAGCCAGCCCATAACTGTATCAAGATCCATATCTGAACTGGAGTAGAAGCTCTGCATGCTTTGGATCATGGTCTTCACCTTTCATGGGAAGCCTACTGGTTGATACAATTGAACAACATTCATTATTGAAAAATCCCATACCTACCTATTTTTATGATGTGACCAGTTGTTGAACTTTGCTTGACTAAAGCATCTGCAAACCAGTAAATGCATGGTACACACTTCCACAAAACTGAATATGTTCTTCACTGTGAAATCATATTTACTATGTTGTTACTATTTTTATTGGATTCACTCACCTGCTTATGTAAATAAGTTGTTAACCAACATCCATTACACTGAACAAGAATGTTCCGCACTAGAATTGAAGTTGTAATTTTGGACTAACTAGTTACTGTCAAAGCCTCTGTTGTTGTTGTTTTTCAAATCAGACATTGCCAAACAGCAGTTGTGTTGTATGTTCATTTCTGCTCTAAAGCAAAGGAAATAGACCATTATTTCCTCCTGTTCTAGTGAAGATGCTGGTTGCTATTCTGTCATGTGTAGGCAAGGTTAGTTAGATTGTCTTCATAGAAGAGGACAAGAAATCCTCATCCAGTATCGGTGGGGTTTTTTTGTGTGGGGGGTGTGCTGGTACTCCTATATAAGCTTACCCTGATTTCCACCTGTTCCCCCCTCCCTCTGCAGATCCCCACTAGGCTGTTCCTGGAGGTCCATTAAGCGGATGGAACAATATTTGGGAGGAAACATTAGGCTGCAGCAGTAGAAGGGGATTGCTGCTGCCCCCTCTTAAGAGAAGGGTGCTTAATTTTTTTTAATGGTATGGTTGGATACAGGCCTTTATCTGGTAATCCTTCCAACAATCCTATGAAGCTGATCAGTATTATTATCTGCAGGATGTAAACAGGAGTCCGAGAAGCTGTGGCTTACCTAACCTAAGGCTTCTTGTGAGTTCAAAGCTGTGGGGAGAGTGGATCTAGGGATCTCCATCCATGGCTGAGTGTAGCAGGCTGGAGCATGAGGATCAGGGCTTGGGAGAGGCTGAATTTAGGTGCCAGTACTCAGTACCAGTGAGTACCATCACAAAAAAAGTTCTGTGTGTTGATATACAGGAGCCAGACTATATACTGCAGCCAGACTATGAGCGCTGCTGCTCCAGTTTTACAGATTTCTAAACCCCCAAACCCCCAAGCCAGCACGTGTGAAGGCAGAAGTGTGCCAACTGGCAAAAACTTTTCATGCCAATGGGTGTGTGTATGTGGGGGTGGGGGGATACATTATCCATGATACAGAGTTTCTGATGAAAAGACTTTCACTAAAATCTTCACCTTCTTATTACATAATAAAAACATATCTGCATTGGAATATCAACTGTAGGCAACAGCATTTAAAATGTAAGGGGTTTATTCTTCTTTTGTCAAGCATTGTCTACATATAGAACATCCACATGGTGAAGGATAGAGAAGAAAAATGTAAAGGCGATGGACTACTGTAAATCAATGAGTAACAGACATTTTACATGGTTCTTCGCTCACAATGGGGAAAAAATTGTTAAAAGGATTCAGTCGCTAGAGATGTAAGTCGATTAGTTTGTTTACTTAAATCTATCTGCCAGTTTGCTTAAGCTAAAGAGAGTTCTACGGTATCACACTGCAGGATGCTAATTACACACAAGAAAATACAATGCTAGAAAATTTCAAATTTCTAAGCAGCTTTACATGTTGGAGTAAAATTAGATTAAAATTTCTGATTGCATTGAATAAACAGAGGTCAGATTAAATGCCTGGGTTTTAATTAAAGAGAACACAAATAAAAACAATATAAGCCAAACCACCTACATTGTTACTGGAAATCTGAAGAAAAGTCGTACTGCTAGCTTCATGGAGTGCAGACATAATTGCTCTCATTCTATTGGCTACAATGATTCTAAATTTTAGAATCTTTATTTTCCTTGATAGATGTATAAGCAATGTCCAAACCTGTAGCAATAATTTGTTAAAAGAAAGAATATAGAAAGTCCTTGTGATAATCTAATGACCAGAGTGGGATAGAAAAATTGGCTTATCAAAAGTATTGAGGAAAAGCAGGTTTTTGAGAGACAGTGTACACATAGAGGTGTCTATTAAAATAGGGTGTCTATTAATCTGATCCTGAACACATTAACTTCAAAGTCAGTTCTATTGCTCTCAACAGAACCTTCTTTCATTAAGGGACCCAGGAGCATGGCCCATACCTCCATTTTTTTAGTGCCATTGTTATACAGATTTCTTAATAATGCACATATAGTAAGAAATTGTTTATTTTAAAAATAACAGTTTTCTTGCCAGTCTAAGTGAAGCTTCTTGGTACTGGTTGGACAAAACGTGTTTGTTCCTAGGCTGATATGTACGATGTTTCTCCTTAGTAGAGCAGCCTTTTTAACTGGCTGGGTACATAGTAGCCTAGCTCTACTATGAAAAGGGTCAAACCTCAATGAACAGTTAACAGACCTTCAACTAAAACTTGCAATTAAAGTTTCAAATTGTTGTGATAAAATAAGAGAACAGTAGATGTTGCAAACAGATGTTTTCCTTTTTCTTAAAAACAACACTTTACAACTGGATGGAAATGAGAAAAAAACTTGAGATATCAAAAGCTTCTTTTCAGGGAAAAAGAAAGCCTACAGCCACAAGGGGGATAAAATTACACATTTCCTAGGCTTCTCTTCCTTGTGAGACATTTCCCTTCAAGGCACAAAAAGATTAAATAGTGGACTGGACATGTTAGGGTAGGACAGAATGTTTCAGTTTAAGAAATCTGAGGTTATACATAATCAATAACCTAACAATCTGATAAATCTGAGTCAAAATGATTTTTTTCTTTAAAAAAGACCTTCATTATAAAATGTTGCATTATTTCAACATGTTGTGGCTCATTGATTGAGGGGACTTATCAATTTAATATTTTCACCAACTAGCCAATCTATCCGCAGGAGATCACAGTTAGGAAACTGAATGTTTAATCACAATTTCAGCTTCTTTTATATCACCAAAATTGTATCTCAGTCAACCACATCACATGTACAGAAGGGTCTAACAATAAAAAAGTGAATATTTAGAGGATGAAGTTAAGTGCAATGTACTGTAAAACTATTCACTCGGCTTTTATCTAATATGGTTCCTTATGCTTCTCCAACCCAAATAACTGTGTTTCCTCTTTCAACTTCAGTAATTTCACAATTCAGCTTGTTCAGTCGTCCATCGAGAATAAACAGTGATTCCTTGGAAGGTGTCATCAGGTACTGCCCAAAGAGCCCACTGCCCTCAATCAACCGGTTCTTACTGTTCCAAGGCCATTCTTCTGACTTAAGAGGCTCCTTAAGACTCTTCACCATCTTCACTTTGCCAGAGGACAATTCTACAAACAGCACATCAGTTTGTGTGCTGGAGCTACCAAAGACATTATATTGATGGGCTTCAGTAAACGATGGTTGAAAAGCCACATCAGATATGTGCAAGTTGGTATGAATGTCAAAGGCATCCTGTACTTCTCCTCGGATTGTAATGATTTGGACTCTCATGATACCTTTCACATCATCAATGCTGACTAGATAGTGACCATCTGGAGATATATATGGAGTTCCTGTTACATCACTATTATATCCAATAATGGAATCGGTAACACTGTCCACTATTAGCTGTGGTGGAACAGCCCCAGTAGTATCAGGCTTACAGTTGATAAAATAATATCCTCCAAGGTGAGTGTAGGCCATAGATCGTGGAACACAATTGTAATCCTTTAAACTAATTGTCTTGATGTATGACATAGTTTCAAGGTCAATTTTCTGGAGTACAGGTTCATCTTTGTGAAGAATAAATCCAAACCTAGAAGATAAAACAAAAGACCAAAAAATACTATAATATTGATTTTACTTAGTACATTTATATACCACACTTTCCAAGAAAATTTTGCCCTGTGGTTTAAAAAAAAAACCCGCCCCACAATAAAACAATATAAAACAGCATGGTAAGAAAGCACAGTAGCACAGTTTAAAAACACTAGCAGCAAAGTTCATGTAAAACAACAGAAGAGTTATAAAACAAACGAACAAGCCTATTTTTCAGTGCTAGAGAGAATTACTGTATTTTAGCCTGGCAACAAAAATGAACAGACTTGCCACAAGATCAAGAATTACCATATTTTTCCATGTATAAGACGACCTTTTTTTCTAAAAACATTTAGAAAAAAATTGTAGGTCGTCTTATACAAGGGAAGGTCGCTTTCTTCTCCGTCCATTGCCCTGGCTGGCCAGCAAGTGGCCTTCTGATAGTTCGCACTCTCTGACTGGCCTTCTTCCCTGCCCATCAGCTGATGGGCGGGGAAGAGAGCGGAGACCACAGGAAGGGTGGTCACTGGCCGGCCAGGGCAACCGGGCTCTTCCCCGCCTGTCAGCTGACAGGCGGGGAAGACAGTGGGAGGGGGGTAGAGCCCGGCTGCCCTGGCTGGCCAGCGACAGGCTTTCTAAGGGTTCCCACTCTCTTCCCCACCAGTATTTTCCCCTACGCCCCCATGTATAAGACAACCCCTGATTTCTTAATTTTGAGTTCAAAAAAATAGGGGTCGTCTTATACATGGGGGAGTCTTATAGATGGAAAAATACAGTAGTCTGAAAACATTTCATAGATGAAGCACCACAACAGAGATGTCCCCATCCTTCATGGCCATCATTTCAGAAGGGGGGGGCACACAGAACAAGGCATCTGATGAAGATTTCAAAGTTCAGGAATGCACACATGGAAGCAGGCAGCCTCAGGTTATGCTAATCCCAGACCACTTGGTATAGCATCAAGTTGCACATAAGTATGTTTATCTGAGACCAGATTGTCACGTGCATGTTTGTTTGTTTTTTTGGAACCCCTGGTGGGGTTTTCAAGGCAAGAAATGTTCAGAGTTGGTTTGCCATTGCCTGTCTTCACATCATGATGCCGGTATTCCTTGGAGGTCTCCCATCCAAATACTTGCCAGGGTTGACCCTGCTTAGCTTCTGAGATCTGATGAGATCAGGCTAGCCTGGGCTATCCAGGTCAGGGCTCACATACATACATACCCCCTGAATATATTAGATAGCCACACTCTTGGAGAGTGGCAACAATGTATGAAAAGCTCTATTAAAAGAACACCAACTTTAAGATAATGGGAGAGGAATTGGAAGCTCTTTCTGTGGAGCTAGAAATATGGTGGCTTATTTCTACATGCAAGTTGAGACTGGAATGTTGCAATCATGTGAAGAATGTGTGAACCAGGCCCAGGTCACAAATGCTTCGTTTCAAACTGCTGATAAAGGTTAGGTATAAATGTATCAGCAGCTTGATTCTGGAACCATTTGAAACTTTTCCCACAAATATATTTCAGTTTGAGTACCATAAAGTATTTCAAAACCTTATGTTAAGTTTAATTGTGACATATTTTGCTATGTGAAATTGGAAAGGAGGAAGGGGAAATGGCACAGCATCTTGGATATGTATATGTCTAGAGAGATTTTGCTTATGCTGTTAAAAAAATCAAATAACTGTGGCTAAACCAGGAAGGATAAGCAGCTTCAGTTGGACTGTACAGCCCATCTCACACATTTCAGTTCATTTCATTCTCTTATTTCCCATGAACTTCAAATTAATCCAATGTTCATTGCTATTTAGATAATTATTTCAATCCTCATTTTAATTCAGATGGAGTGAATATCATTAGGATTTAGAATTATGTCTTCCAACTATTAAGGTATGATTTGTTGTGTTTTCTAAGTATCCTTATGCATAACAATCAAGCAATTACGCTTGGAAATGAACTGTCGGGAGGTAGTCAGAAAACATGGGCCACTGGATCTGACTGTGAGAGGCATATGCAATCCACCATTCCAAATAATGGCACTATGTTCATTCATTTAAGGGTGAAAAAAAGATGTTCATGGGCACTGTGGAAACATACAGGGATCCATTCCAGTGTGAAACTTGAGATTTCCATTATTAACAGTGCCATCCTAAGCAATGAAATCAGTGGGCTTAGAAAGGTGTAACTCTGCTTAGGATGCCACTGTAGATAAGATGCTTGCTCAATAATTTTTACTTGGCACTATTCACTTCATCCTCAGAGCAACAGCTTGGTCATTCAGATTATTTCATTGTATGTATGACGTCCTCAATATTTTCAACAAGTCCAGAATAATATTATGTTAATATGTGTGTATGCGTACACATGCATACACTCTCATACAACTTTTCATTAACATCTGTCATCATAACAGATGTCTGGATAGGAGCCAATGCAATTGCCAGTTTTTACAAAGGGATCAGGAAAGAGGGGAGCCAAGAAATGACAGGCCAGTTAACCTAAAATCTGTTCAAAGTAAACCAATGGAAAGTGTTATTAAAGACAGAATTAAGCATATAGAGGAACAAGCCCTGTTGACACATTTGATATATAGTGAACAGCTCAGGTTGCCCCAGAGAGCCAGCATGGTGTAGTGGTTGAGTGGTGGACTCTAATCTGGAGAACAGGTTTCGATTCCCCGCTCCTCCACATGAAGCCTGGTGGGTGACCTTGGGCCAGTCACAGTTCTCTCAGAACTCTCTCAGCAGGCAATGCAAACCACTTCTGAACAACTCTTACCTAGAAAACCCTATGGGGTTGCCATAAGTCAGCTGTGACTTGACAGCACGCACACACAGGTTGCCCCATCTCATATTACAGAGCTGGAAAAAGTACAAAAAGAGCAACCTAAATGGACAAGCATTGGAGTACCTTCCCTGGGAGAAGTAGTGGAAGTCGTTTAAAAGAAGGTAATGAAGAGGATAATGTTTTGTGAAATTGTGCAGTAAGTTAATAGAACTTTTTCTTCCTCTCCCATAATACATATGAGAATTTGGGGCTACCCAGTTAAGTTGATGGGTAATAGGTTTCAGGACAGACAAAAGGAAATATTTCTTCAAACAATACAAAATTCAGAGTCACATGATGATTGCCACTAACTTAAGGTAAGGTAAAGGTCCCCTGTGCAAGCACCGGGTCATTCCTGACCCATGGGGTGACGTCATAACCCCACGTTTACTAGGCAGACTTTGTTTGCGGGGTCGTTTGCCAGTGCCTTCCCCTGTCCTCTTCCCTTTACCCCCAGCAAGCTGGGTACTCATTTCACCAACCTTGGGAGGATGGAAGACTGAGTCAACCTTGAGCCGGCTACCTGAAACCGACTTCCGTCGGGATCGAACTCAGGTCGTGAGCAGAGCTTAGACTGCAGTATGGTAGCTTACCCCTCTGCGCCACGGGGCTCTTCCAGCCACTAACTTAGATGGCTTTAAAAGGTGATTAGACAAATTCATGGAGGATAGATCCATAAATGGCTATTAGCCATGATACCTAAGCAAAACCTTCACGTTCAGAGGCAGTATGCCAATGAATACCAGTTTCTGGACAGACTGCAGCAGGGGAGGGATAATATCTTCATGTGCTGCATGTGGACCTCCAAAAGAGACATCTTATAGGAAACAGGACAGTGTACTAATAGACCAGTGATCTGATCCAACAGGGCTTTTCTTATGTGTCACCTCTCCATCCCCTTAATACTCAGTGTTAGTTTTTTAAAGCTGCTCTTTGATAATACATCTGGAAAGCTAGGCAAAGTTTACCAGTGAGATAATAGGATTAATAAGGTTGAAAGTGAGCCTGGGACGGGCAGTTGGAATGAATTGTTCGGTTAAGCTTAGATGCATTTTCCATTTCAGATCTGAATGCCTTTTGTTTCTGTTTATGACCTTGGTTGTAGAATTCCTCTTTGCTCTTTCACTCAGAGCAAAAAACGCACACTGTTGCAGAAAACCTAAGGTAAAATAGTCTAGAAATGCACAGGATGAACTGACAAATAAAAAGGAAGCTAATGAAAGTTTGCACGCTTCATGGATTCAGGCAGTATATCATGAAGTCCTAATAGACCGCAAGCTATACATACTATCTTCATCAGGACAGAGAATATCTTGTAGTTGGTTGTGGTGGTCATTTGTCCTTTACCACTTACAAGCATAGGACAAGACGGCTTGCCTCTGCTAACATTATGATGAGAAAAGGACGGACATTTATCAAAATGATTTGTTACAAGATACAGCAGGGTCAAACACCAAACAGATTACAGGACAGTGAGGTATCACAGCTCATTATCTCTTCTGAGTTAGGAATGTCAGGTCATTTTTCCCCCCTCTAAGAGAGTATTAAAAATATTGGCACCAGGTCAATGGATGGTGGAGGAGACTTTAATCATTTGTGATTTTACATGGTTACATCAATTAACAAAAACAGCCAAATGACCATTCGTAGGCATGTAAATGATTTCCCCCCTCCCAAATTCAGGCAACTTCTCCTTAGTGTATTACTGTCCCAAAAGTGTGTTGATTTCTTTTGAAATCCTGAAAATTTCCACATAAATGGAAAAGGGAATTGAGTATTACTAAATAAAATGTTAATAAATGCACTATAGAACTCTTGCTTACATGTTAACCCAACAATTAGTTATACATCGATGGAGTGAAAACTAGCAATGGATTCTATAACTTTCCCCAGAAAGTGACCTTCAACATTAGAGCTAGGTGATTAGCAGGCAAACATTCTGGCCATTGCTTGGAACACTAATCCCTTACAGGAAAGTTTTTGATCATTTTGCCTTCCATGAAAGATATCCATGGCAAAAGAGTGAATTCAAATGGTGCCTTTCATGAACAAGCTTCAGTAGCATAATTCCAGGAGAGTAGCCATGTTTGCCTGTTGCAGAAATTAACAACAACAACAGGAGCTTTGTGGCATTTTAAAGACAAATAAAATGTTATTCCATCATAACTTTTCATGAACTAGATCTCATGTTTTTGTTGTTTTTTATTTAAAACATTAGCTACCCTCCTACCTTCCAGCACTCAAGGATGCTTACAATATATATATTTTTTTAAATTACGACTGCCAATAAATATAAACTAAATTAGTCAAATGCACGCCTATATAAAATTGTCATAGGCTGCCTCCTGAAGATTGAAAATGAGGGGCCAGGCATACCTCCCTGGGGAGGTTGTTCCATAATTGTGGGTCCATAACCGAAAAGGCCCTCTCTGGTGTGCCCACCAGACGAGCTTATTTGATTTGTAGGACAGTCTCTGTGATCTTAATTCACTTATTCAGAAGAAGTGGATCCTTACCAAGCAGACATTTTACATAGTCATTTTGCAACACACAAACAAACAAGCATATAGCAAAATCAAAGAACCATGAAATGCAGGAAGTACAAAGTAAAATTCAGATTATGTGAAATTAAAATCTATCTCACCCTTGGGACAGTAAATTGGGTGCAAAGGTGGCTTAAAATGTTTTTAAAAGGATAATCAGGAAAAAAAACAGAGACAATTCAATAATTATGCTAAACAAACTAACACCTTGTCTGACCTGGATAGCCCCAGGCTAGCTGGATTTTGTCAGATCTCAGAAGCTAAGCAGGGTCGGCTCTGGCTAGTATTTGGATGGGAGACCTCCAAGGAATAGCAGGGTCATTACATGGAGGTAGGCAATGACAAAGGACCGCTAAAGTCTCTTGCCTTGAAAACCCTATGGGGTCGCCATAAGTCAGCTGTGACTTGATGGGGGAAACAATGCGAGCACATTGGTTTCACACTATACTCCCCTCAGACTGAACAGGGATTGAGGATTCTTATCTCACTGTCAGTAGCTTAATAAAACCTATGATTTCCCCACCCATTACTGTTGTTAACTAGCTTAGTGTATCTTGTGAATGGTCTCTTTATATTCCCTGATTATATCTGAATTTTATATTACACTTCATTCCATACTTTCAGCATTTCATGGCACCTTGGCCACGCCAAAATATACAACTGCATAGTGACAATCCACCTATAGCATTAGAAAAAAAATGGGCTCAAGTCCACAATCTCTTATGCTGGAATAACATTTTGTTAAAGGGCCACAAGTAGGGTTGCCTGGTCCCTCTTTGCCACCGGAGGGATATTTTGGGGGAGGAGTCTGAGGAGGGCAGGGTTTGGGGAGGGGAGGGACTTCAATGCCATAGAGTCCAATTGCTGAAGCGGCCATTTTCTCCAGGTAAACTGATCTTTATTGGCTGGAGATCAATTGAAATATCAGATCTCCAGCTATTTCATGGAGGTTGGCAACCCTAGCCACAAGGTTTCTTTTAAATAAGCACAGTCAGTTATAGAACCAGCAGACATTTCACTGTCCTTCACTGTTGACATTGATTTTCTTCAGTCAAAGTATGTCATTCTTGCAGTTTCTTGAAAACCTCTGTCTGGGACTGTCTATGCTTCAGGCTGTGGTTTGAATAGAAAACTTTAAATTTTCAGAGTGATTACTCTGGTACCCTTTGTAAGCATTTAATTTTTCAAGACTGAAAGAGGAAATCTGCAGTCTCTCATAATTGTGTCATAAAATTATGCTTGTGGCTTATGTACTCTAAGCTTGTTTTATGAGTAGGCCTCTAATAGAACAACAAGTGAAACATCAGAGTACCTTTCGTTTTCCTCCAGTGGTTTATATGTAAGAGAAACATGTTTAATGAAAACTTCCCTTTCATGCAGACTGATATGCAGAGGCCTCCCACTGTTCATTAATTTCCAATCAATATTTATGAGAATCCTTACCCCTGCAATAATATCATGCTTGGAATCACCAACATAATTTTTGTCACAGCACATCTGGGCCATTCCAGCCAGTCAACACAGCATGACATGAGAACCGTTCTTTAAAATGGCTTCAAGCTAAAGCCAGTGAAAAGCTATAGCTTCTGGGCATAGAAACTGTTGAACCTTATGGAGAAAGTAGTGCTAGATGGCTTTCCCCACATCACACCTCCCAAAGATCAAACAGAACTGTCATCTATCAAGTTGCTAATCCAGAATGCAATGCTAGCCTGCTTAAAGAACCAATGGTACATTTGCATTAAGCAACAGGCTGCAGTGGGTTAACATCAGACACCTAACCCTACAGATTTGGCAGTGAAGGTGAAGGATCATTGTCAAATGTTTCTAGACAATTCTAGACAAATCCATGAGACACTGGGAAACTTATTTTCAGCCTCTTTTTTTAATTATTAAAATGTAGCCACCAAGAGAGTAAAGTGATACTCACAATAGTACAACAAAGACTGTTACCATATATGGAATAAGAAATGCCAAATGGTCAAGCTGGATTCAGAAAAGGAAGAAGCACTAGAGACCATCTTGCAATTTTACCTTGGCTACTGGATCATATGAGAGAATTTCAGAAGAATATCTGTTTGTGTTTCTTAGATTACAGCAAAGCTTTTGCCTTTGTGAAAACCTGTGGTTGGTTTTAAAAGAAATGGATGTGCCACAACATTTGATTGTTTTGATGCATAATCAGTGCGCCAGACTAGAGGCTACTGTTAGAACAGAATATGGAAAAACAGAATGGTTTCCAATTAGCAAAGGTGTTTAGACAATGATGTATTTTATCCTCTGTCTCTTCATTTTATATGCAGAATGTATCATAGGGAAACTGGATTCAATTTAGATGAAGGTGGAGTGAAAATTGGTGGGAGGAACATTAACAATTTGAGGGGGGGGGAATGTGGTATCATCTGCATATCTCAAATTGCATGTGACTCATGGCAACCCTTGGTGAGGCTTTCAAGGCAAGAGACATTCAGAGGTGCCTTGCTATTGCCTGCCTCTGCCTCACAACCCTGGTATTCCTTAGAGGTCTCCCATCCAAACACTTGCCAGCATCGACCCTGCTTACTGGGAGAAAATAGCGAAGACTTGAAATAACTACTGACGAAAGTGCCAGAACAGGATTACAGCTGAACATTAAGAAGACTACTGGGGAATTACACAACTTTAAGGATGATTAGGAAGACATTGAAATTGTTCAGGACTTTCTATTCCTTGGCTCCATCATCAACCAAAAGGGAGACTGCTACCAAGAAATCAGAAGACTGAGACTGGGAAGGGCAACCATGAAGCAGCTAGAAAAGATTCTTAATTGTAAGGATGTGTCACTGGTGACAAAGATCCATTGTATTCCCCGTTACTATTTATGGAAACTTGGACAATGAAAAAGGCTGACAGGAAGAAAGTTGCTTTATTTGAAATGTGGCGTTGTAGGAGAGTTTTATGGATATCATGGACCACCAAAAAGACAAATAAGTGGGTTGTAGATCAAATCAAGCCTGAACTCTCCTTAGAAGCTGAAATGACCAAACTGAGGCTATCCTACTTTGGGCATATTCTAAGAATACAAGAGTAACTGGGAAAGGCAATAATGCTTGGAAAAGTTGAAGGTAGCAGGAAAAGAGGAAGACAGATGGATGGATGAGAATCAATAAAGGAAGGCACGGCCCTCAGTTTGCAAGACTTAAGCAGGGCTGTTAATGAGAGAATGTTTTTGGGTTAATTAATTCATTGGATTGCCATCAATCAGAAGTAACTTGATGGTACTTACACACACACAGCTGCCAAGGGTTCCAAAACCTGATTACTTCAGCAGTGCAAGGAGGGATTGTCTAAACATTGTCCCCTGGAAATTTTAAAAATCAAAATTAGCCCCTCAGCTGCTTTCCCTCAGGTGTGTCGGGGGGGGGGAGAGAGAGACACAAGTATATTTTGCCAGACAGATGGGGGAAAAAACCTGGAGCCTCATTTTGACAAGGGCTAGTCAAGGAGAAAGGATTAAATGCCCCTCTGACAGCTGATACAACTTGCAGCCTTTTGTGGCTGCATTTCAGTTTTTGGCATTTTGTTTGTTTTTAAAGCAGCAAGAGCAATGATTATTGTCTCATATAGTTTGGCCCTTTGTCTGCTAGACTGAGATTCAACCATACTTATAAAATACTTTCCATGCGTGAGCTAAAAAAATGCTGTAGTATATCTTTCAGCTGCAATGTGCATCCACCAGTACTTCCCTAGCACCTGCTGAGCTGTTCAGAAAGTGAGTGGGGCCATTGCAAGGCACAGCTTATTCCTGGCAGCCCTTATTCAAAGGAAAGTTTTTGCCTCAGCTGCGAGAGCAGCAGCAGCCGCCACTGGAGGGTCAGGAAAACTGGTATGCATCAGGCTTTCTTTAGTCAATGTGTGGTCCCATTTTCCCTTCAGGTTTTAGTTCTTTTTATTCTTCCTTCTCTTTCTTCCTTTCTCTCAAGCTTTCCTTCATTTCTTTTTATTCTCCAGTCTCTTTCTCCATCCCTGCTTGGGCTTTCCTGCTTTTCTTTTCATTCCTATTCTGTGATTCTTTTACAAAGTGAGGGGGTGGTATTCAATCCAGCGCCACCTCCCATGACAACCATTTGGCTCCTGCAGCAGCCATTTTGAGATGGTGCTCCCCATCCCCCTTTAAAATCTCAAAGGCAGCCATAGGTTTTAAAAGGTTGGGGACCTCTGGGTTTCAGCTGACCTTTCCCTCAGCCTGACCTACCTCACAGGGCTGAGGGAAACAAAATCATTCTAAAAACTAGCTCCTGATCTTTTATGTGAAAGCTGTCATGTCACAACAACAACAAAAAACCTTTAAAAGGTGGGCAAATAAGTGCTCCAGATGGATTATTTATTTCTTCAGAAAATTTATATACTGCCTCTCTAGAACCCACTGGCCCAGCTGTACCATAAATGTGCCCAAGTGCAGTTTCACGGAACACATGAACCTTCAAGGTCCATCAAAGTCAGTATTGTCTGCTCATACCGGCAGTGGCTCTCGAGGGTCTCAGGCAGAGGTCTTTCACATCACTTACTTGCCTAATCCCTTTAACTGGAGATGCCGGGGATTGAACCTGGGACCTTCTGCATGCCAAGCAGGTGCTCTACCACTGAGCCACGGCCCCTCCCCACTGAATCAGCACCATTTCAAAAGTAAAAATGCCATTACTACACTATGCAGAAGCAGCACTGGAGGGATGCTAGGTCTGGTATCACTTCCAATGAGCTGCGGCATGACTTCTGGTGCAACAAAGGATTAGGCTGCTACAGCACAGAGCAAGGGGGGCATCCCACATTCAAACAATATTCTGTGCCAGATGCTAGAGGCTTTTCTTTCTTTCATTTTCTTTTTTTAAAAGCCTTCTATAGTTGCTAGACAATATTTCCATCCCTCAAGAAAAAAAGCAACACCAGTATAATTGTGTCCCGTTCACCTCATCTGACATATACCCTCCCTCTCATCCAAACCTATCTCTGTGTTCTATAATACTAAGCTCTGATTCTGTTATTGCCTGTTGCCCCTTATAAGAGAAAGACTGAGTGATGTTTCCACCAAAGGTGCTAACGAAATAGCTTTTTAGCTGAATGTCATGTGGAAGCAGGGGTGAAATACATCAGCGTGGAAATAGTAGCCATGTTCAGTTAGTAGAAAAATGTACCAAGAAGCTCAAATGGGCATATTGATTACAGTGCTAAAGATTAAACTTGAGTAGGTTCAGAGCAGATGAAGGGACCAGACCCTCCCTGAAAAACAGACGAGCACTTCAGGACGCATGATGTCATTACTGATACCAGGAGCCGTGAGAGGCTAACAGGAGAATGTAATGTGCTTGAGGTTAGAAAGGTAGACTTTGGGAAGGAAAGTAAGCTAATTGGGAAGGCGCGTGGGACTAGGGAACTTATGACCTTGACTGAGAAACAGCTGGAAATTTCTTTGAGTCAAGAGAGCCAATTAAGAATAAACTAAGAATTTGCTGTTGGCAGTTGCTGAAGACACCAGGAGGTGAGACATGCTGAAATTTCTAAGAAATCAAGAGACAAAACTTGTGGCTCTCCTCTCAGTGTGAATTTCAGCAAGACTGTTGAATTCTGCCCACAGCCTGAGTTCTAAACATTTGTCTCAACATTCCTAGATGGTCAAAACTCTGTAGGAAAAGGATTCCATTCCAGCCTAACTGGATAAGTAACTCCTGATCAACACCCTCCTATGCTGTTTTACCTATGGCAGTAGCTTGTCCCCAGCGTGCTCCCCAATGCAGTTGAGGGTGGGCATATGCAAGTCTCAGGGCGAAAACGCATGGTAGCTTTAGCCTCCTTTATTCCGTTTCAGCCAGGAATCAGCCAGGATCGAATACATGCATTTTGCTGAACGTGAGTTCGTTCCTGGCTGAAACAGGGAATAAAGGAGGCTAAAGCGACCCTGCGTTTTCGCCCTTAGAGGTGTTTTTCCTAGATCAAATCCTTTTTATCAGGATTCTCAAAGCTGAAACAAATGGGAGTGGTGCACATTGGCAGCATTCAAACATATTCATCAGGCCTTGCACTTGTGGTAATTACTAGTACTTACTACCTTAACTTTCCTTTTAGTTCCTTTTATCCCACCACATGCAAATTGTCTTTAGGTTTGCTTTGGCTTAGCTGAACTATCATTAACTCTGCAGTGGCTCCTACTTCGATTCACTTTTATTTTATATCTCAGGAAGACTGGCTTTTAAGCCATTTCCTCAGGGTTGGCTCTTTTAACACTACTCTGGACTCTACAATTAACTCATAACTTTATCCCAGCAATTCTTCGAAACTATCTCAAGGAGATTAAAGATAGATCATGGTGCAGGCTGCCAGTTGGGATGGGTGGCATTCCAGCCATGTGTAGTTGTTGCTCTGAGACGTTTTGTTTTAATACTTAATGTGTTAGTTTTGTTGCATCTGTTTTTCTCTCTCTCTTCTGTTTCTTTCAGATATTCTTTTGAGATGTTTTTGGTTGTCTGGTATTTAGTTTCTGATTTGAAAGTGGCTGACTTTGGTTGCCTTCCCCTTCCACCCTTGAAATGCCGAGCCTAGCTTTTGCTATTGCTATCAGAGCTTGCAGGTTGGGGGTGGGGAGTGCTGCTGCTGCGTTTGTTCATTCTTTTTCTTAATTTTATTCCTGTTGAGTAATGTTGTTGAATGCTACAGTATTTCTTTTTCTTTTTAATTTAAATAATTAGTTATTTTGTTATGCCTGATTGATGAACACTCCTGGGGGTTGTTCAGGTCATTTGTGGGAGCTAGCATGGTGTAGTGGTTAAGAGCGGTGTTTTGGAATGGTGGACTCTGATCTGGAGAATCGGGTTTGATTCCCCACTCCTCCTCCCCATGAGTGGCGGAGGCTAATCTGGTGAACTGGATTTGTTTCCCCACTTCTACACACGAAACTAGCTGGGTGACCTTGGGCAAGTTACAGTTCTATTAAGAGCTTTCTCAGTCCCAACTACCTCACAGGGTGTCTGTTGTGGGGAGGGGAAGGGAAGGTGATTGTAAGCCGGTTTGAGTCTCCCTTAAGTGGTAGAGAAAATCGGCATATAAAAACCAACTCTTCTTTTTCTTCTGTGGTTTTTTTTTATTTTCTCTTTTTCCTCTTCAATTATAATTATCTTGGTTGTTTCGACCTTGAAACAACAGGAAGTATTTACCACGCTGAACCTATCTTATAGTAAAAGGTGTTTTGGTTACTCCCCCCACTCAAGCTTAGATTATTTCATTTCATTTTATCTTTCATTTATTATTTGATTTGGTTTGGTTTCAGCAACAGGGAAGGGAAGAGAAAAGAACAATGGGGTGTAGTCAGCCTGGTTAGCAAGACCCAACTGTGCATTAAAACTACTAAACCTCTAGTATCTATATAGTTTACTATATTATAGACCATGGTGTTTCTTTCATGTCTGTCCTACACGGTCCATTTATAAGACTGAATAAACCCCGGTGACACTTCATTGTGGAAACAAATTATCCCTATAGTTAATCCAACAAGGGTATCAATGGTATTGGCTTCAATGAAACCTAGAGAGATACTGCACCAATGCACAAGACTTGTATAAGTAACTCCATTTTGAAGAATAATAATAATAATTGGTTTTTATATGCCAACTTTCTCTACCACTTAAGGAAGAATCAAACCGGCTTGCAATTTGCAATCACCTTCCCTTACCCTCCCCACAACAGACACCATGCGAGGTAGGTGGGGCTGTGAGAGTGTGACTAACCCAAAGTCAGCTGGCTTCATGTGTAGGAGTGGGAAAACAGATCCAGTTCACTAGATTACCCTCCACTGCTCATGTGTAGGAGTGGGGAATCATCATCATCATTCCTTTATTGGCATAAAAACATGATACACAAAGGGTACAAAAGGAATGGAGATATTAAAAAGTGCCCTTTATGAGTGGGGAATTAAATTTGGTTCTCCAGATCAGAGTCCACAGCTCCAAACCACCGCTCTTAACCACTACTCCACACTGGTCAAAGATCAACAGACTATATGGGAGGATTATACAGCAGGCACAAGGATGAATACATAATGAAAGGATCAGAGCTTTCCAAAAATACAGCAGTATGGTGTCCAAGCTTTTCATGCTCTACAAAGGACTGTTTTGAGCAGCATTGACAGGACTCTATCAATAACCGGTGGTTTCTGCAAAAATCAATGCTCAAAGACAGGTGCGAGGATTATATTGACATTTTAAAGACATGTTTGAGACTGTGTGCTCAAGGCTAACATTCCCTTTAAAAATAAATGAACTCTATTTCTTGCTCAAATTTTTGGTGTTTGTAATAAAAGAATGCCCATGGCAATAGAGCCAAAGAGCAATCCTACTAACATCCTTTCCTAGTGGAGCAGCACTTTTATTAATAAATACATTCACTTCAAAAATCAACAGAGTGCTAAGAACTACATACTAAATTGAGAAAGACTGTTAAATTTAACTCTTCCTTCAACCAGTAATTGTATATCAGTTTAAATTGCAGAATTTGATACACTGGACAGGATCTGATTTATCAGACTAACTCAGAAGAGCAACTAGTGATGCAATGATTCCTCATATTTTCTTACAATTTATATTTAAAGAGGAAAGTTAACATCCCCCCTCCAAATTGCCTCAGTTTGTCCCATGTATTTTTCAGAAAACTTCAGTAAACATTTGTTTTACGAAGAAATTTAGGATTGTTAAGAAGGATTACAGAAATGTATTGTGTTTCATTAAAGTTCCTTATCCATTCATTGTATGTTTAACTTTTCCATATCTCTTCCTGGTTACTCGCAAAATAGCTTTTTATTGATTTTGTTATCATTTTCCTATGTTTCTTGGCACAAATGGGGTGGATCCAGCCAGCTTTTTCAAACAAACTGTCCTGTTTCTTCTCCTTACTACAGCCCCCATCCCACATGGCTTTTATCCATGCATGTCCCATGACCCCCAGCATAGCCTTTTTGGTGGTCAAAGGAGACCCTGTCCCTTTTCAGCAGTGGAAATGCTGGCTGGATAAAACCTAATGCATATAACAAACATGTAGTTGCAATATACAAAAAGAAAAAATCTAAATACAAAGCAAAACAATTTTGATTTCATGGATTTTGTTTTGGTGTAATGCAAAAACAAAAAAGAGATATATTTGGAATCAAATCTCAACCACTGAATAATTCAAAAGCACCCTTACCAAAAAAGGGCTTGGTCATATGCAAGTGTGAGCAGGGCCGGATTTAGGTTTGATGAGGCCCTAAGCTATTAAAGCTATTGGAGGGCTTTAAGAGGGAAGTGAACATATTCATGGAGGAGAGGGGTATTCATGGCTGTTAGTTAGAATGGATACTAGTCATGCTGCATACCTATTTTCTCTAGTATCAGAGGAGGATGCGTATTATTTTGGGTGTGGTGGAACACAGGCAGGATGGAGCTGCTGCACTCGTCTTGTTAGTGGCTTCCTAGAGGCACCTGGTTGGCCACTGTGTGAACAGACTGCTGGACTTGATGGGCCTTGGTCTGATCCAGCAGGGCCTTTCTTATGTTCTTATGTTTCTTAAGGTAATGGGGCCCTTTATATGTCCAGCTGTCCTTTGTCAACAACAAATTGTCGCTGTTTTTTGTGTTGAATATATGCTATATGGTAATTTATGGACCTAATAGGTATCTAAAGCCATTTGCACATAACAAAATATGCAGGCAGGGCCCATTATTTACACCATGGGAGCCTACACAACACAAAACACTGTTGCTGTATGTAGGTTTTATTTTATTTGTATTTATCTTATATTTTGGAAATGTAAATCCAGTTTTTTTTTCCTTTAAATTTTTTTGGGGGCCCCAAGAGAGTGGGGCCCTAAGCTATAGCTTCTTTAGCTTATATGTAAATCCGCCACTGAGTGTGAGTGGAAGAAGCCTGCCTCCCCTCAATCATTTGTTGAGGGGTGAGGATGCAGTATAACATGGGGTACTTTGATGAGGAGAGGGAATTGGGCAAAATGTCCTTCTCTTTAATCTTCTGATTGTGGAGAGTTTGTTCTACTCTTCATGGATGAGAGAGAGGGATATTCAGCTCAATTCCCCGTCCTTGCTGCACCACCAGTTTATGATGGTCCCTCTCTGGCATCATTGTTCAGATGATTCCTGTTTGCTCTTCTGTCCTGTTGTTATGTGGTACAACAAGATGCCTACTTACAGTGCAAGAACAGAAAGCCAGGCATATAAATAATTTTAACACCTGAGTGGCAAGGGCAAATTCTGGTTGCTGTCTTGATGCCTTGGAGCAGGGATATACTTTTTCAGGATCCCATAACTCAAGATTGCAAAAGTGTACACCCATGGGACTTAAATTTTATTCTTTTTGTCCACAGTCATCACAGGCAATGGAAAAATGGGAAGAACATTCTCTTTTGATCTTTGGGTTCTATTCCTTGATGTTTCCGAGGCTGGACTCAAGATTGATGACGTAAAACCCCTGGATTAAAGGTCTGAAATCTAATCAGGATGGAGCTGGAAGAAACTGTTCATCTCTATTTAAAACCCAATAATAAATGAGTGACTCCAAGCTCATACTCATGTTAGAAATTAACTGTGGATGTCAGCACTAAGCTCAGTAGTGAAGATACAACTAAGTTAGCAGTTCTCAGATTTGTCTTTACTTGTGTCAAATGGTCGCTCTTATACTGCCATTCATCAGTAGTTCTAATTGCAGACTATTCTGCTTCACTTAATTGTATGGAAAAATGTGGTGTGTTTCCAGTCATGGAGACCAGGGAAACAGTGACCTCCTGGAACAGACCCTGTTTTTCTCCAGGTCCATTCAGTTCAGTTTATTTGGATACAAGATCAGGTTGAAAAGTATTAATAAAAACAATAAAAACTGCCACGTACAAGATCAACAAAAGACGGATATGTGCCATTATAACCCAACATTTCAAAATTCTAGCAATCATTTCACAATAGTGGAAATCAGTTATTTGAATACTCAACCATCTGCTTCATATTTTGCATGCCATTATAAAAATTTTTTGGTTACATTACAAGTAATTTATTCAGAGAGGTCTGAAAAGAGAAGGGAAATGTAGAATTGTTCTGATCTTCCTGGGGAATTTATTAAAATTAGTGTAATATACTGGGAATGTATATCATTATAAAATGTAAAAATATATGCTCAATTGACAGCACATTCCTGAGTTCTAGGGGCGAAAGCCCTTAGAAGGCCAGGAAGGCGCTGCACTGGCTTTAGGGCCCCCTGCACTGGCGTCTGGGCTACTTACGCTGGCGTTAGTGGCCTGAATGATGGCAGGAAGGCCCGGACGCCAGTCTCCGGGGGCTGCCACGACAGCGCCACCCAAGGATGCCGGCGGGACCTTCCACCGGTGGCGTAAAGGTCTGTGCTGGCGTCCCGGGAGGCATTCCGGCATCCTGGAAGGTGTTCCCGGGATGGGACAGGGGGAGGAGCTGCCGTTAGGCAGCTTCCTGTTCCCTTTCACCCCGGGAACGCCGGTGCCAAGAAGAGCAAGGCTGCGCCTGCTTTTTAGCTATGGGGCAAAATGCTCCGTTTAAACTTTAAAAAGCCTCAAAGGCTTGTTTTCGGCGCCAGATAAACAGGTTAGGAGGCACTGCTGCTGCGCCTATGGGGCAAAAAGCTTTTCTCTATGGGGCAAAAAGCTCCGTTTAAACTTTAAAAAGCCTCAAAGGTTTTTTTTCGGCGCTGGATAAACAGGAGGCACTGCTGCTGCGCCTCTTCCCTGCCATTCCCCCATGCCGAAACCTCAGGAATGCACTGTGAGTCAACTTTTCCTATCTGGCTAGGGCAATTTCCCTCCAGGTCAACATTATCCTTTATCAATAGTTCTTCTGCTTTCCTAATCCAGTTATTATCCTTTGTTCCTGCTACCTTGTACATTCTCTTTTCTTCCTGTCCATTTCCATTTCTGCCCCCATGCTTCACTGAACACATAAAGTCCTTGATGCTCACTTGTAGCAGCATTTGAGAAACCAGAGACCAGATCATGTAGAGAAGACCTTGGCTCCAGAATGTTTCCCTCTAAATAAAGGAACTATGTGGTAGTTTTGTCAATAATTAAGGAGTGCCTACTAATATTCCTAGCTCCCTTAAATCTGCGGAGGATCTGCTACAGTTGTGAAACAATGCTCACAACTTTTAGAACTAGGATTACCAAGTGAAATGATACCTGAATGGCTAGATCCTAACTTGCACTTCTTATAATACTGTGGATGGAGACCAGTCAACCTGATCAAAATGAATTTAGAAAAGCAGTTTAACTTAAAATGGATTTAAAATTAAGAAGATTAAAATTCCCATTTGATCCCATGCATTTTTTTCTGTTTGCTAAAGATTAAAAACAGCTTTATGTCTGATTATCCACTAACTAATGCATATGCAAGTAAAATAATGATTCGATCAGCAACAACAGCAAAAGTGTTGACAGTGTGAGTGCCTTTGTAAAAATTGCAAGTGAATTTGCTTGGTAAAAAATACTTTGTAAGTTTTGCAGGAAACTGACAACTTTTTAAGGGACTTGTTCTAGTGTGTGTGTATATATATTTATAATATTATATATATATGTATATGTATATATATATATATATGTGTGTGTGTGTGTGTGTGTGTGTGTGTGTATATATGTATATATATATAATCTACATATTTATAGTAATTGCTGTTGGATACTTGACAGCATATACACAGAAAACAGGATTTTGAAACATATTACATCTCATTATCCCTACAGAAGTTTTATTTTGTGATATATTGGACATATTTAGGATTAATTAGAAGAGTATTAAATGCAAGACACCTTCTGATTGTGGGTAGCATGGGCAATGTGCTGCCTGGTGGGTGTTAGTTCTGTGCCACAAGTGAATGCACTTTGAAACTTAGCATACTATATTGTTATCTTGACATAATGCTGCTTTCCCAGACATAGAGAACCAAGGCAGGTGATGCATTTATTGATTTGGAATAACTGTAAACAGTACAGTGATAGTGCATAAAAACCCTAATTATCCTAAGCTAATAACGCCGCCAAAGTATTCTCAGCAACAATAATTGTGTGACACCATCTGTACTATTGACCTATACCTCTGAGACTCAGATAGCACTTGAACCTAAAACTGCCATTCCATTTCTGCTGAGCCAGAAAACACTCAGGGATCTCTCTGTGTAAGTAACAAAGTAACTATGCAGAGGTATTTCCATCTAAGATTTCGATGAGCTTAGACTGCACAGTATGTTGAAAACAGATACGAGCTGCAGGCCTGGCCTAATCCGCTGAACCTTATCCCAGAACTGGAATCTGTACAAACAGAATTACAGTCATTTTCAGGTTGTGATTTTCACTAACTGGGGAGCAAGTCATTTTCACAGAGACCAATGACATCCTTCCCTTAGCAGCCCTTCTTAACCATACAGCTAGACATTATAAGGGACACAAAACTCAAACTGGTGCAGTTCTGCATATCTTTATTCTCTGTTCCTTAGAGCAGCTTCTACAGCACAACGTATAATGCCATATCATTATACTGTATGTCTATCTGCCCTTGCCCAGCCAAGAATACCGAGGCAGAGAAATACACAGCTTAATGAATATTTAGTCTTCCTTATGTTAGCAATCTTCAGAAGGTACGACTCAAATGCAAAATTGTACTTTGTAGCGTAAGGATTTTGGACACTGGTGTGGAAAGAGGAATAGCTTTCTCACATAAGTGATAGCAGAGGATATTGTAATCTGACAGTGACAGGCAAGCAGCATGAAGAACCATGTCATGGCAGGTATAAACAAGGAGGGGGCTGCATCACATGAATTGCCTCCAGTCTCATTACCTTGCACCCATAAAAGACATCAGCCACAAAACTATAGGAATACTGTATGAGATACAATTATAGTGGGATATGTTCCCACAGACAAATATGAACTTCTCTCTCCCATAACTTTCAAGCCTGAGGGATACAGGAAAGAAAGTGTGCTGTACCATTCCCCAGAGGCTTCCTCTCTCTTCTGAGCCTTGTCTGTCATCCCCTAAGGCACAGACCTCGGGAACAAGCACAATGGTCACAGCTAAAGGCATAAAAAAGTCTTTAAGATGTTTTATTTTCTATGTTTCTGCCTTCAAATTGTTTGAGAGAATAAAAGAAACTATACTCTTAGTTGGGCAACACTATCTCTAGTACGCCCCTCAAGGAATTGGTGCAGGATAGGACTACAGGACTTCAGAAACTACTGAAACTACTAAAACTATGGAAGACTCAGTGGTAATATCTCACAACCAAGTTGCAAATAGCATGCTCCATTTGGCAATGGAAAATGTGGATTTGTTTGCCAAGCTAGGGATACCGAGAATCAGGGCTATAGCGCAAGTGTGGCCTGTTAGATACACTCTCACACTTGATACACTGATTTCCCCTCCTGAGAATTTTTTTTTGCAAACAACATTCGAAATTTGTGACATGAGAGCTTCAAAAAGTGATAGCTTATTTTTTCAAACAAGGGAAAAAATTCTGGTTAACAAATTGCTCCTGTCTTGAACCGCTACCACTGTAAGAATGGCAGGATGCTTAAAAGGTTCAAAAGTTAAAATATTGATTTAAGAAAGGAATTCAGAACATAAAGGTTTCTGAATGTGAAATAAAAGTCCTAATCCAATGTACAAATTTCTGGTACCAACAATTTGTATTCAATGAAATACTAAAAGACATTTGGGGCTTGACAGCTGAATTACCAAACTTTTTGCTGGTGACAAGGAAACTCCTGGTTTTCTTTTCTTTTCTTTGAAGCCCCAAGAGGAAATGTGGCAAACCCTCCCAGAGAGGAAGGCTGGTTATGGCCTTGCTGTGAATATCCATGATTTTTTTGCATGGGTACATAGCAAATTTATGGTTGTGATGTGTCCCAAAGGAAACAGGTTTCAAAATGCTTATTGAGTATCCGTGAAGAGAAGGAAAGTGTGTGGTAAACTGTGCAGGCTGCTGGGCAATTAAAACTACTATACAAAGTGGATGCACAATGGTTGGATAAAGAAGGATGCACAAAAGCTGACCTTTCACATGACAAGGATAAGCCTGCATAGGGAAGACAGCAGGATAACCAAACTGAGTAATAAACACTTCTCCCCTCATCCCCACAACAAGATTAAAAAAAAAAACCCAGAAGATATTTACTGAGATATTTATACCCTGCTTTTCTCCCTATTAGGGATTTTAGAGACACTGATTGCTTCCTGCCATTTTCTTGTCATTAAGGTTTGTGTCCCCATGCAATCAAGTTTTCTATTCTGCAATATGTTATTGTGAAGATTTTGTTTAGACATATTGAATTTTTAATTATTATTTTCAATAATAATAGCCACTGAGTGAGACACATACAGGACTGCCTGATGTTGAAAACTTGCTGACCGATGTATTTCTGTCAGTGAAGCTTGATTTTCCTACCTCCCCCTTCTGCTAAAGCTCCAAATGACCCCCAAATCCTTGTCCACGTAGAAACAGTATGGGGGGGGGGGAGTCTTCAGCAAGAAGGGGGAATAAGACAGAATTGTCCCTCTTTCTGTTAGTGGAAATTTTCTCTGGGACCCAATTTACAATCTTGTATTATTACGTAACCCTTTTAGAATTAAAGGACCAGATAAGTCATCACAGATTGGTGGGTGCCCATTTTCAAGGACCTGAAGTACCTGGGCAGCCCATTCCTGAAGAGGGAGGTGAAGTTCCTTTGGAGTCTGTGTGACCCCATGCCAGTGAAGTTACCACCTTATCATGGAATAAGGTGGCATCTATGCCAGTGCGGGGGCAAACAGGGTGGCATTCAGGTGCCACCAGCCCCTGCTGCCAGTGTAGTCATGCCAACAGTGTAGTCATGCCGGCAGGGCTTTTCCAGAAGGGAAATCCCATGCCAGCAAGGGGGGGGGATGTTCCTGGGTATGGAGCTGCCTTTCAGCAGCTTCCACAGCCCTTTCACCCCCAGAATGCCCCCTTGAGCAGCGGCAGGACTGTGCCACCTTTTTGGTGGTGCACCCTCACTGTTTTCAGTGGGGCATTTCCCCCCTTTTTTATTTTAAAAATGCTTTTTTTGTCTCCATGGCAGCCGGGAAGCTTCTGGGGATCTACCCTCCCCTTCAGGATTGCACTCTCAAACAAATAGTTTTTATTTAAAGGTAAATAAAAAAGGAGTAAAGAACTGGAAGCTTCAACAACATAAACAAAGAGAAAAATAGGCTGAACAGTACCCAAGTCAGGGTGAGGTGAGAAAGAAAAGGTCTGGAAAAATTTCCCTGCTTCACAATCTAGGAACAGTTTTCGCCCCTCACACATGGTGAATCTGAGGACCAAGCTAGACAAGGCCTCCTCCTCTGCCACTACTACACTCCGGCCATTTATGCTTGGCAATTAGCACAGTTCTAGGCTGAAGTGCCCCGCATATTTTTTTTAATTTTTCACAGTCATTCAGGAAGTGACTGCGAAGCCAGTGCATGCCTGCTTCACATTTCTTAAGAGCCCCTTTAATGCGACCTTTTGTGTTTGCTCTGCCTCCACCGCAAAGAATCCACTCAAGGAACCATGCAAACTTACAGCCGTGCGTTAGCTATGCACACGGCTTGCTAACAGGAACAAAGGAGCAGGCAGGTGGTGGTGGGTGGGTGGAATTTCTCCTTTTGCATCGGGACCGTGAAAGGGCATTTTAAAGGTCGCATTAAAAAAAAAAACAGATTTGAGCAAGCATCAAAACTGACCCTGCATAAATGGCCTCCTTCTTCCTCAGGATTTTCCTTCCCTGTAATGTCTTCTTTCACTCACATTCTCCCAAAAAACACTGCATTTAACTATCAGAGTTAGAGGCTGGAATGATACCAGAAACCTTGGACTTGAGTTTTTGAAGGCATTTTCCCCTCAACAAAAAATGTACTGTAGCAATAGCCTAGAATGTATATAGAATTAAATATTCTGCCATTGAAACAGTCCATTCTGTTTCTCTAAAGTGCTAATGGTAATAACAAACCAAAATTTTAGACCAATGATGTACCACAATTAAACAAAGCTGTGAGAAAGCTTCCTAGGATTTAAAATTAGAATAGCCTCTGATTGAACACTTTCCCCAATGACCACTAGCACTTCAGAGGAAGAGGAGAATGGACTATTTAAAAACTAGAATATTTAATTCCATTTACATTCTAGGTCATCACAGCAGTAGGCTGATTGTTCATTCTTACACATGCAAAGACAGGTACTGTATGATGTTCAAAACGCCTGCTACAAAGATTAATGCAGCTGAAGGCTGGGAATGAATGTTTTACAATTACTTAATTTAACACTGCTTTGAAACATTGTATAATATTGTAATTAGAGCTTTTAATTATTCCAATTATCTTACTTTACTTGGATTTATGAACTGTGTAGAAATAATTAGCCCTTCTGCTCCTTAGGTTTCTTATGACAGAAAGAATATTGTATATGCATGACATTCTTCTTTCTGTCATGTATAAAAAATATATGGATATTCTTCTGTCTGTCATCCTGCATACAACGTTAATGTGTCAAGTGTGACACACAAAACATCTGTAAGGACAATTAAATATTATTATTACTTGTTCTATTTTTTTATTCCATGTCTTTAATGATGTTTCAGTGGGTAACCATGTTGGTCTGCAGTAGAATAGCTAGGATCCAGTGCAGTAGCACCTTGGAGACTATCAGCGCATTCCTGAGCTGCGCCGGTGGCTAGGACGAAGGGCCTCTGGAGGTCGGTGAAGGCCTGCGCTGGTGCAACGGCCCACAGCACCGGTATCTGGGCGGTGCTTGTGGCCCCAGCGCTGGCGTGCAGGCCTGGTCACCGACAGAGCCTTCCGCCAGCATCGAGATGCCGGCAAAGGCTGCAGAGGGGTGCCCGGGTATCAGGGCATCCCGGAAGGCATGCCTGGGGCATCATGGTGCCGGCTGGGGGGCGGGGCTGCCGTTAGGCGGCCTCCTAAGCAGTTATGGCTTGGGAACGCCCCCTTTTATTTTTAAGAGATACGCTACCTGGGGGAGAAGATAAAAGACTGAGGGCCCCACTTCATGGAGAAATGCTTACATTGCTTTAAATATTGAAACAAACCGGTTTGAAGTTTTATGTTTGTTTTCTGATGTTCTTTGCATGCTGGTGTCACTGTTGAGTATTTTCACTAATGACTGATGATAGCTTAAGTAAAATAGTTCTCCCCCCCAATACGGTTTCTAATTTGATGGATTTCTCAGCTGCAGTTAATTTAAAGGGTTTCCTGCTCCACTACTCAGAATACCCATTTTTATTTAAACCAACTCTCAAAGTTCCTAAAAGCAAAATAAATGTTGGGGGAAAAGAATTTTTAAATCAGTGAATGGGTACAAATAAATAACTCTAGGAAAAATTTCACCCTATGCCAGTACTACATATTTTCAAAATTTAATTCCCAGTTTAATTTAATATACAGACAAAAGCTAGTATTTTTTTTAACTTTTAACCTCCCTCCTTCCAAAATTCTGTACTATGTTCAAATAAGTTATTAGGGAGCTGAAAACTTTGCATAAAGGTGAGACCAAGGTTAGAATATATCTGACAGAAAAGAGAGCCAAGAGCTCTTACATTTGATCTATTGGTATGTGAGCAATAAGTTTCAAGACAGAGGAAAAGAAAAGCAGAGTTCTTCACAAGAACTGTACGGTAATAAGGAATCCTCTTCTTGAAATTAGATCACTCTAGGTCAGTGATGGCGAACCTTTTAGAGACCGAGTGCCCAAACTGCAACCAAAAACCCACTTATTTATCGCCGAGTGCCAATGCGGCAATTTAACCTGAATACCACCCCCAGAGGGGGCCCAGAGGGAGAGGCTAGGGTTGCCAAGTTCCTCTTCGCCATGAGTGGGAGGTTTTTGGGGTGGCGCCTGAGGAGGGTGGGGTTTGGGGAAGGACTTCAGTGCCATAGAGTCCAATTGCCAAAGTGGCAATTTTTTCCAGGGGAACTGATCTCTATTGGTTGGAGATCACCTGTAATAGCAGATCTCCAGCTAGTACCTGGAGATTGGCAACTAGTTCCTTAGTGTTTTCTCTCTACATATCAAGACAAATGGAAAGGTGTTTGGAGGATAGCTTGTGGGCACTTCAAAGGTGGAATAGGACTACACGCCCCTCCGCCCGCACAGACCCAGAGGGTGCCGGAGAAGCCGCTGGAGGGAAAGAAGGAAGGAAGGAAGGAAAGAAGGGAAGGGAGGGGGAAAGGGAAGGGAGGGAGGGAGAGAAAGAAAGAAAAAGAGAGAGAAAGTTAGAAAGAAATGGAGCAAGGGAGAGAAAGAAAAGGACAGAGGGAGAAAGAAAAAGAAAGAGGCCATTTATGCATGGGAGGTTTTGCCTTGGATTTGCCACTCGGTGGGGCTTGGCGGCAGGCTTGTGAGAGGCGAGAAGGGTGGGGCAGAGGGCTCCTCCTTCGCACCCACCGACCAGCCATGCCCCTCCGCCCGCACAGGCCCAGAGGGCGCCGGAGAAGCCGCCGGCCATGCCGAGTGTGAGTGCTCGGCATCTGTTCCCCGCTCTCCCACCCGCCTGGCTGGCCGCGCACGCTCCAGCGGCGGCAATGGCGGCAGCTTCTGTGGGAGAGTCCGGGGCCACCGCCAATGATGTCGGAGGTTCCCCACCCCTGGGCTACAGCCTCCCCCATCCGGGGTGGGGCAGAGCCGGAAAGGCCAGCGGCTTGGAGGAACAGTGCGTGCCGGCAGAAAGGGCTACGCGTGCCGGAAGTGGCACCCGTGCCATAGGTTCGCCAACACGGCTCTAGGTTAACAGTTCTGGCAGAGTCTTTGAGATCCAAGGATAGCTGTACCCTTCACCCTAGCTATTACAAACAATACAGCTAGTAGCAAAGAAGAATCTTTAGGGGCTAGCCACTGTATGGTCACTTACAGTACAATCCTACACAGAGTTTCACCCTTCTATGTCCATGTACTTCAATGGACTTGGAGTGTAATTATACTTAAGAAGACATTATTATGCACCCAAAGAAGATTATAGGACTGGAAGATAGATCTTGTGTTACGCTGGTTCTTTGTGATAGCATTCTTTATGGGTTTGGAGAGGGAGATGCTGCTGAGTTTCCAAGCTAGTCCTTTGCCAGCTTCAAGCAAACTGTTTGCCCCTCCCCCTATATTTAAATCAAATCCACCCTGCAAGCAAATAGCTTGGTCAAGGATTCCAAGATGTACCAATGAATGCAAGCTCTGCTGACATTACGACAGGGCTATATCCCAGTAAAGCATGGCTCATTCATACTCTCCTTTAAAGAGCACACTTAACATGAATCCTCAAAGGACTAATGACTAAACTTTACAAAATCCAATCAGTATTATAGGAATGTTATGAAATTCTTAGCTGGAACGGACAAGAGCTGAAGGAGTGAGAAGCTGAGCCAAACTCACCTGCTCCATTTCTAGAGTTAATGTCGGAAACTGCCCTACTTACACTTGAATTAAGGAATGGAATGAAGTGCAGGGCAAATATTCAGAACCATAACACAATAAAGCAGAGGATATCTGCTCATCCCGATATCAGGCTCTGGTGGATATATAATTCAGCCCCATTTCAACTTACATCATTTCTATAAAACAGTGTCTGCTTCCAAGGATTTCCTCATTCATGTCAATTACCAGGCAATTCTACACACCAAAGGAACACTGGTACAGAGTTTCCTCTGTACATGCTATGAAGGGAGGTTTTGAAGAAGAGTATTTGTATATTAAATGCACCATTTAATTTTGAATTTCTAAACCACTCCATTTCTTTTTGTTTCATTTGGAACACAGTGCATTGAAGACACTACATTTCATCCTTTGCCCTCTAACCTTAATCTCCACAGATCTTTTTTCTTTTCTTCCTATAAAAAATCCATGCACCTAGTAATGTAACACAATGGCTGTTCTATCATAATACTAAAATATTTTGGGGGGAAATATCTGAACAACACATAAAGAATCTTTTGATGCTTTTAGCCATGGATCCCCATGGTATTATTTGTGAACACTTATCTAAAAAGAATGGATTTTTATCATGGCTATTAATGGATCTCATTAACAGAATGGACCAACACTTTTATAGTGTGCTGTAGTGATTCTAATCAAGCTTCCTCAACCCCTCACTAGCCACCAGAGTGCTGGTTGCTATAGTATTTTTATCCATACCAAAAATTCTTAACAAACAATATTTCATAACAATACTATTGCTTATGAAAACAGTCTTTGTGTGAAGCTCTGTCTAGCCTTTTCACATTTTACTACTACGTGTTATTGGACAGCTTCCTGGTTTAAAAACAAACACTAAATTAGATGCCACTGCTGACTAAATTTGGACTAAACATCCAAAAATACTGAGAAAACAATTATTTAAATGTGTCTAATTACTCTATCAGCATAGGGGAAAGGATGCAACAGAACAAAGAAAAGCTATATAATACAATCTAAGAGTAGGACTTCCGCAGTGGCTTTCAGATTTTAAAATAGTTGCGATTAATAGTGCAGGCATATGGCCTTTCTTTCTTTCTTTCTTTCTTTCTTTCTTTCTTTCTTTCTTTCTTTCTTTCTTTCTTTCTTTCTTTCTTTCTTTCTTTCTTTCTGCTGTTAAGTCACATCTGACTTATGGCTAACCCTGGTGAGGTTTTCAAGGCAAGAGACGTTCAGAGGTGGTTTGCCATTGCCTGCCTCCACGTCATGACCCTAATATTCCTTGGAGGTCTCCTATCCATTGTGAGAACAGAAAAGCAGCAGCAGGGAGTTCCTTTACAAGAAGTCAGTGAGAAGAGAAGAGCAGCCACAGGCAGAGGAGGCCCTCACCGTGTCCGCAGAGGAGGACTCACCGGAGGGCTCACCAAAGCTTCTGGAGCAGAGGTGTAAAGGCTCCAATTGGAAATACAAGACATACAATGGAGTGCCAGACTACAAGCCCAGCATCGATCACTAACTGACAGCAGTAATGAGGCTGATGCACTCCACTGGGCATGCAATGCCATATCAGCCTAATGAGCAACAGCTGGCTCTGCTATCCCAACAATATAAGGGCCTATTTAAGCAGCCAATGTGACAGGCCTGTTGTGAGAGCAACTCGTTTCACCCACTCTATCAGCTGTGTGTCCTTGCTGTTTTCTGGATTCCTGTTACTCTGACCTCAGAACTGATCCTGACTCTGGACATGGATTGTCCCCTCTTGTACTGATTCCTTGGACAAAGGTATTCGACCTTGGACTAATTTACTGACTATGCTTCCAGCCTCTGGCCTTCGTATCTGCCTGCATCAGGACATATTCTGTACCAACTGAAGTTTCTGAACACTTTTCAAGATTAGCCTCACATAGAGCACATTGCAGTAATCTAATCTAATGTCACCAGGGCATGCACCACAGTGGCCAGATCTTTTCTGCCCAGAAAAGGCCACAGCTGGAAAACCAGCCAAAGCTGGTAAAAGGCACTCCTGGCCACAGCTGCCACCTTCTTATGTAGCAGTAGCCCTAGGTCCAAGGGCCCTCCCAGAATACGGATCTATTCCTTCAAGGGGAGTGCAGCCCCATCTAGAATGGGTAACACCTTAAATCCTAGGTCAGACCTTTTGCTCACTGGTAGCACATCTGACCTGTTGGGATTAATCTTCACTTTACTAGCCTGCATCCACTCCAAAACTGCCTCCAGGCACCGGATCAAGGTTTCTACAGCCTCCCTGGGATCAATGGGAAGCATGAGATAGAGCACAGGGGACAAGATGGGATCTTATGGGATGCCAAGGGGCTGAGCAGCAGTCTCCCAGGACCCCTTTCTGAAACCTATCCTCCAAGTAGGACCGGAACCCCAGCAAAATGGTGCCTTCCAATCCCAGCCTGGAAAGGCAGTGCAGAAGGATATCATCATCAATGGTACTGAAAGACACTGAGAGGTCCAGAAGTGTCAACAGAATCAGACTCCTTCTATCCATCTCCTGGTGCTGATCATCCATCAGGGTGACCAAGGCTGTTTCAGTCCCATAACCAGGCCTAACACTACACTTGAAAGAATCTAAACAAGGATGGGAATACACACAAACTCCTTAGAGATTAATCAACACAAAATGACACGTAACCATTCAACAAATAAAAAGCAAGAACATCCATGACACACTGGGACAAAAGCGCTTTCAGTCAACATAGCTGCAGATGAAAGAGATTTTTCAGTTTTCAGGTTTTCAATTCAAGATTTTTTTAAAAAATAACTCTCCAGATTGATGTATAGAAATGGGAAGTAATTTTCTTGAGGAAATTTCACTCAGGTCCTAAGGGTAAGGACCTGGTGGTCAGTGACCTGGGGTTACAGGGTTCAAGGATATGGAGGAACTATAGGTAAATGTTTCATAAGACCAGATAGCATGTTATAAGGGATGAGTGGACGGCAGAACAATGGGTTGGAGATCTGAGGAGCAAAAAACTGTATGCTATCGGTATACTAGTTGTAGTATAGAAGTGTTGCATGTGGATCAGGAAGACCTTGGGTTAAGCTTCTGCTCTGATATAAAACTTAATGAGGGATCTCTTAACCTAACTTCCCTCACACCATTTGTTATGACAATAAAACGAGATAAGTGTATGCATTCCACACCATGGTTCTTATAATAAATAAATGCAAAGGTGGTCATACCTTTAGCTGCCCAGCACTGTACAGCTGTTTGTACATCACTTACCTTATGTGATTGATGAGGAGTGTTGTAGATGGAATGAAAAAGTCATCCACTCTGTCAAACTGCTTGCCCACAGGTTGAGTATGAATAGTATGGTGAGAAATACTCCCGCTGGCCTGGGTAATCACCTGGAGATCACATAGTGCAATTACTCACCTTTTGTTTACTTCTAATCATTTGGCTGAATAAATTACATTCAGTTAAATTATGTTAATTAAGGTCACAGCATTACCAACGTATTCTGACACTTTTACTTCAAACAAAGCTAGTGTAATGCATACAAAAAACCTTGCTTTGTTTAATTACATTTACAAAATGGATTCCACGTCCTTTTTTTGTTCTTCTTTACCAGAAATGTTCAGTAGATAAAAGAAAGCAAGAATGGAATTAGTTTGAAGACACTCTGGGAGATCAACATATATTCAGTACCCCATTACTGGGTGACCTTGAGTCAATCATACTATCTCAACTTAGCCTACCTAACAGAGAAGGGGAGAATGTTGTTAGCCAATCTGGATCCTCATTGGGATAAATAAAGGGAGGTGATCATGTGAGGTGATCATGTAGAGACTGCTCACATAGTTCTCCAGAAAGGAGATCCTCCGTCAGGATATCTGTGGGTGTCATATGTGGAAAACACTCCACAGAGATGTGTGAGACCCTATTATGATAATGGAATCATGAAAAAGGAATCATAAATCCATTGCTACTGTGAGAATTTGTGGGCCTGTAAATATAAATGGGTTTCCCACTTTAAAGTCTCTTGTGAGCAAATATTCCAGTCAGTTTTTTCCACATGGAGAACAGTAGCTTACCTCAAAGGCAAAATTTGTAGGCTTTAGGCAACCATGTTCAACTATTAAATCAAATTCAAAAGTAGCAGAAATACCTTTTATTAGGCCCAACCCAGAATGTCACTGAGTAGTGAGCAAGCTTTCAAGTTCTCCAGAACTCTTCATCAGGCTGGATGTTAAGCAAAGCAAAACAAAGAAAGGGAGAGGAGAAAAAAAGAGGTAGTTGGGCATGGCAGAAGAGCCCTTCAGTCTGCAGATTGCTATAATAACCAGATGGAACACAGGAAATGTAAAGTAGACAATTAAGTCAAGCCATTCAAAATACAAAACAAGGTTTCAGATAGCACTAAATACTGCTGAGCAAAAAAATTGCATTTGGACTAGGTTCTTTTCAAAACTTGAATTGTATATTTTCATAATGGAATGTAAGCTAATTATTTTAGGAAATTTACTGGATAGTTATTTCCATTGGTTTCAGTAGGAAACACATTTCTGGATGTGACACACTTCCCTTCTTGACCAATTGTGATGAAATTTCCAACTTGGATCCAGCAAGTTTCCCACTTGATATCACCCAATTCTCTTCCTTATTATACTCTCCATCCCACATTGCTTTTGTCCATGGAACTCTCAGGATCTCCAGCATAGTATTTTTTGGTGGTTAAAGGTGGTCCTTCCATTCTTCACCAATGGAAAAGCTTGTTCGATCCAACCCACTGTACATCTCATTCTCATTGTACATCTCATCTAAAGGATTATGTATCCCTAACTTCAGCATCTACCCTTCATGTCATCTGCCCTGCCTGCTTGCACCTTCCAGGAAAGACTTTGCTCCTGCCTACCAGGTGCCAGCCCAAGAATTCAGTAGCTTATGCAAACACAGGACCCATACTTATATAGATTCAAATGGGCCCTAACCTGGATAGCCCAGGCTAGCCCAATCTTGTCACATCTCAGAAGCTAAGAAGTGCTGACTTTGGCCAGTATGTGGCTTGTACACCAACAAGGAATACCAAGATGCATGGCAGGCAATGGCAAACCAACTCTGAATGTCTCTTGCCTTGAAAACCATATGGGGTCACCATAAGTTGGTTGCAACTTGATGGCCACACAAAAAAAATCACCTAAATCTCACATGTATGAACTACGCTGAACTCACTGCATGCAGTACAAGTCTTGATATCCACGCCCCTGATCTATGATCTGTCATAGTCAGCTGTGACTTGATGGCAAAAGAAAAGAACAAATCTAGCATGATGGAACAATGACTGGAAAAAAAATGGAAACACTGTGCAGAGATACACCAACCAGGATATTCCTGTTCAGTGGAAGTTGGGCTAATTGTTCATGTTGGATGACATCCCTGTCAGGCACATAAATACTAACAGCGCATTCCTAAGGAGAGTTACTCCATTCTAAGCCCATGCATTTCAATGAGCTTAAACGGGAGTAACTCTCCTTAGGAATGCACTGTAAGACACACTCTACCTTCACTGCCTCTCCTCTATCTGGTGAAATGAAACCATACAATCAAGGGCTAGAATCATTAACAGAATGAAAGATTTCTAACTGCTCTAAAATGTCTGAAATAATTATGTTAGGATTCAGAGTATTTCCTGTATTTACAAGTGGATGTGGTATGAGTTACATCTTGATTAGTTAAGTTCAGACTCTAAATCCCTGCAATCAATTGCTATTGTAACAATAATGATGACAATAACAATAACTTATTGGACTTTTAGCCAGGCTCAGAGCAGATTACAACATTATTATACAATTAAAAACTAATATAATATAAGACCGATAAGATATAACATCAATTAAAATCAACAGTGCTGTTTATTTCTAATATTCCAGCAGTAAATAAGAAGAGGGGGAGGAAGGGAAGGGAAGCCAGAAAGATGGAAAACCATCACTGTCCTCAACCATATGCCCAGTGGAACAACTTCATTTTTCAGGCCCTCCAGAATTGATTTAAATCCTGCAGGGCCTGGATCTCACTCGGGAGAGTGTTCTGCCAGGTGGGGGCCAGAGCCCTGGACCTGGTTGAGGACAGCTGGACATCTTTAGGACCAGGAATCACCAGCAGATTTTCCCTAGCAATGGCTGTTCTGACTTGAAAACTACAAAAAGTCAGGCATAATTAGAATAATAACATGTGGTCCCTTATAATACGGAGCAGAAGAAAGCAGTAGTCATTCTTTATATTAAAAATATTTACTGCATTCTGCATTTTTCTTTTTCTGCTCTCTGCTGCATGATTTGATTAGTGCTAACGAATGATCTGGATTATGCCTGGCTTTTATATTCTTCGTCTCAGCAGCCATTGGTGCTGCCTGAGAGATTATTTGTACCTTGAATGGCTTAACCTAATTACAACTACAAAACATTTCCTCTGTTCCACTTGACACTGTAGTAAGCTACAGATTGAGAAGGTTTCCCATAATGCTTTTACTATCTTCTCTGCTCCTCCATCTCTTGTTTGTTTTTTGCTTAACATCTAACTGGATAAAGCATTCCAGAGAAATCAGAAGCTTGCTCACTAGTTCCTGATATTTTGAGTTGGTCGTAACAGTGTGGTTGTATTACCTCAGAAGGTCACTGTGATGGTAAACAAATTTTTATGCAAACAATCAAAGTGTTACGTGCCTACCCCCAAAAAATTAAACACGTCATTTCCTACTGAAATCAGTAATGTGTTTTATAAATATGTATAGTGACATACATAGATTGGTGAAAACATCAGTGAGGGCATTCCTACAGTGAGACAAATGCAGAATTCCTGTTTCTATTTCTAGGCCACTGTGACGCAATTCAGTTTGTGGAGTTTTATCAAATAGCCAACTACAGTATGTAGATTCCTTGGCACACTTCCCCACATCCAATCTCAGCACATCTCCTGTTCGTCTATTTTTTTTTGCTAAGATCGAAGATCTTTGCTTAGCATTGCATTGCCACATGTAAAAATAGTGTCTGATGTTGCAGTTTTGGACTAGTTCAAGCTACTAGCACAACTCACAAATTTCTGATGTTTCAAGGACACAGTAGTCACTGTATACCTCCCCCCCCCCAGCCTCGTCTTCACAGGGCAGCACCACAAGGTGATTTGAAGTTAAGTATGTGCCAACTAGAATCAGTTCATTAGCCAATTTTCCCACAAAGTGCCTATAAATATTTTGCATTGTGGTTCAATAACAAGTCATCCAGGGTGTGCTTAATATTCATTGGAAACTTCCTCTCATACTAAGTTGTAATAAATGACACTATATTACAGCCTGCATTCAAAATTATGCCCCTTTATCGAAACATGTTGCTCTTCTCAACTCTATACTATCAGGATGATAGTTATCTCACATTTAGAAACAAATACATTCATAGACAATCTAAACCGTTTCCAAGGTATAATGAAGATGTGATACAAAGCTTTGCACAACTCCTATATTGAAGGGAAATATACATACAGTTATTATATACCTAGAAATAGACAGCAGTTCTATGCAATCAGGAATCACTTTGCATATGTTGGGTTATACAGCCCTCCTGAAGATAAATTACTTTCAGTACAACATATTTTTACATACTATTGCTCATAGTAAGCAACATATACATTTGGCCATCTGTTTGAAATGCTCAAATCTGGGATATTTACCTCTTTAGAATAAAGGTGCCCTTTAGATGTTTCAGCAGTAATGGAGCCACATTCTATGGGTTCTTTCCAAACACTGCTGTGGTATTTGAAGCAGCCATGTGAAGCCAATCTTATATGATCATCACTTATGATCCCGGATGGACAAAAATTGCAATGGTGAAGACTACTACCATTGACCACTGCTTGAAGTGGGCAAATGTTTAGATTTTATAGCAGTACAACAGGAAGAGCATGCAGGAAAGGGGATAACACACCATAGTGGCTATATTTAAATGGTATCTAATTCTGATGGGATTCATCTTTACATTAAAACACTTTTATTGGGCTGATGAGTATAAACACGTGGAGCTCTTTTTTTTTTTTTTTTTTTGCATCAAAGAATCAAAACAAAAGAAGCTGAAACCCAACATACAGGACGCTTAAGGGGTATTTTGATCAAAGTTTATTTAGAGCTAATTAAAAAAAAAAACACCTGTTGGTATCCATGGGAAAACTGCATCAGAATGAACATGGAGGGAGGTCCCATGTTTAAAAATGTACCCTTATGTTAAAAGTTTCTTCTATTTTGAAGGTTTGCACATCCAGAAGAAAGCTTCTAACAACCTTCTTCCTGAAAAGAATGATTCTGTTGTTCTTGGAACTTGCACTGTTGGGACACTTTCAAACAAACACTCCCTACATGAGTCCCAGGACTACACAATGAGCCTGGATTCACCAAAGGCACAAACTTAAGAATACTGACCTGTAATGTAGGAGAGTTTTTATCAAAGCTTCCCCAACTGAGCACCCATACTTGATCGTGTGATCGGTCATAGTGAAGTTTCACTGGTACTGGGTCTGTACTTACTGCCTGTAGTATGTGAACAAGCAAGAAAATAATTAGCCTCAACTTGATTTTCTAGTGGCATAAATATCACACAAGGACTGGATGGAAATTATGCCCAAATGAAGTCTTTTTGTTGCTTCTGAAATTAGGCTGTCAATTGCTGAAGACATCCTCTGTTTAATTTGAAGCTGGAGCACTTTTGCTTAAACCATGATCTTGGCTTATTATTTGAGCAATGTGACATGGATATATGTTCCCTCTGATCTAATTACATTGGATGCCATAACATAGCAATTAAAACACTGGAGACAATAATGGTGAGCAGCCAAGTGTTTGTTTACCCTTCTTACCACCGTTTATCTTTTGTGATTCAACTGGGAACTTTTTTTGTTTGAATTGTATTTTAAAGAGAGAAATGTAGGCTGGATTGACCATGGATTCATCTGGAAAGAGATGCATTTCCTTTTGAGCAGCAAATGAAAGAGTTTGCTAAATCTTCCAACTAGCAATCACATTTCTTTAATAATATTCTGCAATGAATGAATTAAGTGGAATAAAAAGATCGGTATCAGTAGTTAAAGAAACATATACAGCACTGCTCATATTTTATCTGCCTGTTCTTTGTTAGTAGAGTATGTGATTTTAAAATTACTTTTAAGTTTATTAAATTGGGGGAGAAATGGCTGCAGTTCTTTTACCAGATATCCTCTAGCCAGTTCACACATTCTTGGGAAGGTGATGCATCATTTGTTATGCTACAAAAATGCACTGAGGGATTTCATAGTGAAGAGAAGGGGTAGGATAGGCTTCAGTATCTCTGAATGCTATTGACTGATTATAAAGGAAGTCAGAGCAGGACGGCAAGTATTGTGAGAGTGTCACAGTGCTTTCCACCTTTGTTACTGTTCTTGTGTTGTCAAGAGTAGGAGAATATTCCAGAATGTAACCTATTTTAATTAGTATCTACCAGAAGGAGAGATGGCAGCATGCTCACTAGTGGTTTTGATTGGGGTTTTTGTTTTGTTATTGTGTTAGTGACCCCTTGTACATCTCCTGTTATTCTCAATGAAGCAACTCACGACTATTTTTCCTATTTTCAGTAAAAAAAAATCAGAGTCCACCTTTACCTTTTGGTCTCATCCTTATGGAACTGTGAAGTGCAGCTTGTTTATCAGTTTGACGAGAAGAGTACCAGCTGGCTAATTAAGTGAACCTAATTTAAAGTAATGACGTAGATTCTCAAGATAATGTGCTAATGGCTGGCTGAGACCACTGATGATACTTAACTGTACTCCTGAGGTGTTATAAAAAAAGCTCTGCTTCCTCTAAACCAAAATCTGTTTTTTCTTCTTGAGCAAATGTAGCTCAATTACTACAAATTTCTTTGTTTAAAAAAGCTCTTAGATAACACCTGCAGAAGTTTTTTTTGTGTGCTCAGATCAATTGCTTTGCCACTGCAAACTGCACAACATTTGAAATAATCGCTTTTCACTGAAATGCCTCAAAGTATAAAGAAATGTGGCTCTTAAGTCATAAATTAAGATACCACATTACTGTTGAGGTGTGGTTGCTGTTGACTTTGGCTCAAACTAGATGTTACTTCTTTCACGGTTGTAATATAGGTGCCTGTCCTAACTTGCTGTCACACAGAAGAACATCTGTGTTCTTACCTCAACAGAGCTCTTTTAGGCTCCAGACCACCGTGAAGTGGTAAGAAGGCTTCCATGCCGTTTTTGTCATGGAGCCAGAGAAAGGGGAAACAGTCCCCAGGTGGTCGTTTGCATTGGCAAAAATGATGCAGGCAGGAAGCCGGCAACCCCTCCCCCAGTTGCAGTTCTCCAGAGCCCAATCAGATCATAGTCAAGCCCGTAGATGGTAATTTTACTGAAATATATCATGAGTTTATTTTTTTTTCCGTCAAAAGGCTGGCATGAGAAGAATAATCAGACCACTTCAGTAAAGCCTTTTAAAAGTTTTCCTTTGATATGTTAACTTCCACTTAAATAAAACAACAGGGGAGAAAAACAGCAAAATATATTTATACCTGGAAAGTGCATTTCAATGTATTTCTCTGTATTTCATATACATACTGAACAGTGATGGGAATGGTAGTAGTATAATATTAACTGCAAGTGCTTGTCTTCACCCTCTTTTAGCCGTATTAGGCAAAACAGCTACAAATAAATGTGGAAAATGCTTCTTGAAACCTTCCCTTGAACATGGGGAAATGTTCTGTACAAATCATAGGTCTATCTAGTTGAGCATTTTGGGGTCTCAGTGAGAGAAAGGTCTTTCTCAATATATGGAACCTGAGATCCTTTAAGTGGAGATAAAGAAAAGTGCCATCAAGTCACAGATGACTTGTGGTGACCGCATAGGGTTTTTAAGGCAAGAGACTTTCAGAGGTGGTTTGCCATTGTCTGCCTCTGAGTAGCAACCCTAGTATTCCTTGGAAGTCTCCCATCCAAATACTAACCAGGGCCAATCCTGCATAGCTTCCGAGATCTGGTGAGGTTGAGCTAGCCTGGGCTATCTGGGTCAGGGCAAATGACCTGGCGATACCAGCACTGAATCTTGAAACCACATGAAACATACTGTTTACCACTTGAGCCTCAGCCACAGAGAAACATCATAAAGGTTTCTGAGGTATGTGGAAAACTTTTATCCCCCCCCTCACAAAGTAATTTTGTGCAATTAAGTTTTTTTGTCCTTTGAAAAGCTGTTTATTTTCTCAGACTTGAGTTATCTTATTCCTACATTTCCTTACAATGGACTCTTAGATCTTCAACATAGGTTACTTTCTGCTAAAGTTTTACTTGTGTTGTGAGGAACTGACTGTGGGGGATCACCCCACCCACTTTGTAAAGGTTTGCAATACTGTGCTAAGCACAGTCTGAACCTGTGGTGGAGCCTCAAACAGTCAAATTAAAAGCTCAGTATTAATTTGAGCTAGAAAAATACACACCACTCCTCAGATAAGGTAGTCAAGACAGCTGGCCAGTGTACTAGAACTGTTATAATGTTTATACTTTTTCTTCCTTCTTTAAGCAAATTCCTTTTGTTCACTCTCCTTCTTCTGGCTGTAGTGGTACTTACCACCATCTCCTATTGTTACAACAGTTTGTATAGGCCATATGCTAGGTTCTGAGTTTGGTGTTTAGATTTGTTAATCATCAGCTTTCAGTGAGCAAAAAACACTGAAAAAAAGAAGTTTTTAGGTGCCAATTCTGTACATTTCAATATATCATTAGATAGGTGTAAAGCACCAAACAGTTGCTGAAGCTTATATTAGTAGAGTAGATTTATTCCTATACATTATTCATGAAAATGCCATATGGCTCTTTTTCCCCCTTTTTTCTTTGCTTAAGTTAAAACAAGGGGTGTCGTAGAACATAATGCAACCACTTAAAATGTGACATTAAAACCAAATTTTCCCATGCATGCACTTAGAGCTTGGCAAGATCATTTCTTATGGAACAATCTAGAGTTGCTTTCAAGGCAGGGATGCAGTTGGGTGGTGGTTGGGGGAACAAACAGAAAGTAAAAGCTTTCTACCTTCTGAATAATGTACATATTTGACTTTTCTCCGCTGAGACATTTTATTGATGTGGAAAGCAAAAATAAATAGTTTTCATGCAACTGGACTGGTATAGAATCTAAATGCCTCATATACAGGGCATACATATTTCAAGATTTATGTCTAAAGGCAAGAAAAACTCCTAGTGCTTGCAAAAAGAATACAATAGCATATTATTACATGATAAAGAGAGTAGGAATGTTTCTATGATATTACAAGTAATGCTGAGCCAACTCTTCCACTCAAAGTGCCAAAGTGCTTTAAATTAGCTATACCTCAATGCTGTGATCTCATCTGTAAAATGGCAGTGACTGCTATTTCTTCCATGGCTAACAACTTTTTCAGTACATTTTGTCATAACGTTCGACCAGCTTTTCCAGTTTTCGTACAGGGTTAGCAAAATTACAAATTATACGTAACTTAATTATTTACTCTATTCATCAAGATTTTCCCTCTTTGTACAGGAATGCTGTGAGAATCAGTGTCACAGAAATGGTGGTGATGGGATACTTTAAAGAAGAAAGAAGATGGTATTACTGTAACTACTGTCCAAAATAGCTGTGCATATGGAGGACTTTCTGAGAGAGGATTCTATGGGGAAGATCAGGGCAATTATGTACCCGTAAATAAATAATTTATCACCCAGGCAAACTGTGTAAATACTCCAAGAGCTTCTAACCCAAAAGTTTGTTTCCAGAATACTGTAAACAGGGGATAAGTACATGCACAGTAACTTTCAGAAATTTAGCTAACTTAGGTTCTGACTTGCAGAAAAATGATGATTGGGAAGGGAAAAGGCTGTGAGCATCATCAATGAAATCTGCAAGTGGAATCAAGGATAGGGAAAGAGTTTTGAGAAGACCAAATTTATATGACCAAATTCTCGGTGCACATTTATGTTTTCTTCAGGCAGAACACTATCATCATCATTTTTATTTATTTGTTGTATTTTTAGGGAGAACCAGGGTGAATTAGTAGCTAGAGCGCTAGACACAAATGGGGAAGTCCACCCCCCAGGTTTCCATGGCAAAGCCTACAGAGCAGAAGTCACTACACTATTGTGAGGCTGATGATAGGAACTCTCTGTAAATATCACAAAGTCAGAAGCCTAGCCTGTGATCTCATGAGACTTCTAAACAGTAGGGCCATTGTATATATAAGGTTTGATCTCTCCCAATACTAGCAACAGTTGAGGCAGGCAGGCAAAATACAACTATTTAGGCAGGGCGACAACCAGAGCTTCAGGTGGTGGTCCCTTATGGGGAGTAAGGATGAATTTTCTATTTGTTTGGCTATTGTCTGGATGGTCTTTTTTGGTCTTTGCGTTTTTGAGGGGTCTTCTTTGGATTTTCCTTTCTCCCATGAGAGTATTTTGTGTTCTCTTGAGTATTAAGAACAGAGTTGCAAAGCACCTGGGAGAACAAATTTGGGCAAGATTAAGATAGCTGGACAAAGCTGGAACAACTCAAGAGTGGAACTGCTCTCTATGATAACAAAAATATGTTACATTAATCAACGTACTATGTACATGCCTCTCACCACAAAGGGAATGTGCTGCAATTTATTAGATATAGCTTAGAAGTGAGCAGAGTGCTGTCAGGGGAACATTTTGGCTGGTTTGGTATGCCAGCTTTTTTCTCAGGAAGGGTTTAGAGCTCTTCCACACTGGTCTAGCCTTATAGGACTATGCCATAATCCCAGCTACTGATGTCTACCTCTTTATTCCTTCTCATCTGTCATGTGGGTTCATCTCAGCTACTGAACTCACAAAATGGCCTTGGGCCTAATAAATCTTACTGGTTCATTGTTAAGTAAAAGCAGGATAGGGTACAATGGTGAAAAATAAAATAAAGTCTGTTGCAAATGTTTGGTTATCTTACATTCTGCTAAATACAAGCCGTTGAGCAAGGCAGCTGTCACCTCTTTCCAAACCTATAATTCTATGATTCAAAATGTACAGAAGTCTTATTTTATATGGACTGCATATTATGGCTGTTGGGTTGCTAGGATTGCTGTATGCTACATTAAAGTTATTGTTATATTAACCTGTCAACTTAAGCCTTATTGAAAGTTCAATGTATATTTGGTGCACAAGCATTTAATACAAATTAATAAACTCCAATGTTATAAAGAAGTTTGAGAGAACTGGGAACATGGGTAAGGGATTAAAATTTTAACAGCAGCCATGCCTGACACTTTCTATCAGTTTCAGATTTTGCTTCTTTTTATGAACATGACAGCAGAATTTTTAGCAACTGTGTAATGCCTATTCATGAAGTAGAAGCACAGCTGCTTGAAGAAAAGTTACATTTATACTTTAGAACATGCAAAATTCTCATTCCGAAATGAATTCTAAGATGGCTCTTTGTGTTCTGAAATGTAATGCTAACGTACTTTTGCTCTCCGGTGAATGGAGATAATCTGTGATTGGTAGGACATGCTCACAGATGACAAACATCTAAACTTCCTAGTCTATAGTTGGAAAGGCTGAAAATTATTTACAATGATACCCAATGAAAACTAAGAAATAAGGTAACATGCTCATTTGTCTGTACATATCTATGTCCCTACATATTGCATTGCATGCACACACAAAGAAACGTATAAACCATGAAGTGCAGGATCAGAGCAAACTCTTTTTTCCGAAAGTTTGAATGTTTAATATATGCATCTCACTGTCCATTCTGCACCTTCTTTCTGCTGTAATGCAGTTATATTAAAAATACTTTACTGTAATTCTTCAAATCACAACCCACAATTTACATTTTGAATTTACAATGTGCATACATAGATCTGAGTGCCATGTAGTCAAAGCCTGCTCTTGCTGTCATGAAAAGCAAGGATGAAATGCCCTTGGAACAATTTCTAGAGAGGTATGATTGATATATGCACATCAGTACATAGGCCTTATTTAAATGGTTCTACTTGAGCACATTAAAGTTCCCATAAGAAAGTGATTTTTGTTCCTTATCAGCATGCATATTGTGAAATGCTGGAATATGTGCATAACATTTTTCTCTTATGTGTCCCCTCATTTCATACTACTAGATACTGGATTAGCAGTACAGCATTTCAGGGGACTGGGTCTGCATAAACTCTGATCCTCCAAGCCAAACACAGCCACCTATAATGTAGTGCAACATATCAGGCCTCACTGCAATTCTTGTTTTTCCTGCTTGCCAGAGTTCAGAAAAAATAGAAGGGGGTCAGAAAACTGTCAAGCTATAATACAGAGTTAGTGGGCTACATTCATCTCGGATGGTTACATGCCCTGCAGGTCTGCTACAGGTATTACCTTACCCAATATCCTTTCCCATGTCACTTTCACTCCATTGGGCCTGAATTAAACACAGAAAATATAGTGCTCTGTCCCTTACTGCAGAGTGGGTTCAATCAGGCTAACAGCCCATTCCTGACCTGAAAGGATGAAAGCAAAGGAGGCCAGGAAAGGCCTGTGCCAGTGCAAGTGGCATGGCCACCAGTGGCCGTGCCACTTAAGCCATCCAGGTTGGCATGGACGCTGGTGAGGGGACCCGGACGCCAGTGTCCTGGACCTGCTGTGGCAATGCCACCCAGGGATGCCGGCTGGGCCTTCTGCCAGCATCCCACCAGCACAAAGCCCCGCACCGTCATGCTGGGGGCGTTCCCGGGGCATACCGGGGGGGCAGAGCTGCCAGTAGGCAGCTTCCTGCCCCTTTTTGCCACGGTACACCGATGGGGAGAACAGCATTACTACGCCAGCTTTTTTGCTGGCACAGCCTCGCTGTTCTCAATGGAACAAAATGCCCCATTTAACAGCTTTGGAGGAACCATGGCCAGGCTGTTTACAGCCGCTGCAGGCTCAGGAATGGGTTGTCCATGTATGTTCATTCAGCTGACATGAACTGATCCCTCAGCATGATTTTGTAACTGATGACTGATACAATAAAAACAAACAATATTAATATAGCACCTATTGTGAAATCCTGTTTGCATAGGATGTCATGCTGGTTGAATCAATATGAAATGTAGGTCAGCTGTCCCGTGCCTCACAATAATTAATAGCAGATGCTATAGAGGGAGTTTGAAAGATAAAGGGAATTTATGGACTTATCTTGGTATCTTATCAGTTTTTAATAACATCCAGTTTTAGCGGCCTGACAACACATTCTGAACCATCTGCTGGCATTACAATGCCAAAGGGCAGAGCTTGCATTGATATTATGGGGTAGTGTGGACTTGTCTGACCACAAGTAACTTTTCGTGGGTTTATGTCATGTACCAGTGGAAGCCATCTGGAGGGGAGGGGCAAGGGGAAAAAAAATCAGTGTTATCCTGATACCTGATATCAGTTTGTAGCTCTTTATGGTTAGTTCAGCTAGTAGCTGCTGAGATACTTAGCAACTTTTATTTTTTGAGTTACTTGCTTTTCCTCTTTCAAACTTCACATGCTACAGTTGGAGCAATACCCGAGTAATTTTTTCAATACATTTGGAATTCACCAAATGTGTACTTTTTGAGGAAAATATATTTCATAACCATTGCATGTTCTTATTGTAGGAGAAAGCTAGTCAGCATTTTGTCCTCAGTTGCTGGGATGGTTTCAAGTACCTTATCTAACAGAAACTTACCTGCACAACCTTTTGGGATTGTACATCTACAATCAGCACTCTGTCTAAGGTGGGTTGAGTTACGTATATGAATCTGTCTTTTACATTAACAGCAGATGCCCAGACACATTGCTGGACTTCATCCCCCTCAGCTTTAGGGCAAACTTCATCCTAGAAGTAAGAGGAAAGGGGGGGGGAAGAATGCAAATCACTTCAGGAAACAATAATTGTGAAGGATGTTTGTAACAACTGTGCCTTGTTTCTACAAGTCTAAAACACAAAGGAAATGAGATGAATTCTGTCAGAAGAAAGGCAAAATTCGAACTATTTTAGGAACTTTCTATGCTCGTTTGAAATTGCAAGTTCAGTTTCATTCAAGAGTATTCATCCTTTTGCAAATCTAAAGAATAGTTTGTCTGTGGAAGTTATTTGTCTAGCTATTTACTATCACTCAGCTGTTTCTTCCTTGGCTGAATAATGTCTTTCTAACAGAACAGCTTATGTTCCAGTTTTAATAATTCTTTAGTGCTACAGCAATTACTATTAAAAAATAAAAGCCCTCAAAAAGCCTTACCATGGCACAGTGGTGAAAACAATGGTTTTAAGGGGCTGACAGCAGAGCAAGCATGCCATAAATGTGAACAGTTCTCAAAGGCTGCCCCAAGCAAAGTGCATTAGAGTAATCTAACATGGATATTGTAGTGAAATGTAATCTTAATTAAGGGGTTGGAACAGGGGAGGAGCAACTAACAGGAAACAGGAAGTTACAAGGAGACTGAAAGAGAGAACAAGCAGGCATTAGGGAGGAACTGTTGATTTTTCTTTGTGTTATAGAAGTTCAATAAATACCTTGTTATACAAATACCTGAAGTCCTTGGCATTAATAAGACAGATATGTTCAGAGCATGAATCACCATGGCCAGATTATGCTTTCAGGTAACAGCCGTAGTTGCCATATCTGCCAAAGCTGATAAAAGGTTTTATGTGCCACAGAGGGGGCCTGAGCCTCCAGCCGTCAGTATCCCCAAGTTACCAATCTGTTCTTTCTGGAGCACAGCAACCCTTTTCAGGGCAGGCTTGGCTCAGAAAAGAGTTTTATATGCCAAGATTTCATGTCATCTTTTCTTTATTATATTATAAGAGACAGCTCATCAAAACAAAATTTTAGCACACATCTGTGACTTATTCCTGACCTAATATCTTCTATTTGACACTTCATAGCAGGCTGCTGTACTAGCAGTCCTTATGGGGTGTCAGAGAACGACGACTTTAAGTGAGGAATAAGCTGCAGTGACTGATGAGCTCTTAACCAAATACCTTGCTTCCATGCACAGGCGATTCTTCGAAATGATGGAGATGCATGGTGGGGAAAGCTTATGACACGCAGAGGGAATTAATACTTGAAAGTGTGCTCTTGAGAAGTGAAAATACAGTTTATTCTAGCATTCTGTGGCATTTGTGTTTGACTGTTTTGCTTCGGTACACACTGCAGGCTAAGACTCAACTCCACACGTCAAAGTGAGACAGAAATCAATTTCCAAGGCCTGCTTAGAATGCACCTGCTTTTAAAAAATGGTTACCAGTTATTACTTGTTGCTTGACATTTCTTAAGTCTCCTTGGAATATTTTTTTTAGAAATCACTCTACATGATTAGCCTTTGGAATATATATATTTAAAGATTCCCTGTAGACTAACATTAGCAACATACAAACCAAACAAAAACAAAACCTTGTCAATACTGTAATCAAAGCTTGATTCTCTGCCAATGCAGAACATGACAACAGAGAAGACCAAACTTTTAGCAGAAGTTTCAATTATCCACATTCCCCTCGATGTGTTGCTGGCATTACTCTTCGTTCCGAGTTTGGCCAAATGTCGTTTGAAGCTAGAGCGTGGTTGGCCGCCTTTAAACTACATCTTAAACTGTGCTTTAGCACTGTGGGGTTCCTAGCTTCTCTGAAGCATGACCGTTTTAAATCCTCATGGCAAAAAATCTTAGATGAGAAACTGTCATTGTTGGGCTTCTCGCAGGATATGTTGTTAGATCTTGGGAAAACTGAAGCTTTTACCAAAATTAAAAAGCGCATTAAAGAGCTCGATTATAACAGCACTACTTTTCGTGCTCGTCGCGTCTGTTCATCCCAGTTCTTCGGAATACCCCCGCCACGTGGTCTGCCTGCCTATACATATTATCTGACAACTCCTCGTCTTTGTAGAGCTTTTTGTTTGGCTAGATTGAATGCTAACCCTTCTATGGTAATGCAGGGCAGAATTCTGAATATACCATACTCAGGCAGGATTTGCCCTTGCTCTTCTGGCTCTATTGACTCATTAGCTCATGCCCTTTTGGAATGCCGCTTTTACGAGGAACTTCGATTGCACTATATTTCCCCCCCTTTAACATACAAATCCAATGCCTCTGTGACTGACATAATGCCTTTTTTACTAAGAGATAGGGACCCCAAGGCTACATTGTCAGTGGCAAGATTTGTTTCAGTCCTTATATCCCTCCAACACTAGATATATGCTGCTCAAGATCAATTGATCAAGGAGCTTCTAAGGGATAAAAGGAAAGGATTATCCACATTATTGATTTATTTAAGAAAATTAGGATGCCTCCTCTCAGGACCTAAACAAGGCAGATTACAACAAAAACAACAGTAAAACAGAATTATGCAAATAACAGTAAAAACAATAAAATAAATCATTTCAATAAGAACAAAAGAAAAAAATCAATTAAAAAACAACATTGATAAAAACATTATAATAAAAACAAGACAGAAGGAGAAGAGTTGGTTTTTATATGCCAACTTTTTCTACCACTTAAGGGAGACTAAAACTGGCTTACAATCACCTTCCTTTCCCCTCCCCACAACAGACACCTTATGAGGTAGTTGGGGCTGAGAGAGCTCTAACAGAGCTGTAACTTGCCCAAGGTCACCCAGCTGGCTTCGTGTGTAGGAGTGGGGAAATCAACTCCAGTTCACCAGATTAGCCTCATGTGGAGGAGTGGAGAATCAAACCCGGTACATGCCGCACTTCCGACTTAGAACCGGGAGTGCCGCCTCTAAACCGGAAGTGACGCGCATGGTATGCACACACGTGTGCACGTTTGCCCGCCAACCATCAGGTGGTTGGCGGGCAGAGGGGTCAATTTGCCAGGTCAAACTCCACTGCTCCAAACCACCGCTCTTAACCACTACAGAGTATAAAAGCACTTAAAACAGAGTGGTCTAAAATGATGTTGATAAAACAGTCCTCAGGCTAGGAACTACCATAAGACAGCTAAAAAAAGATGGAACCCTTTAGTTAAAAGTCTGAGTGAAGAGAAATGTTTTGGCCTGACACCTAAAGGAGAGCAAGGTAAGTGCCTGACAGTCCTCAAGGGGGAGGGCATTTCAAACACAAGTCACAAAAAAAGTATGCCATTGGTACATCATGAATAAAAATGCTATGTTGGGGAGATTCTTGCATGATTTTTTTTTCCAGACTGCAGGTGCTGATCTACTTGGCACTCTTGCTAAATTAAGCCAAGCACAACCACAAAATAATTCCTGAAGCCAGCCGCATACTGCATTGTGGCCTCAGCTGGGACAAATATTGCAAAACAAACTGCAGAACCAGGTTATATGCATAGACTTCTACATTTCAGGGTTTTTTTTTTAAAAAAAAATCTTCTGAAATATGGTAGACCTATTTTTTTTTGTAATTTTCTGGGTTGTGTTTGTGTCATTTGTTATTTTCCCACCTCATGTCATTAATGTTGCATATCTGCTACTAAATAGTCGCTGAAAATATTAGCTAAATTATACCTTAAATCCTAGCTAACCTTTTACTCCTCATGTTTTGAAGTTTCCAGTTCCCTTAAATTGACTGTTGTTGATCTCCAAAAATAGTTTGATAGATAATAGAAAGCAGAATCAAAAGGGTTTTTTTTCTGTTTTAAAAGGATTTTTAAAACCATCTGATAAAACTGAGCTGAACATTTTCATCTTACCATAGTCTCAAATGTAAGGCTCTATTAAAATTTCTCAAGTGATCAGTAATGGGATCAAACAGGTTTCTCTTAAAATAAAGGAATACCGGTACATTCTATTTTTTTAATTAAAAAGTGATTGGTACACTTTTTTCCAATTTAGATTCTTTCTAAGAAAAATATCTGATGATATCCAATAAAAATGTTAATTTATTTTTACTGTTTTTGACACTTTAAGCCAAATGATTCAAGACTAATACAAACTAGCAGAATGAACAAAGCAAAGTATTCAGTGTTTCTAGATAGTTCTATCTGAAATGGATGGAGATTTACAGAGAATTGATTTACTGAATTCAGCTGATATGAACACCTTTGGTACTATCCAAGCTAACTAAATGTAGTGAAAAGATTGTCTCTTACCTCAGTGGACTCTGAGCTGATGTATATGTTATGAATTAGCTTGGATTCTTGCAATAATTCCACACATGATTGGTTTACTTGCATGAGCAATACTTGCATTGGAAAAGCATGCTTTTTAATATGTTACACTCAGGTGGGTAAGACTCAACTCAAACGAGTTGAGATTTTGGAAGATGTGAGAACTGAACTCAAGCAGTACCCTCTCATGCTATTTGCCAAACCACCTGTATGTTTCCGTCAGACAGTCAGTGTGGAATGGTGGGTACAGTGTTGGACTAGGATCAGAGAGAACTCAGAGGGCATGGAAGTTTACTGGGTGACCTTGAGCCAGTCACTCTCTCTCAGCCCAGCCTACCTCACAGGATTATTGTGAAGATAAAATCGAGGGATGAGTAATGTACGACGCTTTGGGTCCCCATCAGGGAGAAAAGTAGGGGATAGATGGATACAGTGGCAAGTAGCAGTGCCGGGACGACAAGATGTTGTGAAAGCAGTTGGGAGGGGGGAGACATTCAATCCATTCTCCTTTCATACCATGATTCTGATCCATGGTGCTGAAAAAAAATGTGCATTCATGCATCTTCCATAGTATCATGTAGTATGTCCTAAAAAATTGGCCAAGGCTTCAAAGTTAAACTTCAAAGTTAAGAAAAGATTGGCACTTGAAGTTCCTAAGTACATTACATATCAACTCATTCTTCAACCTCCGTTCAACTGAGTATGCTTAAACCCAAGTGTGTACATTTGTGGGACTAGAAACTCCATCTCTTTTCACTGTGAAAACAGTGTTTCCTCAATCAAAAAGTCAGTGTTGTTTAACAGCCAAGAACCTTTTAAGCACAGGATCCTAAAATACACTGACAAAAATGAATCTGTAAGAATGTGGGGCTGTGTCCAGCATGAAAGAAAGTGAAAGGGTGAATGCCTCTTAGTACTTGCACATGAGGAAACTATTTGCCACATCGAAGCACTGCATATATAATGTGCTGTGCAGTAGTAGATATTTAACTCAGAAACAGCTTGAAATCTGTTCCCAAGATCCAGTCTATGCATCAGAAATGTATGTATTAAAATGATGCATAATTCAAGTAGTTAAAATATGCTTTCCTCCTCTATGGAGGCCTTCCTTTGAGAAGGATGTTTTGAAACATGAGTTGCCTAAAGGTGCATTGTATTCAAAACAGTGAGCAGAAAAAAAACAGTTCTTTTCTCCTTAAGGGCTTCATGTGATGGAGCCTCAGAATATTTACAGTTCCTTAGCCATCTTTTAAAAGTTTTGCCCAATAAAGCTGTACCACAATAAAATAAAATAAAATAAAATAAAAATAAAGGAGGGAATATTGATATGACTTTTTTTTCACTACAAGGAAAGAAACATCTCATGATATGTGGTTGTACAAATCCGCATTCTTGTTCATCCATATACTCTACTGTCATGCATCTGGCAAGCTACGTTTTTGGAGTTTATTTCCTAAACAGCTTTGGAAAAGCTATGTGATGAACTAATTAAAGTTCATATGTTTCATATTGACCTCAGTTGGCTGTCCTAAACATTTAAAATGGTAATGAAGATCAGCCTTGAAGTGGTCCTGCATGAATGCCTTGTCAGTGGTTCCAAGGAGAGTCATGATACATTTTTTTTTTGCCATCAAGCCACAGCCAATTTATGGCAACCTTGTAGGGTTTTCAAGGTAAGAGATGTTCAGAGGTAGCTTGCCATTGCCTGCCTCTGCATTGCAACCCTGGACTTCCTTGCTAGTCTCCAATCCAAATGCTAACCAGGACTGACCCTGCTTAACTTCCGAGATCTGATGAGACTGGGCTAGCCTGAGCTATCCAAGTCAGGGCAATATGAGAATACCAGATTTTAATTACAAATAAACAGTTTTCCATTATTGGTTCTTGTAGGTTATCCGGGCTGTGTAACCGTGGTCTTGGAATTTTCTTTCTTGACGTTTCGCCAGCAACTGTGGCAGGCATCTTCAGAGTAGTAACACTGAAGGACAGAGACACTGTCCTTCAGTGTTACTACTCTGAAGATGCCTGCCACAGTTGCTGGCGAAACATCAGGAAAGAAAATTCCAAGACCACGGTTACACAGCCCGGATAACCTACAAGAACCAATGAACTCTGACCGTGAAAGCCTTCGACAAAGTTTTCCATTATGTTTTTGAAAAGTCATAATGCTAAGCTGGAGAAATAAGTTTGACATGTTTATACATTATGAATGCTACCCCAAATAATCTGGGGGTTAGTAAATCTTGCTGTGGTTCCCATAAAATTTTATTAAGATTCACTCTTACTTGAATAAGTATTATACAGTATTGTAATAATTGCCAAGTCACTTTTACTCTCATGAATGAAAGCCATATGTGCACAATTTGTTTTTCTTAACAGTTCCATGTTTTGTTAGTATTGAACACTGCACCTGCAGATGGGGCTGTTTTAGGTTGGGGAAATTGTGCAGGCAGAAGGCTGAAGCCCCTCCTTCCCTGTACCATGATCCTTATCCAAATTGAGTTCCCATGGAGAACTTGAAGATGCTGTCTGACTGTAAGTTCCCAAGGGAGGGGCTGTGGCTCAGTGGTAGAGCATCTGCTTGACATGCAGAAGGTCCCAGGTTCAATCCCCGGCATCTCCAGTTAAAGGAACTAGGCAGGTAGGTGATGTGAAAGACTGCTGCCTGAGACCCTGGAGAGCCACTGCTGGTCTTAGTAGATAATACTGACTTTGATGGCCCAAGGGTCTGATTCAGTAGAAGGCAGCTTCATGTGTTCATGTGTGTTCAAAATCTAGTTTGGATTTGAGATCCTTGGAGATGCCAGGATTGAACTTGTGATCTTACACATGTAAACTTGGTGCTCAGCTAGTGAACTGCAGTCCCTCCCCTCAAATATTATACCCAAACATGAACTTTTTGGCAGTTTCATATTTAATACAACTAAGCAGAGAAAAATAACTTTATTTCTGTTTAAAAAAACACAACATGCACAACATAATGTGACCATGAGCACAATATTTTGTCACAATGAAGGCCTTTCAATTGCAGTGAGTTTTTGACAATACTGAAGGAACAGATCAAACTGACTTAAACTCAAAAGACAGAGGAAAATGACTAATAAAATAATTGTCTACACGCACGCATACACAAACTTATTTGTTTCATGAACGAATCTTTCCCCTCCTTCATTTTCCCTTTACTAACTTGGAGAGGATTTTAAAGGAGAGATATGGAAAGAAATAAAATATGCTTTATATTAAATGTACTAATCTCAACACTTCATCATTCAACCTATCATTAATTCTTAACTTCTAGACTGGATACTTTTAAATTTCACACTGTTCTCAATTTCAGCTGAGAAAATTCTCAGATACTTCTTAAATAATCAGGTTTTAAATTAGCTACCCATAAGAAGAAAGATCTTTGACTTATTTTTAGCTATGTCGAGGTAATTTCACTTAAGCAGCATAAATCAAAGCTTGATTAGCTACTGAAAGTATAATTAGGCACAGTAAAAGAAAATTATCATGTATATGTATATTTTTAACTGTGGCAATGCTCATGGCAGAAGCAAATCCAGCCAAAGAGATTTACTTTTATTTTACTATAACTTGGTATCAAGATTGTTAATATATTGAGGAAATAACTGTTAAATCCAAGCAGATCCAAAAGGATAGCTATATTTTAATGAAAACAACAGAGAACCCAGTAACACTTTAAATATTATCATATTCATCTCAGTATAAACATTTGTGGAATTAGACCCCACTTCATCAGATGTATGAAGTGTAATGTTGTTACATGGAGAGGAATTTTCTTTTCAAAAATTCACTTTTTTAGATATATCCACTGATTTATTATTCCCTTTTTAAAAATAAAAATAAAAAGGGATTTCTCTTTCATTTCTCTTTGTAACTGCAGCAAGTTAACAAATCCAGGGAAGTGCTCTAGCAAGAGGCTAGGAAGGTTTAAGAAGACATTGCCTGTTTCTGAAGAGCATCTTCAGAGTGGAATCCTGAAATTTGGCATAACCTCCCTTCCTGTTCCCCCTTACTTCAAATTTCTCTTTGATAAAAAATAAATTCATTAGAAACAGGCTCCAAATTCCATCACAGAGGGAAAGAAATCTGTTGTTGGATTTCAAGGAGAAATGGGAATTAAGAGAATTTGTCTTAACAATGCCAATGAAGTATTACCCTCAGTTGTGAAGTGTATGTACACACACAGAAACAAAAGGCAGCCGAATGCAATAGCAGTATATTTAGAGTTCAGATATAGACAGGAGTGTTGTGTTATGCAGTCACCGAAAAAAGGGGGGAACAAATTTTCACATGGCCGCCAGAGTGTTCCAATTACAGTTGTGAAGCACCAGAGTTACAATATCAAACCACATTTCACTTTTTGTGAAGTCTAACTTCCAAGGGGAGGGGCCGTGGCTCAGTGGTAGAGCATCTGCTTGATATGCAGAAGGTCCCAGGTTCAATCCCTGGAATTTCCAGTTAAAGGGATTAGGTAGGTAGGTGATGTGAAAGTCCCCAGCCTGAGACCCAGGAGAGCCGCAGCCGGTCTGAGTAGACAATACTGACTTTGATGGACCAAGGGTCTGATTCAGTAGAAGGCAGCTTCATGTGTTCAAGACATGAGCTCCTCAACTAGTTAAAGCCCATTGACAGAACAAAGCCAGAGGAATTTCCTACTATCTGCTTCATCATAATGTAGAACATTTCATTTTCAAAGAGCATTATTTGCTTTTAGCAGAGTCAAGCATGGGGTGGGGACTGTAACTGAATGTATTCGAATACTTGCCTGGAATCCAAGGAGCTTTTCACTCGGTTTAATGTGTCTCTGGAATTCACATTCTACAGGTTGTATCACCTTGATTCCATCTTCATAAAACACATAGAACATATTCCCAATCCCCAGACCTTAGGAACAAAAACATATTTAAAAGAAGAAAATTAAATCATCTGAGTGGGGTGGGAATCATGAACAAAAGCCTTGAATAAGTTTGGCCAGAACCCAATTCATTAATGTCTATGAAGTTCATAAAGACAATCCTATGGGAATTTTTTGTGGCGCTGAAACGAAACTGCAGAGTGATTCAGGATTTCATATTATAGTCCCTTGGAGAAACTCAATGGTTTTATGAATATCAATCTGGAAACACAGGACACACTTTGAAAGAAACGGTGTGGAATTCTTTTTCGTCCTGGGATCAAACGAAAGTAATCCCTTATATTTTCTCATTGTTATATGTGAGGGCTAAAATAAAGCATTCGTGGGGTGTTCCAAGAGGTGGAGCCAACATTACTCAGCTTCCAAACCCTTCGCCCCATGAATGCCTCCTTTAGCTGTGGCGTTGCTACGCCACCTTTTTTGATGGTATAGCTCTGTGGGGGCATTTTCATTTTTTATTGTAAAAATACTTTTTTTCTGTCCTTTCGGTGGCCAGGAAGCCTCTGAGGAAGCAGTGCAATGGCACCGGTCCCAATTGACATGGATGTACCCCCCCCTTCAGGAATGGGCTGCCTGGCACCCAATGCAATATTAACAGCAGTACAATAAAACAGCAGCATAAAAACATATAATTAACTAATATTTTTTTAAAAAAATAACCTTAACAATTTAAAAAAATTAAAATTTAAAATGGTGCTGTAGTATTGATTCCCTCCCTTTAATCTAGATTAGCAGGTTAGAGAGGGAATCACTCTCAATCAGTGCAAGGTTGGTCCTGGAAAAGAGATAATGGGGATGCCTAAAAGACAGCAAGGATGCATGAGATCTAATTTAGCCCAGCAAAGGAGACCAGCTGGTGTAAACTGTTGCTATCCTCAACCATAGGCCTGGTGGAACATCTCTGTCTTACAGGCACTGCAGAACTGAGTTAATTTGCATATAATTTACAGTTACATCCAATATAACATTGGGGGGCTGTCTTCCTTGTGAGTAAATATGGTAATACCTTTTATTAGGGCCAACCAAAACAAAACAAAATATGTGCAGGCTTTCAAGTGTGACCCAAAGTCGTACAGTCAGCTTCTAGGTTAAACAGGGATTTGAATCAGGTCTCTTCAGTCAAAATCCAACTTTCTAGCCCCTGTACTACAGCTCTAAATCACCTTATCAATGATGATGTTTTTTTAAAAAAATAACAGTTCTCTGATCGTCTTGCACACTCAACATTGATTTTATATGCTTCACATTACTAGTAGTATATTGTAATATACAGCAGTGAGTACTGCAGGCTTCCTTCCCTCACATGCACACTTCCCAAGTTAATATTCTACAGAAAAAAATACATTTCTTTGTCTCACCAAGTAATCAAACAGCCACAATTCTTTGTTATTTGGGGAGTTACACAAGACAACACTGTTGGCAAACAGGAAGGAGTCCCACCTTTGGGTCAACATTCTGACTGAAGTCAAGTTGATTGGCTGAATGATTCATATCAGCAACAGCCCAAGTGAACAACCCTGTTCACATGTTACAGTGAACAAGCATGCATCTGTTTGCAAGAAAGAGCCCCATGTTCACTTGACAATTGAAACCGTTACCGTACTTACATACATGAGAATTACTCAACACTGCAGCCCCACAGTAGCTCTGGGCAGACAATCTGCCTGCACACCCCTCCCCATCAGCAACATTTGGAAAGCACTGATCATGGGGAGGGGGCACACGTGGGCATTTCCTTCGCATGTTTGCCCCATGCCGATGACATGGCAATTGCACAAAATCAGGGGCAGGGCCAGCATGCCCATGTCTGTTATCCCTCCCTGTTAGGTGAGACAGTGTACAGATGGGTCATCTGTACTGGGCTAGTATAAAGAAAAATAAATGATACATTGTACACATATTGTACATATGTGGTCATGGTAACTTGTGAACAGGGCTCAAGGATAATGGTTCATTCTCATACTTTGACAGTGTATCTGTAGAGAGTTTTGGCAAGTTACAAGTGTAGGGCTCTTGTTAAATAAAAGCAACAGGCAGGGGAGGAAGGGACCAAAATTTTAAGATCCTGCAATCAAGCATTTTTTTCCTACAAAAATAATTAGGTTTATGTGTTATTATTGACAATGACTTATTATAAAAGAGAATTAAGAGTAAAAGGTTATTTACAAAGCATGAGAAAGAAAAGAAATAATTAATATAATTCTATAGCTACTGACTGCTAGCAAGAGATTTAATATACACATGAGACAAGTAAATTATTACAGAATGGGGAAATATATTAGTACCTTCCTCTCTCCACAGTATGTTTGCAACTGCAGCATGTAAAGAGAGAAAAGAACAGAAAACACAGATGAATATGAAAAAAATCACATGGAATGGCACATCAGTTTTTACAGTAATGAATATGATACAAGTTTGTCTTACAAAATAACTTTCAAAGCATTATATTCAATCTAATTGCTTAGGACTTCTAGTCACATACAAACTTGATATTTACTGTGTGAAATCACCCATTTGGGGCATGTTTCAAGGAAGAATATATTTTGTGTAGTACAAAAAAAACACAGTTGTTTTCATTTAGATTTTTACCTGAAATACCATTAATAGCTATGGATGTCTGAGCTATGGTTATTCTGCTGTCCACTGACTGAACAACAAGATCTGGAGATTAGTATTTCAGTGCAGTGAACAGAAGCAAAACACTTAAAAATATATCTGAGTTGTGCATTTAAATAACACTTCCATTTCAGTACTGAACATACATGGTTCCTTTGAAGCTTCCATATTTCTGACTGACTTCAAAAAGCAAAGTTGAGGAAAATAATTTGCTGAGGCAAAATAATAATGACTTTTTACCTTATTTACATGACAATATTTGAATCCAGTTAACTGAATTTCGGCTTGGACATTTAAGATATTATATTCTAATAGTGAAGTTGGTCAAATCTTTGGATATTTAAATCCAGTGACTGGAGATATGAAGGGGCAACTCAGATCTTTCCACAAACTAAAAAGGGCTCAGGTTTGCCAAAAAATGTGAATCTTAAAAAAGAAAAAAAAATGTTGTTTTTTTTAAAAAAGAATGCTAAAAGGAGTGCCTGTAGGTTTAAGCAATGGGTTTCCTCAGTGGCTGTTGCTAGACAACCACAATGTTACAAGGCTAGGTTCTCTCAGTAAAAGCAAAAGGGAGACAGACCCTTTCCAGGCCCATTTTGGCTGTTGAGGAAGGGCCCTTTAGGACAGGCCTGATTAGGGTTGCCAGCTCCAGGTTGGTAAATTCCTGGAGATTTTGTGGTGAAGTCTGAGGAGGGGGGAGAGGCCTCAGTTGGATATAATGCCATAATGCCATACTCTCCAAGCCATTATTTTCTCCAGGGGAACACACCTCTATCATCTGGAGTTCAGTTGTAATTCTGGGAGATCTCCAGGTGCAACCTGGAGGTTGGCAACACTAGGTCTGTAAGCAATCTCTGGGTGACTTGGTACCACCCAAGTTGCATGACTCAATTAGGCCTAGCTGCTTGCTACAATTCAACAGCAGCCACCTTATGAACCCAGTGTGGTGTAGCAATTAGAGTTTCAGAACAGAGTCGAGAAACCTAGGTTCCAATCCCCATCTTGCTGTGGAAGGTTCACTGGGTGATTTGGGGCCAGTCACATACTTTCAGCCTAATCTACCTCACAGGGTTGTTGTGAGGATAAAAAGGAGAGAAGAATAATGTAAGCTGCTTTGGTCCCCACTGTGGAGAAATGTGGGATATAGATCAAGAAAGTCACAGCTCTCAGTTTGTTTGCAAGACCTAAGCAAAGCTGTTCAGTTGGATGTTCAGGAGGTCATTAATTCATAAGGTCGCCATAAGTTGGAATCAACTTGATGGCATAACACACACACACATACACACAAATATATTGTACTGAAACAGAAATGCTGCCTGCTGACACTCATTTAGTTGGCGGGTGGAAGCAGGCTGGCCCAGAAGCGATGACACAGCCCGGGGGTGATGCATTCACCCAAAAACTCTATGGAAACCATACCGTTTCTATGCAAGTGTTAGAGTGTTGCCCCAATGCGAAGCCAGTGCTTCTGGGTTATGCCAGAAATGATGTCATCATGCAGCGATGAAGATTGTTGCCCACCACCTGCAGTAAGTACCTCCCCCCTCTCCATATCCTACCGATTGCCATGCCTAGCAACCTTACTTTATGCATATGCGGGTATAACTTTAAAAGCTAGCAAACATAATTTACAAAGAAATGATGTAAACAACAATTGTTGATTATGAGATGCAACAGAGAAGTTTCATTAAAGGTGCATAATGCCCTGTGGAAGAAATTTAGATAATAAATCAGAATCACAAAAGCTTTTAGACTTGTATTATGCTGAAGGCAACGGAGATGTGTAGTTGCATCTGATGGCCATAAACCAGGAAAGTCAGTAGCATTCAGATCACATAACCCTTTCTGAAGGTGATAAGACTCTGACATGCAAAAAAGGCCCTGGTGTTAGAAATTGATCTATTTAATGGTAAGGAAAAGGCACATTATTTTTTAAACGCAGCCTCAAGACACATAATGCAGAAACCAGATAATTTTCAGCTTGCTGTGGGTGAACACATGAAAGGATTTATAGAAGTTGTTTCATAGATTGTGACAGCATCACAGCTGCTGAACTGGGTAACATGGGAAACTGTAACTGATGTTAAAGAATAAAAAATGCAGGATAAAATATTAATCAGGCATCAAATATTTAACTCATCTGTAAATTACTGAAAAATCATTGGGTGACAAACTTCCCTATCTGTAGATTAACAAGCAAATAATGGACTGTAGATCACTCGCAGTGGAACAAAATATTTTGGAGGACATTCTAAACTGGAGCAATTTGATAGATTAGATCTTTACTGCTAAACAATAAGCTTTTGAACATTATACTTTTAATACAAATAAATATAGATTTTTTTTAAAAAATAAAATGAATTATGTTTGTTTGCAAAACTGCTCTTTGCAGTCTCTGAAAACAAATCATGCACCTGAGTCCTGACCCTGGAACCAGCACTGCAACAGTGTTGGCATTTCATCTTTGACCTTCTTAAAGTAATGATAATATGTCATTCTATCTCTGTATATAAACCAATTCCAAGGATTCTATTCTCAGCTAACATCATACCGAGAAACAGTATACAAGGTGTGAAGAGACACATGGTCCCTGTTCCAGTTCAAAACTCAGTAAAGGCACTGTCATGTCATGTCATATCTCTTGAGAGCCGGTGTGGTGTATTGGTTCGCGTGTCGGACTAGAAGTAGAATCTGGGAGACCCAGGTTTCAATCCTCACTTTGTCATGGAAGCTCACTGGGTAACCGTGGACCAGTCACACACTCTCAGCCTAGCCTATCTTACAGGGTTGTTTGAGGATAAAATGGAAAAGAACAATGTAAGCCACTCTAGGATCCCATTAGAGAGAAAGGCTATGTATACATGAAGGAAGGAAGTAAAACTATACAAAATGTGATTTTGGAAATTTCAAGATACAAAGAGTTCAATAGGCAGAAAGGAGAATAGATCGTCAATATATTCTATACAGTTCAACAATCGAAGTGTCAAAAGCCATGTTCTGTATTCACCTCACTGATTGTTTCTGCATCTCCATTTCTAGGATTTGGGTGAAGGCAAGACACATATATGCCTCACTTCCATAGTTAGAGGCAGTGTTCCTTGCTCTGACATCTCTTCTCTTAATGGAATTGATACCAGAAGAAGAAGGAGTTAGTCATGATTCCTCTGTTGCTGCTTCAGGTTAACCAAAACCAGCACTGATGTTTTGATTAATAAGTTCTATTATATGCTGGGAATATTTTTCCCATCAGTGGTTAATGAGTGAATACATGTAGAAGGAGCCTATACAGCATTTTTTTTAAAGTCTTGTTTTCCCCCCTCTCTTCCATGACAACTAGTGGAGAGGCCAATTCCTTATCACTCTGGCAGTGAATGCTGCAGGGGTACAGGGACTCAGAGCCCTCTTATACCCAGACACTAAGGTTATTAGGATAACAAAATGAACAATGTTTCAGTGATAACTGGAGAAAAAGGAAGCAGAATAAAATTAATTCCCAGAACAAAATTATCAGAATAAAATTAGTCCCCCTGCAGGCTATAAGGCTTACAAGTGGACTTCTTTGAGGGCTGGCTCAAGGGCTTTCTGTGTTCTAGGTGGCTGACCCAAGTTCCTCTCCTGCTAACCTGCCTGGGTGCACCCTGAGCCACAAATTGGCTGAGCAGCTTAGGGCGCACTTACCCACTGATGCAGCCAGAAAAAGTGAAACTGGTGATGGACAGCTGCATAATGATGAATTGTCCCGGTCGTAGAACCTTGCACGACAGGAGATTCAAAAAGAAAAAAAACCCCAGAGAATTCTACAGTTGGCAGTTGAGAGAGACCATTATAAACTGACAGTTGATAAGTGACTGTTGACATGGACAGTTGAAGCTTGTAGCTAGAGTGAGAGGAACACAGTTGTTTAGGATCAAGAAGGATCCTGTGTGTGAGTAATTTGAGTGTCCTTCCCTGAGGGAAATAGCTCCTAAGTGAAGAGGTGATCCCTAACCAGTTTTAAGAAAGAAAACTGGAAAAACTGTGGGTTTTTTCCTGACTCAAAAAATATTTGAAATATTGGTTCAAGAAGCTTAAGTGACTGCCAAGGGTTCTCAATCTCAGTGTATGTAAAAAAGTATCAACACCTGTCTGTGAAATACATCAGATACATCCTGATTACAAAATATGTAATGTTTATAAATATAGTAAGTTTCTTCATTCCTGTTATTGTTTAACCTGCCAAGTTTATTTTCTGGAACCTTCCTGCAAACCTGACTTTACCTTTTCCCCAAAAGAGACAAAACAGTTCTGAGTTTTTATTTCACTAATCCTCTTTTGTGCCATATTCTAACATATAAAGAAAGTTTTTGGTAGATCCATCTTAAATGTGGGGCAGGAAAACAACAAGAGACAAACTATAAGTGTCAGTAGTGATGGTGGGGGTTGGTGAGGAACAATAAATAAAACATGAGGAGTTCCATCATAAAACCACTTCCAGCCGATGTTCTAGGAATCCCTGAAATCTCTACGACAAAGATGATGGAGATTTGGGGAGTTCTTAGAGCACTGCCCAGAAGTGGTGTCATTTCCAGATTTGATACACTTCCCCCCAATTATTCTAGCTGCATTGGGGGCAAGTGGAGCCAGCCAGCTGGCTGGATAACCAGTTTCATAGAGTTTCAGTTTAAAACTAAATTTCACTTCTGAATGACCCCTTTAAAGCTGGGTCATTACATTGAGGTTTCCTGAGTGAAACTATGCTAAAATATATGAAAACTAAATTTGTCGGCATGTTTGGGCACATCTGCTTACTGTTCTGACAACTATATGTGTACACTAGACAGATAAATAAATATATTACAACAGAGAGAGATATTCACTGTTCCAGTACCAAGAGGAATGTCAAGAGGGCTTCTGATTACCATCTTTTGTTAAAATCTTACCAAGCTGTCAAAGAAGCTTAACTCATGACTTCACTGAGACATAAATGTAACAACTGCATGACAAAGTGCTTTCACTGTGTTTTTCATTTACTTTAATCTTGAATTTCCATTTTGATGATGAATCATTATCATCTAGGAGTACTGGCTTCTCTCGGGAACAGCAATGTGCCAAGAGTGTGCTATCTGCAAGAAACTTTGAAATAAATTATACCTTCCATTTTCTACTGAAGCTTCAGCTCAGACTATTTATTTTCTTTTATTCTTGCTAACAGCAACAGGCATCCCATCGTCCACTAAGGGTCTTATCCATCACTCTATTTTCTTGTCTGTTATGAAACATGTATATTAATCTCCCACATGTGACTCTGAAGGTTATTAAATCTTAAGACATCTAATCTCAAATTTAAAGTGTAAGTGTAACATAAACGCTTTGAAGATTTGTTTCATGTTAACAGTTTCATTCCAGTAAATTTCATCTTCTGGTTTGTTGTTGGTGCTATTGAAGAAATCCAGGGCAAGAGAAATGGAACCTATGCATCTTTTACTTCAGCGCAGCCTTAGCAAGATATGAGAACCTTTATCATACTCAACAAAAGCCTAGCCCTCCCAAGACCTTCTTTAGGGACAAGTAAATGATTCATGTGCTATAAACAGATACCTCTAGGGCTCTACTGGGAAGGTATGTCAAGCCTGCAGAATATACTGTGATAGCTTTTTCAGTGTGCACTGCTGTACATTTTGAAGTAGATGTAAGATTCCAAACACAGGTGGTCCAAAATTGAATTACAGTACGAATGAATTGCTAAACGTTGTATTACTATATGACACAGCCTATAAAGTAAACCTATCAAAATATCCATAGAGCATTGGGGTAGACCTCCAGTGGCAGGAGCAGAGGTCCCCCCACTCCCGGAGACCACTGTATGTTTGCCAGGCAGAAAGGGAACAGGAGCAGCTACTGATCCAGGGGTAGGATGGAGGAGAGAAGCTGCAGTGGCTCATGGGGTAGCCTGTCAGGCACATTTGGCCCTACACCAACCAACTAGGGCGGAATAAGCATAGGGCATCTTCCCAGGTGAAGCCACTAATACCTTCGGGACAAAGAAACAGCTGAGGTGTGAAGGGGTGGGACAGTGCAAAGATATTCTGGGGTGGGACTTAGAAAGAGCCATAAGGTGCAGACTGGGGCTGGCAGAATGGAGACAGGGACACAACTACTTCTCTCCCAACTAAGAAACATGTAAGTTAATTGCTGTAAGTAAAAACAAAGAACCCTGCTGGGGGAAGTTGCTGCAACTGGCCAGGCTCATGTGTGTTTCTTGCCTCGGCCTCTCTGATATAGAATGTTGTCCCCTCCCCAGACTGCTTCGGCCAGCCATGCTGACAACCAGTGGCCACATTGTGGGACATGGTAACAATACTGGTCACATGCATCTTGGGAACCTTGATTTCCCTCTCCCACACCAATTTTCTCCGCCTCAGCTAGAAAAACAGGGCATAAATATCCAACAAATAGTTTGGTCACTGAGGCTTTTTATGCATGGGTTGTTTCTGTTGCACACACCCCCCATTACTACTTTGGAGCTTTGTTTTCATTATGCATGTCTTTCCCGACCTTTACAAGTCACGTCACTCTCTCCCCACGTTTTCTGTATACTGCTTCTGATGGCATCCAAAAAACACAGGGAAGATACAGGGAGAGACCAAAGTGACTTCTAAAGGTCAGAAAAGATGGGCATAATGAAAATGAAGCCCCAAAGTAGTAATCGGGGGGTGGGGGTAATCACCACGAAAACAACGTGTGTTTAAAAGGCCTGAGATACTGAGCATTCATGATTGCTTTGGCCTCCTGCGCCCCAGTCCAGGCAAGGTCTCCATAAATGGGACCAAAGGAGTCAGAAGCTTCCTCTTGTTGGAAAAAGAAGAGTGGAATTTATATTATTGTTCTCTGTGACATGAGAATGAACCAGACAAATTAAATCTTGTAAGTTTCTTTGTTTCATTTCAGCAGGGCAGAATTAGACACATGCTTTAAGTTTCCCACTAAAATCAACGGGAATGAGTTCAAAGTGCTTAACTTTGGCAGGACTGTATCCCATATTTACAACGACAACAGAATGTCTACCTTCTGGTTGAGAGAACACATTAGAGAAGCAGATACAGTACTTGGCACTTTTAATAGCCACGTTCTAGTAATTTATGACGGAAATCAATACAACTTTTCAGATTTACAAGTCATGTTTTAATCTTTTCCCATGACCGTCATTTTAGTTCTGATTTCTCTGAGGCAAACCCCAGAAATCAATCAAATGTGAAGCTCGTGGCAACTGCCTGCTTGTTTCTTTTATGAACTGAAGCACAGCTACAAGAAAAACGTTAGAGTTATTGGGAATGAACTTTATAGTAAAAGAGACCCACTGTGGGGAGGTCCTTACAGGTGATTTATGTTCTCATGTGCTGGCTGGTGATGTTCTAAATTAGCTTGATAGATGGAAAGGAAGGGACTGAGAGACTGAAGCAATTTTTTCTGGTGTTTTGTTCTGTCTTTGCTTGACTTGGGGAGGGAAGGAAGGAAGGAGCCCAGGTGGTGGCAGCGAGGAGGAGGAGGAGGTTGGGGCCCGGGGGGGAGGGGAAGCAATGTTTGATTCAAAACTCTGCATGGGGGGTTATTGGCCATTTATGAATGGGAGGTTTTTGCCTTGGATTTGCCACTTAGATGCACATTTTCCCATCCAGATTCTCAAAACTCTGCATGGGGGGTGTCGCGCACTCTCAGGTATGGCTGCACCTTCCAGAGGAGCTTCTCCTGTCGGGGCCCTGCCTGTCCTGGCCAACGCCCCTCTCCTCGCCTGCTCTTTCCCTCGTCCGCCAACTGCTTCCTGATGGTTGCTGGGGTTGGAGCTGCGCTGAACCGCCTGCCGCTCTGGTGCCTCCCTCTCCCAGCGTGCTCCCCCCTCCGCCGGCCAGCTGATGGGCGGGCTTGTTTGGCCTCTCCCCAGGGACCCAGCTGGCCAGTTCTCCCGCTTGCCAGCTGACGAGCGGGCCTGTCGGTGATTGTGGGGGTTTCTGGCCCACCCCCCTGGACGCTGGGAGGAGGCTCTAGCCGGCTGCAGTTCGCCGCCTCTCCCGACTGCTCTCCTGGTGAGTGGAGGCTCGAGGGCTCTTCCCTCTTCCCCTGGGGGTTGGCGCTGGGGTCGGGGTTGGTCCTGACAGCCCGGGGAGCCCAGGCGAGAGGGCGACCTGGGACAGGGGGTTATTGGCCATTTATGAATGGGAGGTTTTGCCTTGGATTTGCCACTCAGATGCACATGTTCCCCAGCCAAATTCTCCAAACTCTGCATGGGGGGGGGGGTTATTGGCCATTTATGAATGGGAGGTTTTGCCTTGGATTTGCCACTCAGATGCACATTTTCCCCATCCAGATTCTCAAAACTCAACAATAAGAGTTTTGAGAATGCAGTTGGGGAAAATGTACACCTAGAGCAGCAAATCCAAGGCAAAACCTCCCATGCATGAATGGTTGTTAAAAGGCATTGAGGAAAGGGGGGGATGAATTATCCAAGTCAGCGTGTGTATTATTAAGTTTATTAAGTTAATAAACAGTGTACCTACCTATATAGTTTAAGTTTAAGAAATTTGGCTCTCAAAAGAAATCTCAATCGTTGTACTATTGATATTTGGCTCTGTTGACTAATGAGTTTGCCGACCACTGCATTAGATAGAATACTGTTGCACAGGATAACAGCTGTTGTAGAATTTCTGAGTTTGGCCAGGGTGGAGTCAACATGAATTTATTTTTACCTACCAGAAGGTATGTTTGTCAAATATCATTATTGTGTAAGGCTTACAGTTATTGTGTAGCAATCCATTTCATCAGAAACTATTAATCTCATTTACAGTGCTGCGCCGGCGTTTGGGCCCCCCGCACCGGTGCCCGGGCTACTTATGCTGGCATTAGTGGCTCCAGTGCCAGAGTGGAGGCCCAGATGCCAGTTGCTGGGCCACCCCGGAACACCGGCAGGCCCATCTGCCGGCATTCCGCCAGCATTCCAGGGGGCATTCCGGGAGGAGGAGCTGCCTGTAGGTAGCTTCCTCATCCCTTTCACCCTGGGTAGGCCGGTGGGGAGAAGAGCAAGGCTGCACCAGCTTTTTTGCTCTTCTCTATGGGGTGAAAATATTTTTGGCGGCCAAGAAACCAGTATGGAGGAGGCTCAGGAATGCACTGTTAGACTTTGTTAATCCTATATCCTCTTGCAATTCCACACCGAGACAACATGACAGAAAGACTGTCATCCAAAGAGAGATGGCAGCTATGATATCTACCTGGAGGAGGTTACTAAATATATCAAGTGGTATTTTACTCATCAACCAGATGTCATTTGTGATTATTGACTAGCATCCTATGTTATTAAATATTCTTAGAATCAATGCATCAGGAGATACTACTAATGTCAGTCATCATGTTTAAATATATATAGCTGCATGACAAAGATAGTGTGAATCTAGTAAGATTCATTTTTTCCTAGGAAAGAAAGAAAAGAAGTGGCAGAAGGGGGAATATGATAAATGAATTCTTAACTCAAAGGTAAATAATTTACTCAGTTTTGAGGATAATATCAGAAATGTCCTCATATCTTTGAACTTTATCTCTGAAGTCATCAGAACTAGAAAACTTGTTTAAAATGCTCTTGTGAAAGTTTTGACAAGAACCACCAACCAAAGCCAATTCTAAAGGAAAGTTAATTTATATTAGTAGAAGGCTATGATGTGACATATCATTTTCAATGTAAAAAGATTTTCTTAGATTGGAAGCATTTACTCATGCAACCTGAAAAAATGTACTACTATTTCTGCAGTTTTTGAGAATAACAACTGTTATTGTTTCTGCTAACCAAGCCCCTCAAACATTTATAATCACTTCCTTCTATTTACTAGGAAATAATGTTAGGAAAAGTTGAAGGCAACAAGAAAAGAAGAAGTCCTGACATGAGATGGATTCTATAAAGGAAGCCACCGTCCTCAGTTGGCAAGACCTGAGAAAGGTTGTTGACTTTTTGGAAGCCACTGATTCATAGGGTTGGCATGAGTCTGAAGTGACTTCACGGCACTTAACACATACCACACATAATTATTTGCAAAGTTATCATGCATTATCTTATTTTTCATGATACAAAAATATTAACCTGGATTAACAACTAGTGATCTTTTCCAGGAAAATGATTTTTACAAAATAACAAGTGGGGACCTGCAAGAAACTTGTGGGAGCAGCTATTCCATTCCCCCACATTTGCTTTCTCTCTTCTCCCCCTGGAGTTGGCAACCAAATATATTTCGTACCCAACAGCCAACCTACCTTTATCTGTCCCTTTGTCTTAAGAAGAAGAAGAGGAAAATGAAGAAGAAAATTTGTTTTTTATATGTCAACTTTCTCTTACCACTTAAGGAAGAATCAAACTGGCTTACAATCACCTTTCCTTCCCCTCCCCTAAACAGACACCCTGTGAGCTAGGTGGGGCTGAGAGAGTGTGATTAGCCCAAGGTCACTCAGCTGGCTTTGTGTGTAGGAGTGGGGAAACAAATCCAGTCCACCAGATTAGCCTCCGCCCAGTCATGTGGAGGAGTGGGGAATCAAACCCAGTTCTCCAGATCAAGCTCCACTGTTCCAAACCACTGCTCCTAACCACTACACTATGCTGATTCCCATCTCCCCCCACCCTCCGCAACCTCTTCTTTGGAAAATTACAGTCTTTCTCCACATTGAGGAGCTGCACACTGAAAGCAGCTTTCATTAGTCTCCTCTCCTGCTTTTTATCTGCACAACAACCCTGTGACATAGGTTGGGCTGAAAATATGTGACTGGCCCAAAATCACCTAGTGAGCTTCCACAGCAAGATGGGTATTTGAACCTGGGTCTGCAGACCCTGCTCTCATGCTCTAACCACTACACCACACTGGCTTTCATAGGGTGGCTGCTGTTCACCAGTAGGAAGTCATGTGGTATCAAGTCACAGAGGTTGATGCCAGGCCTAGGATTGCAACTTCCAGGTGGAACCTGGAGATCTCCCAGAATTACAACTGAGCTCCAGACAACAAAGAAAATGGCTGCTTTGGAGGGTGGACTCTATGGCATTATATCCTGCTGAGGCCACTTCCCTCCCCAAAGCCTGCCCTCCACAGACTTCATCACAAAATCTCCAGGAATTTCTTAGCCTGGAGCTGGCAACTCTAGGCCTGGCCCCAATGAATCCTCCCTCAAAGGTCAAAATAGGCCTAGAAAGGAGCCTGCCCTCTACTCCTGCCGTGGAACACCAATCAAGTTGTGTGATATTTTCTAATTTATTTATTTCACTTATAAATTCATGCTGGCACCTGGGACACAATTTTTGCTGATGCCTAGAAATCATCTGTTTTCTACCTGTTTGCATCTAGTTTGTTTTACAATATGTTCCAACACATTCCTGACAATGAAGGCAGCCATATGAATGAATAGGTTCAAATTTCAATGTACCCTTTGTTTAAAGCTAGAAATTTCTAATGTTTTCATGGAATTCCATGATTAAAAAAAATAATTTTAATAATTCCAAATTGTTCTTCCAGCAGTTTGGGACAGAATTCATTTAAAGACTAGGAGGGTCCCAAATGTGGTGCCCACTTTTACTAGCATGTCTAAGTGTTTTTAGAAAGAGGACAGGGACTGGAGGGGTTTTTGACCAGAAAGGCTTCTGTCTGGCGATTGGGGATCTAACTGGCTTTGCAGATTTTTTTACAGTTGCATCAGCATCAGCTGCCACCACAGCACAAGGAATTTCACTGCGTGACTGCAGATAAGCTGTGTATATGACAAGGCAATATTTAAAACAATATTTTAAGTTTAAAAGGCATCTTGTTAGAAACAGTTTCTGCCTGAAATGTTGAAAGGATACTATTAGTTATGCATTAATGGATACTATTAGTTATTCATGACCACATTTTGTGGTTGGCTCCACCTTATGTGGCAGCCATTTTGTAGTTGGCTCTGCCTATAGCAGCTGCCATTTTGAAGTTGTGCCCACCACCCTGTGGCAAAATTCCAAAGGTACAGGCAGGAAAAGGTTGAGGACACCTGGACTAGGATTGAAATCCCATCAAATAGCCTAACTGAACCTGCAACAAATCTCTTATCTACAGTTTGGTTTGCCCTGACTTGGATAGTCCAGGCTAGCCTGATCTTATCAGATCACAGAAGCTAAGCAGGGAAGATCCTGACAAGTATTTGGATGGGAGACCTCCAAGGAATACCAGGGTTGTGATGTGGAGGCAGGCAATGGCAAACCATCTCTGGATCTCTTGCCTTGAAAACCCCATCAGGGGTCACCATGTCAGATGTGACTTGACGGCAAACAACAAAACAAAAACAGATGGGTTATAACTATGTGTTTAAGACTGTGTTTTAACTCAGACTGAATATTCTCCCTCCCTCCCCCCATGTAAACTCACACACAAAGCTATAATTTCTTTTTGCCAGTCCAACTTTTTAGAGGCTGTTATTCATTGTAAGCAACTGCAAATATGCCAAACTGATTCTTACACAGAATATTCTGGGAGACCAACATGGCCATTTTCCCTGCCATATGAAGTTGGAATGCAAAACATTCTCCCCAAGTAACAGGTTGATAAAATGCTTCTTATACATTGATTTCTTCTTTAGCTGTGAGATGACATAAGAAATGCTACATACGGGTCTTTCGAGCAGAATCCTCCACAAAGAGTGAAGAGATGTCTTCATCCACTCCTGCTTCATTCTTCGCAATGCAGGTGTAAGCCCCTGTATCTTCATAACGCACATTGCTAATGTGAACTTCACTGCCATTTGCTGCTCACAGAAAAAGAAAGCAATACATGAGTGACTATGTTAGTTTTGTTCTTGTGCTTTCAAGATTACACATGTAAGCATCTGATTTAACCCACCAATTTAAACTGTTTAGCCTTTCTGGCAGTGTGTACTAGAGCATACCAAACTTGTCCAAAGATATTTGGTAGCTGGTGGGATGTGTCATTTTTTTTCTGGTCTTATGATTTTTATAGCAAAAAAAAAAAAAAAATTCTGCTTCATTGCCAACATAAGCATCACACAACAGCCCAACTAATACATTTCTGATCTCAGACACAAGTATGCATGCATGGGGAGTGTTCTTTTGTGATACAATATATGAGAAGGCTGTTAAGGAAATAGTTAGAGGTCTGAAGTCTATAAAATTAGCAACTGAAACTTGCTGAGCAGAACCTTCCCCCTCCAGCCCTATGATCCACCCCACAAAATGTTGTTCTAAGGGTCCACAGACCCTCATTAATAGGATAAGGGGCAAACTAAGGATCTGCAGTGGGAGAAATAAGTGGAAATCACCCCTTTCCTTGATAGATACAAGACAATGTAGTTTTTGAAGAACAGGAAATTACCATTTGCACTCTGAGTGGGCACCAATGGTTTTCTAAAACTATCACAAAACAAAACAGTAATTGTACAGTACAGTACATATTGATATATTCTTCCTCCTTCCAATATGGTATTCTAAAGTGAAAGAACTTGTCCTACACTTCATTTCCCTTTCCTTCTTAATTTCAAAAGGGTTGGTTAGGGGATGTTTTTTGTTGTTGTTTGTTTTTTGAAGTTTAGCATTTCTGTTGTGTTCTTTGTGGTTGGTGGAGTTATTGTGTTGTGCTCCTGTTTGTTTGAGTTGAGCCATTTAATTGAGATTCTTGTAAGGTTTTAAATAGAGGCTACTTTTAATAAGGGTATGTTACAAACTGGTTAAAAAAGCTCAAATTATATTTCAGCATAGGCCTTGTGTTCATCCCTAATTAGGTCAGTGCTTGGCAATTAAAAAGAGACAAGTTAGTCACATAGTGATTAGCATAGATTAACTGTAAAAAAATTAGTTGAAACCAGGCAGTTTTAGAAAAAATCGTGCTTTAGGCTGTCCTATAGTTTTGTTTTTCAGAAGGGAGCTCCTGAATTCTTGAAACGGAATAGAGTGCTCATTCCAGAAGAGCAAGGAAAAGTTTAATACAGTTCATTTAAACTTTTTAAAAAAGTTTTCCAATTCCATTTCAAGGATAGTTTCAATTAAACCTTTGTCAATTTGATTGGCAGAATCTCTCCCATCCCTAATGCAGTTCCAAATCTACCTGCACTGAAATGCCTTGACTGAACCCTAGTAGCTGTGAAGCACAGGGCGATGTTGGAGGTGGTGTTCACTCAGTCATCAGCCACCCCAAACCAAAATTGCATGCTGAAAATAATACAGCTGCACCACAACTGTTCTTCCTCTTGTTGAAGATGAAAAGGATAGAGTAGGATAGAGATCTGTGTGTCAAACAGAAATCAGCAGAACCCAGAGGAGCACCATAAATAATGAAGCTAATCTGAATGTGTAATACTTCTTTGCAGGGGTGGGAGGTGGGAAGAGGAGAACTAGTGATGAAGGGCAGCTGCAGCACCTAAGGCTCCTCCTCTGAGGCAGTGATGGTGTGCAGACTAATGAGAGAGGAGGATCAGGCTGCACTCAATACCCCCTCCCTCTCACTTTCTCAGACCTTCGTTGGGGAAGTGATGGTATGTATGTTTACCACTGGATTACCCCTGGTTCTGCTGGGTTTGCAAAAGTGCCCTCCCTCCACGTTTAAGATTGTTGTACTGGGCTTCTGTGGATTGTCCTTGGTTCTAAAAAAACAAAACCCCGTTGGAATCCTCTGGTCTGACATTGGTTCTGTTGCGGTTGCACTGCCACAGTGACCCTGGGTTCTTCTGGGCTTCTGAGAATTGGTTCTTTTGGACTTGGAAAAGTGCCCCTCCTGTGCTTAAGATTGTTGTGCTGGGCTTCTGTGGATTGCCTTTGGTCTTAAAAAAAACCTGCTGGGATACTCCGGTTTGACATTGGTTCTGTTGGGCTTGCACTACCACTCTGGCCCTGAGCTCTGCTGGGCTTCTCTATTGGTTCTGCTGGGCTTGCAAATGTATCCCCTTGCTTGAATTTGTTCTGCTAGGATTCTCTGGTTTGACATTAGTTCTGTTGGGCTTGTGTTGGTTCTTGTGATGAGAGGCATTGGCCTGTTGTTGCTGCAGGCATACCTCTTTGCTTTTGCCCTTGAGAAAAAGGCTGTGTTTTCCCCCATTGGAAACAATGAAGGATGGATGGGGACACCTTCTTTGGGGACCCATAGAATTGGACCCCCTGACCCAATTTTCTTGAAACGTAGTGTTCTTCTATGGACAAGCACCAGCAGCTCTGCAGCAAATTTAATGCCTCTAACTTAAAAACAAAACAAAACAGCCCCCCTTTCCCCATTGGCTATCATGGAGCTGAATAATTTCAGCTTCCCAAATAAAACATGAATCCAAATACCATACTGGTATTGAATTTGGATTGCCCTGACCTGGATGGCCCAGGCTAGCCTGATCTCGTCAGATCTCAGAAGCTAAGCAGAAACAACCCTGGTTAGTATTTGGATGGGAGACCACCAAGGAATACCAGGGTTGCTGTGTAGAGGAAGGCACTGGCAAACCACCTCTGTTAGTCTCTTGCCATGAAAACCCCCCAAAGGGGTTGCCATATGTCGGCTGCGACTTGACAGCACTTTACACACACACATTGGAATTTGGGGATATCAGGAATACTGACATTTTCCAGCTTCAATATACCCGAATCTGGAAAAAAATGATTTTGTTTATGCACACTGCCAGTATCATTAGAAATCTGCAGATCCCAAAGTCTATTTATCAAATGTTTTCTGGTCCTCAGACAACTGCAAAACCATTATAATGGCCAGACTCCAATGCCCTGGAAATTCAGGTGCACCTTCTTCTCTAACAGCTCACTAAGGATAGTTAAGACTGTAGCCTTCAATTTGCTCTTGCTGCTAGGAAATTATCTCCTAGGAGTGGTGAAGTTCCCAAAAATTATTAAGTGGGCTAAATTAACAATTAAATGCGAGGATGTTTTCATTGGTAAGATCGGCCAGGAAAGACCCTCCTGTTGTTTACAGTTTAAGTTATATGCACTTCTAAATAAATGACGATGTTTGAAGCCACAATATAGTGGATCTCATCAGTTTGCTATCATGACACTCATTTTACACACACATAAACAAAGAATGTAGGCTGCAGTCCATGCCTTGCATGTTAAAATGAGCATGCAAACACTTGCACAGCACGAGGAAGAAAAGTAAAGACCTAATCAAATTATGCCAGCCTCCAGGGGCCTGGAGTTGTCCTTGGATTACAACTGAACTCCAGATTAAAATGATCAATTGACCTTCCCTAGGTGCTGACCCCAAATCTCCAGGAATTTCTTGAAAGCAGAGTTTACATCCCTAGAACTAAATAAACTACAGTTTAGGATCTCAGATTATAAGAAGCCTCTAAATACCAAAACATTACTAAAAATTCCTAAATTACCATTTTTACGGTAATGATATAGGGCCTCTTAAATTTGACATAGCTTAGGGCCTCACCATGTCTGAATCTAGCCCTAGGCCAAATAGCGACAGCAGCCACACCTTGAGGAATTGCTACCAAAGTACCACAAATAAGAAATAATTTAGTTGCCTCTTTGTACGCAAAAGCTCTATTATTGTCTGTCACCATATACCATTTTAAGATAATCCAGTTTTTACTTTTTTAAATGTAAGATTCCAATATGGAGTCAATTCCTAAGAAGGTATTTGTGCACACAGTATGCTAAGGGGAACTAGAAAGAATTATGGCCAGAAAAACAAGCAAAATAATTATATCACAATTACTTTGTAGAACCCAACACTGCCAGCTTTACTTCCATGGTGGTGGAGATAACACATCACACTTGTTGCTTAAGGCTCTGCCTGAAGGCATGATAAATAAATTATACCAGTTTAAAAGTTCACATTGCTCTCTGAAGTCTTCGTAGTGCAGATAAAAAGACATACCATGCCTTTAAAAATTATAAAATATGTTTCTTTACCTTGAAGAGTTAACTGTTTGGACAACTTTGGAGTAATATCAATTCCATTCTTCAACCAGCCAAGCTGTGGGTTGGGAATACCTTCAGCATGGCATCGAAGGCTAGCAGTAACACCAGGCTCTCTGGCTTGGCTTTCTGGAAAGACTCTTATGACCGGTGGAACTGAAGAGACAAAAGCATCATAAATCAACTGGAATGCAAATTGTTAAAAATATGAATGCATTTCAAAATCATCAGTGCAAGCAACCAAAGAGCCATACATAATGGCACAACAAAAGAGCAATGTTATATTTTACCTGTTTGTTTATTGGCATATGACCTTTAGCTCTGAAATACAATTTATGGAACACAACAATGTTATGGGAAGGGTGGGCATGTGCATTTGTTGATGGGTTGTTTGCCCGGCCCTTCAGCCCAAGGTGCTACAGGCACTTCACAAACATAATGTATAAGCACTGTACATCAAGATCAATAAAAGAATACTCTACAATCAAAGACTGGAAAAAAGCATGTAACCTTTTCATTCCAGAAGGTAAGATTTCTCCATGCCTCCAAGACATTTGTAAACAACTGGGAATTACACAGATGTCAGAAACTCAAGAAGGAGGAAGAAATGCAGTTCCTGCCTGGGGTGGGGAAATCCTCATCACTGCTGAAAATATTTTACTACCCAAGTAGTGCAAACTGAGGCATTGTTCCTTTTCCTGTGTGATCCTTTGGAGTCATTAAACTATGCAGAACTGATCCTATCATCATTTTTTTAACATTTCAAGCTGGACACACTCAAGATGGATTCTCCTAATCAGGTGGTTCCCATAATAGTTGCAGCTAGCAGGGGAAACCTGTTCCAGCTATTGTCTTTCAGTTATTAAGTTGTTTCACACTACCCCACCCATCTTTATTACATCATTCTACCCACCTCCATTTTTCCACAACAATCCTGGGAGGAAGGCCAGGCTGAGAGTTTGTGATGGACTGAAGGTGACCCAGCAGGGCTTGTAACCCAGGTTGCCCAGAATCTCAGTCCACCACTCTATCCACTCATAAAATCTCCATCGCTCTATCCACTATACCTACCACATTAGTTCTCATAAAATGCAATACTAAATAAAAGTGTACTTTTTAAAAGTTCCAAATTATTGTTAGTGGGGTTTCAGTTATGAAATAAAAACGTTCCAGAAAGGTTGCTCCTTGGAGACAGGGGACCCTCAGGAACCACATGGGGGAGCAAAGCAGCAGTCTGCACTTGCAGGGGGAACTGGCAAAAATCACCTCCTTCTGGCAGTAAAAGTGCCTGTGGCAGCATAAGACAACCCTTTGATCTCAGTCATAATAAAGTGGCAAATAACAAGCTTTGTTACTCTTCCTCCATGACATGTTTCATCTATAACCAGCCAGATGTAGGAGAGCAGATAGTACAAAGTTTAAAACTGCAAAATTAGTAATAAAAAGAACACTGGTATCTTCTTTTGCTTGGAAGGCTATGAAAGAGACTTTGTAGACACTATTATTATCTATCTAGACACTATCTAGACACTAGACACTGTCTGTCTGTCTGTCTGTCTGTCTATCTAATTACTATAGAGGTTAACAGAGCCCTGTTTTATTCATCCCTACATTAGGCACTTGTTGAGGATCAGGAGGTTTATATCCCCAGATTTCTATCCAAGTGCTTCTGCTATGTTTGGTCAAATTAATTGAGCTCTATAGAGTTTCACACTGGATTTAACTCAGTGAAAATAAGGAAATGTTAGTCTTCTGCTGGTTTTATAGGTGATTTTCCAGCAACATTGTACAGCGCTTTTGTACAGCTAAATTAAAACCGGGAGAATCAAAATCAATGCATAATTAGCAAGGGGGGGAAATATTTCCTGGGTGACTGGCAATCAGAGGTTTCATTTAGTCATTTACAACTGTACTGTTACATCATCTGGGATTTATACAGTAAAACAAAGCTGTTGTGTGATGTAATTGTAAAATGTATCTCTGCATTAGCAGTAAAACCCTCTAATTAAATCCCTTTAATTAAAATGGGTTGCTTACTCCCATCTCTTTAGATTATTCACTCCCACTGTATCCCAATTAATTAAATTTTAATACTTGGATCATCTGATGTTGTGCACACTTTTCATACAGAAAAAAAGATATAATGAAAGAACACAACTGATATTTTAGGGCTGCATGCAAGCATTAAAGTAAAATGCAGCTACCTTAAATGCTACAGCTCATAATTTCAGTGGATGATTCAGTTCTCTTGTGCACAGAAATATACCTCTGCAGCTCTGTGCAGATATGCAAAACTCTGCCCTCGTGGAATGGGGCCCAGTGATGTGGTAGAGGGGTGGCAGGAGGGAATCTCCCATGCAGAAGAGCAAGTGGAAAAGGGAAGAATGCAGAAGGGATTGAATCAAACTGTAGATATACAATTGTATACCTAGATCTGGTGTAAGTCATTTCTGCTTGTGAAAGAGGTCAATGTTTTTTTTTATTATTATTATTTATTTCCTCATCCTGCAGCAGCTCACAGAGTTCACTGAAATGCAGTCTTGGGAGCAAAGGATCCTCAGGAAAAACATGAGGGAATGAAATGCAGTCTACAGTATTGATTGACTTTATGTATACCCCACATTTATACCCTACTTTTCTTTATATTTCTAAATAAAGATTTCGATTCGGATTTTATTTTCCACTTGCTTGATTTATGGGAACCTCCCCATTCTTATAGTGAGGTGGTACTAGCAAATTCTGGACCTTGGTATACAAGAGACAGTGGTCCCTAATTTATTTTACCTGGAAACACGTCTGTGTGCAATAAACTATGTGTAGGCTAGGAAAGTATCCCACACCTCTTTGTCTATGATGTTATTAAAAGCATCGGTTGCTCCCTGTGACTATTCTTCCATAGACATTCTGTTTCTACACTGTTTTACATAAACTCAACATTCAGAACCTGCCTACAAAAATTTAAAAAAGGATTACATTGATGGAAATTTCCAACTCAATTTATAACTTAGTTCTATTTATGACTTTGAATGTAGTTCCAAGACCATAAAGTTAAGAGTGCAGATTTATACTTTGACCCTAATCACTAGGGTTGGGAGACTTCTGGGAAATGCCTGGGGAGGGGGCAGTATGGAGAGGAGAAGGATGTGGTACCATAGAGTATGTCCTCTGAAGCTGCCATTTCCTCCAGGGTAATTGATCTCCGGCCCTGATCTGGATGGCCAGGGGTAGCCTGATCCTGTCAGATCTCAGAAGCTAAGCATGGTTGGCCTTGGTTAATACTTGGATAGGAGACCACCAAGGAATATCAGGGTTGCTATGCAGATGAAGGGAATGGCAAACCATCTGTGTTAGTCTCTTGCCTTGAAACCCTGCTGGGTTGCCATAAGTCAGCTGTGACTTGACAGCACTTTATACATGCACAACTGATCTCTGTAGGCTGGAGATCAGTTTTAATTCCAAAAGTACTGCTGGCCTCATTTTAGGGTTGCTAACACCACTAATCATAGTTAGAAAGCAGCCTGTCATTCTTTCATTATGCCAGAATCCAGCTCCAGATAAACGCCATTGTTGCCAACTGCCAGTGATGGAACCATCAAAAGGAGAGCAGGAAGAACCCAGGCATTCCCATCCATGGTTGTATTAATCTTGAGCTTCCCTTTACTTACTGATTGCTGTTGATAAGGCAATAAAAGGAAGGGAAGGCAATTCTGGAGAGAACCCCTTCTCACAGTAACATTTTGTATTCACTGTTAATTTTAACTTGCATTAGATTTTGATTCCTGTAAGTTGCTTTAGGGGCCAATTTTGGCTGAAAAGCAGGATTGCTATATAATGGGTTTGTGTAAAGTGCTGTCAAGTTGCAGTGGACTTATGTCAACCACAGCAAGAGGCTTTCAAGACAAGTGAGAAGCAGAGGTGGTTTGTCAGTGTCTTCTTCTACAGAGTCTTCCTAGGTGGTTTTCCTTCCAAATAGTGACCCCGATTAGCTTCCAAGATAAGAACATAAGAAAAGCCATGCTGGATCAGATCAAGGCCCTTCAAGTCCAGCAGTCTGTTCACAAAGTGGCCAAGCAGGTGCCTCCAGGAAGTTAACGAACAAGACAACTGCAGCATTGTCCTGCCTGTGTTCCACAGCGCCTAATATAATAGGCATGCTCCTCTGATCCTGGAGATAATAGGTATGCATCATGACTAGAATCCATTTTTACTAGTAGCCATGAATACCCCTCTTCTCCATGAACATGTCCACTCCCCTCTTAAAGCCTTAAAGTTGGCAGCCATCACCACATCTTGTGGCAGGGAACTCCACAATTTAACTATGCATTGTGTGAAGAAATACTTCCTTTTATCTGTTTTGAATCTCTCACCCTCCAGCTTCAGCAGATGACCCCGTGTTCTAGTATTATGACAGAGGGTGAAAAGCTTCTCCCTTTCCACTCTCTCCAAACCATGCATAATTTTATAGACTTCTGTTGTGTCTCCCCTTAACCGCCTTCTTTCCAGGCTAAACAACCCTAAGCGTTTTAAGCACTCCTCATAGGGCAGTTGCTCTAGCCCCCCAATCATTTTGGTTGCTCTTTTCTGCACCTTCTCAAGCTCTGCAATATCTTTTTTTAGGTGCAGTGACCAGAACTGAACACAGTATTCCAAGTGTGGTCTCACCACAGATTTGTACAAGGCCAGTATGATATCAGCAGTTTTATTCTCTATTCCACGTCTAATTATGGCCAGCATAGAATTTGCCTTTTTTTACAGCAGCTGCTGACAAGATCGATCTATACCATGCCACCTTCCTTCCTGCTATATAATAAATACTAGGAAATAAACCACATTAGGAAAACAAAAACCAAGTCAGCCCTTTAGTGGGCAGATGCAATGGAGCCCCAGTACAAGTGGCTAGGACTGAAGCCCTTTTTGCCACCATTCCCAGCAAGGAAAATACCCTGACCAATTAAATCTAATTGACTTCACTGCAACATTTTTAGAAAAATAAAGGAAACCCACTACACTGGCTCTTTTCTTCTCTCAAGTGACAGCTGCTTTTGCCTGATGTGGGGATGAGAAACATCTAGTAAAGTGTTTATGTTTGGGGTACTGCTCAGCACAATTTAATCAGTAGGCTTAACTGGCTTAAACTTCCTCCTGATTGGAGACTGGCCAAATGTCCAATCTATCCATATAAAGATTTATTGTTAGAGTCCAGCAATGTCTGAAATTAGTTATGGAGAGGGATGGCTGGTGAGGGAACAGAGTTTTCTTTTTGGAAGGATGGGAAGGAGAGCGATGGCTGGAAAGTAGGAAACGTTTTGTCCCATGGGCTGCTTCTGCTGCCAATTCTTATTTACTCCTTAACAGAGCAACAAAACTGGAACATCTATCAAGCATCTGCTGGGCCATAAATTATGGCTGATAGCCATGCACTGCTTGAAGTGAATGAGTCTGGCAGCCATGATTCTATCTATCTAAGCTTTCACAGGACTTCTCCAGCTTATATTCTAGGACAGCAGTCCATCAATGCTCATGATATGCCTCTTCAATCCGCTCATGTTTGTTCAGGTCTTCAGATGTTCACAGGGTTAACATATACATGGGCCCAGAACTGCACCCACTGTTACCACCACCACAGAGCCACATACTAGTATAAATATTTGTATGTAAGTCCTATATATGTGACTAGAGGCTCTTCTTTTTTCATGGTTCCTGGTTTCTTCAAAGAGCCCAGACACACATTTGAGTGTATGCATAAGGCTCTTCCACTAAATGTGCAGACGTTGGAGAGAGCAGAATGGGCAATCCCACTCCGGGAGCTGGTGTGGTGTAGTGGTTAAGAGAGGTGGTTTGGTGCGGTGGAGTCTGATCTGGAGAACCGGGTTTGATTCCCCGCTCTTCCACATGAGCGGCAGAGGCTAATCTGGTGAACTGGATTTGTTTCCCCACTCCTACACACAAAGCCAGCTGGCTGACCTTGAGCAAGTCACAGCGCTCTTAGAGCTCTCTCAGCTTCACCCACCTCACAGGGTGTCTGTTGTGGGGAAGGGAAGGTGATTGTAAGCCGGTTTGAGTCTCCCTTAAGTGGTAGAGAAAGTCGGCATATAAAAACCAACTCTTCTTCTTCTTTACAGTCTTTTTGAAGGAGGAGGAGGAGAGTTGGTTTTTGTATGCCGACTAGGACTGTTGAAAAAAAATTCGGTAAAGTTCGGCTTCGGCAAAATTCGGCCCTTTTAAATTCGGGACGTGATGAAGTCCGAACTCCCCCGCTTCGGATCTGTGAAATTTGGTGCGAGATCCGGAGTTCGGGGAAAAATTCAGCCGGGTCTTTGAAGTGCTGCGCACCGCCTGCCCAGGCAGCGCCCACCACTTCAAAGAGTCGGGAAGGGGGTGGGGGTCTTTAAAGAGCTCCCCGCGCGCCTTCATGGAAGCCCCGTGAAGGCGCGCGGGAGGGGGAACAGATCTGCGCCTTCCAAATCTGTTTAAAGGGCCCGAATTTGCTGAATTTATTCGCGAACACCCCAAACTCGAATTCGGCTCATTTTCCCGTTTTTTTGGAGTTCGGTTCAATTCAAACCGAAAAACTGCTGAATCGGGGGAAATTTGGCTGTTTTTTGGTTCGGGACGAACCGAATCGACAGCCCTAATGCCGACTTTCTCTATCACTTAAGGCAGAATCAAACCGTCTTACAATCACCTTCCCTTTCCCTCCCACAATAGACACCCTGTGAGACAGGTGGGGCTGAGAGAGCTCTTACCTAACTAACTAACCTAAGGTCACCCAGGAGTGGGGAATCGAGCCTGGTTCTCCAGATCAGAATCCACCGCTCCAAACCACCGCTCTTAACCACTACACCACCCTGGTGATTAAGCCATGAACAAAAGGCTGTAATGAAGAGTAATCAACACAAAAAAATCTCTAGAGCTTTATCAGTGAATTTGCAATGCAGTGCATGAGGGATTCTGGGTACAAGTGATTGTTGTGAATGCATTTCAGCAGAGTTAATGCTAATTATTAAAGTAATTTCTGTTTATATTTGTTCATGCAGCACTTTATGATGTAATGTATCCCATATACATACTTGCTGAAATGAATCCAAATGGTTTGGTTCAGAGATAACATGACACCATGGTTTAACTATGGCTAATTTGAGAAACCAGGATTCATCTCAATCACTCAAATTCCGGTTTGCCACAACAAATCATTTAATTTCCTTTCTTTTTGTAGTGTGGGAGGGTGTGGTTAGATGATTGTATCAGGATTAAGCCAGGATGTCTGCATTCAGACAAAACATAAAGCCATAGTTGAGATTAATAAACAAACCTCAAATCCTAGTTTGATGGACCTTAACTAACCACAGTTGGTAGCATGTCCTGCATTCAGAGTCACAGTAACCATAGTTAGTTTAATTAAACCATATTTTCATTTGATGTCTGAATTTATCTATTATGATGATTTGTCCTTAGATTTCTATCCTGCCTTCGCTTCTGTAAGTCAATAAATCCAACCCTGAGGCACAAAAGTATGTGGAGCTTAGTGAAAAAAGAAAACAAGGGAAAACAAAGGAAATTATGCAGTGTTGAAAATGTTCAAAGGATTGAGAAAAGTATGATAAAAATCTCTGCTGAGTTCATTTGAATGAAAGCCCTCACATTATGAAAATGCTTAAAATCTAATTAAACTATTTTCAAAGGACTCTCACATTAGATCTTAAAGATCAACCAAGTCTCATTATCTCATTAACCTTCTTTTGACTCTTCTGTTATACAAGTGTCATTACATTAATTAATCACTTTCCTGGACTATATACTGACTTTCTTTCCTATGTTTAAGAATATAGTGGTTCCAGACATAACCTATTAAATTGCTGCTTCATCAGACCAAAGTATTAAGTTTCAAATTTTAAACCAGTTTAGCTATGACGTATAAATCCTAACAGACTCATCAGTGCATAGTCTGGTTTTGATCAGAGACAAAAAATATTACTGCAGATGTTTTGTAAAATTATGCCATACTGTGTTGTGATATAAACTATACAGAAGTGTACCATGCCAGCATGTTAAACATGTGACACATTTCAGTCCTGAAAGTCTCCATATCCTATGTTGAGTAATTTCCCACCTTTAACTGAGCATAGCCAGAAATGGTGTGGTGAGAAGTCATCAGTACACAGGGGTCCGGCTAGGATTACTTGGTCTCTGTCAACCTAAACCTTGGGACTCATTGGGCAAGGGCTAATCAAGTCATGGGAAGGGCTGCTGTACAAACACAATCCCCATAGGAGACTTCAAAATGGTGGCCAAAACAGGAATTTATTGGTATTCAATGCCAGTAACTGTAGGACAGCATGCTGGATGTACTGGGTTTCTCAATGCTTTTAAGTTCTATTTTTCTTAAAGATGAGGCCAGCTTTGTGTTCAGGAGCAAGCTGTGTTATTTGAAAACCAACAGTTAGAAATTGATTGTTGCAATCTGAACAATAACATGATTAAGTTCAAGGCCATCATTACTATAAATGTCTATTATTCTACAGATAGAATACTAAGAACACACATTGTCTAACAGCATTAAGAGCTCAATGTGCAAAGAAAATATACCAAGTAGTTTTTCTTATTCTTTTTAATACGAATTAACTATTTAGGGTTGCTACACGCTGTGATCAAATCTTATTTTAATGCAATTGTATTTAAAGAAGAGAAAATATTACCAAAAAACTTGTTATCATGCCTATTTTGCTATTCAGTTCTGATAGAGCAATTACAAAACAATCCACTGAATTATACTGACAGACTAGCCCATAACTTGCAGTTACAACACGTTCCTTACCATTCACTTGAAGAATATGAGTCTGGTAGAGTTTATCATAGCCATCTGCATAGCAGCTATAATTTCCCATGTGAGTTGTAGTAATCTTAGTAATGTATAGTGACCCATCATCACCAAAATCCTAAAGGGAAAGAAGAACAAGGTGATCACCATTACTTGGATAATACTAGGCTGCACAAAAAGGATACACACACAAAAAGAAATACTAAGACATTCTAACAGTTTAATCTCTTTGTTAATGTCAAAATACTACAGGACCAATAATATATCTATATGTGAAACCATCCTGGAAATACATCTAGACTATCAGAAGCACAGCTGTAGCTGCCAACCAGCCATTTCTCCACTGGCAAGAATGGTGTTTCCCCTTCTATATACTTGCCAGCTGAGTTCTAGATCTCAAATCAAATCAAATCAAATCAAACCTTTATTGGCTTAGAGAGTTCTATATCTATATCTATCTATCCATGTCCCACCCCTGGATTGGTGGAACCTGGGCTTGGCTCTGTCCCTGGATGGATCCTGCCCCCTGCCAGATTGGTGCCTTCCAATAACTAAATTCAGTCAAGTACAAACATCAGTTTGGACATGACTGAAGTACTATGTATCAGTATGCTGCCTTAGCAAATGAATCAAGTCAGCTGAAGTGATCAAGGGTTCTGCCATTGCTCCCAAACCTTTATAGCCACAGCTTAGCATGCTCAGCAGTATCTAGACCTTGAGGAGGAGGAAGCAGCCTGTATGACTGCTCTTGTCTTCAGGGAGCTGTCTCCTTTCCCTGTTGCAAGTCAAATTTGCTTGCAATGAAGAACAATGGCTAGGAAGACTGGGGTGAGCTTGGTTTACATACACTTTTGGGGAGGGGGTCAGAGGGGAAAAAATTTCAAACTTTTTCTGAGAATTGTCTGAGAAAGCTCACACACACAAAAAAAACCTTTCATGAGGTAAGGCAGGGGAGCACACCCATCACAAGAAATATATAGCACAAATCAAATATATATAATAAAAATATACATATATACTCAAAAAAACCTGAAGCAATGTAATGGACGCGACTCAGTGCTTTTGCTCCAAAAAAACTGAGTAATGTTGCTTTTTCCTTTTATATTTTCCTTAAAATCTTTTTAGGACCTTGCAATGCAGTAAGACTTTTCAGAATCGTCCTGCAGATCTCAAAGCATTGCAACAGGATTCAAAGAAGGGACTGAACTTCTATCTTTTCTCTTCAGCAGCGGAAAGTGTTATGGCAAAAAAAGAAAGCGAAGCCTGGCTTAGCTTGTTTGTGCTGCTCTCTCCTATGTGTCTCTTTTGTTTTTATATCAGCTATTATGTTCACATCCAGACAGTCTGTATCATTATCTACCATGATTTACTTTGGTCATAAAATTTGCTATTGCTGGTTTCCTATACATTTTTTTTAAAAAAATTCTGCTTTTATGGTACAATGCGATAATGCTATTATGCATCAAGTGGGTGTTTCTTTGATAGGTATATTTTCATAAAACTACAGTAAGTTATTTGGAACAACCTGCTCGCTAGTAGCATATGGAGTTCCTCAAAAAGTATATTATGATGTGAGGTAATTTATCTTAAACAATATTTAATGCAGCACTAGTTAGAAATAGAGCCCCATGGCACAGAGGGGTAAGCTGCAGTACTGCAGTCAAAGGCTCTGCTCACGACCTGAGTTCGATCCCAATGGAAGTTGGTTTCAGGTAGCCGGCTCAAGGTTGACTCAGCCTTCTATCCTTCCAAGGTCAATAAAATGAGTACCCAGCTTGCTGGGGGTAAAGTGTAGATGACTGGGAAAGGCAATGGCAAACCACCCAGTAAACAAAGTCTGCCTAGTAAACGTCAGGATGTGACATCACCCCATGGGTCAGGAATGACCTGGTGCTTGCACAGGGGACTACCTTTGTCTTTAGTTAGAAATACAGCACAGAACAGGAAATTAAAGGATACAGGAATACAGCAAAATACATATTTCTGCCTGAATAATTGTGGACTGACTTTGTAACCTGTGAAGAAGTATACCTGAAAAGGTAAATGATGAAAAGTTCCCAAAGTGGTGACATGCACACAACTGTCATGTGGGCAGAGGACAAACACAGTGGAAGAATGTGACCGTTACCATGCACTGGACTAGTGACCAAGGTGCTGTTATTTACTTCATTTATAGTCTGCCATTCTCATCAAAACGCAAGACAGAACACAATGCTATAATGATGCAACGATGCAATACAACTGGATTATAAAATTATAAAACAGTAAGTAGGGGCCTGAGAAGCTCACGGGGTGTGTAAGTGGAATCCCATCCCCCCCCTTGCCAGCCAGGCCAGACATTTGCAACGCAGTTTGCTCACCGGCGGTGCTTCCACCCATCCTCCCTCCTTCCCATCCCCCTTCCCCCCTTGGCTAGTGGTGGGCCAGCCACTTGCCAGCTAAGCACCTCACCCAGCTGAAGTGGTGCTGCTGCTTTCCTGGCACCCTTGTCCACCTCAAGCAGTTGGGGGGGGGGCAGTAGTGGAGGCTCCTCTCCCATGCACCTGTCTCAGGTAGATAATGAAGTCTGTGTCTACCTGAATTCGATGTTTTGCATATGGGTCCTTGGCAAATCCTGTGGCCATATATGGGCACCCAGTGCACTTGGTGAGATGGTCACAAATACATGTTCAGTGGTATAGGGTACAACAAACTTGGAAGAGAAGTACAGGAGGGGGATGCGTTAGGTATTACTGAATTCAGCACTGCCTGCATTACTAATAACGAGGGTTATGCCATGTTTGATAGGAGGACGGGGCCAAGGAGTTGTTGGAGATGTATGCCAAACAACACAGATGGTGGCTCGGCAGCTGGCTCTCTCTCCCTTTTCCCATCTCAAATCCCTTGAATCACCAGCACATTCCTATGGCTAAATAGTAACTGCACAAAAGATAAGGGTGTCCTGAGGACAGAAGGAAAAGGCTTCATTCTTTCCCATGCCACTTTCCCCAGCTGTAATGAACATACAGGAAACATGTGTATTACATCCATGGAGCAAACAGCAGTTCGAGTGTGTGTGTGTATGTGTGTGGGGGGTGAGTTTAGGAAAACAATGCAGTGGAGTAGAGTTAACCCCCTCCCCAGTGCCACAGCCCTGATACCAATGCTAGTTAGCAATAAAAAAGTACTTAAAATCTATTAACAGATCTCCCTGACTGTCAGCTAGTTTGACCCGAAGAGGCTATGCATGATGTGCACAGGGGATTCAGAAGCATGTTTCCATGGACATGCTTAACCTTTGTTAGATATCAGCTAAGTTTATGGATAGGCAACTAATCCAAGAGCATTTGATGCAATGTCAGGGAGGGGTAAAACTGGAACTGGGACTGCGTCTGTTGCTTGTACTGCAACATCCGAGGTAGTTCACACGAAGGGCTCCAGGGCAGGCATCCTTCAGCCCTTCATCTAAACTCCTGTCACCATGTTGACTAAGAGGATCAAGGGACAGGGCTGCACTTAGTGGGCCTGCCCCTTCAGTGAAGCAGAGGCAGTTATTACACAGAAAACTAGATGCTAGGGGAAACACTTGGTTAAATCCCTTTTCCTGGACATCTAGCTTTCTGCATGCATGGAATGTTTTGTTTTGTTTGTAAGGATGCACGTTCATTGATGTGAGCCTGAAGTGTAACAAACCAGGCAAATGTTTACTCTCTTGATGAAAACTATGTCACAACTTGAAGAGATTTCAGCCCTCTTCAGAGGCTTAAAGCCAGTTTCTTGCTTCTGGGAGAATAAAGGATGAACCATGGATGGAAGCCAGGAGCCTTCATTTTATACACATCCTACACACTCTCTCACATACACATAAAATCACCACACATAGAAAATTTTGAAAATTACCCATTTTGCAAACCCATAGGAGAAATTAGGAGAGGTATTTAGAGTTCACAGTGGGCATCTGACAAGAACTGGAAAAAACCTGAATGCCAATATGTGATCAGTAACTAAACCAAATAATTCCTGATCCATTAGCTCAGTTGTGAAGCTCATTTGAGCATTCAGCCTACATACTTGAGTCTTCCAGCTAGACTTTTATAAGAGTCTTCTTTAGGTAGCTGACTCTCATTCTTTATAGTCAATTCATTACACAGAAGGGATATGGAGGATAAAAATCCTACGGAGTAATGCAAGTGCATACCTCTAACTGTAAGAGACAATGTCAGAGTTGGATGTTCAAAGAGCTTTCCAGGATTTTTAACATGCAAGTGAATGCTGTTCTGCAATGCTTGTTCATACGTTACTGCTGTTGCTTTAAAAGCTGCTTTTAGGAATATTTGGGTTGCTTCATTTATCATTGCTTTTAGAAAAAACTCTGCAAATTATTAACGGAAGTTATATAAAAGCGAAACAGAAGTACTCTGTTGTGCAAACAGGGGGAATATGTGTGTGCTCCCAACAGAGGAACATGGAATTTGTGTATTGTCTAGATGTGAAATACATGAGTTGTCCTTTCACATGTTGCCCCAGTAGGACAAAACAACAACAACAAATAAACAATATTTCATGCTTCCTTTTTATGACACCACCTGGCTTATGTTGGTTTTATTTTGTCAAGTAAATCCTCAACCAAATACACAAATCCAGAATAGTTTGGAACCTGCTGGTTCAATACTACAAACTCCATCCCCCTAGGCATCTGAGAAACTACTAGATGAACAAGGAGCTAAATTTTTCAAATTTGAGAAGAAGATTATAATTCTATGAATTTTTTTTATTTTTACGGAATTTACTATCTCCTCTTTTCATGGATTTATACAATTAGATAAGACCAAAAGGATATCATCCATCCTTCATAATGAGACGGGTCCACATACACAGCAGCCCTTACACAGCAAACATGACAGTAGTGTCCAGAGTTCTGCAGTAGCAAGGAAATGTATTGCTAGCCAAATACCTCTGTATTATTTAATCAACGGTGTCAAGCCACTCCTCCAGTGTGGCTTTTATTGTAAAAGGTAAAGGTAGTCCCCTGTGCAAACACGAGTCATTCCTGACCCATGGGTCACATCACAACATTTACTAGGCAGACTGTGTTTGGGGGGGGGTTGCCATTGCCTTCCCCAGTCATCTACACTTTACCCCCAGCATTTTACTGACCTCGGAAGGATGGAAGGCTGAGTCAACCTTGAGCCGGCTACCTGAAACCGACTTCCGTTGGGATCGAATTCAGGTTGTGAGCAGCGCTTGGACTGCAGTACTGCAGCTTACCACTCTGTGCCATGGGGCTCTTTGCTTTTATTGTTACATCTTCCATATAATCATTTGCAACTTTCTACAATGCTAATTTCCTTTAATGTGTTCCAACATAAATTCAACGAAGTCCCAGATTTTCCTTAATGCTCTCTCAGAAATAAGCAACTGCAGATAAACTTTTGCATCCACACATCCAGCAACCACGAAGTTCCTGTATGCTTGAATCATCCTGCTTGCCTGTATCGCTTACTCAGTATACGTATCTTCCTAAGAAATTAAAAGATTTGCCTGAAAGAGATTCTCTTTTCTAGTTCATTCATCTATTGGAGTAAAGGTGCCTTATTTTCAGTTTGCAAGCTGTTTTTCCTCATTATGTTTTGCAAGATTCTATTGCAGAGTGTTAATACTTCTTCATTAGATGATTTGCATTGTTCTGATATTTATTCCTGTGTAATAATTATGTAGTCTTCATAAATATTTTTAAATAAAACAGCCCCTTGGGGTTTTTAAAAATGGTAGTGGCTATACCATTATAATTTTATGATGCTATAGCAAAAAAGCAGCTACCAATATTTTAAAAAGCCTGCTAGTAGCTATTTTTTTTAATGGGGCAAAATGGCAGACAGGAAGGGATACTCAGGATAGGGGCTTGCATTAAAAATGGTTTTTTTTAAAAAAAATTGGGTACATTAGGGCCAAAAAAATCAGTATTCCTAATATTACTGAATTTGCATACTGGTATGGGTTTTTTTCCGGGAATCTGAATATATTTGGATCCACTACACCCTATGGGGAATCTTTCCAGGAGTCTGTGGGAGGCTGTTTTTCAAGGTATAGACACAAAAGTTGCAGCTATGCTGCTGGTGCCTCTCCTAAGAAGAACTCTGAAGCTTGGTAAAGATTGGGTCAGGGGTGTCCAATTCTGTGTGCCCCCAAAGAAGGAGCCCCATCCATCTCCCATCATTTGAAATGGGGAGAAGAACAGCCTTTTTTTCCTCTGGGGAAAAGGGAAAGAGGCATGCCTGTGAGCAACAACAGGACAATGCCTCCCACCCCAAGAACCAGCACAAGCCAAACACAACCAAACCAGAACCGAGGAATCCAGTAGAACCACAAGCCAATGTGGCAAAGCCTAAAAGAACCATTGTCAAACCAGAGAACTACAGCATTAAAAAAAATGCAAGCAGGGGGCACTTTTGCAAGCCCAATGGAACCCCAAGCAATGTGAAGATGTCCAGCAGAACCCAGGCACACTCTGGCAGTGAAAACCCAACAGAATCATTGTCAAAATACAGAATGCCAGCATTTGCAAGGTGGTGGCATTTCTTCTTTTCTTTTTCACAACCATGGGCAGTCCATAGAATACCAGCACAGCAATCTTAAGCACGGGGGCGGGGGAGCCCTTTTGCAAGCCCAGCAGAACCCATTGCATTGTGCAGAAGCCTAGAAGAACCAGGCTCAGTCAGGCAGCAAAAGCCCAGCAGAACCTATGTCATATCAAAGAATCTCAGCAGTGGAAACCGAAGGGGGGCAGTTTTGCTAGCCCAGCAGAACTCATTGCAATGTGCAGAAGCTCTGTAGAACCCAGGATAATCTCTGCAGGACAAACTGAATCTCTGCAGATCAAACTGAAGAGGGAATTTTGCAAATCCTGTAGAATCCAGGATAAAGTTCAGCAGAACCCATGTCAAACTGAAGAATCTCCGCAGAGCAAACTGAAGGGGGGATTTTGCAATCCCTGCAGAACCCATTGTGATATGCAGAAGCCCTGCAGTACCCAGGCACACTCTGGCAGTGAAATCCCAGCCGAAGGAGGTTCCCTCCCTTTTTTACAGGTTCTATTCAGCATTCCCGAAAAGCCTAATTTTTTCAGCTTTTTCAGAATTGAGATTGCCAGCTACTGCTGGCTTCTGTTTTGTTTTACTTTTGGCCCAAAAATGTATCTGGAAAATACCAATTTGGTATTTTTTGCTATTTTGGGTTTAGCTTTACTGAATGCACCTCCCTAATTGGGGTTAAATGGTGCCAATGTGGGTGGGAAGGTCTGAAAATCACTACTTTCCCATCCACATGGTAGGCAAACCAGGGCTGATACCTCAAAAGGTTTTTCTCTGATTCAGCAACTCTAGTCATATGCCATTTTTGGTTCCATGTGCCATAATCTGCTATTCCTGCACAAATAATGAATAGTCCATTAATTTGCAAAAAAAAAAAAAAACCCTCCACATCTCTATACCAGAAAAAAACCCTATATTTCCTGGCATGGTGCTATTCTTAGACACCTAGCAAATTAACCTGTATAACAAAAAATTCAAATTGACTGTCCAAAAGAAGAGTTAAGCCCAAGAGTGTGGATGCGAGAATCCTCTGAAAGACTGTGGTGGTCAATTAAAACCCCCTGGGTATTTTGTCCAAGCAAGGCCATCTATATTTGCACTAAACCTGGTAGTGGGATCTGAAGGGGGGGAAAAAATCCAAGGACAAAATTCTTTCCTTTCTCACCATCTTCAGAAGCCCAGACATTCTGTATGAGATTCACCTTAAATTTCATTTCAGGCAAATTTTTGTTGTCATTTTGCCCATGGACATTAAAGGACGTGTGCTAATTCATTAATAATGTGGATTCATGTGCTTAGCTAATATAGAAAACCATTCCCGCCACTCTGCCAATTACATTCCAATTTTAAATCTACAGAATATCAGATATATTGGGTTGCAGTAGTGCACAGAATGAGATGCCTTTCAGAAGTGGCTCAGTAATGCCATTCCCACCCTCATCTCTTCTTCTGCCCCCACAATTCTCTGCTGCACTTAAAAAAAAAAATTCCCTGAACCTGCTAACTAGAGTTGAAAAATCTATTCAGAGTAGTTAAAACACGAGGCACTAAAACTATGGCTTGCCATAAATGTTACCCAGGAATGTATCTCCAGCTGCAAAGAGGGCTCCTATCATTATGTATCTATAAGCTTTAAAAAAGCTGCAAAACTCTCTCCTAAATCTGATTTTTATTACTAGGACAAATATTACCTGTGGACATAGTGATGATACAAACTTATGAATTTTTTCTCATGCCATCCTACCGAGTACAAAATGCATCAAAGTGTCATTTTCAAAGAAAAAGTGTTAAGCTGATATTGCCATTTAGGGCGTTTTTATACTTTCTTCAGCAAACTAACAGATTACGCCAGCACCTAACATTTAGGGGACAGCTACTTGGCTGCATTTTCCTAGGTGTGCATTAGCTCAAAACACTGCTTGCATCATATTGTAATGTGGAAACAGAAGCCAGTCTCAATAGTCAAGCAGCATTTGCTGTATCGAAATCACGTTATTTTATTTTGGGTGACCTACACAAGTATCCTTGTGCTCTGATCCTAAGCTAACTTTTGAGGTTTTTGCTAGGAAATGAAAGAGATTAGAAGAACTAGGCCTTTTCTTCAAGATTTCATGCTAAACAGCTTTTGGAATCCTGAATGATGTACCATTGGTGGGATCATCAATTTGAGACAGATGTCAGCCTTAACGGCTTATCTCTGTGAGGAAATAAAGCAAAACTGATTTTCAGACTGGGAAGAAGTAGAAACTGCAGTATGAAGCCACTGAAGTAATCTTAGTGAAGCTCTATTCAAAGATTTCAGTTCTTCAAAATGGGGCCTTTTCTGGTCAATTTTTCTTGGAAGTTAAGTTGGCACACTTTACTGGGTACACAGCCAAATAAGACAAGATGTTAGAGGCCTTTATTTAAATTTCTCAAGCAATTTTATAGCCTGTAAATAGCAGCTACATTAAAAAAATCTTTTATGCCCTGCCTTTCCCCAGTGGGACCCAAAGTGGCTTACATCATTCTCGTCACCTCCATTTTATCTTCACATCAACCCTGTGAGGTAGGTTAGATCGAAAATGTGTGACTGGCCCAAGGTCACCCAGCACGCTGTCATGGCTGAGTGGAGATTCAAACCTGGGTCTCTCAAATCCTAGTCTGACGCTCTAACCACTACATCATGCTGTCATCAGGACTGTGGCATGGTTCCGTTTTAACATTTTCCATCCCGTGGTGTTAGCCCTGCAAGAGCTGCTATTTGCCTTGTTGGGACAAATATACAGCAAGCTGCAGTGTGTCTTTAAACTTTGCCCCAAAAGAGCGAAAAGCAAAATCATTGCAGGTGTAGAAAACAGCATGAGGGGAGGGATATTATCGTCACCCCTACACTATGAGCCTGCTGTGAATCTCAGATGATGAGAGGGAGGGCATCTTGGCCATCTTCTGGTCACTAGGTGTGGGGGAGACGTAGTTGTGAAATTCCTGCATTGTGCAGGGGGTTGGACTTGATGACCCTGGTGGTCCCTTCCAACTCTATGATTCTATGATTCTATGGACACCTACGCAGATGCTATTCCAAAGTAAAAATACTTAAGACACTCCAGTGACAGAATCTAGTGAGTCTTGCCTAGTCTGGCCCTGAGTGTGCAACTAAGCTACAGACAAAACTAATTTCATATCAGTAATGCTGTGTCTGTGAGGAGACCTAGGGATCTCTAACACAGAATTCATAAACTACTACCCCCTAAACTGCAATTCACAGGATTAACTGGGAAAACCATAACTGATAATCTAGTATAAAACTGATATATTTATGGTGTAGATATGCCACAGCTCACACGGTTTGGGTTCCACCTATTCGTTAATGTGGATAAATGACCGGGTAGACGAATTTTTTTAAATGTTTTACCCGTACTTACTATGCAGCAGCAATATAATATCTGCAAACGATGGAACCGTTCACACATGAACTGTTGCATTATTTTTCAACATTATGAGACAATTGCATTTTATAACAGTTCAGTAAACTGTACATTTTAAAAAAACCTAAACCATCTGAACAGAGATACGGTAGAAAACGTTGGTAACCATAATATTAATCATGTGTACACACAAAAGAGAAACATGGCTTTCTTCCATCCTTCCTAAATTCTTGTTTGTGTGTGTGTGTGTGGGGGGGGGGCGACAGAAACTTGTTAAACTGGAGAATTGCCTTAGCTTATACAAACCTGGCACTCATATCTTTCTTCTTAACTAAGCCAAAGTAGCTAGAGCAAGCAGCTTAACAATATGAGGGAAGACTTCTCCTCGCCCCTCTGTCACATGGTCCCTTGGTAGGGAGTGCTCCTATGGAGCCTACACTTCTAGAAGCTTTGGAATCTTCTCTGTGGCTGGCCTGAGCATGCGCAGTCCCATGTGGGACTGCACAGAAGCCATCCAAACAAGAAATTGCTTACTTTCCCACTGAAAACTTTGCATTTGCCATCATTTCTTGTTCTGGTCTGTTTGTTTCCTTTCACAAAGTTAAGTGGCTTCCTTTGCAAATCCCTCCTCCCCCTAATTCCTTTCTATAGGTCTGCCATTATGGGAAGTTATTAAAACAAATGACAGGAATGCCTACTGGGAACAATGGGAGAAGCCTGAAGGCCCATTGGATATAATGGGAGCCAGAAATGCTGGTTGACTTGGATAGATGCCATTGAAATATGTTAAAGCAAACAAATGTTGCAATGAAAATGTGGAATGGATTACAAGAAAACTGTCCTTGGCTTGAAATCACAGCCTCCAGAGTGGAATTACAATCCCAGGGAGTAGAATGACAGTCTCCGGGCCCAGATAAAATGATCTGGGATTGGAATAACAGCTCCCAGGGTGTAGGGACCATCATTCCACTCTGGGGGCTATATCATTCCAGGCCAAGAACAGTCTATCTGGGCGCAGAGACCGTCATTCCACTTTGGGAGGCTGTTATTCAAAGCTCAGGGTAGGCCTCTCTAAATCCATTCCACATTTTTATGCAACTTTTGTGTGCTATAATATATTTCAATGGAACCCAGGTCAATTGGTATTCCTGGCTCCCATTATATCCAATGGTCTTTCATGCAACTCCCATTACTCCCTGTGGGCATTCTTGTATATTTTAGTACATCTTGCCTCAGCTCTCTATTTATCCAGCCCTAGAAGAACCAAAGGGCTCTGCCCCCCTCAATGGAAGAAGGAGAAAAGAACTGCTGCTTTCTGTGGCTTGTCTCCAAAGATGAATTCCTGGATGAGCTCTGTGTTCCTCCCTTGCAAAGATCTGATTGGAAGGAAGAAATGCTATTGCTTGAGAAATCAGAATCAAGGAAGTACACAAGCATGAGAGCCAGCATGGTGTAGTTGTTAGGAGTGGTGAACTCTAATCTGGAAAACCGGGTTTCATTCCCCACCCCTCCACATGAGTGGCGGACTCTAATTCCTGACCTTTAAGGGCAAAAGCCCTTAGGAGGCCAGGAAGGCACTTCGGCCATGTCGGGGGCCTCCACACTAGCGTCCAGGCTACTTATGCCACTGTAAGTGGCCCCAATGCCGGCAGGGAGGGCCGGACACCAGGCGCCTCCATGGCAACTCTGCCCTGGAATGCCGGCGGGGCTTTCTCACCAGCATAAAGGTCCTCACTGGCATCCCGGGGGGGGGGGACGTTCTGGCATCCCTGGAGGCATTCCCGGGGTGTTCAACCTGGGTACGCCAGTGGTGAGAGGAGCAAGGTTTTTTTGGGTCTTTCAGCGGCCATGGAATGGCTTAGGAGGCAGTGCGGCGACGCCTCCTCTCTGCTGTCACCGGCTGCAGCCAGCTCAGGAATGAGCTGGAAGTAATTAAAAAATGGTCACTCCATTCCCTAGCAACCCCCCATGTGTAGAGCATGCACACAGCTATACACAAGACATGAACTGGTTTGTGTTTTCAAGAAAATGGCACTTCCATAGTTTTATCAAAAGCTGCAGAATTCACAACCCACATCATTGTAACTTTCCAGACTTCTAACATATGATAGGTAATTTAAGATATGCCACGAGTCAAATATCACAAATATCACACTTCTATACCACTTACTAAAACCCCATCAGCAATGAATGTAAAATTCTAAGGTTTCTGTTTTTATTGATTTTAAACAGTAAAATTAGCAATTATCAGAGAAAGATGTGAATATGAAAAAAACCTGCAATATTAAAGAATACCCTTCATTTTAGCATCATTACTATGTCGCAACACTTTTATTTTTGTGAATACACTCTACAATTTCTTTGCTAGAAATTACAGAAGTGCTATTTGCCACAGATAGTTAACAAGATACGTGTTTGGATTACTGAAATTTAGGTAACACAAAACTGAGACACAGATTTAGCCCTATTTTGTACTCGCAAGGCAACAGGCAGACATTTAATTTTTTAAATTCCAAATCCAAGATGCCACTTACTAACCTCCAGTTTCAATTATATCTAACTCTAATTATACTCCTATCATCAACACTTTCTGACAGGTCATATAACTCATTATAGCAACAAGACCTTTAGTAAAGTGAAATCATACAGCAAGAAAATTGGTTTCAAGAGCCTAATCTCACAAATTTTAAAACATTGATGCTCAAATGCTAACTGCATTGGCCCCCAACAGACCAGTGAATGCAAAGTCCATCTCATGCACATGTAAATCACATTTGGACAAGAATCTGAAAGTTGAACCAGTTATGTTAAAATTACACACAAGGCAGTGGGGGGGGGGAGGAGGAGGCCAGGAGGCAGGGTAAGCAGGGTTAAGGCAGAAAACAGAGGGTTTGAAGAGCATGCCAGAAAGAAGATGGCCCTAGGATTAAAGAGGAGAATGAGAAAAGAAAAGAAATAAATAAATACAGTGTGGGATGTAAAATCAGGTAGGAATAAGCTGGTGGGGAGAACATTCAGTTCAGTTAACAACTGGCCATTGAGAGCTATGAAGAACTGCAGGGATTAAATATTCAACATGCTTGACCAGAGGAACAACAGTGTACAAGGCTACTGAATCTTTAAATAAACATTCAACATGATTCTGGTATTACCCCAGAGGCATACAGCAGAGACAGGGGAACCTGATGTTAGAAAGAAGCACAGGTTGCAATGTTGTGCCTTTTCTGAGCAGGGAAAACTACAAGGATTTTCAAGCAAATTCATTACAGACACGTAGGTAGAGATATGATGGAACATCCAACATTAAAGAACATGCATTATTAACAAGACCATAGAGTCATAAGGATAAATAAGCAGCAGGGTAATGCTGCCCATGGGCACCCCAATAGCAAGAACATGAGAATGAGAAACAACCCAAGAAATCCTACCTGGCCTTCCAAATCACTCAAGAGATAAGAATAAAAATGATTGAACTAGGCAATTTTAAGATGCATCTTATGCATATGGAATGTGGGAATAAGTTCCAGAATGGAAAGGAAAGCAGATACATCATTCTTTGAAATATTCTTCTGTCATTTGAAACCCATAAACCTTTTGGAATAAGGCTCTTGATGATGTACTTTCGCTCTAAAATAGCAACTGAAAAGCTTCACTACCGAGAAATGGCTATCCAAATTCTCCCAAGAGTCACCAAGACACTTGGAGAGTAAAGAAGCCCTATTTTAATATACAAGTAAAACATTTATGAAAAGTCCCTTATATCCCACTGTAGTAACCTATTAAATTAAAAAAAAAGATATCCAGTCTCCTGCTACATTTTCATGGGAGCTTTCCCACACACTGGTGCTGACACAAATATAATCACTACTACCTTGGCACCCTTCCTGTTGGAGTTTCCCATCTGTTATTCGCCATGGATTAGATAATTCTAAAATTGTAAATTCTTTAAGAGTAGGCGCTTACATTTTTGCTTATGCATGTCTGCAAAGTTTCATGTGTATTGATTATTCTGTATAAATAATAAAAAAGCACTAGAACAAAACAATTGCAATTGTATTTCTTTTGTAAGCATAAAAAGCAAAGGTTCTTGTTTGGCAAGTTATGTGAATTAAAAAAACAACAACCTATTGAATACGGTTTTAAAGGCCTCTCTGGTCATGCTTTCAGGCTTTTCCTAATCATTGCAAACAGCCCCAAGCATTCTAATCTTAATGAGATTCTTCCTCAGGCATAAAGGAATCTTTTTAGTTTTAAAGTTTGTATCACTAGTTGAACTACTTGATTCTAAAGATTATCCTTTGCAAGACCAACAGGAGGAAGAAAAACAATCATGACTCAATGTTAGCATGCTGTCAGCACTGAATTTTTTATTCACTAACATGGTGAAAAGTTAATTTGGGAAGGCTTATCTGACTTATGAGTCAGATGTGATTTTGGCAAAAAATCTTGACAGACCAATGTTGGAGCTGCAATTAGACATGAATATAAAGTGCATTCATGTTCTAATTTTGCAATTCCAAGCTGAGTTAAACCCTCCAAAGCCCACTGACCTCGAAGAATTCAAGAGGGTGTAACTCTGCAAGGTTTTTGCCCTGAAACTTATCAAAAATCAGAGCCAAATGTGCCCATTTTTTAATACAGTTACCATATAGGGTTGCCAACTTCCAGGTTATAGCTGGAGATCTCCTGCTATTACAACTGGTCTCCAGCCAATAGAGATCAGATCACCTGGAGAAAATGTCCATTTTGACAATTGGACTCTATGACATTGAAGTCCCGCCCTTCCCCAAACCCCACCCTCCTCAGACTCTGTTCCCCAAACCTCCCACCAGTGATAAAGAGTGACCTGGCAACCTTATTACCATAACGATATGAATTTGGAAATTATGGCTGCAATCCTGATGTGGGGGGGGGGACTCCTTAGGAGCCAGCGTGACCCTGCACCAGCGTGGGTGCCACTTTATAAAGTGGCACCTATGCCGGCGTGGGTGCAAACACACCTGTGTCCAGGAGCCATGGAGCTCCGCAAGCCCCTTCTGCCAGCGCAGCAACTCTGGGAACAAAATCATGAAAGAGAACACTGGCGTGGGGGAGGCATTCCTGGGGGTGGAGATGCCTTTAGGCAGCTTCCACAGCCCTTTTGTCTCAGGAACACCCCCTTGAGTGGCGGTGGGGCTGCGCCACCTTTTTTTGGTGGCACAGCCTCACTTTTTTCATTGGGGCCTCCTCTCTTTTCTTTATTTTTATTACCTTTTTTTTCTCCACAGCGGCCAATAAGCCTCTGAGAAGGTGGTGCGTCTCCGCTGCTCCTACCTGCCATGGATCTACCCCCCCCTTTTAGGAATGGGCTGCCCGATAAAGTGGATAAGTACCCAGCATTTTTGTCAACGTTTTTACACTACAAGGAATTCATTTTTGGATCCTTAAAATCATGATGCAGCACCACCATTTCAAGCCATGCTAAATGTTTCTTTGTGTATAAAGGTTCTCTGGTTGTGGTCCTCAAAACTCTTCCTGGGAGTAACCCCACTGTATTAAATGACTCTTACTTCTAAACAGACCAATTTAGGATTATGTTCTTTGTCATTTGTATTACATTGTTACTACTTTGCAATTGCATGTGAGAGACTGAGATTTAATGTTTGCCTTCTTGGGGTGCCAAATGCCTCATTGTGCCTAATGTGCAAGCAAGAATTTTAACTGGCTATAAAACTGGAATGCTTTCTCAAATCTGCCTGATGATTTGGCTGTAATGATATCTTGAATGAATTATCCAGTCCCTAAAGTTCTTATCTAAACTGAGCAGAAAACAAAAGTATTACACCTAGAAATGTCTTGCCAATTGAAACCAACAGAAACAAAAAATAAAATAATGAAATGACTATAATAAAGAAAACAATATGAGTCTGAATAACATTTTGGTTTACATCCTTAATATGAAGCCTTTGCATTTTAGGATTTCCTTTATGGGAGAGGCTTGTGGTTATGTTTTCATTATTACCAAAGAAAACTATTCTTTATGCCCAAAAAGATGCAGCAATGTTTAGAGATCACTTCAATTAAGAGAAAATATGATTTTTTGTCAGTTATAGCATCTCACAATTTTAATTGTGCGTATGGTATTTTAATCCATTACTTAATGTATTTGATGCTGATTAAGAAAAAATAACTGAAACTCTGTCTCTCTGTAAAGATGCAATCAAAATGTAATGGTTGGTTCTTTATCAATACTATATGTGGAAGGATAACTGAGAACTGCATTGACCAATGGAATGTTGATTTGGAACTGATAGAGGGTAAAGAAAAGTTTTTCTTCTAACTCGGGAAACTAAATTCAATCATGCTTAGTTCTGACCAAAGGTTTACTGCCAACTAACTGGTGGCTCTTGTACAGTAAATGAGAAGAGGTTGTGACAGCCATACTCTGTGACAGCATAGTACTTTGTAGCCTCATCCTTAGATACACTGGTTAACAGCTTTATAGGAATTGAGGAGTGAAGGGGAGAGCTGACATACACTTAGCTCATATATAGCCATAGCTACAGGTGGTAGGTGACGTGAAGCACCTCTACCTGAGACACTAGGGAGCTGCTGCTAGTCTAAGTAGACAATACTGACCTTGATGGACCAATGGTCTGATTCAGTATAAGGCAGCTTCGTGAATTCCTGGGCTTGGTGGCCCAGGTTATAATTCCAACATCATAATATCATGTTATAATCATGACAGAGACTTGGGCAATCATATAAAATCTTCACTGATGGTGAGGGGAATTTGTATAAAACATTTTGGAAAAACTGGGGAAATTGTGGTGTAAAACACCTAACTTCCACACCATGGAATGGAGCAGGCATCCCTAGTATGCCATCCATGGGCACCATGGCGCCCGCCAACACCTTTCCGGGTGAACGCCAAGTGGTTTTAGAAAATGGGTGGAGCCAGGTGAGGCTTTTGTCCAGAAAGGCTTCTCATTGGCCATTGGACATGTGATGGACTGTTCAGATTTTAAAAAATGTTGCTTTGGAAGAAGCTGCCACCACAGCACGTGGATTTTCACTATGTGACAGAAGGTTAGCCGCAACTGCCATTGTGTGTCTGGCTCTGCCATTTTGTGGCTGCACTCATCATGCTGTGTCAGAATTTCCAAGGTACCTACGGGCTCAAAAAGGCTGGAATAGAGGGTCTCTGGTCCTCCTGGGATCACTTCTCCAATCCTTCCGCCTTTACTTTCCATGCCCAGCACAACTGGTCTATCCCCTTCTGATTCTTCCAAAGCAATCAGTTTATAGATCCATTCATTTTCTGAAATCAGTTATCCTCTCCCTCTTATTGACGGCTCCAACAGACACTACTTCCTGCTCTCAGCATCAGGAGAAGGGTGAGGTGGAAAAAGAGGTGGAACTCCAAGTTGACACTGCAGTGTTTGCAGAGGGCTTGGATCTGAGTGGTAGCTCCCACCACAAAAACACACTCCCCCAAGTAATTCCCAATTGCTAAAGGTACAGGACGGCACTGTGCAAACTTATTTCCCAAACTCTACACAATGTTGATTCTAGCCTTAAAGCCTAGCATATGGCTGTATCAAATTACTATATCAGGACAGTCTGTAGTCATATATTGGAGACTGAAGCAATGCTATGTGCCAAGAAGGTCCTTTTCAAATTTTAATCAAGATATGGGTTTAAAAAAAAAACTTTACTCAGCTTCACTTACAAAGGACAAAAAATCAAAGTAGTAAGAAACAGAGATATTGTAAATGTTAAAGTTCTCTCTCCTGTTGGATTTGTATGGATATTTAAATGTACAGATTTATATGCAGTGCTGAACAAAGTATGAATTCCTAACTCCTAGACAGTATCAAATTTATTATGCAGCTCAGCCACCCATGAAAGCTCTGTATTATGCAACAAGTATCATTTGGACTCTGAACTAATGTTTGGAGAGTAAAAGAGGTTCAGAGAATACAGACATTGGCCATTCTAGTTGTAGATTAAAGTTGTGTTTTATTCTGATTCTTATTTCTTGATTTTTTATTGTTGTTGCATGAGGTCATTTGTGATCTAATAACAAGGGGGCAGGGGTTCACAAGCTCGTTTTACTATATCAAACAAGTAAAATATGTCTACAAATCACAATTGTATTGCAAATATTTTAAAATCATGTGGAAAAATCAGGAAGTCAAACATCAACAATAAACCTGGGATACCTTTTCCCATAGATTACAATACATTATAAGAAAGCATTAAAATATGAAGTTGGTGAATAGGGAGCAATCTGAATATATATGGGAATGATATGGCTCTAAAATCAAACTCTGCTTATGAATGGAAACAATTCTGAATGCAAAGATGAGAAATGAGTGCTGTGGTATTTAGATTGATTTTTACTCAGCATAAAAATGACATCTAAGGAAAAATGAACAGGAAACTGATAAAATTTACATATGCTGTGGAACTTGGAATAAAGGAAGAGAAATCAGCAAGGCTGAAGGAGACCATCAATAAAGTGCAGAGTAACCGGGAAATACATTATTAGCAGCACGGGTAGCTAGATCAGTGAAGAGTTTAATTTAGAGAAATGTTAAGTGATGTTTTCTGTAAAGTATGGCAGACATACCATTTTGAGCTGTAATCTTGCCAGAGCTCACAAATAAAACAGGGATTGATCTAAATAAGTAATTTGTCGCATGCCAGTCCTGCAAGGACTGGTGTTGGTGATTTTATAGGTGCAATATTCTTTCTGACTCAGTGCTGAATTAATGCCCGGGCGGTGGGATGAAACATTTGTGTGACTAACCTGTAGCAGCAGTTTAAGATTGCACAGAGGCTGTGAAACATTTACCAAGTGTGGGTCCTGGACAGCGCTTTGTAACTCACTCCTGCAAGCTCTGTAGCGGCATATCTTGCTCTAAATTGTCGCACTGCTCATGGAATCGCTGTGCACATCAGGCAGAAACAAAATCTTTGGGTTTTAGCAGGTGAGCCACAAGATTCACATCAATCATTGTCAGCCACAAATTACTACACAAGTAAGATTAAACAAGAAAATACTATGTTTTAAAATAATGTGCAGTGATTACTTGGTATAGGTACTTCTAAAGAGATATCACCTATGGATCTGAAACTGGGGTGGTGGTGGATGACTGCCCTTGCCACACCTCCCTAAATGGAGTCCCCAGGGAGAATTTGACAGGTGAGTTACCTCCTATGTAAAGAACTACCAGCATGTGGCCATCAGAATGAATGCATCACATGTGGTTGTGAATTGCACAGTCAAAATGCAGCAATCCGGATCCGGAGTTCGGGGGAAAATTCGGCCCCAGCGCGCCTTCAGAGGGATTCCCTGAAGGCGCGCGGGGGCCCTTTAAACTGACCTGCGCCTCCCAGCTGGGAGGCGCAGATCAGTTTAAAGGACAGCCCGCCCCCCTTCAGCGGGCTACACTGGAGAGGCTCGGGCTGTCATTTAAACTGATCTGCGCCTTCCGGCCGGAAGGCGCAGATCAGTTTAAAGGGCAGCCCGCACCTTTCAGCGGGCTCCGCTGGAGAGGCGCGGGCTGCCCTTTAAACTGACCTGCGCCTCCCGGCTGGGAGGCACAGATCAGTTTAAAGGGCAGCCCGCCCCCCTTCAGCGGGCTCCGCTGGAGAGGCGCGGGCTGCTCTTTAAACTGACCTGCGCCTCCCGGCTGGGAGGCGCAGATCAGTTTAAAGGACAGCCCGCCCCCCTTCAGCGGACTCCGCTGGAGAGGCTCGGGCTGTCCTTTAAACTGATCTGTGCCTCCCGGCCGGGAGGCGCAGATCAGTTTAAAGGGCAGCCCGCGCCTCTCCAGCGGAGCCCGCTGAAAGGTGCGGGCTGCCCTTTAAACTGATCTGCGCCTCCCGGCCGGGAGGCACAGATCAGTTTAAAGGACAGCCCGAGCCTCTCCAGCGGAGTCCGCTGAAGGGGGGCGGGCTGTCCTTTAAACTGATCTGCGCCTCCCAGCTGGGAGGCGCAGGTCAGTTTAAAGGGCAGCCCGCGCCTCTCCAGCGGAGCCCGCTGAAGGGGGGCGGGCTGCCCTTTAAACTGATTTGTGCTTCCCGGCCGGGAGGCGCAGATCAGTTTAAATGACAGCCCGAGCCTCTCCAGCGGAGCCCGCTGAAGGGGAGCGGGCTGCCCTTTAAACTGATCTGTGCTTCCCGGCCGGGAGGCGCAGATCAGTTTAAATGACAGCCCGAGCCTCTCCAGCGGAGCCCGCTGAAGGGGAGCGGGCTGCCCTTTAAACTGATCTGCGCCTTCCGGCCGGGAGGCGCAGATCAGTTTAAATGACAGCCCGAGTCTCTCCAGCGGAGCCCGCTGAAGGGGGGCGGGCTGCCCTTTAAACTGATATGTGCGTCCCGGCCGGGAGGCGCAGATCAGTTTAAATGACAGCCCGAGCCTCTCCAGCGGAGCCCGCTGAAGGGGGGCGGGCTGTCCTTTAAACTGACCTGCGCCTCCCAGCAGGGAGGCTCAGGTCAGTTTAAAGGGCAGCCTGCGCCTTTCAGCGGGTTCCCCTGAAGGGGGGCCGAATTGGCCGAATTTATTCGCGAACTCCCGAACTCGCTGAATTCGGCCCCCCCGGTTGCCCGCCAGTTTTGAGTTCGGATCCGTCCGAACAGAAAATCACCGAATCAGGGGAAATTCGGTTGATTTTCAGTTCGGACCGAACCGAATTGACAGCCCTACTGAGAACAATAGGGAGTAAGCAGCTCCTTCACATACTAAATAAAGCGTTCCAAGCAGACACCTGGAACTGATAGCAAGAACCTTTAATCCCAGCAGCAAACAGGAGCTATTCAGAAAGTTCTGTCTAGCCCTTTGCATATCTCATACACCCTTCAAGCCTTAGCCATCAATACAGAAGAGATTAAGTTACCCATCTCCTGCTTCACTCACATCCTTCCTGGGAAACTTCTCAGATGTCTACACACATTTAAGATCTATACTTCATCAATCACTGGTCATTCTGCCACATCCTGACATGACCTCATACCCATCATAACCTTTGTCCAGAATCTTTGTCCCTGGCAAATCTTTTGTTTGACAGCTACCTCATGCAGGCTTGGGGCTCATATTTACATAAATATGGGCTCCTTGCCATTCATAGTGTGTGTGTCCTGGATCTTCATGCACACCTCCACTTGCTTGAGGGCCCCCTTCTCTTTCCACTCTCTACAAAGCTGCTTTCATCTGGACATCAGTTCTCCTGGACTGGTAAATATTACCTCAGCCCTCATATCCTTGTGTCCTACCCCTCCTCCCTGTTATTTTCCTAGGTCTTGTGTGAATCGGGCGTATGATTTTGCTGTGTGTGTGTTTGTTTGAACTATGTTTGAAATAAAACTCCATTTAATTTAGAAACAAACAATTCTTTATTCAGAGTTTTTTCAAAGGGACCTACCCTTGTAAAAGCTGGCTAAAAAGATCCTGTGTTCTAATCAGGGTAACACTCTAATCAGGGTAACAAACACAACTCCCCAGTCAACACATGGAGGGAGACAGGGCAAATTAGTACTGCCCCCCCCACACACAATTGCTAAGCTGTCTTCACAGTGCAAACAAAGAGGAAACATCTGCATGCATGCTTCTTCTCCATGATCAGGGGTGCAGAGGTAAGTCTACACATTCAGCTCTCCAGCACTGTGGGACTCAGCAATGAAAAACCAAGTCATAAATGCATGTGTTGCCAAGGAATATACAGAGTTGGCCACTATAAAGGGGAACAGAAAGTACTGGACATTTTTTATAGTAACTGGAAGTGTTTTGAGAGCAGCAGGTTTCCTTGAACTAAAGCCTCATATAAGAATTACAGTCATGTACCCCAAAGAAGCTAGCCAGCACAAATGAGGTGCTGTAGAATCTCTGGGGAAAGATACCAAAAATGCTACTGTGGTAATAGAAATAAATAATGAACAGTTTTTCCAAAGAATAATTTGGGGAAAGTGTAGCCCTGGGAATAAAAACTATGTTTCTGAAAGGAAGAAACAGCCCTTGATAGGTTCTCTAGCTTCCTTTTTTCTTGAAATGCCACACATTTCTTCTGAAGCCAGAACAGTCAATCGCTATTGACTTTAGAGAACTTAAAAACAGAACAAAGGGAACAGCCATCAAAGTAAGGCATAATTGTGTAGAAGATGATCAACAAGTGTGCAGTGCAGAACCAGGAGGCAGCTTTTTCTTTGTCTAAAAAAGGGACAAAATTAGCTTCATAATTGCCTACAGTATCAGAAATTATTTTTAACCTAGAAAAACAAAGTGGGAAGGCAATATAGGAAAGATGAAAGGAAGGCTGGCATTTCAGAATACTAAACTGTCTTCTGAGAAATATATTGAGAAACCTCTGCACCTTGTAGGGAGAGTTTTGTCAAATCAGCACATGCTCTAGAGATTAATGTTAGTTCAAATATTGGCTCAGGACAGGCGGCCATTGCTTGTCTTCAGGATACAATATTAGTATGCCCAAGAGTTCAAGAAGGGCTAGATAAATTGAGGCAGTTATGGTGGCCATCTGACACCCCCCATTTCATTGTTTTTGTCACTTTTGAGCATTGGGGCTGTGCAGATGAAAGGGGTTAAGCTATGCTGAACTGCATGGGACATTGAAGAAATGTGTGGGTCCAATCTCAGTGCCTCCCATTCAGTTCTATGGATCACAATAAAAAGACCATAATCAAATAAAGGGAAGGCAAAGCCTACTTGCTCCAGTAACACAGACTCATTAGAGCTGTGTGTGCATGGGACACGCATAGCTTGTACTCTAATAATACAATTGAGTACATTTTTATACTTTTCCTCATATAAGTGAATTAACCCCTAGGGGAAAAAGTAAAACACTGCATCTAACAGTGTAAGGAAGGAAAATATATATGCTGCCCCTGATAACAAACAGTTCAGTTTAATCTGAGAGGGAGGTCATGTCTCTGTGCACACAGCATCTCCATCAATTCCCAACCCAACTTGTATAATCATACAGTGCACATAGATTCCTCTGTATGACTTGCCTAGAATAAAATGCTGATATTTTTATGTGGGACAAGGTTCATCTTGCCCAACAGCTGCAGAGGACAGAATGGGGCTGTATGAGGCATTTGTTTTCCTAGTAGATTAAAACAATTATTGTTGACTTCTGATTTTACAAATCTAGCAAACAAACAACAACAAAAAACCCCTGCACACACTATGATCATTTGGAAGGCATGAAAGGTAAGAAGCAAATGCCTGTACCTGTTTTTCTATATAGAGAGGCAGACAAACACAAGCAAGGGAACTTTATAAACTTGTTGGATTGAAGCTGCTAATTTGATAGAATATATCTTATTTTCAGTTCACAGAGTCCAAGATCAACTTAAAGCACAGGCATCTCAAAAGTATTTCAGCCTAATGGACATGCAGACATCTGGAACAATATTCCCCATATGAGTATTATTCCAAACCCTATTGCACTATTTATTGGAGGCCCCAGCCTGTATTTGACGTACACTATGGAATCTGCCTTGAGTCTCAGTGAGGAAGGTGGATTATAAATAATGTAAATACATGGATAAAATAAGCACTTTTCTTAACTGACTCTTTCATATGACCTCCCTGCTTGCCTCATGGTAGCCCACAGACTCAGGCATTTGCAAACCAAAGAAAGGATTTCCAGACTTATGTGCTAACCACCAATAACTGATTTGTTCTAATTTAGCATTTGGATGATATGCTTAGGGAAATCCGCTTGGCTGATGTTTAAGAGCACAACACGATGTAAAAGAGGACCATTTTGTGACCATTTGGGGTGGCATGATATTTTTGGCAAGAAACCCCCACACAGCCCAGTGCCACTGTTTTCATGATGGTAGTGCATATAGATTTTGGGATTAATTGAAGACTATCTCCCACACCACACTTTCCCATCACAACACCAACCACACCTGCAAAGGAGGCCACATCAATGTTTATTTGCTGGCCTGTCAGTGCTTGGCACTATTTACTGCTAGCCACCCTGAATTGAAATTGTAATGGTTTTCCTGAGGTACCCTTTCCCCTGCATGGTAAACCCAATTATAACCCTTTTCACCCTTAATACCAAGGAGGAGAACAGAGATTGAACACAACAAGAAAAACATTTCTGGGAGGGGGGTGAACTGAGGATGTTAATTTAAGTTGTGTCTTTACAAGACTCTTTCAACCCATAAAGGGTCCTCTGATGGGATAAATGCACATGGCAAACATTCAAGTCATAGATCACTTTTGTAGTGGCAAACCTTATCTGAGCAAAAAACCAATCTCTAGTTATTTTAATGGATCACAAATGCTTGCCAGTGGCATTACTGGGTTAAAACTCCCCCCTCCCTCCCCCCAAAAACAGAAATTACTGCCATAAATGTTCCTTTTATTTGTGTACCTCTTGAGGCTGATGATGAATACTTCTAATAGAATTTCCATAGTTTTCGTTAGCAGCAGGTCATGTTTCTCTGTCTTGCCTGGTCATTTGAATGAGATTATTTCTAAAAGTCCTGTATCTTTGGCATTTTATACTTGAATATGCAGGTGAACCTGTTTTGGTATTGTTCTATATACTGTGATTTAAAGTCCTCTATCACTGCTAAATAAATGCACCATAGTTCATAATATAGCCAGAGATGAGAACAAAGACCACCACCGCTGGAGACAGAAGAAAGTGTACCTATGCTGTGGCTTTGTGAATGTGGAAATTGCCTCAGTAAGTACAATAAATGAATAGGTATTTAAAGTGCTGCATAAACCATAGCACTTCACATTCTCTTGGAAGGTGTTTATTTGAAGTTCTTAATCTTTCAGTGTTCCAGTCATGTCCCAGAGTGCAATTTAAAAGCACAATTCTCCTCAGTGGGCCCATCCAATTACTCTGCCTGTCTCTCAGGCCTTAATTTCTGTTGGTGGGGTGGGGGAAGGTAATGATTTCATCCCAACTATGTGTGCAACAATTTAAAGCTAGAAGTTTTAATAGGTGTCAAAATTCAGCAGACTATTTAATTCACCACAAAGCAGCAGCAAAGTTTATCACCATATAACCAAAGTCAGCGCAGCTGCATACCATTTGGATAGCATCACACCTATAGGATATATACAAGCTCACTTCCATTTCATTAGTCCTGATCAACTACCAGCATTTTGTTCTGTGCTGCAAACATTAAAGCAGATTAATGTTCTCCCTTAGCTCCTCAGAGCACACTGAATGAAGAAATCTACTCATAGTGTACAATCACCCACTTATAGATGTAAATGAATAACTGAAATGTGTTTACATATAATTAATCTTTGTGCAATGAATTTGACTAGGGGTGCACTGTCAGATATTTCTGATCGCATAAGATGAGTGATATTTTGGGTTTCGGATAGGGGTGTGCATAGAACAAAATTGGTAGTTTTAAACATTTGGTTATATTGGAGCCAAAAATACTGGTATTCCCAATTTTTTTGAAATCCCAATACTTGTATGGTATTCTGATCTAGGTTTTATTTGAGAATCCAAAATTATTTGGCTCCATTATAGCCTATAGGGAAGTTATCCAGGGGTCTGGGAAAGGGGCTGTTCTTAAGATAGAGGTATCAAAATTGCAGCAGAGCTGCTTGTTGGTGCCTGTCCACAGAAGAACATCCACGTTTCAACAAGATTGGGTGAAGGGGTCCAATGCTATGTGCCCCAAAGAAGGTGCCCCATCCATCCTCCATTGTTTCCAATGAGGGGCAGCCTTTTTTTCTCCAGGGTAAAAGCAAAGAGGCATGCCTGCAATAACCATTGGTCAGTGCCTCCCAGGCCAAGAACAAACACAAGCCCAACATAATCAAAGCAGAACTCAGGAAGCCCAGTAGAACCACAAGCCAATGTGGCAAGTCCAACAGAACCAATGTCAAACCAGATCATCCCAGAACAACAAAATCAAGGGGGGCACTTTTTGCAAATCCAACAGAACCAATAAGTAACAGAGAAACCTAGCAGAACCTAGGGCTTATGTGGCAGTGCAAGCCCAAAAGAATAAATGTAAAACCAGAGAATCCCAGCTTTTGTTGTTTTTCGCAGAGCCAAGGACAATCCTCAGAAACCCAGCAGAACAATCTGAAGCACAGGGGACCATTTTTGCAAGCCCAGAAGAACCAAGGGCAACTCAGTTGGTCTCCTACACCATTAAAAAAAAAGTATAGAAGCCTTTTAACAAATAAAACCAGCAGAAAAAAAATCCGAAAAATACTAGTAAGGGGGGGGGGTTGGGGGGTCCCCTTTGGCTCAGATACACCCGAATGCACATCCTTAGTATTGGACTGGCAATATAGTAAGTACTATATAATATACTATACAATATAGTATAGTAAAACTCCCAATATTTAATTAAAATGATACTCATGCCCTTCCTGATTTTTTTGATATGTAATTAAACTTTTTTTCCCATGTACACATCCCTAAGCTCAACTGTGCATGTTGCATACTGAAAATTCTACCCAGACCCGCTACAGGCATTGCAAGTTTTGCCATCGATTTGAGTATCGAGGGGATGATACCTAATGTCTTTTCAGATACAGCTGCTCTGACAAAAAAAACATACCAAATTGTTTCATCTGCTTCTGACAATTAAAAACCATTTGTGAAAAGTATTTGGTTCATTTCAATTCAGAGAGAAAGAATGGGATTTAGAATTATGCAATACAGCATAAATAGAAAATGTAGGAACATCATGGGTTGGATCAAACTAACTTTTCGAGGGGTGAAAAGGAAGACAGGATCCAAGTCTGTCCATCCGAAAAGGCTATGCTGGGGATCATGGGACCGACATGTTAAAAAGTTATGTGAGATGGGGCTGGTAGTTATTCCTAAAAATGGGAAGCCTTTACAAAAGTAGAGCAAGCGAATGCAATGCTGCTCAGACAGTTCTCAGGTGACAAAAGTTGCCGTTTTCTTCATTTTCTTCTTGCTTGTTTTTTTTTTAACCCTTGATCCCTCATGCATTTGTTTAACAACAGAAGCACAGCATACCCACAGCCAAAGGACTGGAATTTAGCTTTTACACTCTTTTGCAAAATCTGCACATAGGTGGCCTTTCAATCTGAACAAGATGCTTACTCCTACGTCATAAAGGAAAAGAGAGAGAGAGAGAGAGAAGAGCTGTTGTCAGCTTGACAAAAGCTACTGCGAGAGTTTGTGTCACAAATATTTTATATAATGAGTCTATAAAGTAGCTCGAGAGTCCTTTATCACTCACATTGATGTCTTCCAAATCTAAGTTGTTCAGAACAACATTGTTTCGTTTCCAGATGATGGGAGGTCTCAAGGTCCCCTGAATGGCGCAACTTAGAACGGCACTTTGTCCTACTGTTGCTGCAGTGATGCTTACTTTCTGATCTTCTGGCAGACTCAGTTGAATTACTTCTGTAAAAGATAGGTTGCATTTAATGTTAATTAGTAGGCAGGGTTTCTACACCTTGGGAGCTTTAATGTTTTCAAATTGAACCAAAAGCAAATATAATTTCCAAATGAAGGCAGGAAACACAACTGTTTCAAATAAAAGGTCAGCATGACATTTTAATTAGACTGACAAATATTGCCTCATAAGGAGAGAGGCTTTAACATGAAATTATTTCCAAAGAAAAGAACATGGTATACCAGCTTCAAAAGCACACTGAATATTTGACAGTATTTGATTGCCCTACCAATATTATTCTATCAACCTTCTGAATTAAGAAGGAGTAGAGTTGGTTTTTATATACTGACTTTCTCTGCCACTTAAGGAAGAATCAAACCGGCTTACACTCACCTTCCCTTCCCCTCCCCACAACAGACACCCTGTGAGGTAGGTGGGGCTGACAGAGCTCTAAAAGAGCTTGACTAGCCCAAGGTCACCAAGCAGGCTTCATGTGTAGGAGTAGGGAAACGAACCCGGTTCACCAGATTAGTGTCCGCCGCTCATGTGGAGGAGTGGGGAATCAAACCCAGTTCTCCAGATTAGAGTCCACCACTCCAAACCACCGCTCTTAACCACTACACCATGCTGGGTCTCTTTAACATAATGATATTGTCTGAAGGGGGCACCCTTAAATGTATTTGTTAGTCTTTAGAGTGCTGAAAGACTCTTGTTATCAGAGAATAAGTACATTTAACAACCAAAACTAAGTTTACAGACATTTAATATCCCCCGCTGTATCTATTCTGAAATAACTTGACCCTACGCATTCATGTTTCAGTCTCTTGACACTAAAACTGACTCCAGAAGAGCAGGCTGTAAAGTCCTCTTAGGGGACTGTACCATCTCAATATGAATCCCCTCCCTTGGTGTCATGGTTGAGTGGATTTTGAGAGGATCCTGGGTTCCATGAAGTCCACTACTTGTGCACTGGATCCTTGCACATTCTGGTTGTTAAAATTGTGTTAGGATCACATTAATGAACCCTTGATGTACATCATTAATCAATCATTAACTCCTCAAATAACCAATGTGGCCAATTATCTTCCAGTCTCCAATCTGCCCATTCTGGACTAAGTGTATGAGAGTATAGTAGCAGACAAACTTCTGGTCTTCTTGGTTCATTAAAGCTAAGCTAGGAACCTTTCCTCCTTCCCAAGTGTTAGATTTCTACTATGATACAATAGGCTGGATGACTGTAAAATGTACCTCTTCAGAATTTTGAACTGGATCTATGTTTGACTGTCTAGCATACATTAATCTTTTTAAAAAAAATTAGGCGTGGAGGCACCCAAATTTGGACTAGATATTTGGATTTGCTGGTATGACTGTTAAACAAGTGTCCACTGAGCCACTCTCTCCCCTTGCACCCCTGTCCTTCCCCCAAGGAAACAGAAATGAAAAGATAGCACAGGGAAACAGAAACTGCAGATAAAGGAAGAGGTTGTCAGAAAAACAGCCACAACTGTTCTGGTCAGATTGGGTCTGAAAACATGAGGAAGTTTCATTTGGTTCAATATTCTTCCAAGGTTACCAACAATGTGTGTGGCTCAGATTAGTTATTACCCAAATTCATGTTCATTTATGTTACTGTCCCAATGTTAAAGTCATCTATAGTTAAAGTTTACTTGTAATACTCTTCAGTAAACATATTTAAAACTAGAGTTATCCTGGTTAGCTTTAGCCATACTGATAATGATGTAGCACTAAACGATAGCTAAAGTAAACCATGGAAGGCAGAGGGAATTCCTACATAAGAAGGGAAAGGGAAATGATGCAAGTTTGTGGTTTATGAATTCTCCCATTAAGTTTGCACAGTGTCTTCTCTCCACTGAAATGAATGTGCTAAAAGGTATTGTCGAGTGGGTTTAAGAGTAATTTGTAAGTAACAAAGGCTGCCATCCATATTACAGTTATCCTGTTATACTTAGGGGCAATGTTGGGCAGTAAATGTTTGTGAATAGTGGCCTAAAGGAACCACAAAGAACTTTGAGTTACTCCGTGACTGCTGAAATAACAAATTCGTCTCAAGTAAGGCAAACATTAATCTTTCAATTGAGATTGAACATCTATCTACGAACATACAGATATCTTTAACTTGCACTTTTTAGGCAAATTAAGAGAGTGCTTTGTAATTAGTACAATTAAAGAGTTAGTACATTTGTCTAATGTGTCCCCAGAAGAAAGCATCAAAGAATCATTTCAGTCGCTCTTGAAAGAAAGGTTTGTTGCAGAACTAGTGAAGTTAAACCACTGATATTTTAAGTACAATTTTTACAAGGACAAAAGGACAAATGTTTTCCTTTTGCATCAACAAGATATTCCTGTATGAATCACATCATCATCATCATTGCAGAATTCATCACCTTTTAGAAGTAGTAGATAAACCTTCATTTAGAATAATTTGTTTGGACCCAATATTACCTCAGCCATCAGGATACTGCCAAAATCAGTCTCCAAACACTGAATGCCAGGGTTGCCAAGTCTCTTTTTGCCACCAGTGGGAGGATTTTGGGGTGGAGCCTGAGGAGGGTGGGGTTTGGGGAGGGGAGGGACTTCAATGCCATAGAGTCCAATTGATAAAGCGGCCATTTTCTCTAGGTGAACTGATCACTATCGGCTGGAGATCAGTAGTAACAGCAGGAGATCTCCAGCTAGTACCTGGAAGTTGCCAACCCTACTGAATACTCACCTGGTCATGTAAAAGTTATGAATTAGATTGCCTGTCAACATCACTGTTCAGGTCTAGTGGTCAGAAAACCTCAACCATTCCTCTGAATAAAGAATGGCAAGAAATTCCTAGCTTAGACATTCAAATTACATCTAGAAATATCTCCAGTTTCATGCTTGTTTATCACACACAACGATAATGACATAATATAAATCAGCCTTTGGGGGGCCTTGCTAAAATCTTGAAGGTTTGTGACTGAACTTGAATCAGACCACTCACAAGACCCTTGTGGAATTTTCAATAAACCTTTAACTGAATTTACGCTCAGTATTTTTCAGTACATGAGTTACACAAAAATGATAACTGAAGAAAGCATAGCATAACAACATGCAAGTTCTTCCTTAAGAATTCAAACAAAGTATTGTGGCAAAAACAAGAGAAAGAAAAGGTGGATATTTGTCTGTATGTATAGTACATTTCAGTTGGGGGAAAACATTAAAACAATAACATATTCCACAGAATATATAATGGCAAATATACTTTTTTAATTAACTTCATTTTGAGCCTGTTCACTCACACAAGTTTCATTTATTTATTCATTGCAATCACAAAACACCCCTTTGAGTCTGCACTAACGAACATTATCCAGACTGGCGCTTGCTAGACAGAATTAAGACTGCATTAAGCCTGTATTCATTTTGTTTGCCTATTTAGAATGTAATTTAAAAGCAATCACCTCCTCAAACCACACAGAATGGTCCTTTGTATATAATCTACAACAAGTTTCAAAAGCTTAATGGGAAGGCCATAAAACTCTGAAATAAAAACACAGAGTGCTGTGATGGGATAATTTTTACTTTTTGCTCTTATGCAGTTTTAGTGTCATTTTATGTATTTGTGATAAAGGTACAGTGTTATTGCATATGATTTTTATTTCCCTTTATTACTCCTTCAGTAGAGAATAATGTCAGTTTCACTTCCAGCTCCCATTTTGTACAGATTCTGTTAAAGCAAAACTTAACAGATTTTTAAACATATATGGAACAGAACAGATGAAACTTAATTTTCAGCAATCAGTTGAACCCAATATAAATCAAAGGATTTAAAGGAATGAAAATGTAACAACTACATTTAAAATAAAATTCTTAACAATTCTTCGGTATTGAGCAATGAAACTGTCAAAATGGAACAAAGCCTAACGAATTGAAATCAGCTTGAAATTTTTTTGCTTCTCTGCATTGTGATCCTGAACTACTTATCTTTTGAAGACACCTCTCTTTATAAATCCAGAGAAGAAAAACTCCACTTTGCAACTGTAGGTTACACAGACTTTCAGATTTCTTGACACACAAATAGCTATTGAGCCCAGGGCTTGTAGCCTATTGCTCTGCATGAGCCAGCTCAGCAGATCCAGCCAAATCCCATGATTTGGCTTACTGTACCCCCCTCATTTATTTAAATTGTATTTTTGTATTTTGTGGGCTGCTTTGGATGGCCACTGCGGAGAAGAGAGAGGTGAAAATGCCTAAATAGATACATTATAAATGTCTCTTACAGGAAATGGACCAGTCTGCATGAACCAGTGGCGTGTTTGTCAGGAAGCATCGCAAGTGCCCTCAGCAATCCACATCTGGATAACTGTGAGGGTCTGTAAGCTTTTGCTTTGTGTTCCCCCCCCCCTGGGCTCGTAAAAGCAGTCCAGGCCTTTTGCCTTTCTTTGGTTCAGGCGCTGCGGTCAGCAGGCCCCAGGTTGGAATGTCTCTTCCCACCATCCACCTCTCTTGCTCTCTCTGACTCCCTCCCACCAGCTGTGGCCTTGGTGTGTAGATAGCAATAACGAGCTTCCTGAGATCTTTGATGTTCCTGTACCATGCACAATTATCTCGTAGATTCCCATAACATGGGTTTGACATCTGCTTCCCTGTAGGGGTTATAATTCTGTCTTTGTGAATTTGCTAGCACTTGCAACTTTGCTATTGCAGGGCCTATACTAACCTGAAGCTTTCAATAAAGTTCCTTGTTTCTGCATGACCGTCTGAGCAAGTGATTTTATGGAGTTTGCACAGGGAGGTTGGGAACCCTCACAATAACAACAAGATGAAAAAGTGGCACAGGAGGGCCAGATACAAGCACACATTTCCATCAGGATGGAAGTATCATCGCTGGCAACAGATGGAATGGAGACTGAGGAGAAAGTGCAGCTGTATCTGACATTTAGAAGTCTCTTCCATCTCTTCTCATAGTACATGGAAAACACAGCTGGATTCCTAGTACAACAATCAGTGCATCAGGCTGTGCAAAGGAAGCAGAATTTCACACTGCTTGTCCTTGCAGTCCTTACAAGAAGGATTCTGAGAAATGAGTTGCTACTAGAGTTGAGGGCCAGCATGGTAAAGTGGTTAGAGTGCTGGACTAGGAACTGGAGATCTAGCTGCCAATTCCCTCTCTGCCACAAAAGCTTGCTTCGTGATCTTGGGCCAGTCTCTCTCTCTCGGCCTAACCTACCTCACAGGATTGTTGTGAGGGTAAAATGGAGGGGAGAACAATACTGTCAGCCATTCTGGGTACCCAACGAGGAGACAAGAGGGGTATAAATTTCTAAATAAACAGGTGTAAACTCCCAGTGATATAGATTGTAAATCACTTTCAGTCCTCAGTGCCTTGATAACATTCTGTGGATAAGTATGCCAAAAACCTGCCCCTTTCCATTCTGAAGGAAGTGACAGAGCACAGTTCTTCAGTACCCAACTTTGACAGTGCTTTGCTTGCCCTTCTATCTCACCCCCACAGGAAAAAAATGTAAACAACTTTCCACCCTCCCTACCATTCCCATACAGAGCATTACCAGAGTACTTTTTATTATTTTATTTTTTTTAAATTATTTTTATTATTTTCTACAATTCAACAAAAATAAACATATCTCAACAATATATTCAGTTGTAACTGCTTGTAACAAAAAAAATTCATTGCTATTACTGAGAATATGTTATCTATAATATTCAATGCTATCTACTATATGTGACTTCCCCGCATCTTCTTCAGTCACTAATTCTACTGGTTAACACTTTTGCATTTCAAATTAATTTCTAATCCTTATTTTCTCTCATACAGACTTGCTTTAAGCCATCTATACTACTTCTATAAGAAATTTCAAGTCCTACCTAGTTATAATATTATCATCATTGTCTCTATATAACATTCTATTATTCTATAATAAAGGGATTAGATCAATACATAAACAAATTTTCCCATTAGAAATTCATCAAAGTAAATCCACCGTGGCTCCCTTACACCCCAAAAATAAGCATCATTTTAGCCATTATCTTGTTTTGGGAGGGGATCTGCCAGTCCTTCTTTATTTCCCAATCCCCACCCCCCGTTTTTCAATATAGTAGCTGCAATTCTGGCCTCTGAAAATGTAAAAAAAAATCCCAGTGATTGTATCCATTGGCTTCTTGTTAAAATTTCCAGCAGCTTCTTGGTAAAATCCTTCGTCATGTCTCCCTCCATCGCTGGCTGCCAGGAAGTGTTTTCTTGGGATAATAATGTTCCTCCTGTCAGCAGTAACTCAGACAAGTAGATTGTAGAGGTATTGAGTTCTCTCATGTTGCTCTCTCTCATTGCCAGCTGGTCACTTGCAGCTACCTCTTTAAAAATAAATTGTTCTAATTCATTGTCATTTTTTTCCATTGACATAATTGTTGTCATATCTTGGGTCTTCATATCGTGGATCTCCTCAATAATTGTGTCCAGTTTTCCATTAATTGATTTAGATAGGATATTCATCACCTCAGCTAGTTGAAATACTTGATGTGAGAGCGCTTGTTGTTTTTCAAAGACTAAATCTTGTTGCACTGCAAACATGTCCATTTGTTTGAGTAACATCTCTTCCATCCTCTTGTTTGACATATCTGCTTGTATTCTTATATAGAAGCAGGCTTTGTAATTTTCAAGATATCCTCAATTACGCTTCAAAGCAGCACAGATAAAGAAAAGAAAGTAGACAGGAAACTGCAGAAAGTAGACAGGAACCTGCGTCGTCTCCTCTCGGTGGTTAAGTGGTAGGAACGATTTGATGGTTACACCGGGGAGATTCACTTCAATTCTTTCAATCTGCCCTGTCTTTTCGATGGTAACAAAGCCCTTCTTATTATCTTCCGGTCTTAAGAGGCGACGTGGCTGGACATTGAATCAAAGAAAGCCGGAAGTGGGGGGGGAAGGTTTTCGTCTCCCTCCCTCCCCTCAAAGCATTTAATTGGTAGTTGTAAAGTCATTCAAAAGTCCCTTTTATTGCGTCTACTCACTGATCAAGTTGATAAGGTCTTAGTCAGTTCATTTAATGGCATTTGTTTATTTTAAAAGTCTCGTTACGCTGGGCAGGGAGTCGCCGGTTTTCGTAGGTGTTTGTATCGTCATTCAGATCTTCTCAATCAAGATAAAGGCAAAAAGTGTCTTTTTACTCACTCTGACTTCCAAAGGTGAGGCTTCTTGTTCTTTTCATAGATTATTTGATGTTAATGTATAGAGGAGGTCAAAGCCTATAATCCAAAGAGTCGTCCGTGGCAATGGTGGCCCCTATGTGCCAGCGGGGACAACTTCCAAGTCTAAGAGAGGCTTAATAAAAGCTCTCAGAGAATATGGGAGTCCAAACCGCTATTGAAGGCTGCAGGGGAATTTCCTGCTTCCCGATCCACTATTTAGGACCGAGTTGGAGTGCTTTTTGCACTCCAAATCTAAACGACTCTTGGTGTCTCCTGGGAGCCCCCAGGAAACAATGGCGCTCGGACCAAACGCTCTACAGGAAGTCACTTTTTATTATTTTTATTAGTATTATTTTGAAAACTTGAGTTTATCGCACCTACAAGAACTTTGTCAGTATCAAACCTAACCTGCCCTCCCCAGCTCTGTATCTTTCAGAATATGTTTCCCTTCCCATAAGGCAACTAAAAAAAAAAGAGGCAAAAAAAAAAAAAAAAAGAGAGAGGCAAAGGCACTTAAACCAGTTTCTCAAGACAAACTATGATTGACTGGCCAGATGCTAGCTGAATCCTGGTTTCACAAGGAAACCAGATTTCATGTTTGACGGAACCAAGCCAAAACCAGTTTGTGGTATTTGTTGTTTAATATTAGCATTTGGACATGTGCATCCCTTGGGATAAACAATATATAAGATCTGAGAGTACACTAGTAATTTATATCAAATAACTTATGTATTTTGACTGCACCTTCTCATTTGCAATGCTTCTAGGAAGAAACTTCAGCTAAATCTCACTGGAGATTCAATCATTTGTGCTTACGGCCAAAAATATTTCTTTTGTGAGTCCTTTCACATATGCAAAGCTAAAAGAGATACCGAAAAAGTGGTGCCTACGTACTTCAATAGTTGTATGAAGGAATAATGGAGCTCTCAAATACTATTTTCTGTCTACTCTCTCACTAGATGTGATAAAGATGAGCCCTGAAACTTGAATGAATATTCCTCACACCCCCTGGCCTCTTTCTCCCTTAGAAAAGCAGTAAGCCACAGCTCTACTGAAAATTCTAAATTGTTCTTTACCTGGATACATTTATTTTATGGTCTGTATCTATCTGCAGTTTGCACTATGTCATTCTTGATTGAGTGAAGAAGTACCTATTGCAAGTTTCTCTCTCCTTAGTTGTCTCCTCTTACTCCTTACCATGAATCACTGCCCTTTGTTTTGCCATGCTGACAGCCTTCTCCCACAAAACGTTCACTTTGTTCTGCACTCATTCATGTCTTCCTCCCCACTGGTTTACATTTAAGCCCTCCCCTCTCCCAGCCCCCTTCCATCAGCCTTCCAATTCTCTTCTTTTTGAAAGCATACCTCAACAAAGGAATCTTTGGATTTTCTTTTGAAGCTATGCCCAGAAGATTTCCCATGTGCCTTCCCAGGATGGACACATAATATGCTGGCAAAGTAACATGCTATGAGCTCGTGTTGCTTTGCTTCAATAAAGTCTCTTCACTGGCATAGGGAATGATGCAGTCTTTATTCAAACGACCCAAGAAATCATAATCAGGAAAAGGATATACCCCGTTCCCCTGTGCTTTGAACCTGCTTTATTAATTTCAACTTCTGTCACCCCTAAAAGATGATGAAAAATGCAGTTGTTCACAAGATTAGGTCCGCCCCCATAAGCACACCTTATCAGGAGCAAATGCAACTGAACTTGGTGGCATTCACCTCTGAGTAAACATGTAGAGAGCTGGACTGCATACAATACGATGTATTTTCCTTTATGTCTCTCTTTTTTAAAAAATGTACAAGGACACAAATTTAAGACTAATACAGGAAACAATCTTAATAAATACATAGTAAAATAAATTCACTGTCTTTTGTTGTCTCAGAAATAAAGACATAAGATTTACTAAAAGGGTGAGAACATCTGCATTCTTGAGACAAACAATTCTGGGACTCTAAGTACTTATTTCTGACTTGACAGAAAACAGAATGGAAATTACATCAGGAAGGCGAGAAAATACGTTGAAAGGAAAAGAGTATACCATGTGCTTTCCACATGATAATGAAAAGTGAGAAAAGTGAGCAAAGTAAACCATTGTACACGTGGGGAGTTTAAAAACTGGAGTTGGAGGTATCTTGATCTCCCCCCATACATGCTTCCAATTTTTTTGTTGACAAGGACAACATGATGTCACATTACGTGTCCAGGGGACCAGTGTGCATATTTTTATTTTTTAAAGAACCCATATCCCAATGCATTCAAGTCTTGTCTCCTGCTCTACATTTTGTATTTATCAACCTTGTCTGCCAATCTCTCCAACCCAAATGAAATCAAGAAGCCAGCAGACAGCTATGTGCCTCCCATCCCCATGTCTTGTGTCGTCTTCAGCTTCACTATTGTCCTCCAGACTGCAGAGGAAGAGGATGAAGGCTGAAAGAGCAAGACAGTGTGGTGGCATGGAGCGAAAACTGTAAGCAAACACAGGATGTGGGAATGCCCAGTATCCTCTTGGTTTACATGGTCAACAAGACATAAATTAAGGAATGGGCTTTATCCTACAACTTGCATATTTCTGGACCTTGAGAGTACTCTTAGGAGCCTTAACTCTTCTCTTAAAGTGACATTTTTGATTCTGTAATTCAATTTAGCACCTACACTAACTTCCCTTTATCCATTCATGAATGGCTGTGCTCTTATATATTTTATATACATACACACACACACACACACATATATATATATAGACACTGTTATTTATTAATTAAACAACCAGAGGTCATAATTTGGCCATTTAGGCATCAGTAAATTACCCGCATGCTCAATGGCAGCGAGAGAGCTGGGAGGTCTGACTTTGACAGCGGTGGTTTTCTAGGCATCAGGCCAAAAAAGCTACTCATTTCTGAAAGTTAAACTCTGTTCTTGTTGGAAAAGTAGACACCTCTGGGGCAGCTGTCTGGAGAAAAGAGCCAACAACACTGATTGCAGTTAGATACTGTAGCTCCTCATTTCCAGCGGGAGTGATAAAATTGGGCTAATACAGAAGAGGATAAGAGATAACACAATGTAACACTTCTCCAGATTCAGCCTACAGTGCAGGGGCTTTTTTTCACAACTCTCATGGGAGGGAGATAGGCATTTTTATCAGTGTTATTTAACCAACAAGACATAAGCAATCTTCCTGCAGCTACACAGACTGTCAGTGGCAATACCAGGAGTCAAAAGTTGGGAATTCCTGCTTGGTACAAACAGAAACCAAGCTTCAGAATGACTCCTATAGTTCAGATGTTTTAGCTTTCTGACATTAAGGGGGGCTCTTATACATTCCTGTCATGCCTTTGTTCATCTTTTTTCCTGAAAATACCTATGAAGATGTTCAGATATTTCTTTCTCAATGCAATTAGAGTGTGGAATTTGTCCCCTATTTTTCATCGATTTTAAACACTTCTATGGATTGCTAGCTTCCAAGTGACAAAATACAAATTGTAAAACAGTTTAACACAGCAAAAAAAAAAAAAAAACTATGACTCTAAATTAAAAGGAACACATTTCAAAGAGCCAGGAGAAGACAACCTAAAACACCCAGTACAACTGGAGGGAACTAGGATCAGGAGCTAACAAATGTTCGCTGAAATGTCCAAACACCAGGAGGGACAAAACCATTCTAGGTGCTGCCACAGAAAATGCCCTGTGATCTCTACTGCCACACCTCTGATGGTTAAGAAACTCAAAGCAAAGGCATCCACAGAAGATCTTAGTATTCAGGCAGGACGGTTGATATCGAAAGGTAATAATGTTCCCTAGTACTAGACCATTTAAAGGTTATATTATTTATTTATTGAGAATATATACCCACCCAAATAAAACAATATGTTTATTTTGATAATCAAACATTAAAACACCAGATATATTAAAAAAAACCACTACCCATCAATGGGATTCTTCCTTTTCCCCAAACCCTCCAGAATACCTCTGTCTTATAGCCTAGATGGAAAGCCATGAGGGTAGGGATCCTCCAACCTCTTTTGAGAGGCTGTTGCACATGCATGGGGCAGCCCCTGTAAAAGCCCAAGCTCAGGCTATTGCTGAACATGCCTCAAACAAGCGGGGGAGGGACAATAGATCTTGCTGGGAGGAACAAAGCAGCCATCTAGGAACATGGAGGGATAGATGGTTCTTCATGCATCTGGGCCACGGGCGATGAAGGGCTAAAGAAGGTAACAACACCTTGAATTAGACCTGGAAATTAATTGGAAGCTAGTGGAAGGAACTCCAAATAGAAGTGACGTGGTCCTAGCAGCTAGCCCTCGATAACAAATGGGCTGCCACATTTTTCACCAACTGCAGATTTTCAATCATCTTCAAGAGCAGCCCCATGTAGAACATGTTACAATAATTCCAGCTCCAAGGTTACTGAAGCATGGATCAACTTGGCTAGGCCAGGCATCTGCAAACAGGGAACCTAACTAGGTGTAGATGGGAAAAAGGAACATGCTGATCAACTACAGTTGTTGTTTGTTTATTATTTATTTAGGAGATTTAAGCCATCTCTCCAGAATCATCACAAACAGTAGGCAGTTGTTGATCTTGCCCATTTGCAGGGTGGCACCTGTAGAAGACCATGCTCAAATGAGCAAAGTTGTTGTGGCATTTTTTCTTTCCATTACATGGTCATGAGCATACATATTTGGTTTATTGAGCCTGATTGTGTTGATAAAGGGTATTTCCACCAAATTCCACAAGCATTTCCAAAAGTACACAGAGTATCTTTGCTATATTGCTTTAGGAGAGACACTAAGACTGCAATCCTGAGGGGAGGGGGAAAAACTCATTAGGAACCGGTGTGACCCACGCTGGAAAATGCCCATTTATCCCAGGATAATGGACACTTACACTGTCCTGGGGGCAAAAACGTCAGTGCCAGGGAGCTGTGCCGGCCCCACTGCAAACACGGCAGGGAATTCCTGGAAGGGAAAACCTGCGCTGGCGTGGGGAGGTATTCCTGGGGCATTCCTGGGCAGCTTCCTAACCCCTTTCACCCTGGGAATGCCCTCTCTTGCAGCGGCATGGCTATGCCACCTTTTTTGGTGGCATAGTTCTGTTGCTTTCTATGGGGACATTTTCTTTTTAAAACATTTTAAAATTGTGTGATTTTCTATCCAGTGGCTGTGAAGCCTCTAAGGAGGCAGCGCGGCTGCGCCACTACCAGCAGCCACAGATCTATCCCCCGCTTCAGGAATGGGCTCCCCATGACAGAAGTGAGTTTTAAGAAAGAATCTTCCTCTACTCTGCCAGCTGGGTAATCTTACAACAAAAGGATATTAAAATAAAGCTACTTTTAATCTGCTCATTCTAGAGCATGAGGTATGCTAAATCCCTGAGCACAGTGATCGGTTTTTATCAACACACAATAGATAGCTAAATACTTTACAATATTAACAGGATTTCTCCACCAAGCTTTGCATTTCAATTGAAACAAGAATCACCATGAAACAATAGTAAGACCTCTGTTATGGGATGTTCTTTAATCAGCAACACGGACTCTTTGATTTCTGCTGCTCTTAAGGTTTCTGTTTCTTGCTCTGTCGAAAGATAGGAATAGCCAGAGAGGCAATACATTTCTGCTGCCAGTGGGACAAGAACTATTTTCCATCAGTCAATAGTGAACACCTGACTTATTACACAGCTACAAAAATAGGCCCTTAATAGAGGCAGCCCCCAGACAAAAGGCTGATGGTAAAGCGGCAGTTCTTTCAGCAAGGTGTCAATAGGGAGAAGATGGAAGACTCAGGGTCCTGTCAGAGATGCAGCAAATCCTGCTGGAGAGAAAGATGTGTGTAATATGTACAAGGAAGGGCTCGACCCTGTGTAGTTTGTCAGTCTCTGAACTTACTACAGCGAAATCCTTCCCCTGATATGAGCACTTCAATTTAGATAAAACTAAGAAATCTCAGTGTATATTGATAATACAAATTGCAGTATTATGGAACACTTAGCACATTTCAAGTTGAAATCCATTCAGGACTCTCCTCTGGGACTGATAGCCACATAACGCTGCCTAGATAAGGAGCACCAGGCCCTGTGCCATGAGGAAATCATGTGAACAGTATAACATCCAATCACCTTGGTTTTCCCAGTACAATGAAACTGGGACATTTCTATAGTAAGAGCAATCTTCCACTAATATATATTATGAATACAATGGTCTCCATCATGGTATCAAGTTTTGTAACCCAGGGTAATCATGTTTCTTATAACCTCCTCTGAATTAATACCTATCATTGAAGAGCTTTTAATAAAGGATTGATGGAATTTTACCACGGAAAATCATTTCCTAACAGTGCACTTACTTAACAGATTTCTTCAGGGGAAGCTATGGCCATGTAACGGTATAAGACAGATATACATTTGTAAGCAGGCATATGCAAAGAGTGTGAAGAAGATGGAAGGGAGGTTTTAGTTAGTCTCTTATGAGCAGAAATTCATGAGAAGTGGGGGCACTGCAAGGTTACTGTCAGGAACAACATGCTCAAGAGAAGTTCATTAGAGGCCTTATGGCACAGGTGACTAGGAGGTGCAAGAACAACAGTCTTACTGATAAGGCATCTGCAGTGGAGGCTGCAGTTGTAGCCGACCCAGCAGAATATAGGGGCAGGACAGTACTCAGCTCAAACCCAACCCCTCTCTGACTCTTCCTACCCACTTGACACTGAGAGACACTGTCCTTCAGTGTTACTACTCTGAAGATGCCTGCCACAGCTGCTGGCGAAACGTCAGGAAAGAAAATTCCAAGACCACGGTTACACAGCCCGGATAACCTACAAGAACCAATGAACTCTGACCGTGAAAGCCTTTCATACATTTTGTCGTAAGTTCCATTCTCTGAACAACCCTTGACCAGCATCATCATCTTATATTCTAACAACAAAATCAGCCAAATCTTTGGATGCTTAAATCTGGTGACTGGATCTGTGAATGGGCAAGACAGATCTTCCTACAAACCTGAAAAGGGACACAGATTTTCAGAAAAATGTCAAATCTAAATAAAAAAAAAAAAAATTGGGGGGAGAGGAATTAAAAAAAAACAAACCCAAAATGATAAAAGCAGTGCCTGTAGCTTTAAGCAATGGATTCCCTCGGCTGCTGTAGCTTTAAAAACAGATTCCCTCAGTGACTGTTGCTAGGCAATAAGAGCATTCTAGGCTTCCTTTCTGTGAGTAAAAGGCCGGGGAAGGGAGCAGGATCCTCTCAGGGGCTTTTGGCCTTTGAGAGAAGACTCATAGGAGCCAAGCATGGGCCTGGCAGCAACCACTGGGTAAGATGATATCACCTGATTTGCATGACTTATATAAGCATGGCTACTTGCTGCTGTTCAACAGCAGCCATCCTATGAAAGTCAATGTGGTGTAGCAACTAGAGCTTCAGAGTAGGGTCTGGGAGACCCAGGTTAGAATCCCTATCTTGCTGTGGAAGCTCACTGGGTGATTGTGGACCAGTCACATACTTTCAGTCTAACCTTCTTTACAGGGTTGTTGTGCAGATAAAAAGGAGAGGAGAATAATGTCAGCTGCTTTGGTCCCCACTGTGGAGAAAGGTGGGATACAAATTAAGTAAACAAATAATAAATATAGCTGAAGATGGGAGGCAGATAAAAGGTAGGTTGGTGAATGGCTGACAAGAAGAGAATGAGGCAGGGAAAGGGAAGAGGATATGAGGGTTGCCAGGAGGAGGAAAAGAGGAAATAGTACAAGAGGAGGATACAGAGGAAAGTGAGATGCTTTCCTACAAGACCTTGAGGGTTCCTTACCATGTAAGTGGGCCAGGCTCAACTGGGGTTGCCATAAGTGGGATGCAACTTGACAGCCCTTTACACACACACACACACGCACACACACACACACACTCCAAATTGTTTTCTCATGGAGGATGACTACCTAAAATATTACAGTTTTCCTTAGTCTGATGTTAATGGGCAGTAACAATTTCTTTAAACTATTTAACACAATGCTTATTCCCACAGTGCATCTGGTTGTAATTATAAAATAGCTGCAATGTCAATGCACCTACAGGAATATCTAGAAGAAGATTAATACAGTTCTACCATGCCCCTCAAGATGGTTAACTTTCAGGGATCCAGAAAAGAGGGAAAGTGGGCTGAAAACTGAAGAATATCAGTAGATGTGTGCGCATACAAATTAATCTTTTAAAAGGTATTTCCAACATCTTTTCAAAAACAACAACAGCAACACAATGACAAAGATTCATGAGGAACAGGTTCCAGAAATATGGATACCTGGATGACATGGAGATATATAATCACCTAACTACAAGTATAACATCTTTGTCACTTCTAACTAAGTTATGGGCACACAGCTTAAAATACAGCAGAGATTCTCAGAATAAGTCTCAGTTTAACAACAGACACATTTAAAGGTAAAGGTCCCCTGTGCAAGCAACGGGTCATTCTTGACCCATGGGGTGATGTCACATCCCGACATTTTCTAGGCAGACTTTGTTTGTGGGGTGGTTTGCCAGTGCCTTCCCCAGTCATCTTCCCTTTACCCCCAGCAAGCTGGGTACTCATTTTACCAACCTCGGGAGGATGGAAGGCTGAGTCAACCTTGAGCCGGCTACCTGAAACCGACTTCTGTCGGGATCGAACTCAGGTCATGAGCAGAGCTGTGGACTGCAATACTGCAGCTTACCACTCTGCGCCACGGGGCTCCTACAGACACATTTAGCCTTGTAAAAATTTAAACATCCCACTTTGCAAAATATTAAACACATTTGTCTCACACCTGACACAAATTATTCCCATTTCAATCTGTCTGTAAACTGAAAATTGTCAGTCCTATGTTAGACAGTTCAGGTTGATGAGGAGAAAGTAACCTATTAAATTGGCATGCATAACACATGCGATCATCTGTAGCCAAGTGGTCGTGAGCTAAAGTATGAGAGGGCTTTACCCTTTTTGTACTCAGCCCTTTATTATCTGAAAAGGAGGAAAATATTATCTTTCCAGATCTCTTTTAACTTTATAATTTCAAATACATGAATCAGGTCCTTCTGAAGTCATTTTTATTTCATAAAAATGCAAGAACAAGTAGTTCAACTCTTTGGTCACTCACAATTTCCATTTATCACAAGGATAACCTTAAAAAGAACTCCCCTATGGAAGCGCTTCCAACACCATAGATTGGCCTTTTAAAGGGCTTCATTATTTATTTACAGAAAGAGATGGTTTTCCTATCCCCTTAAATTGGTTTATGTTTTGTAAACACAGAAGTGGATTACTCACAAGGAATTTCCTTGGGTCTTCCTCATTCTCCTATCACATTTTATCCTACTATTTCACCAAGTTGCTCTGGGCAGTATTCATACTTCTTAATTATTCCTTTAAACAAACAAACAAAAAACCTCACAAACACCTGTGAGGTAACTTAAGTAGAGAGAGAGAGAGACTGGCCCAAGGTTACCTAGTAAGCTTCATGACAGAATGGTGATTTGAACCTATACCTACCAGATATGAGTTCAATAACAAACGTACCTCCATTCCTCTTTCCACCTGCTCTTCCTTATCATTACTGTTTGCCTTGGTATCTAGCTAGGTTGCTATAGCAACCCAAAACAGTGCCTGGAATTTCACACTACAGCCTTGCAAGTCTTTGGATGCCATTTTGGGCTGCCACAGTAAGCCAACAGACACCAAAGTGGGCAGCCCCAAATCATCTCTAACCAAACATCAGGTGTGCTACCTGATGCCTGATCCTTGACCAAGGGCACTTGTACTAAGCAGTGAGGTACCGTGGAACAACAGAGTCTGCACATCTGTTGGGTTTCTATTATGACCCCAAAGCAATGCATGAAATCTGATGGGTCTGCAGGTGCTATTTCTGCCCCCATATGGGAGGATAAGAGAGAAAGTAGCATTTTTCAATGTCCACACAAGGGGCAGCTTCAAAAGATATGTAGATTACCAATTTCCATGTAACAATTCCATGTGTATGTATTTGCCAATATAAGAATTTATTTATACATGTAAGATGTTTATATCCTGTGCTATCCTCTAAAAATAATAAAACAAGATTAAGACCTAACAAATTGATAGTAACTTCTAGGTGCCACTCTCTGAAAATTACCTTGTCTTTTCCCTCATCTCAATCTACGGGATGACTAGGCACTGATGGCTTTGGAGGGGGCAGGTGACGTGGCCAGGCATGCTGACAGAATTAGCTGTGGTCTCTGTTCCTTTCTTCTGCAGAATAGCTGCCATTGATGGGGTCCATGGGGCAGGAACTAGATGACAATTAATTCAGAAGAAGCCCTTAGAATGACATCAGAGTCAAATTGAACTCCATGTGGAGTCACACAAGACCCAACGTGGTTCAGTAGTTAGAGTCTTGAACTAGGACCAGGAAACCCCAGATTGAAATCCCTACTCAGGCACGAAGCTCATCATGTGTTCCTGACCTAGTAAGTTTCTTTCAGCCTAATTTGCCTCACAGTGTTGTTGAGACAATCAAAAGGAAGAGGGGAAACCCTGTCTGTTGTCCTGAGCTTCATGAAGGAAGGATGAAATGAAAGGTGATAAATCATGATAGATTACTGACTTTTATTACCTCAACTTGCTTCCCATTGTTAGTTATCATACTGAGGTAACAAGAGATGGCAAGTAATGGTAAGTGATAACTGATAATGCTGCTCAGATGATTAAAGCTGGAAAAATAATGCAAATAGCATGAGCTATGAACCTAACACATATGCCATACAGCAGTTAATAGAAATCTTAAACGTTTGTAGAAAAATACAGTGTACTGACATTATACTTAATTCAGTTAATTATGTGAAACAAAATGAAACAAAAGGGAAAGGAGAACATAGACAGAAAGCCAAATTAGCATATGTGACTGAAGACCTTGAGACATAATTTGGTTGGCACAAATCTGTGGCATTTAGAATTTTAATAAATAATATTCTTGTATTATTTTAGTGTGGCAAAGAGCATTCTGGGGAAAAAAGGTTGTACAACAGTAATATCTGTGTCACTTTTAATTAACAAAACAAACTCGATTGTAAATGGCTTGGTACTAGCAAAAAAAAAGACTTCTCCAGATAATGTTGCTATAATATCTCTTGACAGTGTTTGCACCATGTTAAATGAATGCTTTTTCGTATTTGAATTTGGAGGAATTTAAACGTGATCTTATGATTACTCTGCCCCAATTATTTATAAATAAATAAATGTTTTCTGTCTAATGGGGTTGTGAAAGTGGTTTCCATTATATTAAAATATATTCTATACAACGGTCTAAAAGGACATTAGACAGTGATAAAAAGTTGTAACAATAAAGTCAACAGCAAAATGAAAATGAATAAAATACACAGGACCAGAAAAGAAACAACACTTCCTAAAGGCTGAGAGGTTAGATAGCCCAACATCTAACCAATGAGAACGATGTATCTGGCAAATATTCTTCAAAAGAGAGACATAGGTGGTACTAAAGTTGCCAGGCCCCCCTCCCGATCAGTGGGAGGTTTTAGGGTGCGGAGCTGGGGTGGCCGCGTTTTGGGGGTTTGAGTGCTAAAGCAGCCGTGGCGATATGATGCTTCTGGAAGTAAAACTGGAAGTGATGTCATTGTTCATGCACACATGCACCCGCCGCTCTGGAGTAGCTGGGTGGATTGGCAGGCAATTGCCTGCCAAAATCTCCCACCTGACAACCCTAACCAGCACAGAAAAGGCTTAGTTTGGGGTAGACACACATAACTTCCAAAGGTGGGGGCTCCTGGAGAATGGTCTTTAATGATGACCTCAAGTCCAGGCTGAAGCCTGCCCTGTAGATACTCTGGTACCAGACTGACTGCTTTGATTTTTAAAGATCACTGTCAACAGTTTCAATTGCGACCAGACAGGAACCAATGAAACTCAGTACTCGAAAGGGATCTTTCATTAAACGTAGGGAGAAACAAGAAACAAACAGGAACTCTAAGCTAAAACGGAAAGTTGTTGGTCAAATCTGTATAGGAAACATCAGAGGAGGTGCTGAGTCCTACCATTTTTGTGGTCTCTAAGTGTGATACTGAAGAGAAAGTGCCAGGCTGGCTACAATTGGGTTAAGGTGCAATTCCTACTGGAGAAACTAGCAGGTGTTTCAGTCACAACCAATATCTTCTGAATGGCCCATCAAACAGTGATTTTCCAGGAGGAGGGGGAAAGCTCTTGTAAAAGGCCAGAAGCATTCTTCCCTGGGAAATGTTTTGAAAATACTCATAATTTGACACAATCTGTTGCACTCGAAAGCCAAAAAGGATTTCTCTTCACAAGTTTCTACAAAGGGTGTCCCTCTCCCAAAACAAAATTAGCTAGAATGCTTTTGAAATGCCAGAAGTCTGGAGCTGAAATCCTGTGTGTGTGTGTGTGTGTGTGTGTGTGTGTGTGTGTGTGTGTGTATGTGTGTACCATACAATTCTATGTAAGCTAAAGTCTTGTGGCCTGTTTAAAGCAGATTCTGCTTCTTGCATTTTATCAAAACCATTTTATCAAAACCATTAGTTTATCAAAAACTAATTTCCTGAATCTTATCCTCCAGTCTTTCAGCCATTTAATTCCGAGCTCAAATTGTACCGTTTCCTTTATTTTTAACTGTATGAGCACATGTGCAAAAAACCCCTAAGACATTATATATAAAGATAAAATCTTCACAAGCCCAAGAGACAAAGCCCCAAAAGCCAAAAGAAATGCAGGATGGAAATGAACAGTGAGTGAGCAACCCTCTCAACATCTCAGTCACCACCAAATGAACACACATAACTGCTGGAGATGATCTTCTATCAACTTCCAATGCACATGGCTGCCTTGAGGAACCCAGTGAGGAGGTGCAAACAACTTCCATATGTGGCTATAGGGGAAGAGGAAAGAACCTGAAATGGGGGCAAGTAGGCACCAAGCTACTCATCAAAGGATCCCCAGCCATGATGGTCCTTCCCAAAGCACTTTCTCAGAGCTGGATGATTCCTAGTAACTAGGGAGAGATGGAGTTTGCTGCAGTTTATATTGCTGCTGGTGGGTAGCAAGACTGAGCCCTTGGAATGAGATCAAAGTGAGCTCCATCCTCTTGGCTAAGGTTCAAAGATTTTTGTGGAGTTTTCCTCCTTCCCCTCTCTATTTCACTAAAATAGCAAGAAGATGGTCAGTAGCACCTTGACAGCTAGGGTTGTCAATCTCCAGGTGATAACTGGAGATTTTCTGGGATTACAACTAATCTCCATGCAACAGTGATCAGTTCACCTGGAAAAACAGTTGCTTGTACCCCACTGAAGTTCCTCCTCTCCCTAAACCCCACCCTCCTCAGACCCCACTTCCAAAATCTCCAAGTATTTCCCAACCCAGAGGGGGCAACCTTATTGACAGTCCACATGCAAAAGGGGTGCAAAGCAATTTTTTTTTAAATGGCCATAAACAAGGTTTGAAAGGGGACAGAAGGACAACAGTGAAAACACCAGAAAGCAATTATCTGGTATCACACCCACTTGGACTCTTTATGCTGTGAACAAACAAAAGAGGGAAACTCCAAGAGGGAAAGATCACTTGGAAACAATTACTTTTTTTTTATTGCTGTCCCTATGCTTTATTGTCTATGAGATGGTCCTCCCTCCCTATGGAGACAGGCAGGACAAACTCTTTAATGCTGACATTTTTGCTATTTTAAACATTAATGGGATCCCAGGTGTCATTTCCCATCTTTACCCCCACTTTCTGAAATCTCTCCAGAGATTACCTGCACACTTTAAGACCAACAACCTTGCTTTAAAAAAAAAAATGAAATCCAATATTCTCCGGATGCTAAATTCTGGCTCAGGCATGAACCATCAGTTCGAGCTCACTGGGTTCATGTTTCCTTTAGCAACGAAGGCTGCTGCAGCAGAAATAGTCCACATCTGTGGAATCAGGGCTATGAAACTTCTTGACAAATATCTGATGTTCACAGTTGGAATGAGGAAGGTTTTCTTGACTCAAATTCTCTGAGGGAAATTTCATGTGTGACTAAAACACTGAAATGTATGAGAGTCTTGGCTCCCCCTCCCTTATGGGCTTAAACAGGGTAATACCCAAAGGGGGAACTTGTCCATCTTTTCATCTTAACTTGGGAGGCCTAAAAACCCAGTCATTCATGAATCTTCTTCTTGGTATGACCCTTCATAAGCATATCCACCCCAAGTCAAAAAAACTGAAATCTTTGTGTTTCTTACAAAAGGCAATGCATGGCCCTTCCTCAGCACATATTTTGTGGAATTGTTTATGTCAGTGTCATGCTTGCTGTGAAAGCAGTATCACTCTGATGAAGCACTACACTGTTGTTTTGTAATTTGGGGAATGCCTATTCCGGTATGCTCCAATTTCCTGAAAAAATGGCCAAACAGTTTTTTAATGTGATGAAGAAATAAATAGGAGAAGCTGATACGGCAGAAGAATTAAATGGTCTACAGGAACCTTCTGTGCAAGATGCTAGTGGTAGAAAAATCTTCTTAAGCGTAAGGCACAGTAACTACAGGCTAAATTACTACTGAAATGCTGACACTTCAAAGTCATATAAATCTCCCCTAAAGGCATAAAAAACAGACACACCAGTAAAACAATAGAATCCTAAAATACCAAGCTGAGGAAGCTGGAGATATCTAAGACAGTGTGGTTTAAAATATTCTTTATGTAGAGAAGCCTTTTCAAAACCATCTTTTCTGGCAAGCTCATTTGCCTAGGTCTGTCTAGTAATTTAAACCTGGCAAGCATAGCATAAGTGAGAAATGCAACAGGAATATTTTTAACAAGGTGAATGTGTGGATAATCACAACAGTGCAGAGCTAGAGGGTAGAACAGTTATTCTTGTAAGAACAATGTGTAAACTATTTTAATTGTTTCTTACAGTGGAAAAAGTTTCCACATTTGTGTGTGTGTGTGTTCATGTACTAGAATATTAAAGATGAGAACATGAACAATTGCTGTGGGGGCAGGACTTCACATCTAGGCTTAAGAGAAGAAAACTATTTGGAATCAGTGTTTTGGCTGAACAATGCATGGTTAAGTGGGTGGGAGCTTCCAGGTCACCTCATTCTGTCCTCTCCCCCACCCATTACTCTAAATAAGTCTTCTCTGTGCCCACAGAGAAACTCTGTGCCCACAACCAAACTGCAGGCAGCACATTTCTCAGAAGGGGCAGCACAACTCTGTACAGAGACCTTTGGGAAAGCATTGTTGCCTGCCCTTCTGATGTCGTACCAGGACACAGACAAGCAATGTGGAAAATTCCTGTACAGATGTGCTGATAGTGAAGTGCTGAAATGGATACCTCCACATATAGCACACTGGACATCATCTACAATAGGTATAGGCAACTGCAGGGCCCAGGACCTAATATAGTTTCTGAGAATTTTCCATTGAATTCCCTAATTCTAAGAAGTCCCTCTTCTCTATTATAAACACCAGTGACTTTCTCCTGAGATGATACACAACTCATTCTGCCACAGTTATCTTATTATCTATTTACACTTGTGTGAGATAAAGGGGGATGAGCAGCTGAAGGCTCAGATGAGAGGTCTGCTATGATCACTCTAACATTTGCTTCTAGAGATGGGGTGTTTTGCCTATGGCTTGGTCCAAATGAGCATGACTCAATGGATGGAACCAATGTTGCCAACACTTCAGTCCACTGATGCAGTAATGTATGATGAAATCCTGAGTGATTGAATAAAATGGGATAATATGAGGGGACAAAGATGGATTTTAGAAGCTGCAAATGCACATCAGCATTACGACAGAAATTTAAGGCTGCTGCTTTTCCTGTATAAAAAGTGATGTCATAGTCCACTCAAAGAATACAGCTCTGCATTTATACCACCTTTAAATGTCAGTTCACACTGTCAATAGCAATAATTGGTTTTAAAGGCTTACAAACTCCAACCAGACATAATGCATATTTTCCATGCATTTAGTCAAGTGGAAAAGTGAATTTATGCAAAAATCAATGTCAGTATATGCTTGTTGTATTTGCACATGGCTAGTTTAGGGGAAATCATTTCATTTAAAATGTCAGGAGTTTACCACAGTCACCCTTTTCCAGCTTTTTTTTTAAAATGGTTGCATAGATCCAGAGTTAATGGCTATGTTTACAAAAAAAAAAAATCAAAGCAAAACATCAATATTGCATGCTTGCACTTACCCCACATGAAACATTTAAAAGGCAGCCATATAGAGACCACAAGGTGCTTCTCGGATTAATCAATAATGAAATGGGAATTTTAAGACCATTGCTGACATTGCTAGTAACTCATGGTTTTAAACAGGAAACTTTAATTATAATATGGGTTCTGTCAAATATATGTATAGCTCAACATAGCATACCTTTGACCATCAAACTTTCATCACCGTATCTATTTACTATCTTAGTGTTCAAGTCCACCACTTCTAAAAAGGACTACTCAACATTAAGAACATAATCCTCAAGACTTACCTCAGAGGAATACCTCAAGAAATACTTTATTCTTATTTGAAAGGTACTGTCTACACTTACTGCTAGAGTTGCTATAGAAAAACTTCCTGAACAGAGGTGTGTTTTTAAATCAAAGTGGTCGCCCACAAAAGAGAGTCTACAGTTCTCTAAGGGATTGCATAGGAACATTTGACAAGTTTTTTTTTTTTTTTTTTAAGGAAATGGCACAGCAGAAACTCCGGCATGAATACTGCACAGATGTCCGTCTGAACAAGGCTTTTCTACTTAGCTGACTGTTCAGAGGCAGAATTTTCTACTTAACCAACTTGGATCTCCCCGGAAGGTCAAGCTTTGCAAGGAGGAATTCAAATCACAAGTCAACTAGCAGTAAAATCCAAGTTCTGTGCAGCGTGCCATTTCAATTACTGTGCGAAGATTTGGCATTACTTGGTGTCCACGGATGACAGGGTTCCAAATGCTATACTAGTAATTATTTTTGCACAGCTATTATGGTGACTAATTAAGCACTTATGGGGCATGGAAACACACTGGGAATATTAGACTTACACAAATACTTTCAGGTAAGAGAAAAATTCAGTAGACATAATCTCAGCATTGTAGGCATTGGAAGACATTCCTTGGGTGTACAACAAAAGCACCTTGGTCGGGTAGGGGGTGGCATGTACATTTAATAAATAATAAATAAAGCCAATTTCTTATTCATTTAAATGGCAACAGTATACAGGAGAAAACTATCTCTGTGCTTGGCTACTCCCCCCCCACCCGCTCCAATATGTGTTCACTGGAATGGATTCTGCTTTGTCATTCTCCCGGCACAACTGCAGTTCTATTGACAAAACATATTTTCAGTGGTGGAGGAAGGCAGGCAATTCCAACTGATTCCACCTTCCCACTATAGACCCATACATTGTCTTCCACACTATGCCTGGGTGCCCACCGACCCACCAAAGCACAGTTTCAGGGAGCACAGAAAGCTGAGGTAGAAGGGGGGAAGTGGCATCTCTCTAGTGTGACTCCATTTGTGTTATTAGGACCCAAGCCAATATCTTGCTGTCACCCAGTCAGAATGTTTTCCCCACAATATTGCACTATTCCACTCAAAACCATGAACAATGAGCTTAATTTGTGCTATGTAACACGTGTTGCCAAAGAAATATAAATTCCTGAGACTACAAAAAAGGTATACCTTAAAACTAAAAAAAAAACCAAAACCCTGTATACCTTAAAACTAAACATACAGTCCCAAATGCAAAAGTATCACTTAAACAATAACTAAGGGTGTGCATTCAGCTAAAGTCAAACCAAACCCCCCCTCAAAATATCTATTCGGGGTTTTTTTTCCCCACTGGTAAAAAATGGTGACAATTAAAGGGAGTTGAAAAAGCAGATCCCGAGTAAAGCCACTTTTTTTGGGGGGGCGCTTTGGCCCCACTGTCATTTTCCCCCTCCTTCTTCCTTCCCTCCCCCCTTGGTTGCCTGCTGGCTGAGTCCTCACTGCTGCCTCCTCTGAAGTCCATGTGGACTTTGGAGGCAGCAGCAGCGAACTGAACCCTGGACTTGGCTATATTTCTATTGGCTTTAATTCCGTTCACTGGTTCCTACTAGGGCTGTGCATATTGGGTTTATCAAGCCAAAAATAAACCCAAAAAGGGCCTTTTCAGCTTCTTTCAGGTTTAATTTAATCTGAATATTAAAACTGGGAATCAAGCCTAAACCGAATATGTATTCGCCTTTTTTTGTCTTCTGCTTTGCCCAGGCTTTTCCCTATGGGAATTGTTTTGATGAGAGGGGCATTTTTTGAGGTAGAGTTACCAAATTCGCAGTGTAGCTGCAAGGGACAGGGGGTGCAATCTTATGGGCCCCCGAAGGGGTTGCTCCCCTCCTCCACAGGAAAGCATAACGGGGCAATCCCTTCGGGGGCTCATAAAATTGGACCCCCTGTTCCACAGGTTACCAAAAGTTGGTGTCCATTCAAGGAGAGTCCCTTGCAGCTACCCCGAAAAGTTGGTGACTACCTTGAAAAACACCCTCCCCCAGAGCTTCTAAAAAAAATCCATATATACTATAATGGATACCTGGAAATAAAACTTAAATACCCATTTACCGGTATGGGTATTCAGCTTATTTCAGGTTTCCCACCAAAAAAATTGGGTTCAATGAACCCGGACCCCTGGCTTGTGGAACATCCTTCCCCTTGAGGCTGGCCTGGAGTTTATGTTGCTTCCTTTTGAGTGCCAGGCCTAAATGTTTCTGTTCACTCAGGCTTTTAATTAAGGGGTTGATTTTTTAACAATGTTTTAACCGGAAACTGTTTTTTAAAGCTGTTTTTGATCTGTTGTTACATCCTATGTTTTTATGCTGGACTGGGACTTCTTAATGCTGGATTTAATTGAATATATTCTAATGTTTTGTAATTTTTTTAAAATTTTGTAAGCTGCCTCAGGAAGGTCCTAAATAAATAAATAAAAGTTACAGAGCTACACCAAAATGTTCAGGGGAGAAAGAAAAAAAATATACATCGCAGATCCAACTTTTACTTAGACCAGCAATAATTCACTTTCACAATAGGCAAACAAGACCAGGCATGACAACTTGTATTCATAGTTGGAAAACCTGTTAACAGAAAATAATATTTTGTGTCAGTAAAATAACCTTAGTATCATTAAGCTGTTCAGTTTAGGGCCAGCATGACTATAAAGATATCCAGCATTGTACACGGAAAAGTCATTTAGTGTATCTATATTTACTTATTAATGTATTAAAATATTTATATCCCAACCCTCTTGAGTCTTCCTAAAGATGAGTCAAGACAGCTTACAGATAACAGATTTCAACAAACCCGGGTACAGACCTGTAAACACTTTATAAAGGAGTAGACTGCTGTATATTCTTCAATCTCTTTTTGTGTGCTCAGTGTAATTCTTTATGGGTGCCAATATTTCCTGAAAACTCTACATTGCACATTTACCTTTTATCATTCCCATCTATGCCACTGTTTCTTCATCTGCTGCTACTTCAGTGCCATTTTTTTCTTTCTAATTACAGGAATTCCTAAAATACATGCCAATAGTCATATGAAATAGATTCAGCTAAAATGAGTACCCAGCGTGCTGGGGGTAAAGGGAAGATGACTGGGGAAGGCACGGGCAAACCACCCCGTAAACAAAGTCTGCCTAGGAAATGTCGGGATGTAACGTCACCCCATGGGTCAGGAATGACCCAGTGCTTGCACAGGGGATCTTTACCTAACTAAGGATTTTACAGATTATATATATATATTGCTATCAAGTCACAGCTGATTTATGGTGACCCTGTAAGGTTTTCAAGGCAACAGATGTTCGGAGGTGGTTTGCCATTACCTGTCATGACCCTGGTATTTCTTGGAGGTCTCCTATCTAAATACTACCCTAGGAGGGGGAAAAAAGTCTGTTCCAAGTAAAGCATTTTTGCTTCCTTTCAAAGCAACCACTGAAAGTTTGATGGGCCATTGTGGTGGAGATTCCAAGTTACTGTCTTCTGAGGGAGGCTCATACGGCAACTTTTTTGCTGGTGTTGGTGATTCAAATTAAGACTTTCTGTTTCAGAATGTTTTTACTTTTGACTAATTGGCTAGCCAGACTGGACTTTCTGAAGATTTAACTGGATTATAGTTTTTATATTGGTTTTTGAATTCTTTTGTAATTGCATTTTTTTTGTTAGCCACCTCACACAGAACAGCTGATAAGGGTAGAATTAACAGTATCAACAACCATAACAGTATAGAAAATAAATAGTTAAACACTCAGCATGTGTGTCCTCTGTAAATCTGAAGATGAATGGTATTTTTAAAATTTATTTTAATTTATTTATGTATTTATTTTTAGGATGGGGACTTGTTAAACAGTTAGCCATTCTGAACAAAGTGCATGTTTGTTTTTTGGCACTACTGAACTACAGAAATATTAGTAATTACATTGAAAGTTATCACCAACATTAAAATTTACCACCAACTAGTCTTAGAAAAAAATGAAATTTATGTTCTCATCACAGTTAAATATCCTTAAGGCTCACATCTTTCAGCACAACAGTTGGTCATATCTGACTTTGTAGATGGTCACTGGATACATACTGTGCATTTTTTTTAAAGGTTGGGATGCAAAAACATGCAAATATAGGGGGCAAAAAGCTATGCTTATTTTTTAAAGTAACTAACATTTTGTGTGTTTCAGCTGTAACATACTGAAGGAATCAGATTTGAAGGTGACCTATTTGTTCAAATAGGTCAGGAGACCTATTTGTTACCCTTCATAACAGCTCTCAAGGTGCATTCAATAAAAGGTGCGTTCTACTTTCATAATACACAGGATTGCAGAAAATGATTTTTCCTTTTTAGTGAAGACTTTCCAAAACCTATAAATGACTCAGAAGTAATCAGATGTCACAAGGGAAGCTTTTTAGCCAAACATCTTGTGTGCTTGTATTGAATTGATGGACATACTCAAATATAGCTGTTGGCAACTATCATTGGTATGTATCGCTTTTCTGAGATTACTGGATACTCGGGTGAGAAAGAGAGAACTCTCTCCTTAAGTAGATATTCCATCTAATATCTGTTGAACAGGGTGGACTTTCCATTGCTAACTTTTAGCCTATACTATCAAAGACTGCCAAACTATCAGGACATGTGGGGCTGGAACCAGGAACATGTCTTTTATATGATTCAGTATCCTAATAAAGTGTAGCATGGAATAGGGACATCTAATAGCCTCCTAAACAAGCTATAAGATGTTTTATAATCAGGTAGATGCCAGAGAAGTATCTGTGACTATCCTTATCACAATTTATATAGAACAATCCATACTAGTTATCTCAGTAACCTTTACAAAAACCCAGTAAATCCAGTATTTTATCCCCATTTTGCAGAGGAAGGCTGAGGCACAGACTGAGTTGAGCCCTCTTATTTTACACTCAGGTTACACTCAGTTTATGCTAGAATATACCAAATCTAACAGGACAGGAGACCACATACATGTACATAGCATGTTTCTATATTTATATTAAAAAAAACTTTCACATAAATGCATTCAAAGCTGATGATCATATCTATGTTGTAGTTAGGTTCCCTTAATTAAGGTCATTGCTAGATGCCACTTCATGCGGATCACCACCAGTTCTTCCCACCCAAGTTGTTCATTTTAAAAAGAAAAGAAAGTAAGAAGTGGCTTTTATGATGTGACATATTCCATTTAAATAATGAGTGTTTGTTTTTAGAACTAAAACAACAACAATTTCTGGTTGAAACTATCAATGACTAGAAACCGCCCCCAAAAATATACTGCTCAAATTGCCACCCACTCGATCCATGTACTTCAGCCCACCCAAGACTGTACCTAGGCTCAATAGTCAGTACTGCTTTCTCAACATCACTATCACCCTAACAAATTATAGAAGAAAACTGCCCATATTAAAACTTCAGAATTTAAACCAAAACAAAATAAATCTATATATATGTTTCTGACTCTAATAACTGACAGACACTTACCGTATATACTTGCGTATAAGCCGAGTTTTTCAGCCCAAAAAAAGGGCTGAAAAAAGCCAACTCGGCTTATACGCGGGTCAATACGGTAGGGTAGGGGAGGAGGGAGGAGGGAAACTTACCACTGCCGCCATCCTTCGCCGCCGGCCCGCTCGCCTTCCCGCGGCCTGGGAGCAGCCAGCGGGGCCTGCCTGGGAGGCTGCCGGGTCCGTGCCGCTTTCCGCCGCCCGGAGCGGCCTGGGGGCGGCCTCCTGCAGCTGCAGGAAAGCCGCCCCCACCGGGCCCGCGCCGCTTTTAGGCTTATACGCGGGTGCCTAATTTTTCCCCATTTTTGGGGAGAAATTAGGCACCTCGGCTTATACACGGGTTGGCTTATACACGGGTATATACTGTACATATAAGTTTCTTGAAATTTTTGGTAGTTATAAGGATATTTTAGATTTCCCCATTATTTTCTTTGAAGCCTCACCTGGAAATATGGCTGCCCACCTGGCACAGAAGGCTCACTACAACCCTGTCCTTAAATGAAAAGTGATCCTAAGAGACCTCTGGATAGGCCAAATCAAGTACAAATATCTGGAGCCTCGTCATTTGTCTTTACTTCACCAGCATGGAAATGTTCTGCCCTCAGGATCGAGACCTGATACTGCTTGATAAAACAATAACTGCAAATTAAAACAGTAAAACAAGAAAAAAACAGTAAAACAAACTAACACTATGTATAAAACCAGAAACCAATAAGGTTATCTGTATAAAACAATCTTTGGAGCATAAATACAAGCCACAAAGCATGAGAAGTGTGGAAAACACAGACCAAGATCATAACTGACACAAAACGTCTGTTAAAAGCGTGGTCAGAGAAAATTGGTTTTGGCCTGGCACCTAAAATACAGTAACATGTCAGGTGAATCTCTGGGGGGAGGGCATTGCAAAAGCTAGGTATCACCCTTGAGAACGCCCTAGCTCTAAGCACTGTCTGCCTTATCTTTGCGGGTAGCAGCACAGACACAAGGACTGGGAAGAACATTTATGCCCCCTCTGCATATACCTTCCAGTTATCTTGTACCCTGCCTCATGTTGTTCTATTCCCTTGGTCAGCTGTGTTTCAAAACATCTACTAACCCTGGGCTGACCATTTATTCTTAGTCCATTCTGATGTTAAAGAATAACATTGGATGACAGTGATGAACAACAAGATAAAAGAAAGAAGGCGGCTGAGGGAAGACATGATAGAGGTCTATAAAATTATGCATGGTTTGGAGAGAGTAGACAGGGAGAAGTTTTTCTCCCTCTCCCATAATACTAGAACACGGGGTCATCTGCTAAAGCTGGAGGGTGAGAGATTCAAAACAGATAAAAGGAAGTATTTTTTTACACAATGCATAGTTAAATTGTGGAACTCCCTGCCCCAGGGTGTGGTGATGGCTGCCAGCTTGGAGAGCTTTAAGAGGGGAGTGGACATATTCATGGAGGAGAGGGGTATTCATGGCTATTAGTTAGAATGGATACTAGTCATGCTGCATACCTATTCCCTCTAGTATCAGAGGAGCATGCCTATTATTTTGGGTGCGGTGGAGCACAGGCAGGATGGTGCTGCTGCACTCGTCTTGTTTGTGGCTTCCCAGAGGCACCTGGTTGGCCACTGTGTGAGCAGACTGCTGGACTTGATGGGCCTTGGTCTGATCCAGCAGGGCCTTTCTTATGTTCTTAAAACCGAGTGAAAATCCAGGACTGGCTTCAAGGGAGTTTTGACCACAGTCATAACAGTAAATAGATGTTTTATAATCCACCACCACACATTTTCTTATTAGGTCTGTTATGCAGAACAATGAAATGAATAGTGGCTTAGATTTCAACACTGATGACTGGTTACTGATATCATATCTTGACCATCTGCAAATAATTATGCACAAACCCTTTCTAAGATTCAATATGCAAGCCTAAGGCTTTTTTTGGAGACTGCTTAAGATGGGTGCATCATAGGCATGCCACCTGGTATCACCAGTGCTGCAATGGACTCTCGTGAAGTTGTTATGCTCTCAGCTGCTTGCAGTTGGGATTCTTTGGAGTTGGGACTTTTGTTGGCATTTCTTTTTCTTGCTGTGAAAGTCTAGGGTACTAACCACGCTTGTGCTGTGCTGATGTCTTCAATAGGCTGACATCTAGGGCTCAGGAATGAACTGCCCAGCCCACTGATCTTAATATTATCATCATATTTTGCATATTTATATTATTTCACTGCAGAATAACATGCGTTTCAATGTTGTTAATACTAAGGTTGTAAGTCCTTATCAAATACAGAAATGCCAATTATTTCAGGATCAAAACATTCAATGATTTGACATTTAGTCTGCTTCTCAAGCTGCTCAAAGGAACTGGATAGCTACTTGAAAAATAACCCTTCTTTTCTTTTTTCTTTCCAGATATCATCTAGGAAGGTATATCTATGAAGCTATGCACTGAAAGTGCCTTGCTGCTTTTCTATTATGAAAACTAAACAGTGACACTACATGAACCGTGCAATCCTGAAGCTGTTGAAGAGGTGGCATGACCCTTAGGCCGGCATAAATGCCACTTCTGCCAGCTAAGTGGGCTTGGATGCCAGCGCAGGGGCACTTATGCTGGTGTAGGGGAGCCGTGGGGCAGCATAATGCTCAGGCGCCGGCGCTACCTTGTCGGCAGCATTTTTCCAGCACAAGGCGTCATGCCAGCATTGGTTGGGGGAGTTCCCGGGGCATTCCTGGGGGCGGAGCTGACATTAGTCAGCTTCCTAACTCATTTTGGCCTGGGAACGCCCCTTTTTGCTGATGTGGAGTTACGCCTGCAAAAAGGCAGGTATAGCCCTGTGACATGCTATGGAAGTTTCACTGGGCACCACGTAAGTACTCCCCCTTAGGACTGGGTTGCCCGACTCACTTTGCACAATGAAAATAATCCTATTCAATACACTTTTAAACACCGGGTAGCATTTTTTCCCCAATGAGTTCAATTTATCTGAAAATCATGCACAGACGTTATGAATATGCACTATGGATAATAAAGATGAGAAAATTATTAATGATTTAGAAAGAGGAATTCATACATTTCCTAAACTGGCATTTTGTTTGCTTTATCATAATAATACTATGGGTTTAACAGAAGACACTGTATAGAACCCAAGTACTCCCTTTTACTAAGGGATGATTCAGAGTAAGTTTCTTTGCTTAGCAGAAAGGAGTAATTGGAAAAACCCATTGTTATGTTGCTTATTTCTAAACTTGAATGTTACACTAGCTACATATAGAAGGAAACCCTTTCATCTACATTGTTTTCCTGAAGACCTTTCTAAATTCCTACTTGGTCATCAACCCTATCTTTTGAGGTCTTTGAAGTAGATGAAAAGTGAACCAGACAAAATGGAATACAATACAAAACACATTATAGGAATCCAACATGAAAGACAGAATAAAGTGTTGGTGTCAGGAGTTATTACAGAGGAGCACTATATTGGTACTTAAACGATTTTACTACTTTGGAAACAAATTTTACAGTAGACTTATCTGAAGCCTACACATTTTTCCATAGAATAATATTCTCTAAATTACTGAATAAAATAACCTAAAATTATTTCTTTCAAGTAAGGGGCCAAAACAAGAACAACATGTATGTAAGAATGCACAGTATTAATCTGCATTATATCCATCTGATATATGTCAGATTAAATGGCAAAGTGAAAGACATATCTTTATCAGGTTCTTTCCTGGTTTTAATGAGCCAACTTATCAGTGAAATATATCTATTGGAGCCAACCCACTATTTTTATATTAATGGTTTAATTAGGAGCTGCAGTGAACACACTTTTCATTCCTTTGAATGATCATTCAATTAGGGATCTAAAAAGTAACCAGCTTTATAAAAGAAAGACAGAGTTGGGGAATTATTCTATACATAAGTACATTCAAACTGATAACACAATACAGTAAGGGGTGAGTTACCGTATATACTCGCGTATAAGCCGGGTTTTTCAGCCCAAAAAAAGGGCTGAAAAAGCTGGACTCGGCTTATATGCGGGTCAATACGGTAGGGTAGGGTAGGGGGGAGGAGGGAGGGGGGAACTTACCGCCATCACCGCCGCCGCGCCAGGGAGCCTTCCTCCGGCCGGCAGGGGCCTGGAGGGGCTGGCAGGAGGCCCCTGCCGGCCGCGCCGCCGCTGCCCACGCGCCCAGGCGTGTTTTTTTAGCCGGCAGGGACCTTCCTTGGCCGGCAGGAGGCCCCTGCCGGCCGCTCCGCCGGCTCTCAGGCGCCAGGGCGCCTTCCTCCGGCCGGCAGGGGCCTGGAGGGGCCGGCAGGAGGCCCCGGCCGTGCCGGGCCGCCCACGCGCCCAGGCACGTTTTTTTAGCCGGCAGAGACCTTCCTGGGCCGGCAGGAGGCCCCTGCGGGCCGCGCCGCCACCACCCACGCGCCCAGGCGCCTTCCTCCGGCCAGCAGGGGCCTGGAGGGGCCTCCTGCCAGCCCAGGAAGGCCGCGCCACCGCCGTTGCCGCCGCCGATTCGCCGCATCTCCCGGTAAGTAGGGGGTTCAGGGCTCTTCCCCCTCCCCCCCCTTGGATGGCACTGGGGTCGGGGTGGGTCGGGGTGGGTTGGGGTGGGTCGGGAGGGCCTGGGAGGCTGGCGGAGGGCGACCTGGGGCAGGGGCCCTGCGCTCTAAAATGGCGGCCGCCATTTTAGAGCGCAGCATTGCCAGTAAAGGGAATTTCTTATTGACCCTCGGCTTATACGCGGGTCAATAAGAAATTCCCTTTTCTGGCCTCAAATTTGGGGGGTCGGCTTATACTCGGATCAGCTTATACCCGAGTATATACGGTATTTAAACTAAAGAAGCTCATGTGCATTTCAGATGGAATAGCAGTTGGTGAAACTCAATAGATTTGAAAACAGTTTGATAAATATAGAAGTGCTTTAGGGTTATTAATATGCACCCTTAGTTAGGGATCTTGGAAATATGAGACTTCTATTAAACTCCTCACCTTGTACACAAAGTCAGTCCCTATTTAAAAAAGCAAAATAGATCCCCAGAATAATACTAATTGCTGCCACCAGTCTAGGCACACATTTAATCAATCACATTTAAAAAGCAATATTTTTCTAATTTCCATCTAGACATTTGTAGGTTCCTAGATTCTCTTATTAAAAACCACATCTATCTATTTGACAAAAACAGGGAATGCAACTAAAGCAGTTTAAGCACACACGTAGAGTCAGAGAGATTAAATGCATGGGCACTCATGCAATAAAACAGGGAAAAACAGGTTTATTGTTGGGAAATCAGAAACAAATGGTGTTCAAACACAACAGGGGAAAAGGCATTTCAAATTCTGGTTAATAATAAAAGTGTCTTCATTCCGGGGTACTATGTTAGGAGTTTAAAAAAATCAATTTTCCAAATTATATCCAAGGCTTAGAAGAGTGCTGTACCTGTTTGTGTTTTACCCAAGCAGAGAAAGAAGAAATTACTGCATGGCAGAACATTCCAGCTATGTCTGAATTTGAATGCTTCAGGAATTAAAGTTCCATCTTTTAATGGTTTGCACACACACACACACACCCTGGAGACATGAACCGATTATTACCATAAAAGGCAGCAAGATGTAGAGGCCTATGAAAAGCAAATTAGAATGAGGTAATGTTGTTAATACAAGCTGAGCCAGGCAATTGCATCTAGTAAGAATGGACGGCAGCTCTTAAATGGGATAAAACATCCTCAGGTAGGGTTGCCAGGTTGCTTAGATTGGTGGGCAATTGACCGCTAATCCAGTGCCTATCTTGGAAGCGGGGATTGTGCGCATGGCCACACTGATGCGACTGCACCACTTCCAGTTTACACCCGGAAGTGCCACATCGCAACAGGCCAGTTTGAGTGGTAAAAGGCCTGTTGTGATGCGCACATGCAATCCCTGCCTCAGTTCCACCCCAAAAACCTCCTGCCAGAGCTGAGGGGTGGGGGACCTGGCAACCCTATCCTCAGGACTGGCAGCCTGTATTCTGGAAAAGATTGGTCAGGAAAGAAGATGTGGCAGGACCAACTGTTCCCATAAAACCGACTAGAATGATGACACCTCAAAGTGGGATACTTTTAACTGAAGCTAGAATGTCAATAGAAGAGCCACTTTACAGGCTAATCTGTGGATCTGCTCAGTCTTACATAATAAAGGGTGCTTATATAAACACTTTGATAGCATATAGTCTCTCCCCCAAAGTTTCTGTTGGGAGTATGTTCTAAAAAGTGCTAAAGACTAAGTGCTTAATTCTGTTCTCTGCCTTTCAGATAAGCAGCCTTCCATAAATTTGAGACCATGGGAAGAAAGTACAACATGTGAATCAAGGAACAGGTTAAAATTGAAGAGAACTGCTGAAAGGAAGTGAGAACAACCAGCATCAAATGGAAGAGGAAAGGGGAGGATATAACTCATGGAAAGAGGAGAGAGAGTAAAGACTACCATGTTACAGGGATCCACAGGGAATTGATAAGCATGGGACACTAATCCTGATGTAGGGTGACCATAAAAAGTCATTCTGTCTAATGTAGACTGGTTCTTTATAATGAATTCAAAGCATTTACTTTTTTTCTTCCTTTGTAGTCCTAGTAACTTTTCCAAACTAGGGTTGCCAGCATTCAGGTGGGACATGGAGATCTCCCGGAAGTATAACTGATCTCCAAACGATAGAGATCAGTTCCCTTGGAGAAAATGGATGCTTTGGAGGGTAGACGCTATGCCATGAGGTCCCTTCCCTCCCCCAATCCTCCCCTCTCCAGGTTCCAACCCACAAAATATCCAGGAATTTCCCAACCCACAGTTGGCAACCATATTTCAAACTGAAAAAGAGATAATGCATTTTCACAAAGGTCAGGTTGGACAACAACCCTTGACTCTCCCCTCTCTCACACACACCTTTTTTCCTTGTAGAAAGTGCAGACAGGCTTTCTTACTACACCCATCTAGATTGCTTGTTTACCCACAGGGTCAGGCAACCATGTCCGATATTTGGGCCCTGATTTACTCCTGCATTCACTCTGTGGCACAAACTAATAAGAACAGTGCTGGTTAATCAGCAGGTTTTTGTGGGTGAATGAGATTAGATGGACAGATAATGCCCTTTTAGGGCATGACATTTAACTAGAACTTCACTTGCAGCCTTGAAACTTTATGCCAGTGAATGAGGAGGCACTATTAGAGTTCCATATATATTTGCACAGCTAATTCTAAAGACTGTTTTTTTAAATATACTGTGGCATTTAAGAATCAAGTACCTATCGGCTATTTGTTACAATAAATATGCTTTTATTTCACATGGTGTTCAAAAACACTTATATCATTTCTGATGGATGACTCATAGCTCAAGTAATGTTAATGATTTCCCTCCCCTTTACCCCTGTGTAATGTTACTTAAATTACATTATTTATGATAAAGCCTTGATATTTGCATTCGGCTTATCCAATCGGTTCTGTTTACATTGGCTTTCTCTTCTCTGCATAAGCATTTCCGTCTGTTTACATAATCAAAAAAGTAAGTTATTACTACTTATTTTTTGTTTTAGTAGCAAGCACAGGAATTTGATGTACTACTGTGAAGAGCTACCTGATATAGTTGTCTTAATATTTATTTCATAAGGCTACACTACTGAGGAAGTGTATCAACCTTTATTTCAAATTTTAAAGCACCACAAAATCCCACAAATTACAGTTTTTGCTGTAATGTTGCTGTAGTTTTAACTGGCACATAAGGACAGACTGTTAAATCTAAAGATCCAGTTCAAGGGGCTTAGTGGTTGAACGGAGTGTTGACGTTAGCTGGAATAGATAACCAGAAGCTGACATAAAACAGGGAAGCTTATTTCTTTCTTTATTTTGTTGGGGACACAGCAGAGCAAAGATAAAACACTCCCTGCCACATATCAGTCGGTAGCAGCAGCATTCCACTGAGAGCCTTTTTGCGGCCCTCATTGGCTATGACTTTGGCACATGCTTCTGTTTGCAAAACTGCTTCTTCCAAGTAACAGTTGGATTTGGTTAATTAAAACATTGTTTAGGGCAAATTACGATACTACAGAGTCAAGGCAGTAAATCCTGGACAGACATTTCCTTCATTCTGAACCAGCTGCCTCTGCCGACCACGACATCAGCTATGATCACAGGAACTTTCTTGGGAGTAAGCCCCATTGAACAGCATGATATTTACTGATGAGCAGACTTGCTTAGGATTGCTCTAAGCAGCATCCAACTGCTTACTAGGAATTCAGAAGACTACTTTCCAACACTTAATGCTGCAGTCAGACAGGGCTGCAAATAGCAGCGAGCCAGAGTGGGGAAAGTGAGCTTTGGGATGTCTTTTGGGAGCCCCAACACTTCTTTCCACACTGAAAAGGTTTGCTGGATATGATTTAGCTCAGTTCTGCGAGTCTGTTTAAATGAAAGTTGATTTTTCAACTGCATAATCAAAATCTCTGTTGGCTTAGAGATGCCAAATCATAAAGCTCACAAACTAATTTTCAGTCATGTTTGATTCTGAACTTACTATCTTCAAATGACAGTCAAGGCTCTAATTAACTACATTGCTTTCAAAAAAATCTCCTACTAGGAAATCTTAATGAAACAATAGTGATAATTAATCATTCTAGAATCACACTCCAGTCCTGCCTGCATATTTAAACAGAGTTTAATTGCCTTAGACTTTTGAAAGGGGATCTAAATCTGAACTCCTAGAGGTCCTAAACACAAGAGGCATATATTGAATTTTAAATGTTTTCTTTAGCTAGCACTACTTTTTTAAAAAATTTTTTACATAGCATTCCTTTTCAGTTTGTTTTTCAAGATTCATCATCACTTGGCAGGAATTCTCAACTTTTGAGTTGCTGAGTCTCCCTAGGGCAAGGGAAAACAAAACTAAACGAGGCCTTGATAAAATCAAGATAACTTAACACAAAGATAAAAAGACAACTGGGTAACCAGAGTAATTAAAAGGCATTCATACCCTCTCAATGCACACTTAGGAGTAATCTGGAGGTTTCAATACTGGACTAATGTTTGGGAATATGAAAACAGGGTATTCTAATTACTCCTGATCAATTAAAGTAATGAAGAGATTTTTGTGTGTCTGTAGAAAGTCACAAGGATGCCAGGATGTTCAGAAAAGTTAAGGATAAGAAAGATACATTGGCATCAAAGGCATTAACATGTTCTCCAAAACTAAGAAAAATCAAAAGAGTTAAGGAAATCATGGTGAACATCTATGGTTGGAGCCAATTGTTTCCTTCCGCTAAGTCTCCTTCCAATGTAGGGGAAAAAACTTCTGGCATAAGAGAATTTCCTTTGACAGAGGAAGGCTTTCTCCTTCAAAGGAAGACTAGCAGAAGAGAGTCTGTTGGTGAGAGTCCATTGGTTAGATGCAACCATACCATATCAGAGCACGGTAGGAGATCAACCCTTGTCCACAGCTATTTCGCTGTGAGATGACAGCAATGTGTGCTGAAACTTGCTTCTGCATGAGCTGGTCAGTTCTGTCACATGGGCGCATGATATATACAGAGATCAGATTGTGGTATTATGATTTTTGATATTTTGGTTTTATTGATACTGTTAAACCACACTGGGTGTAAAAAAAAACAAAAGGTAAAGATCCCCTGCGCAAGCATCAGGTCATTCCTGACCCACAGGGTGACATCCCATCCCGACGTTTACTCGGCAGACTTTATTTTTGGGGTGGTTTACCAGTGCCTTCCCCAGTCAATTTCCCTTTACCCCCAGCAAGCTGGGTACTCATTTCATCGACCTCGGAAGGATGGAAGGGTGAGTCAACCTTGAGCCGGCTACTTGAAACCGACTTCTGTCGGGATTGAACTCAGGTGGTGAGCAAAGCTTGGACTGCAGTACTGCAACTTACCACTGTGCACCACTGGCATACAGGAAGGCAATATGAACAGGTTTTACATTAAAAAAAATGCATATATGTAGCAAATCAGATGTTCTAAAAATGTGCTGTTTTCCCAAGTTTAAAAAAGAAACAAGCTCTGAACTAAAACTCTTATGGACTGCTTTGGCAAACATTTCAATGTAAGAACAAAAGAAGAACTCTGCTGGATCAGACTAGTAGTCAGACAGCTCAGTCTTGAAGGGGGGGCAGTTCTGCAGTGGCCAAGAGTGGCACAGCCGTGCCGCCTCCCCTGAGGCTTCCTGATTGCTGCAGAGGGAAAAGGAGAACTAAAAAATTAAGAAACACTAAAAAGGGGGAGAAATCCCCCATTGCCAAAAACAGGGCTGTGCCACCTTTTTCTTTTTGTTGTTGGCAATGGGGGATTTCTCCCACTGCTCAAGGAGGCGTTCCCCGGGCAAAAGGGCTGTGGAAGCTGCCTAAAAGCAGCTCCACCCCTGAGAACGCTGGAGACGGAAGACACGAAGAACAAAGACCATATGGGTAAACCTTCAGACTAACTGGTACAGATGAGATGCTGTAAGTGGAAGTTGTATAATTTTAATATAGGATGTATATTTTACATTTTATGCTGCCCTTTGGCTGTAATAATAAATGATTTGATTTGCCCCGGGAACTCCCCCACCCACGCCAGCATGACCTTTCACTTCTGGCTTTCCCTGCTACTATGGTCTCAGAGATCTCTTTTTAAATTCCTTCTGGGAAAGCCCCATCGGTGTGGCTGCACTGGCAGCAGGGGCCGGTGGCACCTGGACACTGGCATGTTTGCCCCTGTGCTGGTGTAGATGCTACCTTATTCTGTGATAAGATGGCACCTATGCCGGCACGAGGTCATGCCAGCTCCCGAGGAGTTTCGCGCGCCCCCTTTAGAAATGGGCTCTTCCTAATCTAGCATCCTGTTTCAGAAAACTGAAAATCAAGTATTCTATTTCAAATATTACAGCAGAAAATTTATATTGGTTGGAACAAAAACAGATATGAATTTTGGCAAAAGAAAACACAAAAATGTACTCACGAAATGCTCTATAGAATTCTTCCAGGCCTAGGTGTTTGTCACCATTATAATCATCATATTTCAACAGATCGAATAGAGAGCAGTCAGATAGATCCTTCCCAAGCTCATCCTGTTTTATTACCTGACAAGAAAATTATAACCATGAAATTACACTGGAGCTGTAAGAGTTGCATGGTACAATTAAGTATTTTTAATCATCATTTAATAGATCGTTTTAAGGATGCTGCAGGGCAATGAACTAGAATTGTGTAAAATCAGAGATTTCCAGTTGCCTTGTAATTGTATATTGTCATTCATGAAGAAAAGTTAACACATTTCCACTGACTCTGCATATTTCGATTTGGAATTCTACAGACATAAATATGACCTAATACAATGAAAGACAAAGCAGGCATTCTGGATCATTGGCAGACATGTCAGTTTAACCAGCTTCATCTTCGTTCACTGATACTGCTCCAAAAACTAAGATACATGAAAAAGAATAACATATTCTATTTATTTATTTTAGGTAACTATATGCCACTGGTAATGTAAGTTTCAAATGGCTTGTGACTGCAAAATAAGTTTAATCAACAATAATAAAAATGAGCTAAAATTATTATAGCATCAGAAAACTACTAAATTGAATTGATCAGTCATGTCAGAAAAAAAAGATTAAAAGAATAAATACACACAAAATCCAGATGGAAAAGGATAATTTCATTCTTCAAAATGCAAGCAGAGGGGAACAATTCCTCAGTTCTGAAGGTCGGTTGTTCTGCATACTTGAAGATACCACTATAAAGGTACTGCTTCTAGGGGGCAGAAGTACAAACTGCAGACTAATCAACTATCAGTGCCATCCTCAGTAGAATTAAGAATGCCCTCGAAGTCTGATGAAATCAATGGGCTTAGAAGAGTGTAACTCTGTTTAGGATGGCAATGTAAAACAAGGCACAATTTGACAAACACATTCCCTCCAGTGCATACAAGTATAGCAAACCCTTCTCCTCTAGTCACCTGGGCTTAAGATATGTATCACCTTGCTTATGTGGCAAAAACCATGGATAATCAAAAGTTTAAGATATCTATCACCTTAAGATATCTATCACCTTGGTGGAAAAAAACATGGTTGTTAACATGAAATAATAACCATCGTGTAAACATTAAGAATAACCAATAGCAACTACATTAACTGTAATAAAAATCTGCTTGGAGAAGTGACACCATTTCCAGGACACAGGATATTTACATCATCTCTAGAAATTGTACTTATACATCATAAATTTGGATCTGCATAAACAGATTGGTCCTTTTCAAAAACAACATATATAACACTGAGATGGGTTGCTTCTTTCCCTGAAGTTGGAAAATTATAGACTCATTACCAATTTCTCTCTCTCTCTCTCTCTCTTTTGACCAAAGGTACGACTATCTAGATTTACTTCATTCTGATTTAATTCAGAGTTAGGATTCAGGACAGGAAATACCCTCATAGGAGACCTATCCTAGGAAAGAGATAGGAAACATGACCTTGTTAACTATCCTGTATCTCTAAGTGTACTTTGATATGAACAATGGCTTCCAACTGGTCAACTACCATGTGATATGGAATTATCTCATGCAATTCCATTCTGTCTTCCACATTTTTAATATCTACCAGAAGGATTTGGCTGTCTGGCAATTTGGAGCATAGTGTCATCAGATTATACAGAACTCTTTTTCTCATCTCCATCTCTAACCTGTCTTTCTCTTTCTATTAAGTATAAAGGTGATTCCCCCTTATATGTTCAATTGAGCTCAATGAAGTGTAAATATATGTGAACAGAATGAAGAACAATCTGGCAAGACTGAATGTTGATGATGGGTGATCCAGATTACTGGGTTTTGGAGAAAATTATGAACCTTAATGGAATCACGATCTTCCTTCTGGAGCATGTTCAGAGTTTAGGAATGCTCTACGGTTACACGTTGCTTTTGAGAGTTGTGTTCAGGAATGCATCTTATTAACACTGGTTGGTACAACAGTAACATGCTTTCCTGGAGATTAAAGATTTCACAACTGGCTTGAATATTCTGATACAAATACATATTAGCTTCTGATGACATTTCAGCAAATATTTATTTGTATCAATTATATTGTAATTGATATTGAAATTTAAAGGTCTTAATGGAATGTCCCTGACACACCTTTGAAAGGAGGAAATACCATAGCTTAGGTGCCACCTGAAGGAGAGGGACCTCAGCAAAGATGATGCCACAGAATCCACCCTCCAGGGATACTGATCTCTGTAGTCTGAAGATCGGTTGTACTTCCAGATCTCAAGCCCCCCCACCCCTGGAAGTTGGCATCCTTATGTGAAGAACCTGTCGATTGAAAAGATAGCCTATAGCTTTCAACACAAAATAAAATCAGATGTTTTCAATTTCAATTTAAAAGCACTATAAAATATTTGCAGTGTTCCACATCTGCACTTTAAATTAAGTAATCTGCCTGATTGTTTTTATTATAGTGCTCCATCTATATTTTGCACATGCTTGAAAAATCTAGTAATTATTATTGCATGCTATCTGTTTCCATATAATGAGACATTTTTCAGGTTCCACAATGTAATGCTGACAATAATAGTTAAATGGCTGCCCCCACCATGTGCGGCACTTCACATTCATTACTGCAGTAATTCTTTTAAAAAACCAGTAAGGTTGAGAACAAATTTTACTTTGTTATCTGGTAATCTGTCAGGAAGGCAAGTTAATGGAATGAGCACCCTGGTAGTTATACCAATATTATAGCCTGTTGACTAAAGCTGGGAGAACAGATTGCCTAAAGCCTTTTAGTGAGTTCATGGATAGGAATGTGCATTCAGGTGAAACTGAGCCAAAAATACATCAATTTTTTGGGGTATTTTAGTATCTCCCAGATATTCCCAGGATTTTTCAGTAAATCGAAAAATCCCAGAAATATTTGGCATTTTCAAGAAAGAAGACTGGGAGCCAGTGTTTGAAGCTCCTGGGGACCATCTTCTTTCTTTCTTTCTTTCTTTCTTTCTTTCTTTCTTTCTTTCTTTCTTTCTTTCTTTCTTTCTTTCTTTCTTTCTTTCTTCTTTCTGCCTGCCTGCCTGCCTGCCTGCCTGCCTGCCTGCCTGCCTGTCATACCAGCCAGCATTTAAGGGACTTCTAAGGCTGCTGAAGAATTCGCTATGCATAATTTTGAAACATAAATGTTTTAGAAACAAAAATAGTGCCTGAAAAAAATCTCAGGCTTATTACTTATTTGCTAGAAGCTAGCTATAGCTGAGATAATGGTTGTCTTGAAGGGTAAAAAATGACCAGAAACAAATGAGTCCCAGGTTCAATAATACACATTTTATATAGGGGATTCTTGACTGAATCTATTACTGTTTTTATTCAGATGCAACCATGTGGCATTGGTAATTTTTTTCAGAGCACCAATAGGGAAAGAAAAGAGGTGTTTTCCCCCAATCAACCTTCCCCCCATAAAGCTGCTGCATGCCCAACAGGGAAAAAAACATACAACTGCCCTGCATTTATTCAATAGCTGAATTATGCTCCTATGTGCAAACACGCACAGATGCACTTTGAGCATATTTAATTTCTTCCAATCAACCTTCTTTTTAATAACAGGGTAGTCATTGGTCAACCCTTACATGGCTGCATGATGTCACTGAAGATCAACAAAGCCAATTCAGAGGACAATGCTATTTGAAGAGGCATTGCACTTGCTCTGGATGGGCCAATTTGCTCTCAGTGACATCACTATGTCAAATCTGGTTTGGTACGTATGATGACTTCCCATTTCTGGAAAGCCATATTGAAACAAACAAAAAAATGGTGGCAAAGCAGCAGCTGATTGCAAGTACATATATATCAGCAAACTACTGCAACAAAAAAAAGTTTTCTTTGGTGGGGAGACCTTTTTGGAAATTTGTCAGTATCTCTCAAACTCCCTTTTTCATATCAAAAATATTTAATGGAGAACATTTGACTCAACTAGATACAACAGCATCATTAGCACAAGAACCAGTGATAAAATTTATATTAGTTATGTTTTTTTTAAAAAAATGCCACTCAGTCAAAATAAAATAAAAGATGCCAGCACATTAAAAAAAAAAGATTTATCAGTATATTTCCATAATAATGTTTTCGGTTTTTCATTCTACGTCACTATGTACCTTATTGAGAGACAGATTGTGCTTATTTAATGATTTCAACTCAAGAAATGAAGACAGACAACACTGATTTTGTTTCTGGTTCTGAAAATGGATGCTTTGGTGGAATTAAGAAAGATTGCTGAGAAAATAATGGGTAGGATCCAACCAACTTTTCCACTGGTAAATAAGGGAGAAGGGGTCTACTTTGAACATCAAAAGTCCATGGTAGGGATCACAGGATAGTGAACGAAAGCTGTGTGGGACTGAGGCTTTAGTAAGGAGGAACATTGGGTGAGATTGAGTGAAAAAGATGACTGTATCCAATTCAATGTTATCTCATTGGATTCTAATAGCACAATCATAAACCAAGTTACACCTTTCCTGAGTCTCATTTTGCTGTTAACATAAAATCTTCTACTGGTTTTACAAAGAAACAAAAGTAGACATTTTTTGTATCACAGTTTCGCACAGCACAACTCCATACATGGGGAGGCTGCTGGACTATTATGTGGCTGTAGTGTTTTCTTGCACTCAACTTTTCATATCAATCAGCCCAGTTGTGTGGAAAGTCTCCACACAACGAAAGCTGGCAATAAATATGCCAAAGGTGAGATAAAGATTCTCCATCTGGGAGCAGCATATGCATATTTTTACCCCACATGTTATACTTCTACCATGGAATGGATTGGAAAATTTCTACTATGTAATGGGTGCGGAAATGCATCCACCATCCCCCTCCTCACATGAGATTCTGCCCACAGGAACACACATGTAAATGCATGTGAGTGTACACAAGTGCTAACATACACACACGGAAGAGAAAAAGCACTAACAGTTTAAAGTCCGTATAGGCTTCTCTTTCTATGTATTGATTTAAAAACTGTGATGCAAGTCAATGCACTCTGTCTTGCAGCTACTTTATTTCCTAATCTCCCAACACACACCAACCTCTCAGCCAAATATCATATTTATTTGGATTTTCTTTGAGGTCCGTAACTAAACTATGAGTAACAAATACCCCCCCCCCCTGAAAAAAAAGATTGAAAAATGATATGCCCCTGGTCTACAAGAACTTTGTACACACATTGTCAAGAGACTTGGCTTTTCGGAAATGTTGGTTCAGGCTTCAGGCTACACAATCATAGAAGCTTTTTCCTCTCCCTCTGGGAACTAGAAGTCATACTGACTACAGTTTCAGACAACAGGACAAGGAAGAAATGGGAGTCTGACACAGGTGCAACTGAAGTCCTAGGGCCTGGAGGTTTCAAGGCCAGGATCCAGGAGAGAGTTTCGGCTACACATTCCATCTCACCGACACAAGGACCCTGGGTGGGATGAGCTGGCTTGCTTAATTGACCCTATGTACAGCTTCAGTACATAGCAACACACCTGAATGGTTAAGAGCCCTGCTAGCAACACACCTGATTGGTTAAGGTCACCTGTTTCGCAGTGCATTTGATTGGTTACATAGAATCATGCAGAAAGTCTGGCATAAAGGAAGTCTGTGCCATTTATCTACATTGTATCTGCCTTTGGGTCAACTCTGAACCAGGTTGAGGCCTGGCCAGAACACCTGCCTGGGACTTGGGCCTTTGAAACTCTGTTTGGACTCAGTCTGGTCACGTAACATTTGGATTAGAGAACCAATGCTTGTAAAAGTGCCTTAGGTTAGATATTTAGGTTTTATTACTTTATTCTTGCTGCTTTTAAATTCACTGCTTTTATACTGTATATCTCTGCATGTTCCTTTAATAAACTGTATTCATTATATTTTATGGTATTCTTGGGTTTTGGCACTTTGGCCTGAAACTAGTCCTTTAGCCCTTTATTGGCTACAGCTATCAGAGTAATTGTTTTGTGGAAATCAGCTTGCAAGCATCCCACCTTGCAGGGCTGACCTTGATTTAGAACCAGGAGGGCTGGAGATTCAGACCTTTGGTCTCTGGCAGGTGGATTAGAAAAGGGGTTTGGTGGTAGTATGTTACCCTGGGGTTGTGAAGATTCACAATCCAGCATTTTGTGGTTTTGCTCTTGATCAACCTGTCACCCTTAAAGAATAACTGTTGACCCATTACATTAAAGTGCATTTCCTCTATAACATGACAACTGGTAGAACATATCTTGGTACCACATCTTTTCATACAACAGCAACTGGTACCTGCACCTCAAAATTAAGGGGTCACTTAGACACCTGCAATAACTGAAATTGAATTTACAACTGAGCAAGAAATTGTAATTGCTTTCATGACATATATTATACACAAGGGAAACTGTCAAGAAGAGCATCCACCTGGATTGATTTTCATCTGTATGGTCTGATTCTGTGGGTTATAAAATGCCTTCAGTCTCTGCTAAGTACTCGTTAGGTGATCCTTGGAGATTTTATTTTACCAATAGATCAGAAAGAGAAAGACGGAGCATATTAGCTGGAACCTGGAGGAATAGAATGAACTATTGACCAACTACAGGAATGTTATGTTTTGTTCCACAGTCTGTTAATGCTACTACACGGTACATAAAATGATTTATCCAAAATTATCCCCAAATATGAATATTAGAATATTCTGGTTCATGCATTTTATGGCTCACAGGCTTAACGTTTTGACAATACTTATTTTAACAAACACAACAAACAACAATATGCCTTGTTACAGTAGTAATATTGGATTTGGATTATAAATTGTTCTCACCCACCCTGAGGACTTAGATTTTTATTCTTTTGGCTGCTATAAGGGTACTGTTTCATATTTTAGAAGGAATATTTCCAAACAGTTAAGCTAAGTATCCACAAACTAATGGTATTGACCAAGTTCATATTCTATAGATTTTGGATATAAACCCTGGAGGATTGTAATGAGAATAATGGACCCTGAGTTCCCCTCCAGCTTAGAGAGAAATTCAAGCCAAAGGAAACATCCTTCACAACATTACTTACCAGCAAAGGCCAGCCAGTAGCTGGAGACTTAACAGGTGTATAGAGGGGAAATGCTACTTTGGCTGCAGCTGAGCCATTGGGAACACTGGCAAGTACAATCTCTCACACATACACACACACGTCTGACATGATGTCCTGGTGAATGGCAAGCATAGTCAAGGCCCAAGCATAGGCAGAAAAATGGGTAAACTTGACAATGACCAAAAGAAAAATAACACAACAAAAACTAAAACCTAAAAGCAAAATGCTGCTGGAAAACAACATGTATATCTCCCAACCACCTAAACAACACCCTACGTACAGGTCTAAATTTGTATTTTATGTATTGTACATGTATTTCCAGTTATATAATTTTTGTTGCTTTCTGTGTATTTTTCTTTTTTCTTTTTCTTTTTTTGGTTGACATGTTTTACTTTTTGTAAAAAATGTATTTGAGGAGTTTTTCTATTATGTTTTCACACACACATTATATATAAGTTACCATAATGATGTCCAGGGAGGCCTGGCCCTGACTTATTACCAATTTATGGTCTATTTATGACGTTTAAGAAAATAAATGGACATCTTTCATTCATGAGGCTGTATGTATGCAATAGGAAGCAGTTGGAACACCTTAAAAATGTATAGGTTCCAGAGAAAGAATGCTTGGTCACTGGTCATATCTTTTCTATAGACTCTAATGTCAAGCCATAATTGTTCTGAACAGAAGCAGGGTTCTGAGGCAGACTGTGCACTTTATAGCAGGGATCTCCACAGTAGTATGGCTGAGTCTGGCCTCCAGATCAGGACTGAGGTCAAGGGTGCTATCTGGGTTTATTTGGGTTCACATGGTAGAGCAGAAACATATTGGCCATGGCAACTGGTTGAACCAGCAATGGTTTAAGTATTTGAGAAGCAAGAGTCCCCATCTATTCCTGGGCTTTAACCAGCTAGTACTTGATTTAGCCCCAATCCCATGAAGAACTATATGCATACAATGCTTGGTCAGTGGTCAGGCTCAGGAACAAGAACACAAACCACCAGCCTGGTGTTTTGCCATCACTAGGGTTGCCAGGCCCCTCTTCGCCACCAGTGGGAGGTTTTTGGGGCAGAGCCTAAGGAGGGCTGGGTTTGGGGAGGAACTGCGATGCCATAGTGTCCAATGGCCAAAGAGGCCATTTTCTCCAGGGAATCTCTATCGGCTAGAGATCAGTTATAATAGCAGGAGATCTCCAGCTAGTACCTGAAGGTTAATGCAAACAAATAGCACAGGGCTCAAAGGTATATGCAAATTACAAATTTATGTGTATATAAACATGTTGCTTAATGATATGTTGCTTAATGATGTGTTTGATTGATTCTGTGTGACGATTATATAATAAAGAACATTGGCATATCATAGCAGTTATTCCTGGATGTTCACAACTCCCTATTTTTGGTTTGCGCAAGACAATGTATATTAGGGACAAAGTAGTACAATCATATTTTTTGCCTCCTTTACCTACTTCCTCGACAGTGGTTCTTGCACTCAAATGTGGTTCTTGCAGCGTTTGTTCGTTATGTTTGCAAGTGCGAGAGTTCCAATCTACAACTTCGAATTTTCGTTTCAAATTGAAACATTTCTCAAATTGTTCCACCAGCCGTGTTATTTACTGCATCATTTGCAGTTGCCAAAAATTATATATAGGAAGCACAAATAGATCCGTCAAATTACGGATCGGAGAGCATAGGTCAAGAATACGCTCAAAAACATTAGAAGCGCCATTAGTCAGCCATTTCATTGAAAATAGGCATAATGCAGAAGATCTTTGTTTTTTTGTGTTATGGGTATACAAAGGACATCAATACAACAAGTCCAATGTACAGAAGATATTACTCCAAAAAGAGGCTATGTTCATACAGCTTTTTAATTCATTAAGTCCACATGGATTAAATACTGAATTAGATTTGTCTTGTTTCATTTAGTTTCATTTTCTTCATATAACAAATAAATTTATATCATGGTTTAAAAATTGGCATGTACCTTTAACATCAAGTACATAGAGAATTTCAATGCTTGCCACTAACACCTGCAACTATTTAACGCAATGTCACACCATGCTAGTTACAGCATTCTATCCTTTGAGAACTGATACAGCCCAGGGAGGTAACTTCAATCAGACAAGCCCCTTTGTGGGCAACTAAGAGCCGGCTGTGCCAAAAAATTGTATGTATTTTTTATATATATTATATATTGATTCCATTGGTTATTTCCATGTTACTATTCTTGTTTATTAATGCTAGCAAGCATAAACTGTATTTTTAACTGTATTTATCACCAGGCTGATGAAGCCCCTAGGGGCGAAAACGCGGAAGTACAATCCGGAAGCCGTTCCTATTTATTTGCCCTTTCTGGCGGAGATTTTAATCTCAACGAACAGTTTTTTTGCGAACTTAGCCTTACAGGCATAGAATATGTTTGCTTATTGTTAATTGAACATGAAGAATGTTATGAAGCTGTATGCTTATGTAGAAAACTTTTTGTAAATATTTTGCGTCGTTCTAAGTAGTCACATGGGTGGTGGTTAACACTGTAGTATTTGTTAGTGAATAATGTGTTTATATAAATATAAATTTGTAATTTGCATATACCTTTGAGCCCTGTGTTATTTGTTTGCATTAACTGACTATTATAGCACAGGTGTTTTTTTCCTTAACTGTACCTGGAGGTTGGCAACCCTAGTTATCACTATGATGCCTCCTTACAGGGTTGATATCTTCACTGCTCCTGATGGTTGGGGGAGAACCTGGAGACTGCTTGCTTGGGGTCTGGCCCTACAAGGAAGGGGACTGGCTGCCATGGAGTCTGGAGAGTTGGCAACATTGTCTGGAGCTGAGGCTTCTGAGGCAGGCCTACATTCAAGGCCTCAGAATCCAGAGGCTCTGGGAGAATGTGGTGATGCCAAGTGTCCCTGAGAACCCTGATGCCCCCCCCCACACACACACACACGGTTCCTGGCTATGGTTGCCAGGCCAGGACTTCACACCCTCAGGAGGTTTTAGGGGGCAAGGACAGGTGTGTCAGAATCAAGTCATCATACAATGTCACTTCTGGTGCATGACATTGGTGAGGTTCTAGGAGTCACAAAAACTCTGTGATTAAACCAAAGAGTGCCTCCCCAGTATCATGATGTCACTTCCAGTTTTTGCAACCATTTCCCACCATTTTTCTTTCATTGACATTTGAGGTGCCGGCAGGCAACAAAGTGCATTGCCAGAAAATCTTCTGCCATCCTTGGCTTATCCTGGTCATCCTCAGATAAGGAGTCTCCTCCTGGGTCAGAGTCTGGCTCCAAAGGGGTCCTGACAGTGACTGGGAGTCCTTGATAGTCTAGGAGAAGGAATTTAAAGGTGTTTCTATTTCTTTTTATCCAGACTCTAATCTCTACAAATAGGTAAATTGTGCATTGGGTTCCATGGTAACACAACTGTGAAAAATCAACAGTGACATTTTCCAGTGCCTTCTATAGCAATATTATCTTTACACAAAGTTTAAGCAATAATGTAAGTGCTTGTAATGAAGAAGGATGAAAGGATGCTAAAGGACACTGCCTTGCCTAGGCACAACTATAATCAACTTTACCTACCGTATTCAGCAAATATTGCTTACTCTTGATTCACAGCGCCACTCTGCCAGCCTGATTCCTCTTGCACAAAAGCTGTCACTCATGTAAAATGATATGTTTAATTTCTAGTGTACACACATAGACTAGGTTGAAATGACCAGTTCTGTTTGTTTTAGAAATAAAGATGGATTTATATTCCAGTCCCTGTAATGTACAGATAGACTTAATTAAGATTAAGTATCTACAGGACCTTTTATTTCTAATGTTATGAGAATATTTGTACAGGTGATATTTGCTCCAATCAAAGATACAAAAGCCCTGATTAAACTCTGACAAAGCAATAACTCTGGAAGTCTTTTAGGAAATGGAATAATATTGTGGAAGGCTAAGCAATTTCCTTCTTTCCCCCCTCTCATAACGTTCCAGAATGTTAAAAAAAATAACATAAAACAGAGCTTTTGGTTGGAAAACAAAGCATCATATCCTTCTATCATTTTGTCTTTTTCACATTTTTGTGGGGAGGAGGAGAATGAAATTTAGTCATAAGTCAAGATAAGGACCCCACTGTGCAGGTTGCATTGGGAGATGTTAACATGGAGAGATGGGGAGCAATGTACTAGCTAAAGTCTCACCCTAACTTTTTACCAGGTAAGTCGAGCACAGTTTGTTCAGAGACTGTGTTATTGAAAACATTAGCATCTTGTATTTCCACCCATATGGGTCTCCCAGGTGGTTTACAATAAACAGTAAAACAACAATAATGAGTTAACCCTCCCCCTTACTGAAGGGTACTCCAAGTATACCTGCCATCTTTCCTCTGACCTCCTTCCCCTTGAAAGTAAAATTCCCAGCATTAATGCCGGGGAGCAGTTTCGCCCAGCCCCGATGAATTCAAAGAGAGCATGACGCCCTTTTGGTGGCTAGGATCCTTGACAGCCAATAGGGAAGCACAGCTGGGTGGTTTATATTGTCACCGTGCCTCCTCGGAGCAGGTTTTTGCTCCTTGGTGCAGTGGTTCCAAGTAGTAGCAAGGGCTTGGGAGACAAGACAGCAACAGTCCTTACCAATTCCAGATGTTCTGGTCTATTATATAAGGACACAAGTGAACACATGAAGCTGCCTTATACTGAATGAGACCCTTGGTCCATCAAAGTCAGTATTGACTACTCAGACTGGTAGCAGCTCTCCAGGGTCTCAGGCAGAGGTCTTTCACAGTGCTTCCTATTTAACTATTCTTGTACACTATTGTTTCGATATGGAGATAAACATGGAATGAAAGGAATTTTTGCTCTAGCAGATTGGCAATCGTAACCTGTATTTGCCACTTCTCTCATGGTTCTGGACTTTTTTCATTGTTGATGCTGTTATGCTATGATGTGTCCTTCACTTTTTTTTCTTTCAGGTCTCCTGCCTTCCTTTCATAGTGCTGGGACCAGCCTTCTTTGTATACAGGCAAGTAAACTTGTATCTAGGCAAACAAAAGGCAGATGGAGAGCAGAGAAAGCAGGACTGTGCCCAATCCAATCACACTAACAGGAGATGAAAAGGCATCTCACCAGGAAAAAAGTCTGTCAGGCACCAGTGTCTGCACCCAGTTCATTAAACAAGGATCCACAATCATTAATCAGTGCATCTGTATCCATCAGCAGAGACAATTGTTATTTGCATTTCTATTATATAGCCACAGGATCCATGTTCATACTTAGGTAAGTCTCCATTTCATTTCTCTCCTTGGACCAGCTGCCCACTCATAGCATGTACAGTATTGCCCACCAAATTTGATCTCCTTGCTCTACTGTACCTGTCTCTGAACCCCTTCCCACCTGGAAACCTCCCATTTTTTGGAACTACTCCCAGACTTTGAACCACCCTTCCTTCCTATTTGACAAGTCCGGATACTTACTTAGTCACCCACCTGGGTCTCTCCCTTCTTTCCAAATCTGGGAAGAAAAGGGTCTTTTGTTTTTTGACAATACCATTTGTGCTATAATGGGGATCAAATCCTTCCCCACATTGTAATTTTTAGTGGCCCCAAATTGCCCATGTTTGTGTAGCTAAAGAGCCCCCATCTGAGACAATGAGACTTGGGCCTGCGTCTTTTCCCCTTTTTGCCCTGGCCTCTAACTTTGTGTTGGACCTCACTGGACATCTGGGTCAGTAACTATATGTTTCCTGCCCTGCTCTTTCTTTTTTCTAGCCTCTCACCTCTTCTCAGTCCTTCTGGCCACAATCCAGACAGTAGCCCATACTGTCAGAGAACTAAGCAACCTATATCTAGGCTTTTAACGTACAGAAACACTTTAAATAAAGGCCAGAAAGCCAACAATGTTAAAACGAAGCAGAATACTTCTTTGTTGTTCCTTCTTTGTCTGCCACAAGAGACTAACAGATTATTGTGGCATAACATTTTGTATACTACAGCTCAGTTCCTCAGATGCATCAGGTGTTACACTCCACTGCCATTTATATCTAATTTATATCAAATGCACAGACACAAGTAGAGAAGGGGGGGTATAAACAGATGGTCAGAAGACCATGAAATGCAAGAGGTCTGAGACATTTATACCAGTAGAAACAAATCTCGATAGCATCTATTGATATAGGGTTGCCAACCTTCAAGTACTAGCTGGAGATCTTCTGCTATTACAACTGATCTCCAGCTGATAGAGGTCAGTTTCCCTGGAGAAAATGGCCACTTTGGCAATTGGACTCTATGGCATTGAAGTTCTTCCCCAAACCGCCCCTCCTCAGGCTCCCCCCAAAAAAACCTCCCGCCGGTGATGAAGAGGGACCTGGCAACCCTATATTGATAGCAATGTCATCTTCCTAATTTTCCTGTGCTCATTCACCATACTTTATGAGAAAGAAATGTATTGTTCCAGTTAAGACTTAAATTTACAGAATCTAATTTGCTGATTTGTTCTAATACAGTTATTTGACAAAGAAATCTCTCCTGGAAGCATTTTTTGTTGTTGAATGTTTCTAGAAACTCCTTCTGTTCAGGGTATACTGCCCAGAAAATGTGCTTTCATGAACTGTGAAACAACTGCTACTTCCAGTTCTTAGCTATGTTGCTCAACACACAACATTTCCTGGCTTTGTGGAGGCAGGGACACTGCTTTTCTTCTTCCGCTTTTCCTGCCATTACTGTACTGTACTATAACTATTATTGAAAACAAATGAGCTTGGTGAGAACCTACCACATTGTCATGGTTTACTAAGATTGAACCAACTTAGTCAGATGCACATTTGCAAAGGCACATTTCATAATGAAAATGAAAACAACGTGTTTACCTGTGTTAGTTCATTACTGTCCACCAGGCCACTGTTGTCTGAATCATAATATTTAAACATCTGATCCACCAGTAATTTCTTCAGAGCCAATTTATCTTCAACATTTCTTTCTCTTGATTGTAAAAGGTATCTTCTGTTTTGTAGATCCAGCAGAAAATTTTTCATCTTGTTGTAGTCAATGGACTTACAGTTGTCCCCTGCCAAGTTAATGCCATATTTAAGTTTATTTGAACTAGCATGAAGGGGAACAGGTTTTCTACAGAAGACAGTTTTAGAGTTCCTGTAAGCAGATAGATTACAGATGATTTATGTTCCTTAAGCATGTCTGAATATGCCCAGATCAATCAAAAACCCAATCAGATGCAGAAGAGAAGATGGCTGCTTTGACCAATTTTGGCATATGACTGGGATTTCTAGAACTGTCCTGTGAAGATTATGATGTGCACATACAAGAGGGCCATTTGTCTAGTCAGTAACTGAACACATCCTCAGATTAGCAGTGTCTTTCTAGAAGAGTTCTAGGAATGTTCTGGAACGTAAATAGCAACATCAAATATAAATGCTAACCAGAAGCTTGAGAACAATTTCATATTGAATATCTTCAAACTGAATACCTTCAAATTCTGTTTGGAAGAAAACTGAAAGTTCCATTGAACTTACTCAACTAGAGTTCAATTTTCTACTTTAAAATGTCAATACAATTATCTAAGTAATCGTTATGCATGCAAGCTTTATTCACAGAATTCAATCACTTCCTAATGATGACATTTTTCATATGTCTTTGAAAATCATTTCAGTTTTCAAGAATGAAGAATGGGTCAATTACTAGAGCTAATAAGGCTCACTAAACAGAGGTAGAAGTGGGAGTTAGAAAACTGTCATCATCAACGTGTCAAATATCTTTCACATAAATTATGATATATGGAAGAAAAAAATCATAATTAAAAGCCATCAGCTACTTCCATTAACTATGTAAAAGTAGCAATTAAGTACTATCACACTCTAAAATGTACGGCAAATGAATTCAGGTATAGCAGACAACATCACTCTTTAGATTAAATTGCTCACTATGATTATGAATTAAGCTGGAAGTAACTTCACTGAGTGGATGTACAACAGAAATATGGGCTGGGTTCCATTAGGTAGGCAAACCTACATGAAACTTGTATCAACAGGAAGGAGCGGAAAATGGCATGGGTGGCACATACATGGCAAAGTTAGCATGCGACTCAGTGAATTCAGTTAGCACAGGAACCAGCGGCAAAGCCATGATGTGCCATGTCAGGTTTTTTGGTTTGATTTTTTTGTTTTGTTTTGTTTAAAGCAGTAGATTGATTCATGGATCTCCCACAGTTTGTTTGGCACTTAGGCTCATGATTGATATCTATTGAATTCAGGTGTCACATAGAAATATAATTAATACCTTGGTCTTTAGAGTCTTACAGTGCAATCTTAAACAGTTATACTTTTCTGAATCCATTGAAGTCAATAGGTTTAGAAGGGTATAACTGTGCTTTGGATTATACTTAGGGTTGCCAGCTCCAGGTTGGGAAATACCTGGAGATTTTTGGGACGGAGCCTGAAGAGGGCGGGGTTAGGGGAGGGGAGTCCAATGCCATAGGGTCCAATTGGCAAAGCAGCCAGTTTCTCCAAGGGAACTGATCTCTGTGGGCTGGAGATGAGTTGTAATAGTGGGAGATCTCCAGCCACCACCCAGAGGTTGGCAATCCTATCTCTATAGGTTGGAGATCAATTGTAATAGCAGGAGATCTCTAGCTAGTACCTGGAGGTACAACCCTAATTAAACTATTAAAAGAAAATCCACTGGCCAGAAAATGAAAAAATGTACTGTTAGAAGCAAAGACTTCCTCCCCCCCACCAACTGCAGCATCTGTTGATCCTGTCTTTCTGGCAAATTAGCATCTAAATTCTGCCAATTGGACATCATTATTTGGATTAAAGAGGAAGGAGAACAGGGTTCCCAAACTGCTTACTCTTCAGGGCCTATCATTTACAAACAAAACATATTCGTTTCACAGTTTGTTTCCTCCTCCCAACATTTTCCTTCTTTTCTTTCACACTTATCAGCAGCCCAAATATCTTCCCGCTCCCCTGTTCTAAAACCCCAGACTTCTGTTCCATGTAAACTCAGGGGCTTGAGCAGTACAATTTACCTATTACCCTCCCATTTTAGCCTCACACTTGCTCTCAAGTCTGTGCCTCTTAGGGCATACTCAGTCCTTACCATGTCATTTGAAATGTTTATTTTTTTTACACAGCCATTGATCTGCATTGCAGGGGAGTTCCCTGTACATAAAGAAACCTTTACCTTATTTGTGAGGATCCTAGTTTAGCTATCCTTTGACTGACATGAGCCACCCACTTTACTATTACATACAGATAATATTTCAAAGTTCTGCAAGACAAAAGAAGCTTCCGAGCTTGAGTAGGATTGCAAACCTCCAGGTGAGGCCTGGAAACCTCCTGGAATTATAACTGATCTCCAGACTACAGAGATCAGTTCCCCCAGAAGAAAATGGCTGCTTGGAAGGTGAGCTTTATAGCATTATATCTCATTGAGGTCCTTTCCTTTCCCAAATTGCATCTACCAGGTTCCATCCCCAAAGATCCAGGAACTTCCCAACCTGGAGTTGGCATCCCTAGACCCTGAGTGTTGTAGTTAAATGTTTCCACTAATTCTAACATGGAAAGCCAGCATGGTATAGTAGTTAAGGAGTCAGACTAGGACGTGGGAAACCCAGGTTCAAATCCTCACTCACATCATGGAAGCTTGCTAGGTGACCCTGAGCTGGTTACACACTCTCAGCCTGGCTAGTATTTGGATGGGAGACCTCCCAGGAATACTAGACTCATGATGCAGAGGCAGGCAGTGACAAACCACCTCTGAACAACTCTTGCCTTGAAAACCCTACAGGGTTGCCATGTCAGCTGTGACTTGACCACACACAAACTAACATACTTCAACACTGTTGTCCTGAAAATGGGCAATAGAATCAAAGGGCATTCTAATCAGAAGAACTGCTCATTTTATTCTGTTGAATCTGTTGTTTTTTGATGAATAATGAGGACTGCATTCAGATTGGAAATGAATTTATTACTGTTAGGCTGTATTTGTGCTGAAGTTGTTTATGTATGTTTTATGGTTTTATTCTATTTCTCATAATTTAGCCTTTTATTAGCTGCACTGAGCCTTAGGGGAATAGTGAAGTACATATATGTTAAGAAATAAAATTAATTAAACAAACACATAGATAGAAAACCTGTTTCAACAGGTGAATTTTTTTGTTTGTTTTTGTTTTTACTCTTCAGTGCTTGAATATTAGGTCAGGGAAAAAATAAATAAAATAAAATCAAAGGCAGGAATTACATAGCAGACAAGTGTGAGGATGCATTCACAAAATCTAATCAACATTCTGAAATTATTTTTTTCTTGCTGGAAGCCAACCACAGCAAACCTCAGGGCGAAACCACAGATTAATAACAGAGAAAACTTGAAAATCACAATATCCCCAGTCTTTCAGCACATGGTGACAGACAACCTGATAGACAACAATATGCTACAGAAATATTGTTACTGAGTCCTACCAGAAAGCTAGTAATAAATATTTTATACTGAAATTAGAAACAATTAAACGGGCTCACAAAACAAAACCAGCCATTCCAAAGCAGGTGATTGTCATAGTTTAGTTTTTAATGTGTGTGTGTTAAGTGCCGTCAAGTCGCTTCCGACTCACAGCTACCCTATGAATCAAAGTCCTCCAAAATGTCCTATTTTGATAGCCTTGCTTAGATCTTGCAAATTTAGGGCTGTGGCTTCCTTTATTGAGTCAATCCATCTCTTGTTGGGTCTTCCTCTTTTCCTGCTGCCCTCAACTTTTCCTAGCATGATGGTCTTTTCCAGTGACTCTTGTCTTCTCATAATGTGACCAAAATAGGATATCCTCAGTTTAGTCATGTTTTTTTTTGGGAGGGGCAGTCCACGGTATCCATAACACTCTCCTCCAACACCACATTTCAAAGGAATCTACTTTCTTCCTATCAGCTTTCTTCAATGTCCAGCTTTCACACCAATACATAGTAATAGGGAATACAATGACATGAATTAACTTAATCTTGGTGGCCAGTGACACATTTTTAATATATTAATTTTATTTATTTCTTGAATTAATAACCTGACCTCCCCAGCTGAGGAAAGACTCAGTGCGGGTAAACTTTCCGTGACACCTGGCTGCTTTGTAGACAGACCCTCTGCTTCCCCATTCTTATTGTCCCTGACACATAAATGTGACTGCACAAAGTTGAGTGAACTATTAGGTCAGACTATTGGATGGCGACAGAAAAGATACTGGAAATATTTTAACTTGTGAACCACTGCTCAGAATGTTTCCTTTCCCAAACCCACACAGCTATAAGATAAATATAAAACATTATCTTTCTAGAGTCCACCTCTTAAGAAATGTATTAGACAAGAAAACATAAATTTAAGCATATATTTGCAGCATTCCAGCATGATAATAGCAGTAATTTTTTTCAACATGTTCCTGTTCACTCTACATATCACCTTGATTTTGAATTAGAGTTCCAGTCATGTTAGTAAAAAATCTATCCAGCACACTTTCCATCTCAGTCAGATACCCATAGAAATAAGTCAATATTTAACCAACCTTCCTGAAAGCCTGTGATTATGCTCATAATGTACAATAATGGTGATAGTTTAGAATAAGGGAAGAGAAGAAAAAAATGACTACATCATTTGCAATTTACACACATTCAATTTCATTTCCCATTTTCAATAGTCACACAGCTTTCATAATAATTTAACAGACCCGGGAAAGACTTCAGTTCTGATGTGGCAATGGAGCCTGTGTAACAGCGTGTAGGCCTACTACATCTATCTTGTGTCCCAAGTACACTACTTCAAGGGCCTGAAAAACATACCTCTTCTTGAGGTGAATGCCTGCCAATGGAGGTCTGGTCAAAAAGCTGACCAAGTTTTGCAAGTGCTCTGCCTCAGTTTCTCCCATGATCAGGAGGTCATCAAGATATGTGGCAAGCCCTGAAACAGGTGGTCCATTGTCCTTTGAAAAATTCCAGGAGACACGGATACCCCAAAAGGCAGTCAATTATAACGCAGCAGCCCTTTAGTATTTATTGATAAATCAGTTTTGAAACTATCCTTCAGGAGATTTTGGAGGTATGCATCACTTAAGTTATTTTTAGTGAACATTCCCTCCTCCCAGCTGGAGTAGCATACAGGTCCTCAGTCCCGGGAGTGGGATAGGTATCCCGCTTGGGTACACGGTTCACTGTAAGTTTATAGTCTCTATATATCCTGATGCTGCCATGGGTCCTTTGCACAGCGGGAGCCGCCCAGTAAGAAAACTGTACAGGTTCAATAATTCCTTGAGCATGTAACTGATCCAGTTCTTAATTCATTCTGTGATGCATAGCATTGGGAACAGACCATGGCTTAAAATAATGGGTTTGACATTTGGGTCTACACAATTTTTAGCAGTCGTTCCATGCAGTGTGCCAAGTCTTTGTCTGAACAATTCTGGCTGTTTCTTTAGAATAGCTTCTATGTTGAGTGAGTGTACATAGTTGATGTTTGCCCACTCTGGTTTTAACATTCTTATCCAGACTCAGCCCATCAGACTCGGACTCTTTCCTTGAACCACTACTAGTGGCAAACATGACTTCTGATCTGCATTTTTCTCTTCCACATTAATGGTACCTCTCACTGGAATGTTTTGCCCTATATATGTACACAGCACCATTATTTGCTCCAAACTGTCCTCTTTGGCCTGTCCACTTTGGCCACAAGCATTTATTAGTGGCCTTACTGATTATGCACACAAAAGCTCCTGTATCCAGTTCCATGATCAATCTTTTCCCATTAAATGTAATGGTCACATGCAGTGGTTTTTCTTTATGGCTTTTTGGAACACTGACCATTGTGTATGCTTCATAAGTGACTTCAAAATCTTCCTTCCCACCATCAACTTCATGGACCTCATTATTGAAATCTTTCTGGCTAGAGACATTCCAGGAGAACGAGAAAAAAACAATTAAATTTTAAAAAGCTCTAATGGTTTGGGTTATGATGATTTGAAACCAATTCAATCAGTTCCTCAAAGGATTTGGCCATGGGCTTTCAGGTCCTACCAAGCTTCTGATTAAGCTATAAGTCTTTGCTCCACAAACATTCAGCAAAATAGCCGCTTTTTATTTTCATCACTCACATCATTGGCAATGAATCACTGAGAGAGTCTTTCTGCATACTGGACCCAGTCCTCCATATCTGAATCAAATTCCTTAATGATTCCATAGGAAGTCATTCTGTGACCCAAAGAAGCTGTACTGATACTGATCAATGCCACTTTTGTTGCCAGTGTAATATAGGAGGTCCAAATCAGCCAAGCAGAGCAGGTATAACTATATTTACATCATAAGGCTGCAACCAGGTCTCCATCTTAGAACATCCCCAGAAATGGGAACCACCACCCCCGGCTTGGACATGCCCAGTGAGATTCCCCAACAATGACTAACTAGGTGGCAATGACTGAACATATATTTTCATTTTATCCTGTCCCACACATATGTCTGTACTCCTTTGACCAAAGTTTTTCTCTCTTTGTGTCCACTCAGTTCTTTTCCATATAGCATAAGAAGGATATTCACAGTTTAATTGGAAAGTACACACTCTCACTGTTGACAGATTCTTGGGTGTTAGAAAGTTCCATAAAAGATGGAAGTTCCTTAAAAGATTTTGGTCTGAGCTCACTCAACAAACAAAATTAATTAATGTCATTTTGGAAGGCAAAATGGGATGGGGAAATGATTTTTCAGTGGTATCTCAATGACTAATTCCCTAATCCATAGTGATTTGTAACAAACACAAATAAATCCAACTCAAAAAGGCAAAATGAATGGCTGAACAATCCAATCCTAACTATGTTTCTTCAGTAAGGCAAGGTGTGATCAGTTCTTCAGTTTCTTCAGTAAGTCTTACTGTGATCAGTTCTGATTACTCCACCTCACAATCGAGAGACAGAACTGCAACAGGAGGAGAAAAGCAGCTTCACCTTGAGGAAAAGTTGAAGCATTTGCAACTCTTAAGTTTGGAAGGCATTTTCGGAGGGGAAGAGTTAATGGGATTTTATTATGTTATGTGTGGTTTTAATTTAGAATTATAAACTGCCTTCAGCCACAAAGGAAAGAAGGAATAAATAAATGGCTACGGTGGATGAACATGCTAGAAATATATAAAATTATGAAACAATGGAGAGTAAAAAAAAAACTCCCTCTTTTAACACTAGAAATTGTTGGACAATAGATTCAGTGGTGGTGGAAAGTGCTGTCAAGTCACAGCCAATTTATGGCAAGCCCATGGGGTTTCCAAAGCAAGAGACTAACAAAGATGGGTTGTCATTTTCTGGCTCTGTGTAGCTACCCTGGACTTGTCAGTGGTCTCCCATCCAAATACTAACCAGGGCCAGCCCTGCTTAGCTCCAAAGATAAAATAAAATACTGTTTTGGACAATCCAGAATTCATTTATGGAACTCAATGCCACAAAATGCAATGAAGGAAGCAATTTTACATGGCTTTAAAAGAAAATCCAACAAAATCATAGATGCCATGCTACCTTTAAGGGCTGATTTGTATCTAATCATAGCTTTACTTAGAAATTAAACTGCTTGGCCTCTGATACCAAGAAGGGAAAAAAATACTGGCAATAGGGTAGACACTATTGGAGGATGTACAGTTGAAAGAGACCACCATAATATAGAGCAATATGGAGCTGTATCACTGGATACTGTACTATTGTTGCCATACAAAAATCATTTGCAACTGGATTGTCCTCCATGGGCAAGCTAATCCAGTTGCAACTTCAGCTATTTATTTATTTACTTCATTCATTCTCCACCTGTCTCCACAATGAGGACCCAAAGCAGTTTACATCATTCTCATCTCCTCCATTTTACCTTCATAACAATCCTGTCAAGGTAGGTTAGGCTGAGTGTGTGACTAGACCAAGGTCACCAAGTGAGCACCATGGCAGAGTAGGGATTTGAGCCTGGATCTAGAGGTGTGGCTGCTGATGAACAGTAGGAAGCAGCCAAGCCTGGGTGAGCCATGCAAGCCGGGTAGCAGCAAATAGCCCCCTGGTTGCTGGAGGGGTTGTTTCACTCCAAACAAGCACAGAATGGCATGGGATGCCACTGTATGCAGTCTGGTAATGTACAACCATCATTGTCACCATGTTATGACATCTAGAAAAGTTTCCAGTTGATAGAAATGAAAGACAATGTACCCTGCAAGTATGATTGTGGACATCTGTCTTTGTTTACATTGAGTCATGGTGGATTTTAAGATAAGCATTTAGTCTTTTCAAGTGTTATTTGTAATTTTTCATTCTAGTCTAGTTATTATAGTATTGTTGAATACTTGTGGATGTTTGATGCTAGGTAGGCAAGGAAATACCATGTATTTATAGTGTAATATAAAGAAATTGCTGTGTTACAAGTAGTTGATCCAGAAAATCTGCAGGTTTAATGAAAACCAAGCCTCAGATATGTTTTGTACACACCGCAGGCCTAAGCTTATTAATTTCGTTTTTGTGCATTAGTTACTGTTTTGTATGTATATGTTTATGGGAATTCTTCTGGGGAGGGAGGCTATAGCTTTCATCAGATTCTCAAAGATGTCTATGACCCCCTAAAAAGGTTAAGAACCACTGATATAGAGAACACAAACGAGTGGATGATTGTGCAGTTAACAGACTCCTAAGGGAAGATAATAAGGCTCACTTTTCAATCTCATGTTCTTTTGTATCATTTTCAGAGAATTCTTAAAATGATTCATCATGAGTTCAGGCAGATCACATTTCACTTCTTCCAATATATGAATTTTTTAATACTTGTGATTTATGTCATGGGGTTTGAGATTATAAATGCACCTTTCATGCTCATACATATGCAGAAAAAAGTTATGAACCAACAAGTGTCATTTTACTCATATTCTGAATATGAAATAATAATTCAAATCTCACATTCTTTTGTCATTATATAAACATAGTGAATTGCCACATGACTCTGTCCTCACACTGTGCATTCCAACTAGGCATCCCTAGCAATTACTTTGAAAATAGTTCTATGGAAAGTGAACTGAGCCGTGGCTCAGAGGTAGAGCATCTGCTTGGCATGCAGAAGGTCCCAGGTTCAATCCCCAGCATCTCCAGTTAAAGGGACTGGGCAAGTAGATGATGTGAAAGACCTCTACTTGAGACCCTGGAGAATCGCTGCCTGCCTGAGTAGGCAATACTGACTTTGATGGACCAAGGGCCTGGTTCAGTATAAGGCAGCTTCATGTTTACATGTGTACATGTGTACAAACACTGTAGTCTTGGTTGGTTTCTATATGTGAGTCCTTAGAAGGATTTTTTGCCACAACTTACCCAATTATTCCCTTCAGGCTGCAGCCACCTGTGCACCCTCCTGGGACCACAGAGGGGCACATGACACTCAGGAACAGACTGCCATATGGCATGGTGTGGGTGCTACATCAAGAAGAATTGCAGAAACCAATTGCCCCACACACAGAGACAATGGTGCAAGCTCCCCCCCCTCTTTACAGAGCTTACTCTGCTCATACAAGGATGCAAAAGAATCTCTGCTGCAGCCCCAAACTCCAGCTTTTCAGAGGGGGAAGGAAATTGCAAATAGAAAGGAGAGGAAGCACAAACCCCTTTCACAAACTCACTCTGAAGTTCAGATCTTTTGCACCCAAGGAGAACGACGACATTAGAGATTCTTTGTGAACATGTATGACTTGATCACTGACTTGGCATTGCTAATCAGCATGCAGACTAAAGGAAGGAGATGTCTCTACAGCCACTTGGAATGCTTAGAGCAGTCAAGTAAAATGTGTTTAAATAATAATACAATGTTTAAATAATAATACAATAATACAATTAAATAATACAATGCTTTTGGATTTCTGTGGGTTTTTCAAAACTTGTTGAAGAAAAATCTTTAAGAAACGAATGCCATCTGCAGTAGACATTGTGAGCACTGCTAGGGAACCACAGCAATACTGCCAGCCTTCAAAGTCTTGGTTTCTATCAGCAAAAGGCAGGGGGAGGGGAAGGACCCTTTCCAGGGCTGCTTTGTTCTTTGAGGGAGGATTCTTTGGGGCTCGGCCCAGGAGCCACTACTGGCAAGCCCCATTGCTCACTGTTCTTCAACAGCGGCCACCCCACAAAAGCCAGTGTGGTATAGTGGTTAGAGTTTCAGACTAGGATTTGGGAGACCCAGGTTCAAATCCTCACTCTGTTGTGGAATCTCACTGGGTAACCTTAGGACAGTCACATCCTTTCAGCCTAACCTACCTCACAGGGTTGTTGTGAAGATAAAATGGAAGACGGGAGAATGAGACAAGCCTCCTTGGGTCCCCAACGGAAATAAAGTTTGGGTATAAATTAAGTAAACAAATAATAAATACAGCTGAAGATGGGGTGGCAAATTAAAGGTAGGTTGGCTGGTGGGTGGGAAAGAGAGAAGGAAGAAGGGAAAAGGAAGAAGATATAGGGGCTGGCAGGATTTATACCCCACCTTTCCTTGTGGCATCAAGGCAGATACGAAGTGGAGGATTATAGGGACAAAAAGAGGGAAATAAGGATAGGACCAAGGGAGAGCAGAGGTGCAAAGCAAGTAGGAAAGTGTTGCTTTTAACTTGCTTACCACCATAATTCATGCCCGATACTGCAGTCCATATATAACACTGAATTCAAGAGTTATATGAGAAGCAAACAAAAACAATACGTCCCAAATGTAGCTTTATGTTCTCGAGCCAGATTCAGGGTCCCATTTTCTTTATCTATAAAGCAGCAAGTGGTGAAATACTTCTTATTTATCTATATATTGTTATCCTGCCCTTCTCCCAAGAAGCTCAGAATTGTGTACAGGGTTCTTAGCTAATTGCTGCTAATCACACTAGCTGTTACTTCTTGCTGTGGACTCAGACAAGGGAACCTTTACACTTGTGCACATGCCCTCTCAGGTTCCTCCCTGGCTATCTGCATTACATCTACACCCTTAAACCATTCATAAAATGCTCAGCCCTATGCCCATTCCTACACCAATGTGCCTTCCCAAAGTGAGAGGCCCCTTCCCTGTCCCACCCCTCACCCCCACCCCTGCTGGTCTTCTGAGTCCCTTCTGCCAGTCCTTCCCTCGCCTCTTTGGAGACAGAGCTTGACTGCTGCCTGGCTCCCTCCCTTGCTCAGTTTCTCCTCCTTTGGTGGCTTTTTTTCCAGCCTGTGAATAGCTCTGCTGGAGTCTCAGGTCTCTACCTTTACTTTAATGATACTGTTCATATGGCCAATTCGGACCTGAAAAATGTCACGCGAAGATCAAAATTAAAAAAGGAAACACACACACACACACTTATCTATACTAACAATAAGAGAATCAGTATTTTTTTATCTTGATTAACTGAGATAAAAACTTGGCAACTGCCAATGTTGTATTAAAATCCACCCCTGCTAAAAGAACCCTCAAATTTTCCAATTCACAAGCAGATTCCCAGGGTTGCCAGGTCCCTCTTCTAAACCGGCAGGAGGTTTTGGGGGCGGAGCCTGAAGAGGGTGGGGTTTGGGGAGGGGAGGGACTTCAATGCCATAGAGTTCAATGCCAAAGCGGCCATTTTTCTCCAGGTGATCTGATCTCTATCTGCTGGAGATCAGTTGAATTAGCAGGAGATCTCCTGCTAGTACCTGGCAGTTGGCAAACCTACAGATAAAAGACTTTATCCATCTGTCTCTTGCTTCGTTGAGCAGGTCGCAACTAAACAAGGAATGCTGAAGAGTGTCTATTTGTCCAGAATCACACTGGCATATTCTCTCACAATATGGTACCCTATTTAGACAACCCATTAACTCCCCTGATGGAATGGCATTTAGTCTAGCCAACATAAATAATCGTCTGTCTCGTGGGGTTGTCAGAAAATCAAAATATATCGGGAAAGATTGCGGCAAATTTAAACCTACCATATATACCCATGTATAAGCCGACCCGCATATAAGCCAAGGTGCCTAATTTCTCCCCAAAAATGGGGGAAAATTAGGCACCCGCGTATAAGCCAAGGGTCGGCTTATAACCCCTCCCCCTCCCCCGCAGGCTTACCTAACAGGGCTCTCCAGCGGCGAGGGTCCGGCAGTGGCGCGGCCCGGGGGGGCCTGGGCAGCCTTCCTGCGGCTGCAGGAGGCTGCCCCAGGCCGCTCCCGGCGGGAGGAAGCGGCGGCGAGGCCCAGGGGGACCCGGAGCAGCCTTCCTGCGGCTGCAGGAGGCTGCCCCAGGCCCCTCCCGCCCGGGAAAAATGGCGGCGGGGGGCGGGAAGGGCCGGGGCAGCCATCCTGCGGCTGCAGGAGGCTGCCCAAGGCCCCTCCCGCCCGGGAAAAATGGCGGCGGGGGCGGGGGGGCCTTGGGCAGCCATCCTGCAGCTGCAGGAGGCTGCCCAAGGCCCCTCCCGCCCGAAAAAAAATTGTGGTGGGGGCCGGGGGGGCTTGGGCAGCCATCCTGCGGCTGCAGGAGGCTGCCCAAGGCCCCTCCCGCCCGGGAAAATGGCGGCGGGGGCCGGGGGGGCTGGGGCAGCCTTCCTGCGGCTGCAGGAGGCTGCCCCAGGCCGCTCCCGGCGGCAGGAAGCGGCACGGGCCCGGCGGCGGCGGCAACGGTGGTAAGTTTCCCCCCTCCCTCCTCCCTCCTCCCTCCTCCCTCCCTCCCCCCGTATTGACCCGCGTATAAGCCGAGGCCGGCTTTTTCAGCCCATTTTTGGGGCTGAAAAACTCGGCTTATACGCGAGTATATACGGTAGCTATAGAGGTTAGCATAACTCTGTGTGCTCTTATTGTAGTTCTTCAGAAATCCAGTTTTTGCAAGCAGCTCAGGACAAGGTCTCTACCAGCCTCTTGTGATGCTGCTGGTCTCACCACAGCCCTTGGCTTGCCTCCAGAGCTCTTCCTTGTCCCAGGGTCTTTTGCAGCTTCTGGCACCTCCCCATCTCCCCTGCAGCTGTTGGCCTCCTTGGTTTCCTGTCTCTCCACCACTGCTCCTCCTCTCTCTTCTCCTTGACTACTGGACTTTAAATCCTGCGGCTGACCGGCCAAGCCTTGCTCTCCCAGCAGCAGCAACACATCACATCCGGCCTGGTCGTTTTTCTTCTGACAGGGCCACTGGAAGCATCCGTCACTGCTCAGCCCCTGAGGGGGCAGCTTTCCAGCCACACTAGCATCTAAAATACATGGCATAGTCCAATAAATACTTGTTTTAAGTCAGCGATTTGATAGGAAATGACTTGCCGATTTTTTCTAAAATTTCAGATGAAAGGAGCCTACTTTTATCACTTCATACTAACATCTCTAAATATGAATTGGATTTACATAAACTTTCTCCCTCTTGAGAGTTCAATGCTGCTTTCTTTAATTAAGGATCAACCTGATGCACATTGCTATGTCTTCTACTGCCTATTTAGAGTCAAATTTTCAATGCCTTAAAAATTGTTTTCACTTCAATGATAGTGAGCCAATAAAAGCAAATATTATCAGGCCTGAATTAAATTGACATTAGAATTTCAAAACACTTGCCTCATTCTTACTCCTATCAGGAGTAGCTACCACTTCACGCATTTTTGAACAATGCAATCCTAACACCACTCAGAAGTTGTCACATTGTCAACGGAAAATAGGGGAAAAAATGAACAGGAAGGCTGCCTTGAGAAACTAATAGCTACAAGATGATATATCCTTTTGTAAGCGTAACAGTCAGTCTACGAAGGAAAGACTTTGAAGATTAAAAACAAAGTATAGAATATCACTGTCAGGGCATTTCTGCAGCAAGCACTTACAGGTTTTTTCCACATGATCAATTAAGATTTGGTAAACAGCTCAGATAGAATAGTGTCATAGCACAGCATATATTGTCATTTTTTTAAGGGCACAGAGAGGAATATATGTGTGTGTGTGTGTGTGTGTGTGTGTGTGTGTGTGTGGAATTGAAATGCGGATTATATCACTATGTGCTCTATGTAAGAGACCAAAGGTCTTATGTACGGGCATTTAGGATACAATCCTGAGGGCACGATGAAGCAGTTTAATTAAACCTCTACCTGCACATACTGATATACCTGGACAAATGCCAAAGTAATGCCTCACCAAAACCTTTATGATATAAACCCAGCACCAGCACAGCTGTAGGCATGTCAAGGAAGAAAGGGGTTCCATCTGTACCTACAAGCCATTCTGATGCCACTGTAAAGTTACACCAGCAAAACAGCTGACATAAACACTCCCGTTTAACTAAATAAAAAACAGCTGAACCTCACAATCTTGTAACCATGACTATAGAACTACAACACAGTTTAAGATAATGTTGCTAATCTCCAGGTGAGGCCTACAGATCTCCTGGAATTTCAACCCATCTCCATACTACAGAGATCAGTTGCTGTAGAAAAAAATGGCTGCTTTGGAGGGTGCACTTGATTGCATTACATCCCACTGAGGTCCCTCCCCAAACCCTGCCTTCTCAAAACTCTACCCCAAATCTCCATGAATTTCCCAACCCTGAGCTGTTAAGTCTAGTTTAAGATACCAGGGCCATGTCCGCACTGCGCATTTGCAGCTCCAATTTCCGTGGGCTTTCCTTGCATGTTCCCACCTCATCTCACCCGAAGGATTCCGAGGACGTCTCCAGAACACAATTTCTCTGCGTTAAGCACATCCGCTTATACAGTCAATTAATAAAATAAAACGTCTTCCACACCGGTGCCTTAAAGTGGGAACATGCAATGTGTGTTCAATCCACTTCCTGCTGCCAGCCCACTTCCTGCTGCCAGCCAACCCCCGCACTCCCCCCGCCTCCCTTACTAACGCTGGACCAATCGCCGTCCTTGCTTGGATGCCAACTGGGCATGCGTGGGAGCGTGCCGGTCTTCGGGCTTATCAAATGCAGCGGAGAAAGGCGGCATGGTGGGAACAGAAATTTACAGTCGTTTTGGATACTTGTGTACTGGACGCGTGTAAATTGCAAGGTAAGTTGCTAGAGCGTTCATGGGCCTGGTCTACAGCCAATCACAGCTGTCCTAAGGAGTACAGAACCGTGTGGGTCTATTTCTTCCATATATAGCTAGCATGGCGGTGTCATCATCGTATCACTCAATGACTGGTGGATGTAAGCAGTTTCACTACATGTTACCATTCTCTCAGTGCCTTGGGGGGGGGGAGGGGAGGAGGAGGAGAAGAGTTGGTTTTTATATGCCGACTTTCTCTACCACTTAAGGAAGAATCAAACCGGCTTACAATCACCTTCCCTTTCCCTCCCCACAACAGACACCTTGTGAGGTAGGTGGGGCTGAGAGAGCTCTAAGAGAGCTGTAACTTGCCCAAGGTCACCCAGTTGGCTTCATGTGGAGGAGTGAGGAAACATATCCAGTTCACCAGATTAGCCTCCACTGCTCATGTGGAAGAGTGGGGAATCAAACCTGGCTCTCCAGATCAGAGTCCACCACTCTAAACCACTACACCATGCTGGCTCTTTTTAAACAATGTTTTCTCTGTCAAGTGAGCACAGGATGCCAGCTAACTATATTATGACCATCACTAAACATAAACAAGACACATTGTATATATTGTATATGCCTACAGAATACACAGGCATTCTGTAATACTGTTGATTGCCTGGCATTAAAAAATAATAATCTTTATACAACCCATTTGGAGCCAGTAAACCCTTGCCTTGTTTCATTTGTCCCAAATAAACATTTTTTTCATAAATTCATATTTCATGATTCTTCTCAGCACTTTCCAAAGTTTCCAGTTTCTACACTGTAAAATGGGGGGGGGGAGTTCTCAGACAAAAACAACTGTCCTTCCCATCCCAGTTTTCTCCCCAGACATTCATATTCTATAATTATTACAAATCAAAACAAAACTTGTTTAAAAAATCAGAAACTCATAGGATATGGCATGTATGTGAGTGCACAATTCACTCGCAGAGACATCAAGCCAATCAGATACACTGTTCAATAGACTTCCATGACAATGATACACATTTCCACAGCAGCAGTCCAGACAACATAAGCAGGGGAAAGATGGAATCAAGTTTAGCCAGCCACCACAATTTGTAGCTCCGTGGAAAGCTATATGTATTCCCAGGGAATACAAGCTTTATAGATGTGCCTCTGTTTTTTTAGAAGAAGAAAAAAAAGAAAATTATATCTATATACAAACCTGCAGGTCTCATTTACAATTACACCATTGCAAATTACCTGAAGAACTCTTCATTTCCACTTTGAAGGATTTAAAACAACAGCTATAAGCAACAACAAAAATTGCCTTCCAAAAGCTAACACTGAAATTGCCCTCTGGAGCTTTAATTGCACATAAAGGACAACCCATGTGAATAAACTGCAGATGGCAGAATGAGCTATGTGAACCCCTGATTTCAAGCTGTCTCATAATGGAAGGATTATTAATAAGCATGTAGGCAGCAAAGCCTATCACACATTATTATACTCAGACCTCTATCTCATGCCAATCAAGTCACATACACACCACACTAGTCAATCCTATTGGCTTGATGGAGATTAAATTAAGGCCATTAATTCCTAACGATCCCATTAATCAGTAATGAGGTTGCATTCACTTTTAAGTTGTTAGAATATGGAAACAAACAAATTTGAATGGGATAACTTAACTTGACATTCTGCATCATTTCCAGTCAGGAAATGCATTAAGATGGGATGAAATGAGAAAGATAACAGGCAGCTCTTCCCTAAGGACAACGTTGCTGGAAGTGAAGGTCAAGACAAGAGTTCAGAGTGGTTCTGCATTGTATTTTGCAGTGGAGTCAGCCTAGTCATCACTGTCAGATCTTCTCCCTCAGGGCATGGACATTTTTTAACTGTCGCTATTTATTCAAAAAGACATTGGGGGTGGTTGAGGAACAGGATTTATCTTTCAAAAGACTGAATGGTGATATAAAATCTGAGATCTAGAGGGAGAGAGTTTATGATAGGTTTTTGTCAGAGGAACCTACTTTTGTCTGGAAGAACCCACATGTGGCATTTGTCTGTCTCAAGCCCACATTAAAAAGCTGGCCTTGTGGGAAATTTTAGAGAAGGGAAAATATGGGGGATCATCTTACTGCAATCTCATATAATCATGATGTGAATGCCCAAGCATGACAGCCAGCATGGTATAGTAGTTAAGAGTGATTGTTCGGAGCAGCGGACTCTAATCAGAATAACCGGATTTTATTCCCCACTCCTCCACATGAGCAGCGGACACTAATCTGGTGAACCGGGTTGGTTTCCCCACTCCTACACATGAAGCCAGCTGGGTGACCTTGGGCTAGTCACAGCTTTCTTAGAGCTCTCTCTGCCCCATCTATCTCACAGGGTGCCTGTTGTGGGGAGGGGAAGGGTTTGATTCTTCCTTAAGTGTTAGAGAAAGTCAGCATATAAAAAAACAACTCTTCTTTTTCTTCTTCTACTACTACATAGGGCATAGGTAACAAAGTACCACATTACCATCATTTTACTTTTCTACTGGCTCAATTGGATTTTATTACATTTAGATTCTCTCTCTCCTGAAAGGAGGTCCAAGTGGCATTCATAGAGTTATCACATTTTGTTCTCATACAAACCTTGTAAGGTATGAAGCAAGTGACTGACCCAAAGCTAAACCGTCTGCTTTATGGCTCAGAAGGGACTGAAAGCCAGATATCCCTGGTCCACTATGTCTCACTGATAGCAGCTATCAGTGAAGATGGGAGTAGCCTACAACAATATTCTATTATTAAAATTCTTTTGCATTTTCTTCACCGAAAAAAGCATAAACATTTATTATTGATCAAAGGATAATATAATATTACTATTTTGTACAATCCTCCATCACAAGTTTAAATGGAAACACTGACTCAACTAAAGGGGAGGAAAATCAACCCAAAGTCATATTTATTAATATTATTATTTCAAGCCTCATGGCAAGACACACATAGGAGTGTTTAGGGAAGGCCTTGTAGAAACACAATCTATATGACCCTTTCTTTAATATGGAACATCATAAAAATATTATCCTGAGAGTGTAGTTTAACTGTTTATTCTACTCTTGCTACCAATGAACAAATAGTGCAATCCTAGGTAGAGTTACACCCACAGTCCATTAACGTCAATAGGTTTAGAAGGGTGTAATTCTATGTAGGATTTTAGGACTGCACTGTGAATCCTCCAGCTAAAACTTTGTCTGTAACAATTACAAAGGCTGCTGCTGATTTAGTAGCCTGGAATTCTACAGGTTGCCTCTTCACTTGCTTATCTGTTCTTCACCTGGGGTTTGATGCAGAAGTATCTGATTTAAAGGATTTTAATCTATAACCAGCCTGAGGTTCAAAGAAAAGAAAGATGTGTAAAAACTGTTTGCTTTTCAGTATTATTCTCCTCAAAAGATGAGTCATCTCTAATTTAACGACCCTTTTCTAGAGCAGCTGCTATTTTATAGATACAACCTCCCCTGTGGATATAATCTTATAGATATACCCAGTGCAAATGCTCAAATGGTTCATGTGTACACGGGGACATTCAGCACAAAAAAATCAGTCCCACTGGATCACAGAAATGACCCATCTAGACTAGTATCCTGTTTCTCACAGTGGCCAAGCAGAGTCCTGGAAGCCTACACCAGGAAAACAGAGGATAAAGCCTCTCTAAGTTATTGCCACACTCCGGAACTGACATTTAAAAATATACTATCTACGAATATGGGTGTTCCAGCCATTATTGCAAATAGCTATTGATGGACCTGCCCTCCATAAATCTTCCTTTCTTGATGTAACTAATTCACAAGAGACTTCATCCTCGTATCCCATGATGCCTGAGTCTATTAAAGAGCCTTCTGTGAGTTTGCAATCCAGAAAGATTGCACCAAGGTGCAATGGTATGACCATTGTCATTACAACGGGCCTGTACATGAAGTCTCTGTAATTCATAATAATGTTCTGTCCTTCTTTTTAAGACTCTATAGTCATTAAAGCCCCAAATTATTTGAGTGCAGCACATCTAATGGCCCAGCCAAAACCTTTTACTACTAGTTCTCCTTGTGAAAAGCATTACAATATCCCATGTGTCAGGGCAAGTCCATTTTTGACACTGCTGCCGACAAAATAATTAGTCTATATTTTTGGTAGGTAAGCCTGTCCTATAATATACACCATTCCTTCTTCCTTGTTTGCTTGCATTGCAATCCATCAAATTATATTCTGTCTCGGTCATTAAAGAAAGACACCTGTAAATACATATTTTCACACATAACTAAAATTATTCAGCCTTTTCTCTAACTCTCACTACAGGCTAGATGCTTCTGTCAAGCAGATGGGTGGATTACTTCAAACCTTCCAATAAGAATTAATGAAAATATAAACTAGGATTTATTGAGTGATGGCAGATGGCTGGAGGATTTTGTAGAGGTGTGACTTGTCTAATTTACAGCAAGAGTGAGTTCAACCTCTTGCTACGGACACAAGGTTAGTCCTGCATTGCATTAGAAACTTGCTGCTTGATGTAACATCAGGCTAGAAACATAGACAGATTTTACTTTATCTTCTATTATATTGACACAACAATTGACGTTTGGATTATGAGAAAGCCTTAGTGCAGAAGAACAATTTTGGATCTTTTAGCACTTTATTTTGGAATAAACACATCTATGGAAAGCTATTCAATATACTACTCTGTGGGAGCAGACTGTGGCTTAGTGGAAGAACATCTGCTTCACATGCAAAATATCCCAGGTTCAATCCCCAATGTTTCAAGATTTTTAAAAGGATCAGGTAAGGAGGTGGTGTAAAGACCTCTGCCTGAGACCCTGGACAGCTGCTGCCAGTCAGACCAGAGGATACTGAGCTTTATAAGCAGTGATCTGACTCACTATACTGCATCAGTGTGTTCCTGTGAACAGGAACTTGCCCTCTTGTCGTGGTTCTTAACCTGGAAATCACAGCCTGGGGCCCACAGGCTCTGCACTGTAGCTGGGGAAAAGCTCTAACAGCAGGGGACCCTTTATACCTGAAACCTGGGAACAGTTCTTGTCTATGGAATAGCTACGACAACATCAGGTTTTACTTCTCACTAATACCATTGTGCCTTGGTCCAACCACCACCTCCTCAAAGCACAAGTGAATGTTACACTGGCACTCTACAGGGTTGGGGGGGCGGGTGGTTAAAATGCTTATGCCTTCTCCATTTGACTGGTGAACTTAGACTAATGTAATGTCCTCTACATGCATTGGTGATCCTGATGACGGATGAAGGGGGGTATAATTTTTATTTGTAATTAAGTAAATATGTGGCTCTGCCCTTAGATTCAACTTGGATATTCCAGCTAGTACAAAATGTCGCTGTTCACTTATTATTTGGAGCTAAGCAGAATATGCATGTTACATCTATTGTGCAGTCACTTCATTTGTTACATCAGTGACCGGATTCAATACAAGGTACTGGCTATCACATTCAAAGCCCTTTGTGGCCTTGCAACCACATATCTGCAGGATCACCTCTCCTGCTGTGCTACACAACAACAGCTTTACTCATCTGAGCACAGCCTTCTGAAGGTGCCACCCTGCAAAAGGGTAGAAACGACAGGTGCCTGTACAGAGCTTTATCTGTTGTGGCCCCCACCTTGTAGAATAGTTTGCCTGAGGAGGTCAAGAAGTGTATCACATTTCCGTTATTCCACAGAATATGTAAAACTGAACTGTAAAGGAGGGCATTTTTATGAAGGAAATTGGGCTGTAGTATAATGGAATCATTCAGGAGAGTGCTTTCATAACGTCTATTGCACTGTTTAGTGCTTTTGCTGCCTTCTACTTTTATAATCCATTTTGGGCATAGTTTATGGTATGACACAGGTTCGTGTGTTTGTTTGGTCTTTACTGTCTTCTAATTTTGTAATCCTAGTCCTATCTCATTGTTCTTTGGATCTTATTGTGTCTTATTTATGCTGCCTGATTGCACTGTCTCAGTGAAAAAAGCAGGCTATGCATGAAGTAAACAGCAGCCCAGAAGTATGCACAATCACATATTGCTTCATTGTAACCCACAGGCCTCTGTCAGTTCCACTTCCAAATCTTTACAGATACTTTTGTGTGCTTTGGTGCCCTTCTGTTGCAGCAAAAAACAAACAAACAAACAAACAAACAAAAAACAACAACAGCCTGAACAAGAGATTGATCTGTAACACAAGGCCAGCAGAGGTGGTAGATGCCCAATAGGGTTGCCAGGTCCTTCTTTGCCACCGGCGGGAGGTTTTGGGGGCAGAGCCTGTGGAAGGCGGGGTTTGGGGAGGGGAGGGACTTCAATGCCATAGAGCCCAGTTGCCAAAGCAGCCATTTTCTGCAGGTGAAATGATCTCTACCGGCTGGAGATCAGTTGTAACAGAAGGAGATCTCCAGCTAGTACCTGCAGGTTGGCAACTCTAATGCCCAGGTATCTAAAGATTGAATCAGAACAAGGAGAACTCCAAGTACATATTTCTCAAAGTCATGCTAATTGTTTTTCTTTTTCTTTACTGGGTTTTAAAAAATTGAATTCAACTGTGTGTGTGTGTTTTGTGCTGTTGAGCCGCTTCCAAGGAAGAGAGGATGGGGTCCTCTTTGACCACCAAAAGAACTGTGCTGGGGATCATGAGACTTGCATGGGCACAAGGCCACAAGAGACAGGGGATACATTAACATTAAATGTAGAAGTTAAAATAGGTGAGAAAGCTGAGGTTAGATGCTAAGGAGTCATTGAATTCATGAGTAAACTGGAAATTAATGAAGACATCCATTTTAGTAAGCCCTCAGCTCACTGTTACTTCATTAAGGCACATTCTGAAAATTTTGCAAAGTGCGAGGCCTCTAGAGAACAAAAACATGAAAGAGAAAGAGAAATGCAAAAACCAGGTTAAAAATAAACTCATGGTGATAATGATGGATTAAAATAGCCTAACTTCATCCTTCACATTTGTGCAATTGTTCATCTTTCCATTCTTTCATTTTTTTAACTTCCATTAACTTTAACATGCCACTATAATCAATGGGGTACAACTTTGCCTTGAAGATATTATTAACCAGTGAAGCACTTGGAAATTCCGGTGACAGCTTCTCCAAAAACCTTTAATTCGGATACTAAATTAAGAACAGAATCTTTTCCTAAAATCCTCAGTGAAGGTAATAAATTAAGATCAGTCCATGTTTTACCTTTTTTCTTTTTTTAAAGTATATCAGATCTTACAGTCCTTAACACTGTATTATATTTTTACATTAAGGTCAGGACAATCACCCTCACCATATCACCAACACAAACACATGGCAAATTAGACTTATTTTAAAATATCCCCATTTCTGTGAGTTCTGTAGCGATCAAAATCACAGTCAGCATGACGTTTATTTCAATACCAGATGCCAAACTTTTGCCAATAGCAAAGTCTCATGCAGCATCTTCTTAACTCAAATTAACCCCCAGAGTATTCTTTGTAGGTACAACATATGCTTGTTAATTGACAACTGTGTTGCCATATGAGATGCAAGTCACACATTCCCACAGTACTGGACAATTCTAAAAACACCAATATAGATCACTTCATATTCTGAAACGCCATTTTCATTAAGGAATATTGAAGAAGAAGAAGAAGAAGAAGAAGAAGAAGAAGAAGAAGAAGAAGAAGAAGAAATTGTTTTTATATGCTGACTTTTCTACCACTGAAGGAGGACTCAAACTGGCTTCCCTTCCCTTTCACCCCCCCCCCCACAACAGACCCCTTATGAGGTTGATGGGGCTGAGAGAGCTCTAACAGAGCGGTAACTTGCCCAAGGTCACCCAACTATCTTAGTGTGTAAGAGTGGGGAAACAAATCCAGTTCACCAGATTAGCCTCCACTGCTCATGTGGAGGAGTGGGGAATCAAACCAAGTTCTCCAGATCAGAGTCCCCGCTCCAAACCACCACACTTAACCACTATACCACACTGGTGTAGTCTTCGTCCTTCAGTGGAAAACTAGGAAGGTGAAACGGTTCAAAACAAAAGATATACTCAGCTCCATGGGATTACATTCAAGTTTGAAATATTGCCAGAATTACCAAAATGTGTCACAGAGACACCAAGTGAGCACATATGCTGTGGGGAAAATGATGCTGATCAGCTTGCTCAAAAATACAGTATTTGTGAAGTGCAATAAAGTGAAGAGCAATAAAACCAGGTATGTCTATAAAGCTTTCTGTATCATCCACTTCAATATTTTTGGTTGGATCCCAACTACAGAAGGAGGAGGGTTTTCATTGTTTTCCCCCCTCCCACTGCGCACCCTCAATTTGTACCTCACGTTGTTCTTGAGGGGTGCCTCATCTCCCAGGGACAGATCTGTGGGCTGCAAAGTAACTCACTGCAGCCTAATTTCCAACAACTGACAGATGTCCAACCAACAGTATTGCTATCTACCCATATGGAAAGGCGTAATATTAACACGAACCTCAGAAAGCTTTGTTCTATTTAGTCTGTGTTCAAAGAGACAAAGCAGGATGTGACCTGCAACCCAAAATTCAGTGTTACTTTTCAAAAATCCGCTGTTGTGTACCATTTTGTTCAGGAACATTATCACAGCTGAGGTAGCAACCCCCTTCAAGTGAGTGCTAAACACAAGTAGCTGAAACAGCAAGCACAGCCTAATTGGTACGGCTCTTCCATTCTCTCATTCACAGTTTTCCCTGATTTCTATTCTGACTTTCATATTTGTCAGATTTCTCTTCGAAGTCTCTATTTCTGCAACTATTTTAACTAATATCGAATGTAGTATTTCTTCCACTTACCGACCCGTGAGGAAAAATATCCCCCAAATTTTTGTACTGATGGAGTAAGTAAAGAACAATTAAAAAAAAAAACCCTGCCCAAATCCATATATCACATCACACGATAAGCAAGCTATGGACCTCAAAATTCTTCTCTTTGTGAGAATTTCAAAAAGGAAAAAACGCACCAAAAATTGTGAAGAAATGTTTCTGATAAAAAAGAAAAGACGAATCTTTTAAAACATGGTGCTATCCCTAAGACTACCAAGAACAATGTGTGATTTACTTCCTGTGTTCTTCCTAGTGGATGTAGATCACTCCCCTCAGCAGTTTCTTCCAAGCCTCAGAAAGTTTATCCATAGGGACCAGTAGGGCTACAAGGAAGAACAGCTAGGGGGAGAATTTGCCCCTCCTCCTGGTCTGTGCTTGAAAAGGAGGAGGAGAATCAAGCATCTTTTCTTGAGAAATTATTTTCTGTCTTTGAATATAAACAACACAGGATTTAGGCAGGGTTCAGACTAACCAGGCCTCTTTGCAGCCCTAAACCTCCTCAGAATGCAATCCTACACGAGTTACTCCAGTTTAAGCTTATCAATTAATTGGGTTGGATGAGAGTAACTATATATATGATTACCCTGTTACAGCCCATTCCTGGGGGGGGAGGGGGTTAGTCAACAGACAGAAGCGGCGCAGCCATGCCGCCTTCACAGCAGCATCCAAGCTTCCCCCTTGCTGAAGCCAGAAAGTTGCCCTTGGTGCCTAACCGCAGCTCTGCCCCCAGAACCACCCCGGGAACACCTCCCAGGCCGCCGGCATGGGGAAATATGCCGGGAGTACGCTGGCGGGAGGCTGCACTGGTGCCCAAGCCCCGTGTAGCAGTGCGGCGTCCTGTGCTCAGTGTGTGGGACAGCGTAAGTGCCTGTTATCCTGGGTTAAACACAAACATACATCAGTGCGGGGTCACAGCGGCTCCTATGGAGCTTCGCTCCCCCCCTCCCAGGAATGGGCTGTTAATGTTGAGAATTTGGGTTTTACTTTCATTATTAACAAAAGTATCCTCAGATTTTCTGGGCAAGTCTGCAACTGTTCTTGAACATTCTATTAATTGTAACTTAGGTAAAATTGGTACAAAAGTCTTCAAAGACAGGTTTTGAAAGTTCCAGGAAAGCTTCCAATTCTTGGCAGTAAGTGTATAGTCCCTGGGTTCACCAGTCAACCAAAGTAACCTTAAAGTTAGGCAGAATTCCTTCATATGCTCTCTATAAACCTCTACCTCAAGAAGGGTGCTAGGGTTTGAGGACACATTATTTTGATTCGAAATTTCCAGTTTCTGCCATGATTTCCTCCCATTTGGGACAAAACTGCAGCTGTCTTATCTCCAGACCATACTCACAAAATTTATGCACAGCATTTTTAGTGTGCCCCTGCCTCCAAGGAGCTTATGACATACTTTTTTTCTCCATCTTCCATTTTGTCCTCACAACAAACCTGCAGTGTTGGTTAGGATGAGAGAGTGTGAGTGACCCAAGTTTACCATACAAGCTTCATGACTGAGTGCAGTACTGAACCTGAATCTCCCAGATTCTAGTCCAACATGCTAAACACTAGACCATGCTGGTTCTCTCACGGACAACTATTTTTGCATCAGTTGCTTATAAAAAGGTATAAAAACGGGGAGGGGGCAGCATATAGCATACAGTAGTGCAAAACTGCCATAAAAGAAAAGAAACAAGCAAATCAGAAACACTGCCAGCGAGCAACGGGAAACCCAAAAGCATAGGGAAACAAACAAAAGAAAAAGCATTGTGTCAGCGAAGCCCTAATGACAAGAGAACTGTTAGGAAACAGGAAAGCTTCTTCTGAACAAAAACCAACAACTCATAATGGCCAAGCTCATCCCTAGTTAAGCCAAAAGGTGCTCACTAATCACTACTGATTTCATAATATGGCCAGACTCAACAGCTTATCACCTAACTTCCATTGCAGAATGTTTATTCATTTATTGAGGAAATCTTAAACTCATCATTCTTTAACGAAAGACTCAAAATGCACACCAAGATCTGCATTCCGTTTGAAATAAGCCATTATTTTGAACATGAATTCAAAAGAACATTAAGTAATTAAACAAAGGGATCTCATTCATGTCTGTCTGTCTGTCTGTCTGTCTGTCTATCTATCTATCTATCTATCTATCTATCTATCTATCTATCTATCTATTTATCTATCTAGAACTGCTCATAAAGCTATAGCCTTGAGCAGAAAATAAAGGAATTAAAAATGCCTTACTTAGTGTTATTCTTTTGGTATTTAATTATTGCCCCTATATGTTTTGCCACAGAATCATTTGTATCTGATAGTAGCCACGTCACCAGCGCCCTTGAACTGCAAGATGCCTCGTTGGACCTTTCCATATTTATAACAGGTTCAGTATCAGTGTTGTTATTGCCTCCTCATAAGAACATAAGAAAGGCCATGCAGGATCAGACCAAGGACCATCAAGTCCAGCAGTCTGTTCACACAGTGTCCAACCAAGTGCCTCTAGGAAGCCCACAAACAAGACGACTGCAGCAGCATTATACACAGCACCTCAAGGGCTATACTGAATAAACTGTAATGAAGTCTGGTAAATTCAGCACACAATGCCTTTGGGTGAAAACATAATAATTAAAGATCCATAATATGATAATGTGTCAGCATAAAAGAAAATAGGGGTATTAATCTACTATGTGTTTTCACATTTTAGTAGCTCCTCTACACCATTATAGTTCCTTCTTTTGGGGAGCTGTCACTTCCCACTTTACCTTCTCCCAACCTCACTTTTATTTTATCTAATGTTATCCTTTGTCTTCATCAATGTGCTATCAGTCTTACTGAAACCCTCAATCTTCCTAATGAGGTCTATGTTATTTAAATATACACTATTAGTAATCAATCATATACTATTCATAATCAATCAATCAAAAGCAGCAGTTAAAGGTATTAATGTACTAAACAATTCCATATTTATGTACTTATACTCTGCAACATCCATTAAGCACACTTCAATTAACCAGAGCAGCATGGAGACCACTCCAAATTATATATAGATGCCAGCTGATCGACCTAAAGGGCCAGTTGTGAATATAGAAGTAGCTCAGTGCACAGGTTTGCTCCCCCCCCCCAACACCCGTTACTGAAAACTTAAAACATGAATGTGTTGGAGCAGCATGGAGATAAACTACACAGCAGTACTGGTAAAACTTAGAGACTGACAGCTCATGAGTGGCTCATTGCATAAATCAGGAAGTGCAGAAAATCAAGGTGTATCATTTGTAATGTGGGGCCATCTGTGTGCTGACAGTTTTAGTTCGTGTTTTCTGCCTGTGACACATTTGATTCTGCATTGCTGTGACATCATCAGGGTCCCTCAGATCATCCTTCCTGTCTCTACCAACAGCCCCACCCACTGATGCCCCTGAGTGTTCTTATTCCCATTGATGAAATTTGGGAAGGGACAGTCATCAGAATGGCAATGGAAGTGGCCCACACAGGCCATTAGTTGACCCAGCATAACATTTCTTAATTTTTTTTTAAATAAAGAAAAAATAAAACTTATGCTTCCTGTACTTGTATTCTCTGCCAGTAGGTCACTGAAGTATGGTCTCTTAGAAAACAGACAGAAAAATCAAGCCTGCACTTTAAGTTACTATAACTGAACATTTCATTCTACAAATGCCTCTTACACTTTATACTTCACACTTTTAACAAGAAATACTCCTAGCTGTCTAGACTGCATCAAGGAACTAAGCTATTTGTGGCTGTCAGCCTTTGGGCTTTAATTCTGCAAGTTACAGCACAATACTAAGGTGACCACAAAAATGCAGCAAGAACAAGAACACTTAACTCAAAAACAAGGAACTTTCTATCAGCCATGCCAGTGATGGGATGCAAAACTGTAATACTGATGCACATGCCAGACTTGACTGGCCTTGGTCTGATCCAGCATGGCTTTTCTTATGTTCTTATGACTGCACAAGCCATCTCCAGGGAAAGATAATCCACCTTTGTGCTTCACCACAGTATGAAAGCGCCATTCAGCTTTACTTATTTTTTGGTTAGTCCCTTTTGATCTGCATTCAGCATATACACACACAAACACCCCCCCCACCAATGATTTTACAAACACCACAAACAGAATTACAAATGACCCATAATTACTTCAACCCCTTTCAAAATCCATCAACAAATGTACCCAATAATTGATCATGTGCTAGGAATGTAATTTCCAGTTGAAGTTTTCAAATGAAACACAATCCATGTCCTATGCGTGTTCTTACCCATAAATATTTAAACTGCCATATTGAAAAGCTATGTGTGATTATATAAACTGCAGCTAGAGCTTATTTAATTGTGGTTCCCCTCCAACATGATGGAAGACTGCTTTTCCAAACCCAGGCACTGGAAAGTGAATAAATGAACTTCTTCTCAGTTTTGTAACACATGGTTAAAATAAGTAGCATTGCTAAATGGCTCTAGATAGTATTTCCACAATTCATTTCCTGCTCAAATGAATATAGGTTGTTTAAGCTCTATTAATACTGCATTCTTAAATAATTCAGCAAGGAGAAAGAGTAAAAAAAATCCTTATTAAACTTTTAATTAGCACTAAAATGTCTTGTGTAGTTTCAAAGGGTGCGAACCCTTTTGAAAGTTTGGTGTCCAAGTTTGCTCATGCCCTATCTGGGCTCCAGTAAATGCACAGGACTTTACTTCCTTCATTGTACGTACGTGCATTTTTTGTGATACAAATCCCTACAAAGAGGCAAGAGATTAAAAACAAACAAACTGGAAATACAGTCAATGGATTGGATCTAGACAGAGTTGTTGTGCAAACAGAAATGAAGAATGTAATAACCACTTGTACTGACAAACTTATTGTAACCCCACTAGTGTTTCTGCTTGTGCATCATTTTGTGCAACTAATTCTGAGCACTATAATATAAAGTGAGAAAGCACTAGGTGTTGCACAAGATCTTATGCAAGTGGAACTGCAATAAGTCCATTAAGTCAGATAGTTTCCGCACTAACTATTTTATATGTTTAATGTCTTATCTTTGTGTGTTCACACCAAAAACCTTCTCTTTGGTCTTGGAAATGATTTCAAAGCTTTCAACGAACGCTCATATTATGATGTATTTGTGTTGACAAGTTGGAGCGTGTCCAGAGGAGGGCGATCAGAATGGTCAAAGGTCTGGAATCCATGCCCTATGAGGAGAGACTTAGGGAGTTGGGTTTGTTTAGTTTAGAGAAGAAAAGGTTGAGGGCAGACATGATTGCCATGTTTAAATATTTGAAGGGATGTCAGGTTGATGAGGGAACTAGCTTGTTCTCTGTTGCTCCAGAGACTAGGACACGGGGTAATGGATTTAAACTAATAGAAAAGCGATTCCACCTAAACATTAGGAAGAACTTTCTGACGGTGAGGACTGTTCGATGGTGGAATGCACTGCCTCGGAGGGTGGTGGAGTCCCTGTCTTTGGAGGTCTTTAAACAGAGGCTGGATGGCCATCTGTCGGGAGTGCTTTGATTGTGGGATCCTGAATGGTGGGGGGAGGGTTGGGGTCACTGGGGATGTGGGGGGGAGGTAATTGTTAATTTCCTGCATTGGGCAGGGGGTTGGACTAGATGACCCTGGTGGTCCCTTCCAACTCTATGATTCTATTATTCTAAAATACACTGAAGTCTGAAAACGGGGCCAGATAGTGATCAAGGAATGGGGAAAATGGTGCCCTACAAAATTCTATGATTTCTTTACCCCTTTCAAAGACGACAATCCAAGGGGTGCAGACAAGTTGGAGACACTATTAATTCCTCCGCCTCTCTGTTGGCAACACTCACTGCAAAGCCTTTCTCCTCCCATTCCACCTTCCCCTTCTGTCTCCGTCCACCAATCATTTTCTTTGCTTTAATTTTTTTCTTAACTGCATTTGGTCTACCAAAGGAATGTTGGAGAATTGGACTAACCCTGTTGATTTGTGAGGGGTCCCGGTTAAACCTTTTCCTGGTATCTTATTTCCTTGAAGTGCATTTTGTTACTTGTTCGTGAGACTTGGGGGGCAGCAGGGGAAAGAGAGTTCCCTGCTTGTGTGAATGGGAAAGAAAGCAGCAGGGAGAGGGGGGCAGCATGAGAGAAAGAGAGAGAGAGAGAGAGAGAAGTTGGAGGAGGCTGCAGGGCCCTTTTAATTGGCAGCAAGAGCTCTCTGTCCCCTTCAGAGAGCCGGCAGCTGCCATGGATATGGTGCACAACACTGCGTTGTAGGGCAGTACCGACGGCTCCTTGCTTTTTAGGGCATTTCTCTGTGGCAATGACTATTTCAGTGTTCTGTGCTTCCACAGCACACAATCACACACACAAGATTCCCATCTCCCTCCCGTTCCTGCTGCTGCTGTTTTTTTTTTTTTTAATGATTGCATTTTTACCAGTGAATGAATGATGGAGCATGTGACTAACCCCCAATAAGACAGCGGCTCTGTGATTAGAACTGTGATTAGAACGTCTCTGTTTGTATGTGGGGTGGAGGAAGGAATGTGCCTGCATGGACATTGTGGTTAGGGTCTTTCCATATGGCATGCAAATGACTTGATTCTTAAAATAGTGTACGAATAAGAGAAACACCCAAAACTAGCTGAGTAACCAGGAAATCCAGCTAATCACAGTGCTCCTTCGCAACAACGCTAGTGCGCATGCATAAGAACAAAAAAAGGAGGGGGAGGTGGGGAAGTATCCACAATGTATACATGATGCAGCGCTCCTCCGCGCTCCTCCCCTAAACTTCTTGCACTAACTTGGAAGGTGCAAACTGAAAATAAAACATCTTGGGAGCTATCAATACACTGGCGAATGATGAATATGCATCCAAAACTCACAGACTGAACACAATGATAATATGCTGCAAGTTGTTGGTGCAGTAACAGCCTACGTTTCCCCTTGTGCATCGCTGGATTCAAGCCAGTATCTTTCTTACAAACAGATATGTATGGTGTATGTATGCTCAGGGTCAATGTCAGTATATGTAGTAAAGGAGATATTGTGTGTGTTATACACCCAGAGGAGAAATTCATTGAGTTCTGCCATTACTACAACTAGGTTGATGGGACAACCATCCAATTTAAAGAACTGAAGTAATTACACTGCTTGAGACAGGATAGAATTATGAGGTGATTATTGGCTTCTGCAAATAAGTGAGAAGCAAACAGTTAAATTAAGGACTGGGAATAATCATATACCTTATATTTTATATACTTTACTTTATATTTTAGGTTTCAATATATCATTAGGCTTACCAGGTCGATCCTCTGCTCCAGCAGGAGGTTTTTCGGGTGGAGGTGAAATCACATGCACAAGCGCATGGCCGCGCCGACACGATCACAGCACTTCCGGTTTACACCAGGAGTGCTGCATCACAACAAGGTTTTTTACCACTCAAACTGGGAGTTTGAGTGGTAAACAGCCCCTTGCGATACGGTGCTTCTGGGTGTAAACAAGAAGTGTCATGTCGTCTCGGGCAGGTGCGCGTGCACGCATTGCCCGCCGACCCTCAGTTGGTCGGTGGGCAGCCAGGTGGATTGGCGGGGGTTTGCCCGTCACCACCTGGCATTTGGCAACCCTATATATCACCATTCATAAGATAAATACAGATGTATTCAACACAGAAGCAGCATCCAGGGGTCAATCTTGAACCCTTCAAAGCAATTCACAGTGGGTAGCCGTGTTAGTCTGTTTGCACTAGTCAAAAAGGGCAAGAGTCCAGTAGCACCTTAAAGACTAACAAAAATATTTTCTGGTAGGGTATGAGCTTTCGTGAGCTCACGAAAGCTCATACCCTACCAGAAAATATTTTTGTTAGTCTTTAAGGTGCTACTGGACTCTTGCCCTTTTTGACTTCTTCAAAGCAAGTGCTTCAACGTATTGTGCAACTAGATGAGAAAAAGCAAGATGTTCCTGACAACAAACCTTATTTTCTCCTTGCCAAATAACTTATGCAGCGGACAAGAGGAAACTTACCAAGCATCAAGGTCACCTTTCCTATTTTTAGGCTGTACTCATTAAAAAAAAAAAAAGAAAAAAAAAAACTCTCAGAATTTTAGTTCTGAATTGCCAGTAATCCTGAAATGAGAACTTTTCCCCCTAACAGCATTAAAGAATTAATATGCTGCTTCCTGCATTTGCGTCTCACTTTATCCAATCTTTTAAAAGATATTATACATTTATAAAGTGAATTATTTGCATTTGATGTAGACATGCTGATATTTTTGCAATGTTAGCAGAACGGGGGACTTTAATTTCCCTTCCGACCATTACAACTGACTGTTCCACTTGTTTAGTGGGAGTGACGCTATGCAAGCAGCTATAAATTCAGAGGTGATTTTCTTCCAGTTTGATCAGCTTTTACCAAAAACCAGCAATCACATTATCCTTGGAAAATGAAGGATAAAAGTTACGCTTTGGAAAATTGCTATGGCTGTTTATCATATAGGCCATGGCTATGAAACTGAAGAATGATTTCAACTTGTGGCACTGCTCAGAAATGCCATTTCTGCAAGTAGGCAAAGAAAGGATCATTTCCCATGTCAAACAACACAAAACTGGTCTCCACCCCCTTTCCCTAAGCCATTCAGCATCTCTGAAACATTCCATAGGAATTACTAAATGTACATTCTCACCAGTATGCTGAGCTTCCAAGAACGACTCTTAGAATTCTCTGCAAACCAGAAGAAACAGTGCAGAGGGTAGAAACTATTTCCTATGATCTCAGTTCAGGCATACTGATGAAAAGGATGTGCAGCCAGATAAGTCCCAACTGAAAATGTTTCCCACTCACAGTTAATTTCCCCTCTTCAGAGCACTCACTAACAATAGGGTAAAAACAAAAAGCTTAGAACATGGGTGTCAATCATAAGGCCCAAGGGCCGGATCAGGCCCCTCGAGGGCTCTAATCTGGCCCACGAGGCAGCCGAGGCAGCCACCTCCCCCAGTCCCGAGGTGTCATCTATCAAAGACTGTTAAATAAAAGAAAATACTGTAAGAGTGTTATTGCTTTAAGCATGTTGATATTTTAAGTGAAACATAAAGTACAAAAATAACATTAATTGGCTTTGCCTGTGTCTTCTATAAAGTTTGTATCTCTGGTACCTGGCATTAAATTTAATGGTACACATGGGCCAGCCCAACCAAGTGACACTGATGTCTTTTCCGGCCTTCGTAACAAATGAGTTTGATACCCCTGGCTTAGAACAACCAAGTGAGCTTTAAAAAATTTATTTTTCTACAAAGTTTTTAATGGAGAACTAGGTAAATACTTACTGAGAGTATCTTAGGAATAGGCAACCTACCTAAGTTTCCTTGCAAGAAGACCTACTTCACTGTACATATTTATAAAGTGATATCAAATATATTCATAGTAATTACCCCTTACTCCAAATGCAACCAATGATGTTGGTAAACATGAACAGGTTTTCCTGTTCCACCATATGTTAGGACCAGCCATTCATGCAGACCAAGACAGGTGCTGCTTAGCATAATCATACTAAAAAGCAATTTTAACAGAAATAATTAATGAAAAATGCACAGAACTTGTCTTTCACACTAACTCAATATGAATATGTGTGTATGCATCTAAATATAAAATACACAGCAATGCTATTCTGTTCTATATCAGGAAGTTAGGATGCACTGCACATGTTTTGCTGGGATAGTGGGCCCTGTAAATCAGATTACTGGAATATGAGCAAACCGGTTGCTATATTTTTAACATCTGTGCTTTCTATATGGCAGAGTAAATGAACATGTTACCTATTGCCCTGGACTGAGATTTTGCCACCTGTTCTTTTCATAATCTATCAGTGAAGACAAATATACATACAATTCCAGCCTTTCAGCTTCTCTTAACCATCCATATATAATTTACATAAGCAGCATCAAGAGAGATTTAGGGGTATGGCCAACAAAATCTGACAGCTCACATTAAAATGAAGCCAAGAAACAAGTACACTGCCACACAGAATAGCTCAGGAAGTTGAATTTGTCAGAGCAATTCAGATTTATTTACAAAATTAATGTAGCATACCGAATGAATTTACAATACCATTCACAGGCATCTCAAACTGTGCAACCTCCATTTCTTCAAGCATGGACCAACAGAGATCTAGAACTTTTGTAGAAGCAAATGTTTCAAGGGAAAATGTTGACACTGAAATATTGTTGATTAAAAATCATGTAGATTTTCATTAAAAAAGAAGTACATATGTCAAGCAGCAGTAAAGCATGTTAAATAACGTTATTTTTTTAAGTAGTGGTCTCTTTAGCCTGTTGTAAAGGTGCAACAAATCAAGATGTTTAATTTGTGATAAAAATTATGTCAGAGATATTAGCAATGTCAGGACTGGTATCACTAAGTTTCCACAAATGTGAGAAAAGCATGAATGAGAACTGAGAATTGAACATTCATGAATTAGTCACAGGACACGACCCATCAGATACAACAGCTAAAACATTAAAATCTCATGGCTATAATGTTGTTTCTACCTTTCACTGTACTTCCATTTACCTGAATTACCAACTGATCACGAAAGCTTTAAATGGGGGCAGGTTCTGTGGCAACCCATCTTCCAGTAGAGAGTTGTGGGTTCCTCAGTAGATTTTCACCCTCCTGGAACAAGGATCTGGAACAGCACCAGCTTTTAACAACAGCCGCCAGAGTGTACCCCAATGCTCCAGTCAGGGACCAGAGACTGTTTCCACCACGGTCTCTCCTTGGGGAGAGACCATTTCCACCACATGCAGAGCTGCTATCACCTGCTCTGTTCCTTCTCTCCTCTGTGAGTTAGTCTGTGATGCTATGTAGACTTGATTTATTTGATAGACGGTTGTTTTTCTCATATTATAAGTCATTTTGAGTCCACACTAGGTGGAGAAAAGTGGGTTAAAAGCACTTCAAATGAGGTTGGACCAATACTTCTCGGTTGTACCCAGAAGAAACATAGTGATGTCAGCGACATCACCAATGTCACTCTCCCCCTTGTCTCTGCCCCCCCCCCAACACTCTGACCGGTTGCTAGGCTCAGCCTGCCAACATTAGCTGGCGGTTGGGGTAGTCTCATAGACAAACTGCCATTCAGCAGGGGGACTGCAGTGAAGGGGTGGAATTGGGTGACTGTCCAACCTCTCTCTTGGAACATGCGAAGCCACAATCATTCTATTCACAGAAGAAAGCATGGGGGGTTGCCCTATTCCTTGCATCAGCCCTTTGCCCTCAAGACATTTCATATGTGAGATAACAGAAACCCTGGTATTGGCTTTTGGGGGGAGGGTCCAACTGGGATGCTGAAATAAAGGGAAATCATGAAAAGATACACTACCAGCAGTGTCTTACATTTCACAGCAACCAACCGATACATTTTAGTAGGACATCTTAATTAAAACTGTTTTGCTCAACTCAGGTATTTTAAACTAGGCTCATCTTGCTAACTTGCCCTTCTCTTCTAAAAGGTCTATAATTAGCTGCAAAACCTTCCCCTGGCCATGTCAATGAATAAAAAGGTTGGTGGAATGCCTTCGTTCAATTATCTTTCATAAGCTTTCTTTCAATTACATTTCACAATTCAAAAAGGACACTGCAAAGCTGGGCATTTGCAGCATTTTTTTCTGTGAAGAAAGGCTAAAGAGTCCAGGACTCCTTGGTTTAGAAGAGACAATGGGGGGGGGGAATTATAGATTATGATAAAATTATGCACAGAGTAGAGAGAGTGGACAGGAAAAAAAACATTTTCTTCACCTCTCAAAATACTAGAATTTGAGGGCATCCAAGGAAATTCATGAATGCAGATTCAGGATGGATAAAAGAAAATACTTCTTTATTTGCCCCATTTTGGTGATGCATGTATGGTATTTTGTGCATGCGCAGGTCCAAAATGGGGCGAACAACGCTCCCCTGGGGCTGTTTTGTCTCAGGAAAATGGCCTGGGGGCAGAAGCCTCTCTCTCCCCACTGTGACATCTTCCTGATCTACATCGGGCCCCTGTGGAACCTTTAAAATTACTTCCATAAGGCTGTGGGGAAAGAAAGTCAGGTCTGGGTTTCTCAACCCTTTTTTTTTTAAGTCACATTTAAGTATAGGCCTAAGTATGAAGTGAGATCGTAAAATTCTGTACACCTTACTTGTATACCAACCTGTGTTCTTATGGCAAAGAGTTCTATTGAAAAGGCAATAATAGTGACAATGGACTGTTCCATTGTCTACTATCATTGTCTACTATCTCTTTGTTTAAAAGAAAATCTTCTATACTCTGAACTTTCTGTATGGACCATAAATTCAAGTTATAATAAAAAAATAATTCAATCTATTTTATGAAGGTTTCTCCTAAATCTAATCCCCTCATAACACTGAAAACATATCTTTTTTTCCTACATAAAATATTTTTCTTCATTCAATAACAGTTTTTAACTTCAGAATAACTGAGGGTTTTTTTTACAAAAAAAGTCAGATATTTTAAGGTATTTCCTTTATTCAATAATATAAACATGCTTCTGTGGCTTATTTTCCCATAAAGAGCTAATTTGTTTGAAATTCACAAAACAGTTCAGCATTTTTGAAAGCCTATTACGGCACAAATAATATTTATTTACTCATTTACTTCATTTCTCATCCACCTTTCTCCAGAGGCAAGGCAGATAGCATAGCAATTGTGGTAATAAGTAGTATTTCATGTGACAAGAGCCACCATGTGGAGACATTTAAAGCATTCTCAGCTGTTAATTAAACAGGGCCTATGATCTTGTCTAATTCAACAAGAGCAACACAGCATGATCCCCTTCATTTATCATTCCATTTTTTTATATGAATTCATTGTGTTCATCCTACTTCTTTCATTGATGGATTTCCTGTTTACATTCGTTTTCTTTTAGGGTTTTGAACATAAGAAAGGCCATGCTGGATCAGGCCAAGGCCCGTCAAGTCCAGCAGTCTGTTCACACAGTAGCCAACCAGGTGCCTCTAGGAAGCCCACAAACAAGACAACTGCAGCATTGTCCTGACTGTGTTCCACAGCATATAATATAATAGGCATGCTCCTCTGATCCTGGAGAGAATAGGTATGCGTCATGACTAGTACCCATTTTTACTAGTAGCCATGAATACTCCTCTCCTCCATGAACATGTGCACTCCCCTCTTAGAGCCTTCCAAGTTGGCAGCCATCACCACATCCTGGGGCAGGGGGTTACACAATTTAACTATGTGTTGTGTGAAGAAATACTTCCTTTTATCTGTTTTGAATCTCTCACCCTCCAGCTTCAGCAGATGACCCCAAGTTCTAGTATTATGAGAGAGGGAGAAAAGCTTCTCCCTCTCCACTCTCTCCATTATCATGCATACTTTTATAGGTCTCTATCATGTCTCCCCTTAACCATCTTCTTTCCAAGCTAAACAGTGCTAATCATTTTGCACATTACATTTATAAATGATATTATCATTTTCACACCATTTAAGTATAGGGCTGCCAGCTCTGGGTTGAGAAGTACCTGGAGATTTTGGGGGTGGAGTCCAAGGAGGGCAGCGTTTGGGGAGGAGAGGGTCTTCAAAGGGGTATAATGCCATAGAGTCCACCGTCCAATGTGGCCATTTTATCCAGGTCAATTGATCTCTGTTGCCTGGAGATCAGTTGGCAACCCCTATTTAAGTGCAATAATTGTTGTCAATTAAAATATCAATTTTACTACTGGATATTATTATACAAGTCAGGAAACAAATGACTGCAATTGGTTCCAGTAGCGAAAGAAAGAAAGAAAGAAAGAAAGAAAGAAAGAAAGAAAGAAAGAAAGAAAGAAAGAAAGAAAGAAAGAAAGAAAGAAAGAAGAGGAAGAAGAGGAAGAAGAAAAGAAGAAGAGGAGGAGGAGGAGGAGTTGGTTTTTATATGCCGACTTTCTCTACCAGTTAAGGAAGAATCAAACCGGCTTATCATCATCATCATCATCATTTATTTAGTACGGTCAAAGACCAGCTTACACAAAAACAAATATCATAAATAATTAAAATGTCTAGTATTTGATCAAGTAAAAGAAAAATTTAGTTTAGTTTATAATCACCTTCCCTTCCCTTCCCTTCCCCACAACACACACCCTGTGAGGAAGGTGGGGGCTGAGAGAGTGTGACTAGCCCAAGGTCACCCAGCTGACTTCATGTGTAGGAGTGGGGAAACAAATCCAGTTCACCAGATTAGCATCCGCCGCTCCTGTGGAGGAGTGGGGAATCAAACCCGGTTCTCCAGATCAGAGTCCACTGCTCCAAACCACCGCTCTTAACCACTACACCATGCTGGCCCAGCTTCTGACTCTAATACAGACCACTGAAACCCAACTGTAGGCATGCAGGTTTAGTAGTCACAGCATTCAATAACAGCCCTAATTTCACCTTTAAATCTTGTTCATCCTCCGCAAAAAACATGTAAAAAGCAGGATGAGTAACATCTTCCTACAGATATTAAGGAAAAACATGCTTTTGGTTTTGAATTTAAATATAAACAACACACCTTCTATTTATTTATTATTAATTTACTCATTTATTACCCAGCTATACAGGTGTATGTACTCCTTTAAGTCAATTATTTCTCCTTCAGCAAGGAAACTCTGGAGTAACATTAACCATACAATTTTGAGGGGTGGGGTGGGGTGGAGGTTCTGTATAAATATATTAAGCCTCGTGGAACTCCCCATAGAGTTCCATGGGACTTTGCCATAAATTTTGCAGGCATATCTTGAGCCCGAAAGGCAGCTCTGCCCATAGGCATGCCGGCTCCTACGGGCATCTGGGCCCCCCTTTAGGAATGGGCTGCAAGACAAGATAAGCCTAATTTTTATCCTAACTCAAATTTTGTAGCAGATCCACATTTGCTGAGGGAGTCAAGGCATGAGAATTTGACTGCTCCAGACTTCCTGGGAATTGTGTGAAAATTTAAATGATTTCAGAATTAAAGATGAGTCGTTGATATTATGATTTATTTTGGGAAGATGGATGCAGCACCCACTGTTCAGGGCATGTATTCACTGAGAAGCTCCCCAAAGAATAAGAATCAGATATTCCACTTACTCAGCATCAATTAGTTCTCAAAACTGCAACAACCTTTGTACTCCTGTTCATGGAACAAAGCCCTGTATAATAGACTGAATTACAGAATCTGTGGATAGAACTAGCCTCGGTAACACCGTTTAGTTTTTGATGGCTGTTGATGCCAAGATGAACAGTAATGTGATTAAAAGAAAAATAGATTTAATACATACAATAATTGTCTGAGCACAGTATTTTGGAAATGCAAATGTGGAGTACCTTCTAGGGGGCATTTAAAAAAACACACACGATTGAACAAGCACCTGACATGTATTTTGAGATATGATCAACCCTGCTTAAAATAATGAACTAGATGATCTTGCAAACATCCTATAATTAAACAATCCGTGCCAATTTATCCCTTTGGCATAAATCAATAAACCTGACACAGCCAACAGAATCTGTTCTTATAATAATAACCTGACCTATAAAATATTTAACATTCAAGAATGGTTTCCATGCTGCTTCCTACCAAACAAGGGAAAATTTCATGTTCTAAACACTGTTCCCTACCCTTCAACTGGGATGCATTTTTGTACATAGTAAACACGGGGACAGAAACATTCCGTGGATGGGTAACACAGACCACTGCCACCTAACTGAGCTTCCTGGTTGCTTGGATCTGGGATACGCGTGTCTTTTAACTGATCACCAGACAAGCATCAGTTGGCTGGAGTGTATAACTATCAGGGACAAACAGAGGCTGTGATCCGTATGAGACAGCCCATTCCTGAGGTTAGGGGCTGAATGGGCTTAGGGGGTGGTGTGACCCCTACACCGGCGTCCATGCCACTTGCTCCATGTAAACTGGCATGGACACTAGAGTTGGGACACTTACACTGGTTACCCTGGACTGTGGCAGCAGCACGGCCCTCAGATGCCAGCTCAGCCTCCCGCCGGCGTCCTCCTGGCACAAGTCCTCACACCGGCATCCTGGGAGACGTTCCCGGGGAATTCCAGGGGCAGAGCTGCAGTTAGGCAGCTTCCTAACCCCTTTCAGCCCAGAAAACCCCCCTAAAGCTTTGGCAGTGCTGTACTATCTTTTTGTTGGTGCAGCATCGCTCTTCTCTATGGGGCTCCCCCCCATTTTCTCTCTCTCTCTCTGTGTGTGTGTATAGCCCTTTTTTCCTCCCCGAGCAACCGCGAAACATCACTGGAGGCAGTGCCGCAGCCACGCTGTCCCCAGCTGCGGCAGCTCTCAGGAATGGGCTGAGAGTCTGATCTTGGTAAAGGCCCAATGTGCATTTTAACTTCTTACCCACCTGCCCAGCAATATCCCTGGACTGGTAGCATTGGCACCATGAGCAATACACACATAATTAAAGCTTTCACATCACTCAGTCAGTGTCTAATGTAATGAAAGTTAATGTAGCCCCGCACACCAATCAACAACTCTTTTTCCTGTGGATTGGGTACCAGCTCAGTTTCCTGTCAGCCGTTGAAGTGGCAGTGAGATCACTACTCAGTGTAAAACAAAATCATGGATGTTGTAAACAATAGGAATTGTAGACTATTGTTAATCTTGCAGCTCAGTGTGGGAGTCTTTTGTTGTTGTTGTTGTTGCCTTCCTTCTGTGGCTACAAGCAAGGTGTACACATGGATGTCAAGACACATTTATTATCTTCCTCATATCACCTTTTACTTCATGCAAAGTTTTCTTAGTGACATAGGTTTTTATTCTGAGATTTTTTTTAAACATCCCACAACATTTGGATCTTATGGGATACATTACTAAATATGGAATAGACCGACATTGTTTTGAAAAGATTGTGTATACTCAAAAGTGTACCTGCATGGTTCATGGAGAATATACCTATATGGTTCGTGGACAATCAACATGACAACAGGTGGAACAGTAATAGAAAACATGATATTTAAAACATTCTTTAGGCGGACATATTTGATACTAATTATTAAAGAAGGATGCAACCTTCAAACGGGAGATGTGAACTTCAAACTGGGGAAATTCTAAACAAGAACTTACCCCCAAAGTGAATAGCACATTTTGATTTAGGCACAGATCCCTTCAAATCTGAGGTCTATCATTACATGGAGTTTGTTCGCAGCCTGATTTGTAGCCAGCCCTCTCTGTCAGTTAAGTTCTTTCCCAAGGAAAACACTCCATGAGCCATATTCTCCCATTTTAATCAGCTAAGTGCAAACCTTCCTCCAGCCAAAAGACTCTTCCTGCCTCCTGTGTGTCATATCACTTTGCTTAGCTACATGCAGAGCCTTTCAACCACAGAAGGAGTCTCTGGCCCTTTATGCATGGCTGTTTCCCTCATGGTCACCCCTCCAACAACTGTGGGTTTTGTTTCGATTATGCATGCCATTTCCGACCATCAGAGGCCACTTTGCTCTCCCCCTGCGTTTCTCTATGTTTTGCCCGTGTTTTCAAATTTGAGATAAAACCAGTCTCTGAAAACATGGGCAAAATGTGGGGAGATGCAGGGGGAGAGTGAGGCGACCTCTTAAGGTCGGAAATGGCATGCATAATTAAAACAAAGATACGAATTTGTCGGAGGGGTGACCGTGAGGGAAACAACCATGCATAAAAGGCCTTTCTCTGACAGAATAGGTTCGGTTCACTTTTTTAAATGTTTGCACTTAAGTTGATCACAGTGGTAGGACACAACCCCATATCTCTGAGAAGTAAGAGGGGTGTTAACCAGACACCGGAAAGGCTTTTTTAGACACCAACTCCATGACACCTAGAATTTAACTGGAAATTGCACTGCTGAGGAGAATGGGGTTTTTGGTTTTCTCTGTCTCTGAAGAAGCACATGAAAATTTCAGCCTCATGTTCCCTGGCAAGAAATATACACATCACTACTAATGGTTTGCACATTTCTACTATTTATGGACAGATATGCACGCCCATTCCAAAAGGCATAAAATATGAATGAATACAAATTTAATATGTCAAAATTATAGGGAATGAGCCCAAAGACTTTTGTGACTAGCATCCTTATAAAATATCTTTAGTTCAGAACTAATGACAGACTAATGACTAATGATTTTCCATCACATTTGAAACTGCAATAGACCTAACATTCATGGAAAGCTCTATATTACAATCCCTATCAGAAAATGAAGGATTAACCAGTTTATTTCAGTATAAAGTCTGAAGCTCAGGTAATTTCTAGTTCCATTTCACTTATTCCTGCAGAAGTAATAGGAAACTAAGGGATCAGCTAATTTAAACTAGAGAGGGGGTGGGAGAAATAAGGAAGTAAACTCAAATGCACCTGTTCAATAACATCCAGAAAGCAGTCCATTTGTTCCCATACTGTCATAAAGTTAGCTCTTAAATTGTAAGAACATTATTTTGTACATGACCAACACAGGGCATTATCCAGCATGTCCTTATTATGCCAGGAAATAGCTGCATAGCCCCACTTCCACTGCCCCAAGACCTTGCAAGCAGTACTTGCTCTGGGGACAAAGAAGCAGAAATGGAGTGTTAGTGAAGCCAAGCCAACTACAAGTGGTATCTTGGATCTAGGCATGATTCGATATGACCTATGAGATCCAGTGTGGGATAGTGGTTAAGAGCTATGGTTTGGAGTGGTGGGCTTTAATCTGGAGAACCAGGTTTGATTCCCCTCTCCTCCACATGAAGGCAGCTGGGTGACCTTGGGCAAGTCACAGCTCTTAGAGCTCTCTCAGCCCCACCTACCTCTGTTGTGTCTGTTGTGGGGAGGGGAAGGGAAGGTGATTGCAAGCTAGTTTGATTCTTTCTTAAGTGGCAGAGAAAGTCGGCATATAAAAACCAACTCTTCTTTTTCCTCCTCCTCTTCTTCTGCATAGCTTCATATCATTGGCCTGTCTGTTTTGCTTTCTCCCAGCCTTTGGGACATAGCCTATTAAGAAGTTTTGGGGAAGGGTTATGGAATTGCAAACTGTCTTCTTCTGGAGACAAATTAGGCACAAGCTTCAGCATTGTCTAAAAGTGTGAACACACTGTACGCAACAACCTGGGGCACGGCAAGGAGGGAGGAGTCTTCTAGACTACACACAGTGAGGCACATTTTGGCATGGAGTTTGTTAGTTTTTTTTTTTTTTTTTTTTTTTGCTTACAACATTTCTATCCCATTTTTGAACTTGAGACAGGACTCAAAACTGGGAATGAATCAGGTCAGGCCAGGCAAGCTGTCTGTTGCTACCTATTACCAATATGTCTTTGGACTGGTCTTCTCTGTCCACTTGTCAGGAGAGGGCTGGGTTGTGTATGTTTTCATACTGCATAAAAAACAACAACAACCTGCACATAAAAATAGGGCTGTTGAAAAAAAAATTCGGTAAAATTCGGATTAGGCAAAATTCGGCCCATTTTTATTCAGGAAATGCCGAAGTCCGAACTCTTCGCGTCCGTGCAATTCGGCATGAGGTCCGGAGTTTGGGGGAATAAAGCCATTAAAATCACAACCGCACCTTACGCGGCTCCGGGGGGGGGCATTTTTTGGGGTAAAGGTCCCAAACTTTCAGCGTAGCTTCAAAGGACCCTTCTTGCAATAACTGGCAAGTTTTGTAAAGATTGGATCAGCGGGGGCCGAGATATGGGCCCCGAAAGGGGTCCCCCCTCCTTAATGTGCATTTGCAATTAGCAGAGCTTGCCGCCCACTCAAAGCTCCCAGCCCCGACAAACAGCTGAGCTGCGGGGAGAAAGGGCGGGGCAGGTGTGAAGAAGTTTGCAAACCATGAAAAGCAACACAACCATGCAAACCATCACGTTTGCAACCATGCAAAGCAACACCTGACGCCTGGGAGTTTGCAAACCATGGAAAGGGACAGAAGAAGTTTGCAAACCATGCAAAGCAACGCCTTTGCAACCATGCAAAGCAACACCTGATGCCTGGAAAGGGACAGAGGCATGCTAGCTAAGCATCAGGAGCAGGAGGGGGTGAAATATCCCCTTTTGCATCAGACTCAGGACCAGGCAAATGCATTCTTTAAGTCACAATTTGAAAACAATTTTTGAGCAAGCATCAAAATAGACCTAACCGATCTTATGAATGAGGGAAAACCTGAGGACACACAACTGAAGCCCCCCCCTCAAACCAGGGAGAGAGAGACTTGAGGGGGCACACACACCCCAGACAGAACAGGCGAAAGCCCCCTTTGGCTTCCCCCCCACGCACAGAAACTGCTCCCTCCCCACACACACACAGACTCTGTTTCCCCCCCCCCACACACACACACAGGAGAAAAATTATAGATTAAAGCCCCAAAAGAGGTCTTACTGTGGATGTCTTCTGTTCCATCAGGAGGGACTGGGAGGACTGGATAATCCAATACGATTCCATTTAAGCACGGGAGGTTTTGCCTTGGATTTGCCGCTCTCGAGATGAACACATTGGCTGATCCCATTCATCCCAATAGGGAAAAGGGGGGACCCCATATTTCGGGACCCCCTGACCCAATGTTTACAAAATTTGGGGGGTCTCGCAAGGGTCCTTTGAAGCTCCGCTGAAAGTTTGGGGTCTCTACCCCCAAAAATGCGCCCCCTGCAGCCATGGAAAGGAGAGAATGTGCACAAGCACCCCCCCCACGGGGATTTCTCTCTCACACACAAACAGATACTCTCTCTTTCTTTTCCCGGGCCGCGCAGCAGCTGGGCTCATGCACTCAATGGCTCAAACTGATTGGCCAGAAGACCCAGCTTGGCCACCGATTGGCTGCAGGAAAATGCTGCTTACTAACTGACGGTTATGCTGCTGGGGTGAACCCCGAATTTATTTGCCGAACACCCTGAATTCGCTGAAATCGGCTCCCCGAACTAAAAACCACCGAATCAGGGGAAATTCTGATGTTTTTCGGTTCGGGACGAACAGAATCGACAGCTCTACATAAAAAAACATGTTTTACCTAAAAGTATATGTGTTCCTTTCTTGTCATGGTGCTTCAAATTGTTATTCAAATTGCATATAAGTATGCAAACAAACAAAAAATCACGTTAGAAGCTCAAGTTTATGGCTCCCACCACCAGCCACCAAACATTAAATTTACTGGTCGTCCTATCAGCATTTTTCTAAAACATTATAGGAAGATTGCCATGGAGTTATCTTGGTTAGCTTTTCACAATGCCGTCCTAAGGAAAATTGCATATTTTAAGTCCAGAGAAGTTTATGGGGTTAGAAGGGTGTCACTCTGTTTAGGAACACGTTGACACCTAAATAGCTTTGATTATAGTAACAGGGAAAAGAGGATGAAGTGATGAGATGAATAGCCTTTGTGAAAGGACACAAATTAACATTAGCCTTACACAGATGTTCATTATCTCTTTAATACAGCTCAGATTTATCCAAGGTTAAAGAGAAGCTGTGGTAGGAGGCTGCTCTACTGTAAACGCTCCTGCCAAACTAACATCTTTCGCATTTGACCCTTTCATTTTTATGTTGGTAACCCATGCAAAAGATTAGTTGGTCTTCCCTGTCCTGTAGAGCAACAATTCTGTAATCATCTATTAGCTGTATACTCTAGTGAAGAATTCTTGCCTCGCTTTTAAGCAAAAATGTGCATAACAGTCCAGTGTCACACTGAGGAGGAGAGAGTTCCATTAGACAATTAATTTCTGTACTCTGTGCATATTCTGGAAATGTAAAGAACTACTTGAAAGCCAGGTACTGCCATTATTGCACTTCAAAGAGATTACTGCTCTTAAAATTCTCGCACTGGACAATTACAGCCTCTGAAGGACTCCCAAGATTATATTATAGGTTGCACTAGCAGTAGCACTTACTTCAGGTTGAAAAAAAATGTTCACCATTTTGACTCCATTTTCATTTGCTTCAGAAAGTTTTATTTCTGACTGACAGCTGCTCGGGCCAAAGGTTTCAGTGAACGCCTTGGTCTGACGATCTCAAATGCACCAAGATGAGAACTGGAACAATTTCCATTGCCTTTAGTAAGACAAGGAGCCCCGTGGCGTACAGTGGTCAGCTGCAGTGCTGCAGTCAAAAGCTCTGCTCACAACCTGAGTTTGATCCCGACGGGAGTCAGTTTCAGGTAGCCGGCTCAAGGTCGACTCAGCCTTCCATCCTTCCGAGGTCGGTAAAATGAGTACCCAGCTTGCTGGGGGGAGGGTAAAGTGTAGATGACCGAGGAAGGCACTGGCAAACCACCCCGCAAACATAGTCTGCCTAGTAAACGTTGGGATGTGATGTCACCCCATGGGTCAGGAACGACCCGGTGCTTGCACCTTTACCTTTTAGTGAGACATCTGACATATATGGGCATGAAGGCAGGACATGAGTTGATGCCTATAACTGACAAATAGGAAACTATCCTTACCAGTCAACTGCCAAGTGTGGCTCAGGTATATACTTGGGTTCACTTTTCTCTGCTGTTGCCTTATCTAAAGGATGTGGAACTTGGAATAAGTTACATGGATACACCATGCTGAGATTGTCTCACCAGCCTACAAACACACCACAGCTTCCATATATGTCCATAATCAGGAATTAAATGTATTGATGTACATGCCATGCCCTTTAGTAGCTGCTGCTTTGCAGCTCAATTATAGGTGCTCAAACACACATGACCAAACAAATCAACAACCAACAAGAAAGTAAAGTAAGGTATGTTCATAACTATGTGGAGAGAGGCTAATATGAAGCAGACTGAACACACAGTGAGCTGTCTCCTCAGTTGCAGGGCATTTTCACACCCATGATTACTCAGCAAAATGGTTTAATTTTGGCTGCAAGTGTAGTGTGAATGTGGTCCACTTTCCAAACTGAATCATAGAATCATAGAGTTGGAAGAGACCACCAGGGTCACATAGTCCAACCCCCTGCACAATGCAGGAAATTCTGAACTACCTTGACCCAAATTCACACCAGGGCAGCCTAAAGGTAAAGAAGAAAGGACTCCTTGTGGCATTTTTCATTCACGAGAGATGTTGGCTTTGGTTTTACGCCCAGTTTACAGGAATGTACTCAATCTAGGAATGTGCCCAGTATCCACAAACCACTATAAAGGGATAAGTAGAGATGTGGCAAAATGCCTTGCACAAGCTAGGAAGAAATTCTGGGTATTTTAAGAGTGAAATTGGTAACAGGTCTATTTAGGGAATAATTAAACTCAAGCAGTCAAAATAATAGCAAGCTATACAGCAATATAGTTTGATTTAGCTTTGAGGGCCACCAAGGCGAACTTGCTGCAATGCCCACTTGGCCAAACTAATTCCCAGCACTATAAAGCCCTCTTCAAGATCCAGCTATTCCAAATACCCATATGCTATACAATGTGTTCCACTTGAAAGTAGAAGGCAAAAGGAAAACACAACATAATCAAGTAGAAGTTCCATAGCTACCTATTCAGCCAGTTCCAGGCCAAGGCTCAATTCCCTAAGCAGAGGCTTAAAAATCTAAACAGAAAAATAAATCTAAGGGGGAAAAAGGGTAGAAGGGTATAGGAGAACCCGAATCCTATTGTAGTTCAAAAGGGTAGAGAGATATAGACATTTGATGAATGTTAATTGAGAACAACACTCAGGAATGAATCAGACATCAGCACATAGGCCATATATAGGGTTGCATCCTGCCAGGTAGAAGCGGCAGATCTCCTGCTAATTCAACTGATCTCCAGCCGATAGAGATCAGATCACCTGGAGAAAAATGGCCGCTTTGGCAATTGAACTCTATGGCATTGAAGTCCCTCCCCTCCCCAAACCCCACCCTCTTCAGGTTTCGCCCCCAAAATCTCCCGCCGGTTGCGAAGAGGGATCTGGCAACCCTAGCCATATACCAGGACTGAACATGACAAGGAGGTCACTCCAAGCATACAAACAGGGCACAACATGATTTGGAGACAGATTCTGGTACCAATTATAGGACTAGGAGGTTCATTTAATATTAATTTCCCCCCTCTATATCTGGAGATCAGGAAGAGGACAGGTAAGTTAAATACTGTCATATTACAGGCCAAATAAAATAAATGGGGATACTCCGGGGCCTGTGAAAACTTTCAGATAAAGAATGAGAAGGGACATCTCTGGTCAGAGAAGAGGTGCATTGAAGGCAGTGTTTGTTACCTCACTGTACTGAGTTTTGTCAGTAAAGTTAAATATGCCTAATAAAACTGGGGCTATCTGGTATCTGTGGAAAATCCTAATGCACACATTAATTATTTCTAAGGTTTAAGTGCTATGGTGACCAGATCCTTTGTACTAAATGTACTTGAATTAATTACTAACAAGTCCTGATTGATTGCCTGATAGATAGGTAAAGGGCCTCTCTGGGGCTGCTATGATCTCCCGTGAGCATTACAAGATCAATGTGCAGTCTCACTCCTCCTCCTAGCATTCTGCCTTGTCATGTAGTAATGGCCAGAAATATCTGTTTCTTAGCTCCATGTGACTTGCAGACAGAAGATGGTCCCATATCCTCAACATAGTGGCAAGAAGAGATATCCCCAAAATTAAGGTTTGAGGGCAAGACAGGTCATCAGAGAGGGAAAAGACACAATGCTTTGTCACTGCTTGTTGGTTTCAGGGCTTCTGGTTGACAACTGTGTGAAACAGGATGCTGTGTGAAACAGAACTCCATACATTTTTGATATGTATGAAGCATCTTGGTGTCTAACTTTTATTGTGTTCCATTACGGATAAACAGGATTGTATACACACAAATATTAAACAGTACACAATTTACAGAATACTAAATTAAACACAAGTTCTTGCACATAACTTTCTGCTAATATCCAATTGCAAAGAGAACTGGGAAATATATGGCATGTTTAATATCTGCTGGGTGTTATAAATCTACTTTACAAAACAGCAGTCTAAATGAATACCTTCCCAGGCCACTATATCAGTTTACTCTGTACATAGGAAACTCCCTAAGGAAATGTTATGAATATTAAAGAATTAACATATATCATCTTCCAGGTGATATAACCCAAGTGCAAGTATATTTTTCCAACTCTGTTTGACAAATGAGGAGATGTGTTTGAAATGCTAAAACAAATAAATACAGTTAGGAGGAAACAAGAACAAAACTAAAAACACTCTAATGGATAGACTAGCTTAGACACCACATATCTAAAAAGCTATATCTTTCTATATGCTGCACTGAATCTGTACAACTGACCAACAGTAGGAAGGCAAGCCTACCTGTTTGGATTTGGAAAGTGTATTTCAGAGGCTTTTTGAGAAACTATGCCTCCCATAAAGCTGTACAAAAATGTGTATGTGTAAAGTAAGCTTGATAACACAGATTTAAATGAACAGCAAATGGTAAGATGGTTTAAAAAGCAGAATCTTTGTTTATAATCACTGGCTGGCTGATTAGTACGGTTGCCAACCACCAGGTGGTGGCTGGAATTCTTCCAGGATTACAACTGATCTCCAGGGGGCAGAGATCAGTTCACCTGGGCAAAGTGGCCAATTTGGAAGGTGGACTCTATGGCATCATACCCTGTTGAAGTCCCTCCCCTCCCTAAATCCCGCCCTTCTCAGGATCCATCCCCAAAATCTCTAGGTATTTCCCAATCCGGAGCTGGCAACCCTACCAATTGCTTTATTCACTATTTATACATACAATTGATTTCCAAGTGTCCAGCAGTAAGTCCAGTCTGTGAGGGAAGGAAACAAGGGGGTGGATCCTGTCCCTATCCTACCACACCACTGAGTAAAGTCTGAAGTCTTCCTCCAGCCTAAGGATACTTTCTCCAACCTAAGTGGCTCTTCCATGGCTCTTACACAGGAGGAAGGCTTCTTGGAAGATGGTTGGATGAACCCCCCAAACTCTCATCAAACTGTATGAAATACTGCTCATTGCACTGCATGAATATATGAAAGGTAACCCGATGTTTGAATTGTTCACCAACTGCCAAACAACCAATGAAATACTGGTTTCCTGTCTGTGACCAGCAAATAAAATGTGAGCCGACCCAGTGGCTAGCTGAACACCCTTAGTTCAGACCCTGTAGCTCTAGAAATTGTAGATTTTAGACATTTTGGTAACTGAATCAGGAGGAACAAAAAAATACCCCCATATCTATGCTCCATACATAAAAGCAAGCTCTGGACAGGAAACAGTTTACCTTGGTCCTCAGCTTAACTCTGGGAATTTCTTGCTGCTGCTTTTGATTTTATTATGAGTCTACGGAGATTCTATGACTGTTTAATTACGCTTTAGTATTGTTGATTTCAAACCACTTTGAAATCTTCTGCTGCAGAACAGCAAATAAGTTTTAAATTAAACATAATAAACAAATACTCTAGAATTTGGGTTCAGATACGGTCCACGTGCCACAAACTGGGTAGGAGGGAGACAGAAAATATATTGATTTAGTAATTCATTGTACTTTGAATTTACAGGAAAGACAGAAAAAAGTTACTATAAGTTGTGAATTGATGAGATAATTAATGTTGACTGGCATCTTCAGAACTGCCTTGCTGTCTTCCTTTTCTTGAGGGACCCTAATGTGACCGGCTGTTCAGTGCATTATTTGTTGCTTCTGTGCCCTATTCTATGCCTATGGCAAGTCCCAACTCTGGGAATTAAGTAATTTAGTTCTAACTGGAAAATCTAATGTTTTTAGCCCTGAAGGTTTCCAGTTCAATCTTAGTCAAAAATGAGACAGCAGCTGACATAGAAATAATGTCTCACTAGATTCCCAGGTTACTTCTGCTCTGAGAATTTGGGGACTTCATCAAAATTGAATTAAGACACACAATGGATGAAAATAATCCTTTGGGTAGCATACAAAAAATGGTATGCCTAGAAAGTTGAACTTCCATTTTGAAACACTATTTTTTAATGAACATTAAGTCATTACCACATCATGCCTAGGGTTGCCAGGTGGGTGACCCCAGCCGCTCCAGATACGGGGCTGCGTGTGCATGCAGGCACATGCATGTGATAACGGTACCTCTGGTTTTACAGCGTGGCTGTTTTAACACTTAAAGTGTTAAATTGGCTGTGGCCATGCGGCACTTCCAGAAGTAAAACTGGAAGTGCTGTCATCACGTGCACACACCCATGTGTGCGCACAGCCACCACAGCCCCACCCCCTAAAACCTCCTGCCGATTGGGAGGGGGGACCTGGCAACCCTAATCATGCCTCAATTTACCCCTACAAATATCACAGTTCCATGAAGTATTGTGCAATGGATGAACCTCACTCTGGGAAAACCACCTTCATGATCATGGTGTCTCCCCTGCCAGGTAAGTATAAGATTTCTGGGAACTGTCCTAAAATTTTGAACACCGTCTGGACCTCCCCTTAGTGGATGGGCTGATTTTATCCATATACTTTCCTAATGGTATTTATCTGATTTTATGTGTCCTTTGTAAATACGAATCCTTGCTTACGATTGTTAATATTGTTTCTATGCCAATAAAGGTTTGGATGAGGAAGTATTGTGAAATAATAATTCAGCTGGGGTATTCTTTATTTATTTAAGTATTTTAAAAATGTTTATGGTTTCTTTCCACCTAGTTCAGGGTCCCCAAAGCAGCAAACAGTCAAAATATTAAAACAAATTTTAAAATGCATATGAAACAATAAAAAATTCAAGAGACACAAACACAGAAACACATAAACAGGCAGAAGGGTCAGTGAAGGTCACTGAGGGGATGCCAGGTAAGACAGACAAGTCTTCACCTGCCGGCAGAAGACAGTGATAGAGGGGGTAATTATTCTCCCAGGGGAGAGAATTCAACTATTTCACTGCCACGACTGAGGAGGCATGTTCTCAGGTTGTCACCAGTCTAATCTCAAATGGTGGAGGTACCCGAAGCAGGGGCTTGAGTAGATTCATATGGAAACAGATGGTCCTTAAAGTATGCTGGTATGATTGGATGAGGTTATATTCATAAACAGGAGGAAGAAGGCATATATTAAGACACCATTATTAAACCAAGAAATATTGAAACATAACCATTTTATACTTAAGGAGAAAGTGGGGAAACATTCTACAAAACATTGCTTAGTCGGGTTTTTTTGTTTGTTTGTTTATATACTGCTTTTCTTCCTAATCAGGGGCCAAAGTAACTCATCATATCATTCTCCTCTTCTCCACTCTGCCCCACATCAACCACCTTGAGGGGTAGGTTAGGTTGAGCGATTGTGACAGACCCAGGGTCACCCATCAAACTTCCATGGCAGAGCAGGGATTCATACCCAGTTGTCTCAGGTCCTAGTCTGACATTCTAACCACAATACAATGTTGGCTCTCATTCCCATATAGTTCCTGTACATATTGTTACAGACTGGTGGAATGTTAATAGGGATTCCACAAAGCAGGAATAAATGGGATTTATCTAGAGTCTGTAATTTATCTTCTGAATGTCCCTCTTTAGATTTAATAAAATGCATTTTAAGTGTTCAAAACATTTCAGATGCATTATCTCAGTAATCATTACAACCGTCATCCCAGTGTAATTAGATGAATGGTCTCATGACACTAACTAATGTATTGTAACATACGTTGAATTTGCCGTTACTCGAATTGTTCTTAGAGCATCAATTGCAAGAGTCATCTGTGAACACTGAGAACAAAAGATTGCCTTATTTGAGAGATTACTAAATTGGCTTTTAAAACAACCCCCTCCAAAAAAGGGGGGCAGTTGTGCCACTGCCTAGTGTAAGAGCTAAACAACCATTTCTAAGCAACCATAGTGTCAACCCCCCCCCCAATAGTCACTGGGAGGACCTCTTCCCAAACATTTAGATTCATGAGCTGATTAAAAAAATAATAAAAAAAAACTCTCAGATTTACATTGCATATGTTCTCTCCATGGGGAAGTTTTGTGAGTGTGTGTGTGTTTTTCTTAAAGGAAATTGCAGGGAAAATAATTGCTGGAGTCAGATCCCAGGAGATTTTTTGGTAAACACCCCCCCCCCCAAAGAAAAAGTTTTGGTCACTTCCAGGATTCAAGAAAGTTTCATGAAAAAGTAAAGAATCAAGAAATCCTAACCATGAAATGAAGCTATGGGCTTTGGCTACCTATTCTGATGAATGCTGATCACAAATAGATATCTACACTCATAATGTGTGTCAATTTTAATTACAAAAGGCATAAAAATCTGAGCAAAGAAGATAAATTTGAGAGCCAGCGTGGTGTAGTAGTTAAGAGCGGTGGACTCTTATCTGGAGAACCAGGTTTGATTCCCCACTTCTCCACATGAGCGGCAGACTCTAATTTGGTGAACCGGGTTGGTTTCCCCACTCCTACACATGAAGCCAGCTGGGTGACCTTGGGCTAGCCACAGTTCTCTCTGAACTCTCTCAGCCGCACCTACCTCACAAGGTGTCTATTGTGGGGAGAGGAAGGGAAGTAGCCGGTCTGATTCTCCTTAAAAGGTAAAGGAAGTCGGCATATAAAAACCAACTCTTCTTCTTCTACAACTGGGAAAATTCTCATGTTGAGCCCCTCATTCTTGAACTTCAGTGATATCACTAGCGAAGACGGAATAATACAACTGAAAGTGGCTTGTCTCAGATGAACTAGAAAATGTGTGGCTGAAGTGAGATGTGAACTGCATCATTATCTACTACACTACACCAGTTCTCTTGCTATATGAAAAGGTTCACTTCTAAGTAAAACGTTGCTATCATACCAAGAATAGATGACAAAAAGAATCTGACCAGCTCTGAAAACAGGAAGCAGTCGTGGAAGCTTTGTGATGTTGCTTGCATTCAGGCTTGCCACCTGCTCCTTTTCCCCCAAGGAACCCTTACTTATTTATTTATTTCAGAAATACTAATGGAAAAGAAACTATGTGCCATAATTGCAAAGAGCAACTTTTATTTAATATATACCAAGGGTGGCTATATTCTAATAAAATAGTAATGTTCTGACAGAGCCCCATGGCACAGAGTGTAAAGCTGCAGTACTGCAGTCCAAGCTCTGCTCACGACCCGAGTTCGATCCCGACAGAAGTTGGTTTCAGGTAGCGGGCTCAGGGTTGACTCAGCCTTCCATCCTTCCGAGGTCGGTAAAATGAGTACACAGCTTGCTGGGGGTACAGGGGAGATGACTGGGGGAGGCACTGGCAAACCACCCCATAAACAAAGTCTGCCTACGAAACGTCGGGATGTGATGTTCACCCCATGGGTCAGGAATGACCCGGTGCTTGCACAGGGGACCTTTACCTTTTAATGTTCTGACCAGTGTAATGTGTCATTTTTCTTTACGACGTGTTCCTTATTTTGAAACTCTTCTGGTGGCAATGTTACCTGTACTGTCAAAGATAAGGAGGCGAGATGGAATCACACATTATTATTATCTGAAGGTGCTGTTTTGTCATGTTAAAAACAAGCTAACAAATGGGATGTCTCTGGGAGTGCTAGGGCTTCCATCACAGAGAGCTATATGTGTGGGTGGGAAAAGATTGTTAACAGCTGGAAGTATTTTTTTAATATTTCCATGGCTGTTCATCACACCCAAGTTCAACAGGCTTTGGATGGGAAAGCATGCTCCTTCCCCAGCCACACATATGGTTGTCTAAGACTGCTGTCTAAAACAGCATTTTTTTAAACATGCCAGACCAAAGGATCAATACCCAGCTAGCACTACTGCATCTGCTAAACTTCTCCACTCACTGTAGTCTGTAAACATGTATCCAGCAGATGGTGTTGTAAACATACATACCCATTTAGTCTGAAGCTGCTACTTTTAGAGAAGCCCATAGTCCCCGCAAGAAACAGGTGTTGATTTTGCAAACATCTTACTTTTTCCTCTTGTTAAATCTTTTTTTTTTGGTCCCAGCCAGGCCTAGAAGAAGTTCTATCAGCAATATGTGTCTTTTCATGGCAGTGGTCCAGTGCTATCTAGTAACCACTGTATTGATTTTGCTTACCAATTACAACATTTTACTCCAACCTACATTTAAGGCAACATTATAAAAATTAATATTTCTAGGTGAGTACTCTTGCATATTTATGGTTTTTTATAAATACAGAAACATAAAGCTGGAAGGGACTTCAAGGGTCATCTAGTCCAACCCCCTGCACAACGCAGGAAATTCACAACTACCCCCCCATTCCCCCAGTAACCCCTGCTCCATGACCAGAGGAAAGCAAAAAACCTTCAGGATCCTGGTCCAATTTAGCCTGCAGGAAAATTCCTTCCTGACCCCAAAATGGTGATCGGCATTACCCTGGGCATGTAGGAAACAGCCACAAGAGCGGAGCACTGACTCATCTCCTCCTGCCCTCCCTTTCGTGATCTGCCTAAGTTCACAGAATCAGCGTTGCCGCCAGATGGCCATCTAGTCTCTGCTTTAAAATCTCCAAAGAAGGAGAGCCCATCACTTCCAAAGGAAGGCTGTTCCATCAAGGAACCACTCTAACTATCAGGAAGTTCTTCCTAATGTCTAGCCAAAAACTCTTTTCACTTACCGTATTTTTCGCTCCATAAGATGCACTTTTTTCCTCCTCAAAAGTGAGGGGAAATGTCTGTGCATCTTATGGAGTGAATGTGTGTCTTATGGACCCTAGCCCGGTCCATCCGGGACTCCCAGAGCTGGGCGGAGGGACCACCTCCCGCCAGCCGGCTGGGCGCGCCAGAATGACGAGAGCTGGCATTCCCCGCCCTGACGGCCACCTGGGAGGCGGGCGGGGTGCACAGAGCCGGCTGGGTGCTCTGGAACGACACAAGCCGGCGTTCCCCGCCCCGACGGCCAGCTGGAAGGTGGATGGGGCGCACAGAGCTGGGCGCGTCGGGACGGCGCGCTGGGAGGCGGGCGGGGCGCACAGAGCTGGGCGTGTCGGGAGGGCGCGAGCCGGCGTTCCCCACCCCGACGGCCAGCTGGGAGGCGGGCGGGCCCACACAGAGCCCGCTGGGCCCGTCGGGACGGCGCGAGCTGGCGTTCCCCGATCCGACGGCCAGCTGGGGGGGGGGGGCTTATGGTTAGGTGCATCTTATGGAGCGAAAAATACGGTAATTTCAACCCACTGGTTTTGGTCCAACCTTCTAGGGCAACAGAAAACAACTCTGCTACATCCTCTGCATGATAGTCCTTCAATTACTTGAAGATGGTTATCACCTCTCATTCATTTCCTCTCCAAGCTAAATATACCCATCTCCTTCCCTCACCATCTTTTTTGTCCTCCACTGGACATGTTCTTATTGAATAAGGATGTGAATATCCTTATTAAACTGCAGTGCCCAAAACTGAGCACAATACCCCAAATGAGGTCTAACTAGAGCAGAGTGAAATGATACCATCCTTTGCATGATCTGGTCACTATTCTTCTGTTGATACAGCCCAAAATCACATTTGCCTTTTTAGCTACCACATCACACTGCTGACTCATGTTTAGTGTATGGTCTGTTTGATGATCTGTTCTAAAACCTTTCCAGGTATAGATGTCAAGTTAACGAGTCAGTTGTTACCTGGGTCCTCCTTTTTCCCTTTCTTGAAGAAGGGGGCAACATTTGCCTGCCTCCAATCTTCTGGCACCTCACTTGTTCTCCAAGAATTCACAAAAATAATGGAGGCCCTGTAATTACATCAGTAAGTTCCTTTAGAACCCTTGGATGTAATTCATCTGGCCCTGATAAGTCAATTTCATTTAAAGGAACCTAATTTCATTTACAGAAACTAGATGTTTATGTACCACGTCATGCCTATCCTAGTCTGCAACTCCCTTCCCTCATCATGTTAATGCAGAAGAACCCTTTTTACAGTTGTAATCCTATATATTTTTACTTGGAACACCAATGCACTCTGTATGGCCCTTACTCCCAGATAAAGATGCATAGGGTTGGACTGTAATTGTATTTTCTCACACATAACTAAACGAACAAAGAACAAATATGGAATAGATCTTCATTAGTAATACAATTTTTCACACAGGGTACTTCTGAATACGACTGGTTTTTACTCAGTCTCTCCAAATTCTTCCCTTCCTACAGCCCAATCTCGCTTTTGTTAATGCAGGTTCCATGATCCCCATCAGGATCTGAGTGGGCAAAGGGGATCCCCATCTTCCTTTTTACCAGCAGAAAATCAAGCTTCATCCCTTCCACTGAATAGATCTTCACTTCTTCCTTCCAAAAATTAGCTTCAGGCAAGGTATACTTTTTAATCTTGTTTATTTGAATGGGAAGGATGATAAATATAATGGTTCCAGTGATATTACACAAAACACTCCATGGAAAAATGTGATTTAGTTTATGAAAAAAATATTTATTTATAAAAGTGTATTTCATTAAGGTACCCTACTGGCATTTCTCTATGTGCACTATAAATATTTTACTGCAGAATATGTGCATCACATAGTAAAAAATAATAATAATTTTCTGAGTTTTAAAATAGTCCATTTAATTTTCCTATAATCTGTTTGCTCTTGGATCTGAGTCAATAATCCTCCTTTCCCCATCTCAATCCCTAGCAAATCCTTTCTCTAGACACATTTAATAATCCCCTAATACTGCCAGCCAACTCCTGTACTTCAGAGACGTCCAATGATTTTCCCACCACAGAAGCATTTTAGGTAGAATGCAAAGTTTTATATTGAAGGTTTCAGTACCTCTCCACTTGCTGGATATTTGGCCAAACATTTCAAGAAATACAACATTAAATAATATTTGTGGCATTGAATGCCAACTGATTTTTTTTTTGGGGGGGGGGGTCCATACATGACTATAGCTTGTTTCACACATACATATCGCCATACCTCATCACAGTGAATTCAGTTATTAGACTCATTGTGAGAAATGAGTGATGCCAATGGACAGCATTGTGTTTGAAATGATAGGTGATAAAATGGAAGCTCTGTGGTGTTGTATCAGCAACTTACCCAGTTACCCATGCATTTGTTACTTAACGTTGTTGTCATCTGCAACATGCATGTGTGAACCAGTTCTTTCTCTCTTCCTCTCTTTTTCTCTTTCTCTTATAACCCGCCCTCCCCAGCAAGCCGGCTCAGGGCAGGTAATATCATTTTAAAAATACAACAATATACAATATAAATATAAATATACAATAAAATCCATAACGAAACCATCAATAAAATTCTAAAAACCTACCATGGTAGCGTACATTCTTTGATATGCACACTTTTTTTTTGAAAGTGTAATACTCCCTATTATGCATGCAGGCATACATTAAATGGAGCTTACTCAATAATTGCCACAAAACCAAACTCACTTTCCCTCTTAAAATTATGAAAACTTGTATGAGTACATACATATATGCACACACAATTTAAATCTATCGTATTCAGTAACTCTGAGGAATGACTGATCAGATGAAAGATTCTCGATTCTGTACAACACAAACTCCAGTTTCATCATTCATGATTATATTGCGGGGGGGGGGGGAATCCATAGGAAAACATTTTACAGGAATGCAAAAGAGATAAAAGATATCGGTAATCGATAACCCAGAAAAGGATATGTGCAGCTGTTATAAACAATGAAATCAACCAATATTTTTTTTACAATCAGTGGTTCTATCAAAAACATTTTCGTAAATTATACCTTATAAAATGAACCTACCTTATACTGAGTTAGACCTTTGATCTATCAAGATTAGTATTGTCTACTCTGTCAGCAGCTGTCCACTGTCTCACACAGAGGTCTTCCCTTGCTGGGGGAAGTAAGGGTACAAGTCTCATAAACTAAACTACCTAAAGCTTTTAGCTGGAGCTGCTGAGGTGAGAACCAGGGACTTCCTGCATGCACAGCAAATGCTCTACTACTCAGCCATGGCCTCTCCCCTTCCTTCTTATATTCAAATATAACTCATTATATTCAAAGTTTCTGTAGATCAATAATATATTGATAAATATGTAAATCTTGAATAAGCTCAGGATAAAATTCTGCCTTGGAAAATAGACTAGGGCAAAATTCTTATTTGGAGTACTTGTGTGGAGTTGCTGTCAAAAATTTATAGTAGAACACCAACAAATAATGTGGTATTAGTGCAGGGTACTTTGTTAATCCAGTACTATAAAAAAAACCACTAGTACTGAAAACATTTTAACGAGCAACTCTAAAACCACATTTGAACCTTTTCATAGCTTGCATTATTTTACTTTTATTTTCTCTTTGCCTCAGGCCTTAACAAAACAAGTGTTATGGCCATATTAACCAGTTTCACAGAAGCTGTAATGGTCACCAATTCTCTTGCAAGTTTAATTCAAGGTTCAGGTGTTGGCCTTTAAAACTCTTCATGGACCCACATACTCCATATGCAAACAGTGATTAACAGCCCATTGCTGAGCTAGCTGTGGCCAGGAACAGTGGGGAGGAGGCGCCACTGTGCCGCCTCCAAAGCTATTCCAAGGCCGCTAAAAGACAAAAAAAGGCTTTTAGAAGCTTTTTAAAAATCAAACGGGGCCTTTTCACCCCATTGAGAAAAGTGAGGCTGCGTCAGCAAAAAGCTGGTGCAGCCTCGCTCCTTTCGCCGACGGGCTAACAGCAGCTGCTCCCCCCAGAACGCTCTGGGAATGCCTCCCAGGATATCCCCCGCGACGCTGGCATGGGCCTTTACACCAGTGGGACGCCCCTCCCAGCTGGCATTGGGGCCACTTACGGCAGCATAGGTAGCCCAGACGCCGGCGTGGAGGGCCCCAACGCTGGTGCAGCACCTTCCTGGCCTCCTAAGGGCTTTCTCTTTTAAAGGTCAGGAATGCGCTGTTAATCAACGAACACTACAGATGGTATCTTTTTTCATCATCAGCAATAGGGATGCTCAAACTCTTGCTGGTTTCCATTGTGACCTGCTTTTCACTTCCAATCAGGCAGAAGATTAATTGGCTAGCAGTTTGGATGACTGCAACCTGTTTGTGCTTTTTGTATCCCAAAGGCTACTTGCAGCTGATTCTGCTTCTGACTTCCTGTTGGAAAAACCTGGTTCAAGTGAAGTTGGGGATGGGGAGATCAGAAGCCAATCTCCAGAAAATTGAAAGGATCAGCTAAGAATCTACTTGTCATCTCTCAGTTCTACCGTCTTTGTTGACTACCAGCTGGCAGCAAGGGCACAGCAAAAGTTTTTTTTTTTGGGGGGGGGAGAAGAAGCCAACTTCCAGCTGAGCTGAGAGGGAGCTTCTGATCCACCCTCCTCCCAAATTGCTGTGTTTGGGTAAGGCTTGATTACCGGCTTCTGATCTCCATCTTGCTGTGTCCCAGACAGCCTAAAATACAGCAACTGGCAATGGGGGGGATCAAAGGCAGATTCTTAGTTGATCCCCTGAACAGCTGAGAGTCAGCTTCTGACTTCCCTCCCCAAATGTGTGTGTGCTTGTCCCAACAGCAGGCTGGTAAGCAGCAACATTGCAAGGTCTGGGAGATCAGAAGTTTACTCTCAGCTGATGGGGGAATTGGCTTCTGCTCCCTGCTCTCTCCTCCACACACACCTGAAACACTGCTGTCTTTTAAGAAAGTGAAGATCTAGCAGCATTTTGAGAAGGTAGATCAGAAGCTCCCCAGATCAGCTGAGACACAGCTTCTGGGAATTCAGTTCAGCAGCTGTTCGCATTGATCAGCCTGAGCCCAAATAAATCTGTGTTCAGCTCATGATCTGATTGTTACAGTTCAATATATGTTAGGCTATGGAACATATTTGCTCCAAAATTCATTGTATCCCTAATCAGCAAGTTAATGAGAGCAAGGAATAGATTTTTCCCCCTGTACTTTTGCCTATGATATGGAATTGCCTTGCAGACGTATTAGCAAGGTCAATTTTTATAGAGGTTGTAAAATCTTCATCTTTCAGTTAAAGCTAATTAATAATCTAGGTGCTCTGGTGTGTTTTTATGACAGGTGTCTGAAATTGTCTGGATGAAGTAAATGACTTTAATTGATGGTTTTCCTTGTGAGCGAATTCTGAACAGTATATTTTGATATTTAGCGATCATGAAAGCAGGAAAAGTTGGTTAGAAATCCTTTAAACACATTCACACACATATACTTAAATCAGCTCTTGATAGTTCACTACAATGAAGTCCAAGCATCCATCCAAATGGCAAAGCCGCCACCCATCAACCCTTAACAGTTCAACCTATGTAACCCAAGTCATCATGTATTGACAAAAAACCCTCTACAAATACCAGCATCTGAACATTAATTACATCCAAATGATACAGTCAAAGTACAGTATGAGTGAAGCCCTCTCCCACTCCCAAAATAATAATTCAAAAGCCAAGAATCTGAAAGAAACTACTTAAAGCAATCAATGTGAACAGTATTTGCATATGTAAAAAACACATTCTTGGTAGTGGCACTGTCACAGAAATTTTGCTTCTGAAAAAGGTAATTTCTACCGAAATGAAATACCCTTTTGTTATCATTCCACTACATTACTATGAACTCTGAAATTCAATTCTAACTGTAAGGCAAAACTGTACATTCAAAAACATTTATAGTTATAGCTTTGTTGGATTGTTTCACTTCAGGATACATGTTAAAAAACAATTAAAACCAAAATCTGTCCTTGACACACCAGCTTTCATGAATTTGAAATGTCTGGCATGGAAAGGCATTCAAACAATCATTCTGAAGTAGATCTAAAGAGATTGGCTGCCCTGCCTCAAATTGCCTCTGTCTATTTCAGACCAACCAAGCCCTGTGCAAGGTGAGGGAGGCATCCAGCCAAGATGAGAGAGGCAGTGCCCAGCCTGTGCAAGATGAAAGAACAGCACCTGGCCCACCCAGCCAATTGGTCAGGCAGGCTGCCTCTTCTTCCTTCCTTCCATTCCCCCCTTTGGAGTAGAGTCAGACAAACTCCTTCTGCCTCTCTCCCTCCTTCCTTGGGGGTGAAGCCTGGATGGGCTGGGGGAGGGTACATTTACCAGTGTTTTCCACTCCCAATGGGCACCTTCTGACAGGGTTGTTCAGAGGATAAAATGGAGGAGAGGAAAATCAAGGGAGGTGCTTTGAGCCCCCATTGTGGAGAAAGATGGCTATAGATGAAATAAATAAATAATAAATATAGCTGAAGATGGAGGGGCAGACAAAAGTTGGGTGGGTGGGGAGGAGAAAAGGAAGCTGAGAAGGTTGAGGATATGGGGGTTGTGAGGTGGAGGGGAAAATGAAATAGTATGGGGAAACTGAGGCAGGGGAAATGGGTTATCTAAAAGAGTTGCCTGCAATGAGAGCTAGCAAAATATTCTTGGATCTCAGAAAATTGCAGAGGCTGCCGTCTCTAAACTGAATTGCTCTGAAAGTCATCTACCTGTAGGCTATAAAAAGTGGTGGGAAAAGAAATAAAGGAGAGAAATCTTTTGCACTTACAAATATGAACTGAAAGAAGAGATAAAGCCTATCTGTGAGCATGAGGGCAATGGTATTTAAGATCAAAGCCTCTTTTAAAATTCAGCAGCAACCAAAATTCTTGCTCCAAGCGATGTGTTTTCATACCAAAGGGAAAGCAGTTTGCTAAGCGCTCACCATAAAATTACAATCTTAGAGGCATCCATTGTAAGTAACTGACAGTCTGTTCAGCTTACCTAACTAGTGTAAAATGTAAACTGATGTGTGACCTGAAGGCTTTAGAAACCAGGGTGTGTGTTTTTTTCTTATTGCCTTAACTCTTATAAGCAGAAAACACATGCCCCTCTTTTTGCTAATACCTCTCTAGAAATGCCTCATGCAAATGCAGAAGACACTTCTGCAAATAAGTGTGTGCATGTGGTAGGGAGGCTGCCACTGGTAGGGAGAAAACAAAAAGCCCCCGCCCCACAGAATATTGTCTGCAGTTCTCTGGATCTTGGCTACACATGTTAAATTTCAGTGCAACTATAAAACAAATAATTTAAAAAGTTTATCCGTTACTTCTCTCATCTACTTTTCACATAAATTAATCTTCCAATAAAATGACAACAAAACACACACATTTAAAAACAACAACAACAACAACAACAACAACTGAGCATACTTGGCATTTACCAGCAAAAGAAATGCCAATTTTCAGTGCCTGCAGGCAATTTTAATGGTCAGAGAGAGGATGTTGTGAATCACAGAGGCCATCAATAGCTTCCTCATTCATTACAATGGAGGACCATGACCTCCACATATATCTGTTTCCACATGCAGATTTCCTCCCACTTTAAAAAAAAGAAAAGATAGAAAAGAGCTCCACTTGGGCATCAAGGTACACTTGCATAAATTTTAGTTTTTTATATGTGTGACTTCCTGGAAAGCAGAAACATTTAAGTGAGCTACTGGGAGTAAACCACAGAAACAGAAACAAATTACGAAGAAAGTATTAACTGCTTTAAGCCAGTTCCACAAAACCTAATTACTTCCTTTGCTTTATTAAATGGAGTTTCTGCGTGCGATATTAACCCAAGCGTGTGTGTACAAAAAAAGAATAAAGCTATCAAGGAAATAACATTAGCTTCTAAATGGATGAAACTTTACACCACAAATCTTAGACAAATGTATATTGATCTTCTACCTCTACAGCATTAATGGTGTTAAATCTAATGCAAGTCCTTCCTTTTCTTACAAAGTTTAATACACAAATCTGTGTTTTCCTTCAGCCATCATGAAAACTTCTGCTTTAAAACTTCATCATACAGTAAAGAAGATCGATGGAGTCATTCGCCATCTGCTTAAGCAAATACCCTTAAAGATGCTTCCACAAGTGTGATTAAGTGACAGCAGATCTAGGAGCAAAGTGTACTCAGATTTCAAAATGATGATTGTACAGCTGTAGCCTCCATCATTAGGGAGCCATAAAATTTTATGTTCCATTTGGATGGCAAGGACCTTTGTTGAAGATTCACCGAAATGGGCAAATCAAGAAACGATCCATTTAGCAGTTGCTGTAAATTGAGAACGGCTAATGAAACAAAGATCCAAAGCTATAACTATCATTTAACAACACAAAAGGCTATGCTAACAGTGCAATCCAAAACAGAGTCACACCTTTTAAAGGCCACTAAAATCAATGGGATTTGAAGGGCATAACTCTGCGTAGGATTGCTACGTAAATGTCTAAATGCAGCATTCTTGTAGAGTGGAGGCCAAGTTACTTTCCACCTATTTTCTGCTGGTGTTGCTGTTACGTACAGATTTATAATGCTTATAAACAGACTTATCAAATGACGAATGTCAAAATAAGAGACACAGGAGAACACAAAACCACAAAGATGTTACAAATATCAATCAATATGCAGATGCTGAAACACAGATCTATAAAGAAAAAATATATATAATCAGAACACCATCTTTAAATCAAAGTATATTATTCCACATATAAGCTTGTCTAGGAAGGGAAAGATATAGCAAAGAACTATGCTTTAAGGTCTCTAATTTTGTTGCTCCCATAGCACATGGCTTTACATCTCTTCAATGAAGGAGCAAATAGAATTTCCCATGCAGAAAGTTCATGGGAATCCTCCCCCAACAGTTGAACCTCGATACTTAGGGTTGCCAACCTCCAGGTACTAGCTGGAGATCTCTTGCTATGACGAGATCAGGCTAGCCTGGGCCATCCAGGTCAGGGCTGTTACTTATTAAATGTATAAAATAGAGAAATATGTGTTCTGTTCTTCACAATACAGTATTTTGTGCTTATTTGCCTATTAAGAATTTTCACCAACAAAAATTTACTACTTAATCAGAAAAGGACATAACATAAGCCTTTAACAGATCAGAAACAAGTACACTGCTACTTTAGGCTGGCATCAGCAGGTTTCCACATAGTGGATGTGTGCTTACTCTTTGCTCTTACACTGAAACAATCAGGAATTCTGGACTCTAAATATTTCAGCCACCTGTTCCATCTTTCAAGGAAACAAACATTTTAGAAAAGGCACAGGTCAAAATTTAATTGCAACCAAGTTAATCAAGATGAACACAAAAAATGTCCAAATCCCAACCTGCTGTGAATAAAGATTTTTTTTGCAAGGCCTCTGTTGCATTTCCTGAGGCATCTTTCTTATTTATTTTTAAAACCTGTTTATGGTGCATTTTTTATTGGTTTCTCTTATGCACTTTCAACACTTTCAACACTTTCAACAGCTTTAAATTAAACCAATGCTATCATTATAGAAGAACAGAAAGCCGGTGGATCTGATTAGTTCTCATTATTGGCCCAATTTGTTATCCATTTCATTTATTACAAACTTCAAGAGAAAGGCTGAAATCCATTTCCAAGGAGCATTACTTTGAGAAATGCTTTCCTGAGCTCAAGCAACAGCTGAACTTGAGATGGAAAGATTAACAAAAGAGAAGGGAGACTTAGCTGCAGTCAGGAGGCAGGTCTTTTTTTTTATTCCTCAAACAGGGCAATGAGAGGCTAACTTGTTGCTGTTTTTTAATTCCAGCATTATTAACACTTCGTTCAACCACCAGTTAACTTCTCTTCTTTAACCAAGTTAGTTATTCGTATTTTCAAATATATAGTGAGGGACTGAATTACAAATGCTGATAGACCCTGAAAGGGTCTCATTGGGGTATTCTTCACGGAGATTTGCTGCTGTTTCGACGCTAATTTGCATCGGAGTCAAATTTTGGTTATTCACTGGAGATCCGTATTTTCTCCCACTGAGCAAAATAAGCCGCATTAAAAGAGAGGCAATCCAAACCACTTTTGAGATGATCTTTCCTGTGGATGCGTGTTTTGTTGCTCGGATGCCCATGAAAAAATGTTTGCTTCGCTCCCCGGGACGTCTCCTTTCTCCTCCCCCAAGAACGGTGATTGGCTGGGGGAGTTTCGCACTCGGACAAGAATACCGCCCCTTTTGCTGCCTGCCTGCCTGCCTAGAATCCTGGCACTTCTCTCCCTCTGTCCCCGCACGCCTTCCCCGCCCCTCGCCCGGGATGGGCCTTGGAGCTGGGCCCACACCTCCAAGCCCAGGGGGACGTCGGACGAATGGCTCCAGGGGGAGACTGGCGGGGCCACACCATGTGCTCCTCGCGCGCTGGGGGTGGTGGTGGTGGCAGCTCAGTCTAGGGCAGCTGGACCCGTGGGGGGGGATGTTCAAGGGAAGGGTCTGTTGGCCCCTCTACCCCAGCGAGGAGGGGGATTTTTGAAAATTCAGATGGGAAAAATGTGCATCCTGAGAGCGGAAAACCCAAGACAAAACTCCCTCCCATCACACTTCTGAAGAGTGGTGGCCAGCCTGCTCTTATCTCCCTCCTCTCTCTCGATGCACTGTGGCCGGATCATGGCCGGCGCGCAATCCAGGGGCCTTCTTTCCTCTCCCCCCCCCGCCATGCACACTGGCTGGATCGGGGCTGGCGCACAAGCTAGGAGCCCTCCTGTCTCTCACGATGCAATGTGGCCAGATCATGGCCGGCGCGCAATCCAGGGGCCTTCTTTCCTCTCCCCGCCATGCACACTGGCTGGATGCAATGTGGCCAGATCATGGCCGGCGCGCAATCCAGGGGCCTTCTTTCCTCTCCCCCCCCCCCCCGCCATTCCCACTTTCAGCTAAACACTTCTCTGGGCACATGGATTCCCTGCCCCCCCCCCAATCCTGTCTATCATTAAAGGGCAATGGGTTCCACACCAATAGAAAATAGAGGGAAGCTTTGAGGAAAGCGCTGCCTTGCCCCCCCCCCCAATTTGGAATCTGACTGTTCCAAAAGCAGAACAGAGCGAGGGTGGAAGAAAAATGGAGGAGACCAGAGGGACTGGTGCTTGTTTTTTGTGCTGGGGCTGCTGAACCGCAGGAGGTAATCTGCTGGGCGGAGTTGGGGTGGAGCTGGGGGCAGGCATAAACAATGAGCCTGTTGGAAGGGGAGGCCTCCTGCAAAAGGGACAGACCAAACCATTATCAAATACAGCGTACTTTGTTCCCATGAAAAACCAAAACTACAGATACTTGACGGGGATAAATTGGGGCCATGAAAAAAAATTTAAATCGTGTGTTTTTTTAGTCCGTGGCAAAACAGAAGCAAAATCTACCATGAAAAATGCCCCATTGTGTTCTCATATTGTAACAATTCTACAATACGAGGGTTCTCTTTAAAGCCCAAATATGTTGATGCCATTAAAATAAATACAATTATAGTACATGATCCAATCCACACGGCACAGTGTTTGAATATGAAATATTCCTATAAATTCAGAAGAGCCTTGATTTCCTCAGTCCACACCTACATTGACATACACAGGAAACACAATGGGTTATTAAGGGAGAAACACTCTGTGCACACTTCCCAAATCTCCTTTTCACTTTCTCCTCTTGCCTTTTTGTGTTACTTTTGTGCTTCAATGGAAGGAAAGAAGAAAGCCAATGGTAATCTTCTGCACAAGGGATACGTGCCCATAGAAGACAGGATCATGTCCAAAGGATGTTTTAGTATTGAGCTAAAGCCATTTGAGCAATGGAATTTAGAATGTGAGAAAATAAGGAACATAAGCAATTGACGATGAACTTAGATATCCATCTCAATGCCTCTGATGTTCCCAAATCATAAACCACCGGATGCTAAGACTGTAGAATAAGGAACAGAATACATTCTATGCATCGCAAAAGAGTAATGAGGTTCACTGGAGCCTGAGATCAAAATCAAGCAAAGCCTTCAATTTTCTGCAATAGACCAAAGTTGAAACAAAGAAAAGTTTTCCATCAGTCAATGCTTGAAAATGCTGACCCCTTCATTAGCACTATTTTATGACACAAGCCTAGGGCAGAACAAAGCCTCATGGATTCATTGCTTATAGCACAGCCTGGAATCCCTGTCAGATTTGGGTGCACTATCAATGACTGATTCCCCTTCCCCATCAATCATGTGAGAGAAACTTCTCCATCTGAGTGAAAAAGTGGCCCCTACTGTCAAATCAGGAAGCCAAAATTAAAACACAGAGATGGATAAACCGGCCGCAATGTTATCCACAGGCTATGACCAGTGTCAAAGCCAGGACAATGGGCAGTAGACCGAAAAACTGAGGACCAGAAAAACAAGCTGAGCACCAGCTACCATACCATAATGAGGAACAAACCCAAGTGAAAGCATGACAGAAAAATCCTTCCTACCACTGAGTAGCTTTGCATTGCTATCCTGCTGCTTCTCAGCAGCAGGAGGCATGGCACCCTTACTATCTATGCTCACAAACATCCTTCCAAAGAGCAGGGAAAAAAGGTAAAACACCACCTCCAGCAGGAGCCTATCCACTGCAGTTCCTTCTCCCAGGTTTACCCACCAGCAGCTGTGCTGAATGAATATAAGATGCTCCCCAGCATCTGAATCAGGCAGGTCAATGCCTCTGTCTTGCTACCAAAGGCCAACCCAATGGAAGTACACTTCTGAGAAGTGTGGTTTACTGGCTGTTCATTGGCACCCTTATTTTTGACACTGTGGACACTAAAAGTACACACCATGGAGGCCCAGCATTAAGAACCCTATGTCTGGATTTTGGTTTTTCATTGTCCCTACCCTGTATCAACTCAGTAATCAACAGTTACTTCGACAACAAAATGTAGTATTATTGTACTAATGTTAGGAATATCATAGTCTTCAAACGTATGTGCTAATTTAAATTCATTGTCATTACTGTGGAATGCTTCCAAAGTTTTGCCAAGAACGTAAAATAAAAGGTACATTGAATTATTAATAATGAGAGTCAGAGTGGTGTAGTGGTCAGAGTATCGGGCTATGATCTGGGAGACCCAGGCTCGAATCCTCACTCTGCCATAGAAATTTGCTGGGCGACCTTGGGCTAGTCACACACTTTCAGCATAACCAACCTCATAGGGTTGTTGTGAGGATAAAATGGAGAAGAGAACAATGTAAGCCACTTTGGGTTCCCACCGAGGAGAAAAGTGGGTTATAAAATGAAGTAAAAGCATTTAACCACTTTCTCCACTGGAGCCAAACTGAATAAGACACTTGCATTTCCAGTTCTTTTAGCCTCACATGTCAGCTACCAAGAACTGAGAAGCATGAACTTTTACAAAAATGTACACATTATCCATCACAACAATGTAAAAAGCTAAGCTATCAGTATAAAGTGGGCACATTTATTTAAACACCCATTAGGCTAATACCATCTCTTTTTCTTCCCAGCTATAAGGCTTTCTTAAAGCTGGTGCTATTAAGACTCCTAGTAAGAATAATGTGAATACCAAATTTCAAAACAAGTGAAAGATTAATGAATGATCAGCAAAATAAATGGAAGTGATTTTGGAAAACTACAGTAGCACATTTGACATGTATGTGGGCGACAAAGAATTTTCACAGGATTTTCAAACACCGACGTCTCCCCATTTACACTTACCATGACACTCCTGTGTTTTTCTAAATCTTAGCCTTTATCAGTTACATTTTTTTTCTCCTGGAGACAAATCATTTGGGGGGGAAATTAAGTGAAGTGCAGTATGGATAAAGAGTGTTAGAGAACAATACCTGGCACCTGCATGTTCAATATATCCAATAGCAGGGCTCGAGAAAATTCCAGCCTGACATGTGGAGAACTACTCCAGATAAATAAGCCAGTTACCTGACTCACACCTTTTCCACATTTACCTCTTTTGGCTAGTTTCTCCTCCAGTGACATCATAAGCCACAGCTCTGAATTTGTTGCTGTTGCTCCCCACAGGAGGGTTTTCCTACGAAACCTACAGCCTTGGCTCCAAATAGTAGCCGCTGCAATTCATCCGCCACCTCTCCAAACTGAGAAGTTTTTTTTTTCTTCAGGAGACATTACCACCATCCTGTTTTTTATTATTTATTTATTTATTTATTACACAGTGGTTAAAAAAATGGCAAAGTCTGAGCTGCAAGAGGGGACTGGGACTAACACTTGCAAAAACATTTACAGACGCCAGCAGCACATATGCAGATAGGACAAAAGTAACCTTTCAGCGGAGACATGAGGGAGAGTCAGCCAAACCCCACTCTCCATCAGCAAACACTGGGGGGATTTCAAAACATTTATCCAACATTTTGAAGGAGACCAAACAAGACAATCCAAAATCCCATTTGGGGGGGGGGGGGATGGAAAGCAAAGATGCACTCTTTAACTATGAGAGGTTTGATGTTAACAGACATCGGAAAAATAATGCTAATGTAATGTGTGTGTGTGTGTATTTAATGGCCAGGAATTTTTGGTGTATCAGCAACAGGCAATTCAGAGGAAAGAAGGGGATGGTGGAGTGTGGATGCAAGGGATGGAAGGGAAGGGTCTTGTCAAACAGCAACAACAGGGACTGGTGGGAAGGGAGGGGGTGGAGCGTCAATGGGATGTTGTGGTGATGTTCAGAAATGTAAAAGTGGATTAAGGAACTCCACACTAAAAACTAAGTGAGTGGAAATCGACCACAAAAAAAAAAACTTTATGCAAAAAGCACATCCAGAGAAAGCAAGGAATCCTTCCACTTTCTCCAAACTTGCAACAAAAGCAAGCACGACAAGTCTGGATACATGAACAAATGTGTGTGGAAACAATCTCAGTCCCCTAGCACAAAGCTCAGTTCAGACAAGAAAGCCTCCCCAAATCAAGGAACTATGGTAGCTTGGAATTGATTGCAGGCTACTATTATGGTATGTTCTGAATGTGAAAAGTAATACTGATCTATTTCCAGATTTTCTACCATTCATGGTATCTTGGACTTCATGATATCTAATTTAAGGGTGTGTTTTTTTCCCCTTCTCTTGGGTGAAAACACCCTAAATATTCTGATACTCCTGTATTAATCCAATTCTACTGACATAGTTTCTTCCACGGGTACATTCCTCTGGGGAATGTGGCACATTCTATCAGAGTAACAGCCCATTCCTGCGCTGAGGCGTACGGGGACAGCAGGGAATGTGGCGCCTCTTCCTAAGCCATTTCCTTGACACTGTTAAACAGAAAAAAAGCCATTTCGAGGGGTTCTTTTGCTTAACTGGGGTCACGCCCCTTCCTATCGACTTTCGGCCCAATTCTCAGGAATGGGCTGTCAGTCTCCTTGCAGAAGAGGAAGGCTCCACCACTAGCAGAACAGATTCACAGAAGCTAACACACACAATGCAGTTTGTGTAATGATATCATGCTTATTAACACACTGTAAACTAGCAATTTCCTCATCTTTTCACTACATCAGTAGTTTCACTGACCTCAGTATCTACTGTCATCTTCCAACTTGCTATAATATCCTCAGTTTGAGTGCTATGCCATCATTCTTGATATCTATATGTAAATTAATGCTCAATTGCACAGAAAATGCAGTTTGGGCTCTTTGATATTCTGAGAGGTAAAAGACCAAAATGCAGCTAAATCCTTTCTTATCTATAGAGGTTGCATCCTTTAGTGTACCGAACTACACTGAGCCTGTTCGCTATTTATTATTGTGCAAATGTTTCTTAGCGACTGTTAAGATTGCTGTTGGAAGGATCCAGATTTCTATATGGATGCTGGCCATTTCCCATTCATAATATTTGAAACAATCTAACCTTGTGTGATATCTCTTGCCGTCTCATATATCGGCAGCATACTAATCTGGAATTCACCGCCTCACAGGCAACTTCGAATGGGTATCTCTTATGCCATACAGAAGAGATAAGATGGCCTGTCAAAAGCTCTACAGTATAAACCAAATATACAATTACTACCTGCTGCTTTCTTGGGGGTTGTTGTTGTTTAGTTTTTTAGGTTATATTTCACTAGAAGCAAAATCAAAATAAAGTGCCCTTATCCCTTGTTGGTATTTAACACAATATTTTAGGCAAAGGGGGAGGGGGATAAATGTGCATAAATCTGGTACCAAATGTTCATGCATCTATAATTACATATAATTGGAATGATTTAACACAGAGCTCTGTTACAAATAGAGTGATTTCAGTCATAGGCCTTAGTTTCATTATTTTAATAAAATACTTCACATATTTATGTTTATAGTATGCTTAGAACAGCTATTTTATTGCACTGTACAAAATTCATACTCTAAGACTTGCCCTATCTTATGCCAGACATTGTGCCACTCAGATCCCAGTGTCACCCTCTGTCCTGATTCTCCTCTGTTGCCCTAATACCCACTGTTTGGTACAGGAGGTTGCTGCCACTGTCTCTGTCACCTGCCTGCTCTCAACGTCCATGCTTGCACTCTTCCTGCACAGGCAGCCTCTTCAAACCGCAATAAAACCCTTGAGACAATCCAATGAAAATATTGTCTTTGCATTGAAAGATTTCATTCACCATGTTAGACAAGACAGCAAATAACGGCAGAGAGAGAAAATACACATTCTCAGTCTTAGGTCTCAGCCTACTTCTATCAGCATTGCCCATTGTCTCTACTTCCCCTTCCGAGACTAGGATGGAGAGGAAGGTACACGGGGAGGATAAGAAAGCGGCATAAGAAAGAGGGAAGGTGGCCAATCAGGAGAGAGGCAATCAGTGCAGAGAGTCCTAAGGGACTGTGGGAGGCTTAGGCCAAATGACAACCCAAACATGGGGCTGTGTTGGTCAATACTTTCATAGAAACATACAATCATAGTTGGAAGGGGCCATACAGGCCATCTAGTCCAACACCCCTGCTCAATGCAGGATCAGCCTAGAGCATACCTGACAAGTGTTTCTCCAGCCTCTGCTTAAAGACTGCCAGTGAGGGGGGGGGGGGCGCTCACCACCTCCCTAGGTAGCTGAGTCCACTGTCAAACAACTCTTACTGTAAAAAACCTTTTTCCTAATATCTAGCCGGTACTTCTCCTCCTGAAATTTAAACCCATTATTGTGAGTCCTATCCTCTGCTACCAACAGGAACAGCTCCCTGCCCTCCTCTAAGTGACAGCACTTCAAATACTTAAAGAGAGCAATCATGTCCCCCCTCAACATCCTCTTCTCCAGACTAAACATTCCCAACACCTGCAGCCTTTCCTCTTAGGGCTTGGTCTCCAGGCCCCTGATCATCCTCGTCGCTCTCCTCTGCACCTGCTCCATTCTTTTTGATGTGAGGCCTCCGGAACTGCACACAATACTCCAGGTGTGGCCTGACCAATGCTGTGTACAGCGAAACTATGACATCTTGAAATTTGGATGTTATGCCTCTGTTGATGCACCCCAAGGTCACATTAGCTTTTTTGTCGCTGTGTCACACTGGCTGCTCATATTTAACTTTCCTGAACAGAACGTGTGCATCTACCCATTCCCCTGACCCACCACATTAGTTCTGCCTCTGAGCATCTAGACTGGGGTTATGTGTATAAACATCATGCATTCATTGGTTCTTGTAGGTTATCCGGGCTGTGTGACCGTGGTCTTGGTATTTTCTTTCCTGACGTTTCACCAGCAGATGTGGCAGGCATCTTCAGAGGAGTAACACTGAAGGACAGTGTCTCAGTAACACTGAGTTCAATAACACTGAAGGAGACACTGTCCTTCAGTGTTACTCCTCTGAAGATGCCTGCCACAGCTGCTGGCGAAACATCAGGAAAGAAAATACCAAGACCACGGTCACACAGCCCGGATAACCTACAAGAACCAATGAACTCTGACCGTGAAAGCCTCGACAATATCATGCATTCAGTTGACCATGTGAGGTTTATGCCCATGTGGGAGTTAGGAGGTGGGAGGGATGCAATGGATATAAGAGATACTGCTTATATAAAGGTTATTGGTAAATATGGTCTCATCTAGCCCATGGATGATGAGGAGAAAACAACAGAATTGAAACTATTACATATAAAATACTTAAATGAGCCCTTAAATTGCATGCAAATCCTTTGGCATGTATATATTTGCTCTGAATGTGGCTGAACCTCTTTGAAGAACTGCCCAGGAAAAATAACTCCTTTATTGTTGTGAAAGTATTTAAACCCACCTTTATGTAAATATTCAAAGAGGCTTCTAAAATACATTAAATATTTATATTATTTTAATGTACAAGGAGATTATTGATAATGATAATACTAGCTGATGAAAAGATTCTTTTTCTCTTTGTAATTTCAGAATCAGTTGTGTTTGCAATTAGAATTCTGAAAAAATATATAAACATAATATTCACATTGTGTGAAATTTCACTTCATTTACGGAGGCTTCTTCCCAATAAAAGAGAGAGTGTTTCAGAAGTGGCAAATGAATGATCAGTGATTAGCTGAAGGTCTTGTCAGTGTTTCTGCACTACACATCTTTCTAGGTTTTAAATTATTCTTTCTAATTCCCACTACCATTCTCAGGGCAAAATTACACATCGTATGGGAGACCCACAATCTTAACACTAAAAATCAGATGTAAAGGGAAATGGATCAAGGTTATGACATGTGGAATGGCAAGTAAATCATCCCTGCAGTAGGAAAAAATAACACCCTACCTTTGTTACAGCTGCCTTTTACTTCATCACAACTAACAGTATCTTCTAGGGGCAACTTCTGGGGACAACTGCTGCCAAGGATTTTTTCCCCAAGAAAATGCCATGGAGGAGAATAAGTTAATCTTAATTCTACTTTCTAGTCATAAATAAAGCATTGTCAGATATTGTGATGAATGGGCCAAGGAGCTGCAATCCCCTGTATGTCCCTTTGGTGTGTTGGCAGATCAGATAATGGCCAATCAGGACTTATGGGTGGCTGAAAAACCTAGATGGGAAGAGGGAGGGAGAGAGAAAATCTGTTACACTGTCAGCTTAGATTAGATAGGGTCTCATCCTTCAGAGACTGAGCCTGGAGGGAGCCTGTCTTCAGAGTTTGTCTTGTGTGTAAGCAGGCTAAAACAGTGAATGCCTGGAGATAGGGTTTGTGCTTACAGCGTGGTGTAGTGGTTAAGAGTGGTGGTTTGGAGCAGTGGGTTTGATTCCCCACTCCTCCACATGAGCAGCAGATGCTAATCTGGTGAAGTGGATTTGTTTCGCCACTCCTATACATGAAGCCAGCTGGGTGACCTTGGGCTAGTCACAGCTCTCTTAGAGCTCTCTCAGCCCCACCTACCTCACAGGGTGTCTGTTGTGAGGAGGGGAAGGGAAGGTTATTGTAAGTCGGTTTGATTCTTCCTTAAGTGGTAGAGAAAGTCGGCATATAAAAACCAACTCCTCCTCCTCCTTCTTCAAAATGATAGGCTGGAAATCCTTTCTCAGGAGACTTTTGTGAAAAAGCAGGCTAGCCTAGTGAATGCTTGAGGAAGATTACAGCTTTCCAGTTTCTGAGGGAAATCAATGGGAGATTTGTAGTTTCTGGGATGAACTCACATTTATACTGTGAGAAGTTACTTTTTTATCCTGCTTCCCTGATGTCTCATACAAAACAGCTGCATTTAGAAGGCCACTTGGATTCATTCAGTCTGACAGTAGAACTCTGGGGTCTGATCTCAAGAGAGCACAGCACTACCTCTTCTTATATGGCATTTAAAACACCGACTATCACAGTACACAATCACAATTTTAATCACAAATATTTCATGTAATACATAGTTTGGCTATTATATAGGTAGGGCCTTGGTTTGTCTAACCCTCTACCTTCTTTGCCAGAGTAAAATGGACTCTGCAAAAGCAGAGTATACCTGCTATAGTATCTATAGATTAACATTATCATCATGGTTTTGAAGATCCGTTGTTAAGATTTTAACTTTGGGAGGGTTTAGAGAGAATTATATTTCTGAATGAAATTAGTTCGAAGAGAATCAAAAACACATAAAGGGCACAAATACATTACTTCTATACACCACATCTATTCAATGCTATCTGTTTCTATTCTATGTCCACCCCTCCCTCAATTGTCTCTCTCTCTCTCCACCCCAAGTTGATATATGAAGATAGGTAGGAACGTATTTCTTTTTAGTTTCAAAACTCAAGCTACTGTAGCTGAATTTTTTGACAGGGATCAAAGACGGTATTAGAAGGTTTTCTGTTGCTTGCCTTCTAGCACTATTTGGGAGCCAAGACATATGTGGGAGAAAGGGTGTAAGGTTTTGACTCAAAACAAAGGAACACACAGGGCTGCCCGCTGCACAAATAGGGAGGCTTAAGAGGCAACACAATGAAGACTCTTCTGTCGCCAGCCCTGGATTTCCTTCTCATTACAGCCTACATTGTGTGGACTGCCGTGCTTGAGGACATCACTACCCAGTTCCATGCTTTAGTGTCACACACACACAAAAGGAGTTCAGTTCTCAAATAAAGGAGAATTCCAGGCTTCGAAACATGGAAGGCAGCCATCAGCTCATGCTGACAGAACATACCGTTAAGGACACCATCAGAATCAGAGTGGAACATTTTCTAAATCATTTGCTATCGCCACCCACAGCGGGTTGTTAATGGCACACTGGCACTGATCTGCAGTGCCTTGTTTATTGTTGCCATCATCAAACACTTCTCTGTTCTCCCACTCGACCGGCCAGTGACGGCGCTGGGCACAAGTACATGGCTGAAAACCCGCTGAGGTAACCTCCAGGACGGCTTCTCAATATGCACAAAGATCTCTCTAGCCAGTCAACTACATTTAACAGGATTACAGTGACTCTGTGCTAAGTCTGTAGCCATGCTGAAATACATTTTAGACAGTAGTACTTATTTCAGGATTGACAGCTAAACTCCATATTGCAACAGGGGGAAAAAATCAATGACAAAGGGCAGTCGCAGACACAGGCAGCTATAAGATTTCCAAGATGGGGTCCCTGAACCCATTAAAAGATCGATTCTCTATAGAGTTGCTAGAGTATAACTTGGTGACTATGAGGATGAGGACAACACAGAGATATATCTAATGATTCACAGACATGAAAATGACCAGTGTTCTCCTCTGCCTAGTAACCCTTTCGGGCTCCACATGCGTTTATTCCTGCAGTCATGGGATTCATACTGACTAACAGCTGCATGGGTAAGGAGGGTGTAGTGGGAAGAAGAACAACATCATCCTCCCTCTTCTGTCAGCGGAATTGCACTTATGGAAAAGGATGAAAGGGTGATTTTGTCCTCTTTCCCCTCTAACTGCAGCCTCCTGACCCACATGGCTATTAGAATGCATGGGTTCCACAGCCCAGGGCTGAAAAGGACTGCTAGGGGATGATGGATATGCCGGTGACAAAGGTCCATCAGGAGGGGGGGATCACAGGAAAGATCCACAACCATCAGCAACTTCCACTGCTGGATCTTTCCTGAAGTTTGTTATGGCTCTTAAATTATGGAATACTATTTCCCTCAGCCTTCCCAAATTTGGTTCACTTACCTATATTAACCCCTTGATAATATCAGGAGAGGGGTTCAGATGTGTAAAGAAACTACTACAAATCAAACACCACAAAGAACATTTTAGTATCACCTCCAATGTAATGCTTTTCACTCATTTTGATTCATACATTCAGCTGTGACTACTGATGTGATCAATATCCAGTATGCACTTGTGCATTAGTCCTTACAGTGAACTTATCCTGTTCCTACAGTTATGGAAGCACATTCTCAATATTCCTCCTTCATTTTCTTGAATTGTTTTTCTACAACAGGTATACCCAAAGACTCACTTAGGGACTATCAGAGCTATCCTGAGTGTGTGTGTGTGTGTGTGGGCTCCTGAGAGGCTTCCCACCCCCCCCCCCCAAAAAAAAGTGAAAAATGTAAGTTTAGCAAAACCTTGTGAAACACCTCCATGGAGTTTCATGGAGCTATGCCAGCTATTTTGCAGGTGTAAGTAGCTGCCTGCAAAAAGGGGTGTTCCCAGGTTGATAGGGCTTAGGGAGCTGAGTAACATTAGTTTTGCCCCTGGGAACACCCCCCCCCCAGATGCCGGTGCAAGCATTTTTGCCGAAAAAATGCTGCCGGGGAGGCAGCGCCGGCACCCAAACCTCGCGCTGCTGCATTCCTTGCTGTAAGTCACCCAGCGCCAGCATCCATGCCACTTTAGATGGTGCAAGTGGCACGGACACTGCCACGGGGTCACACCAGCTGTTAAGTAGCTCCGCCCCCCCCACACTCAGGATTGCTCGGTATGTCACTGTTGGCAATGGCCTGCTGTGTCTGAGTTAGTCTAAATAACCAACCAGCAAGGCGCCCATACAAGGCTGTCTGTTTTATCAGTCCTACTGGCAATTTTTTCTCACAAAACAACTTGACATCTTAACAATCTCCATCTACAGCAAAGAGTTTTCCAGTGCATGTAAGAATGAGCTGGGCTATGACACAGCAGCTTCGGCTGACAGCTGTAATTTCTTTGACCGCCCCCCCCCCACATGAAAGTTTTACCTGAAGAGATGAAGATTGTGTTTTTATAATGCTTGTGTTATTCAGGTTCTCCCCCCACACACACAGACACAGACATACACACACACCATTTGTTGACATTCTATCTTGGAATGAATGACACTGTTAAGCAACCACACATTTCTGGACAAAACATCAAACAAAAACTTCACTATAATGGCTCTTGGTTTAATGATTGAGGCCTGTCCCTTTTTTTCTGCAAGCCAGCAAAAATGACAAGAAAAGCTGCGGTACAAAAAGGGAAGAACAATCTGCACCTAGCTGGTCTATAATCTTCCTGACCTTGACATATGAAATCCATGATGGTCGCTCAGTTACTGGAGCTTGTACAACAACACAAATGCAAGCCAGACAGGAGGCAAGTCATGAATGCCTCTCCCTTATTTCAGACATGTAATTCTCCTGCTTTACAAGTGAGGGGGAGTCTCTCAAAACTTTCTTTACTTCTGGATTGGAGACAATGACAGAAGCTCATTCAGGAAGCAAGATTCAAGATGAGTTTCCCTATGGCCATGAGAGCACACTCTTTATCAACACAAGCAGAAGCCCAAACATTTCCTGCTCCTCTTTCATTTATTTTGCTAAGCCTGACTGACACCCTGCCATGGGCCCAATGCAAATGCTCTTTAACTGAATGTTTGGACTAAAGGATCTTTGTCAAATAGTGTCCCAGTTCAGCAGGAAATATGCAAAATCGGTACATTGGTACACATATTTATAAGGCACCCTAGGAATCCTAGAACAAACATTTGCATTCTGGCTAAAATGATGCAAATGTCTACTGTTTAAATCATAGGGACTTTTATACCTCATATAATCCCTCATTTTGATATTCTGTTGATTACCAATTTTTACAAGCTCTATTTAAAAACAAACAATAAAAATGGTCTTTTGGCATAACTTAGTTTTTTTTAACAAAAATAAATAATCCAAGGGATATAAACAGATCATTCGGTTGGGTGACACTTTATCCGCTAATGAGGAAGAGGCAATATTCCTAGAAGTGTTTCCCATAATAAATGTGTTGGGGATTTTTAAAAATAGATATGTTTTATTTTCACATTATGGTTGAAACATAAATGCTACTGTTTGGACATCCAGATAGTGATTTCTGAAATTTAGCAGCAACAGTAGTTCCAAGAGTACACTGTAGCTGGTTTGAAGCAAAAACTTCAGGAAAGTTTTATCTTCACATTGACCCTGTGAGGTGGGTTGGGCTGAGAGTGTGTGACTGGTTCAAGGTCACCCAGTAGGGTTGCCAACTGCCAGGTAGTAGCAGGAGATCTCCTGCTAATTCAACTGATCTCCAGCAGATAGAGATCAGATCACCTGGAGAAAAATGGCCGCTTTGACAATTGAACTCCATGGCATTGAGGTCCCTCCCCTCCCCAAACCCCGTCCTCTTCAGGCTCCACCCCCAAAATCTCCCGCCGGTTGCAAAGAGGGGCTTGGCAACCCTATCACCCAGCAAGCTTCCATGTTAGAGTGGCATTTTAACCTGGGTCTCCTAGATCCTAGTCCAATATTCAAAACACTATACCATGCTGGATCTATGATAATGCCCTCTGTGATAACAAAGAAGTGCCAATAGAATTCTAGCTCCCTCACTGTTTCTTCAATAATTATGCACACTTCATTAAAAAAAAAAATCACACCTGCTTTCCCTTCACATTTTACTGACTATTGGTTAGACTCTTAAATGGAATTACAACGTAAAGTTTCTATTCTAAACACAGAGCTGACCTACCAAGGGGAAAAAAAATAAAATGCTGGTCTTTTTTTACACTCATATTAAAATGAAACCTGTATTTTATTCCTAGGTAAAATGGTTCTTTTATGCTATTTATAAAGTTTGCCCTTAAATACCTTCGAAATTTAAAAGGTCTCACGATGTACAAGGGGAACTGAACTGAACTGAAATTGTACTCATACCTTTCACTTCTTCCTTGGTGATAAGCTTATTATAAACAATATGACTACAGAACAGTACCCTATCTACTGTACAATTTGTGCCCGTACAGCAACTCTTAGTTTATTTGTTTAAAAAAAAGTAGTTTTGATGCCATCAGGCTTCCATAGTTGCTGGCCTCTCTCTTTCCCCTCTGTTTTGGCTTTGAGACAGGCCATTCTCTGAAGCCAAATGAGAAACAGAAATGGTTTGGGGACATCTCCACAGGGAAGGCTACAAACTGCCAGAAACTAACGAAGGATTTTACACAGACATTTTGATCCTATCACATTTCACTGGAAAATAGAACAATCCAAACTCACTTGGCACCAGGGCTTTCAGAGCACTATTTGGACTTTTCTCCAACTCATCAAGTGTCTTTTGACACAATATACTCCTATTGCATTAGCATTCCTCATCACAAAGATTGGAGCCAAATGCTAGCATCTTGAAACTAAATTAAAAGGATTTTGCCTCACATGACTTGATACAGGACAGATGGGAGTGACTGTGATATCCCACAATCTGGTGAAATACCCAGGACTGATTTCTTCTTCAACAAGCTGTAAAGTTGTATTCTCTGACTTTCCCCTCATTCCCCTTCTCTTCTTGTCTACTGGAAGGTCAACCTTGGCCTCCTGAGGCTCAGGTTGCCCACTGTCCTCCTCTGGCCAGAGTCACCTGCATTTCTATGGCACTGAATGACTTTGCACTAGAGAAGTGAATCACCCCCACTTTCCTCTCTCAACTTTCCACCTGTCAACCAGAGATGAGTCCCTTATAGCCCCTAAGCATGCACAGAATGAAAACCCAAGAATTATCTGCAAACTTTGGCACTAATCGGTACTTGTAGGTTATCCGGGCTGTGTGACCGTGGTCTTGGTATTTTCTTTCCTGACGTTTCGCCAGCAGCTAAGGCAGGCATCTTCAGAGGAGTAACACTGAAGGACAGTATCTCTCTGTCCTTCAGTGTTACTGCCACAGCTTCTGGCAAAACGTCAGGAAAGAAAATACCAAGACCACGGTCACACAGCCCGGATAACCTGCAAGAACCGATGAACTCTGACAGTGAAAGCCTTCGACAATATTTTGGCACTAATCCTGGAGTGGAAGGCATTTCACCACAATAAATATGTAGAATACTTTACTCTTGAAGTGGGTATTCTAGTACTTGGTACTAATTTATGTGCCTGGCATTATCATGTCTGAGTGCCTTATTACCTCTCAATAAAACTAGTCTTAGTGTTCTTTCTGAGCTTGCTTAGGAGCCTCACCACTTTGTCAATTATAAACATACTCACTATTGTGAGTGTGATGTTCTTGAGCTGGATGTAAAATCTACACCTAGGGGTCCTTTAGAATAGGGCTGAAATGCTGCAGGAATATTTCTTTCTCCCATTGAGGCTTCATCAGAATGAATTTGGTCAGGAGACCTCATATGAACATGTATCTAGTACACACATGTTTTCTCAAGAATACACATTAACACCTTGCTTTCTTTTATTTTTTTTCCCAAGAGAGAATGCTTATGGGCCACCCAGCCTCGTGCTTTGTTATCATTAGATGAATCATACCTCTGCACTCAGCATGAAAGGGACCTCAAAGATCAATTATAAATTACAGTTTGTACCCTATGGATAGACACCGAAATCTGAACTATTCTGTCATGAAACTGAAGTGAAGGATCTTGTCTGCAAAGCTATATTACATTGTGCTTCTTGGCCTACAGGAACACATCTCTTGACAGATAAATTGAGGCTGATATTCTACTTCCTGAGTGACAAAAAAAACAGAAAAAAACCAGATAGAAGATAGTCAATTGACTTTTTATGGCACATGGCAAAATGTGATTTTCCCTCTGTACAGATCTGATGTAATTGTAAATGATAAGGAGACAAACTTAATTTACATATGATGTTTGCAGTGTGGCTTCCCATTATTGGCATCAGTAATATCTGAAGTTCCACTTTGCATCTGTTGCTTGGATCTCATTAGTGCTTCTCAAGCTACCATCAGTGATACTGGTGCAGTACTTAAGTGAGCAGCGCCCATGTGTTCCAAGCAGTCTATTACTGTTGATGTGAAGAGAAAGCCAACTTGGGAAAGAAGCAGCCACCGAAAAGGTTTTATGTACATGAGATGTCAAATGCTTATCCAAGATAGAAACTCAACCAGTGAAAAGGTAGTTGGAAGTCAGGAATATCAAACTGGCTTACAATCACCTTCCCTTCCCCTCCCCACAACAGACACCCTGTGAGATAGGTGGGTCTGAGAGAGTGTGACTAGCCCAAAGTCGCCTAGCTGGCTTCATGTGTAGGAGTGGGGAAGTAAATCCAGTTCACCAGATTAGCCTCCGCCCCTCATGTGGAGAAGTGGGGAATCAAACCCGGTTCTCCAGATCAGATTCCACCGCTCCATATCACCACTCTTAACCACTACACCATGCTGGCTCTCTGGCTGGGTAGAATGTCCATGCCACTCAAAAGTGAATACTAAACCTTTACTTCTATCCAGCCTGTAACATCTCCTGTAACAACTCCCTTTCCAACAAGACCAGGGCCCTGAGGGACCTTAAAGAATTCTGAAGGGCCTGTAAAACAGAGATATTCTGCCAGGCCTATAGTTGAGGGCAGTTACGGTTTTTCATCAGAGCTGGCTTCCCTACCCTTCTTCTTCTTGATCGTTATCAACTAGTATATGGGGAGGGCTGACTGTCTTGCTGTGCCCCAGAGTGGCCATTATTTTCTAAGGTTGAGCGCTATCTGTCTGAAATTATAATTGATGATTTTATTGGGATTGTTTTAAATATTCTTATTCTATTGATTTTACATTCTATGGTCTATTGTATTTTATTGTATTGGTGCTTTGTTGTTAGCTGCCCTGAGCCTGGCTTTGGCCGAGGATTGAGGGAGGGATTAAAAAATCCAAATAAATAAATCAATAAAACAAGCAAATCAGTCAGCAGACCAACCATTCCAAATCTCTCTCCTCCTAAAGAAAAGTAGAGGGTTCTCCATTGTGAACAACCAAGATATAGACTTGTGCTTGGAGACTCCAGGGACTTGTAGTTCAGAACACAAACAAGATGACAGTATCCTCATTCCATGCCTTAATAAATAAATGCAGTGTTGTTGTTTTGCATTTTAAATAAATATTTTAAAATTCACATAAATACAGGTGATATTTTCAGATGTTAGATGTCTACCTAAAACAGAACTATCAAGGAATCAATCTGTTGGGCAAAAAGTACAAAAACTTGGGAGTTGGCTGATTTTTGTGCTTCACAGTGTCTTTGTATTGTATGTGATGATATGCTGTGCTTTTTGGAACACATCCAGGAAAACCACATTTTCAAAAACAAAATCTACAAGTCTGCTGATAAGTGGCAGTACTTTAAGTAAATCATTTTAAACAGACAAAACCAAACCTACAAGTCTGCTTTAGCTGCTTTTACACAAACATAATGGGCGAAAACGCATGGAACTTTAGCCTCCTTTATTCCCTGTTTCAGCCAGGATTCAGCCAGGATCGAACACATGCATTTTTGCCGAATGTGCGTTCCATCCTGGCTGAATCCTGGCTTGAAACAGGGAATAAAGGAGGCTAAAGCGACTGTGCGTTTTCATCCAATGTCTCCTAAATGGCATTTTACTCAGAAAGTACAGTACAGCCAGAACTCTTTAAAATGCTCATCTACTTTTGCGAACAGTCTACTATTGATATCCTTTCCCCACCAAATCAGGACCCAGACAATTAAAATAAGGACTCAGCAGATTGGACTCTGTGAGTGTGGCTTTGCATTTACCTTTTCTTTGCCCTTGACTGAGTCATATGGAAAGGTGTGACCTGAAGTCTAACTAGGTGTTTGCAGAAGCTGAGACACGACCAGCAAGCTTTTTTTGTACAAAGTTTGAGAGCCGTTGCAAGACTGTGTATGGTTAGTCTATAAACACAACTGTGTTAAACTAATGCAACTAATCTACTACTTCACACATTCTTGTAGGGCACTCAAGTTCCAGCCCAAATCCCTGCAAACCTTGCCTCAAGGGAGGGAAGAAGTAACAAATATGTAAATTCACCCTATACAGTTTTGATGCAAACATGTGCCAGTTTGGAACAACAACAAAATCGTCTTATCTGGGGCAGTTATAACGGGAATGAATAAAGAAAAAATCCTGTGTAACTATAATCAATATTTTTTTGAAATCACATCATCATAAAATTTTAAAATATATCTTTTGTCCTTTTGGGTTTTCTTTGAATGTTCTAATCCTTGTCCTGAAAATGTTAAACCTTTATTTTCCCAAAGACACTGTTTTCAACAAAAAAAGTTTTAACTTCAAGTGGCAGCTATTAAAATATTTATTGGCCAGTACCCTGTGTGAAGGTATTTGCAATGTTCACCTAAGTTCATCATGCCATCAGTATACCACAAATGCGTATGAACATTTCAACATTGTGCATTAAGTTTCAACATTGAGCATTAACTGCAAATATAGGGTATCGCTGTCTTCCTTGCCTTGCTTCTTTCTTCCAAAAGTCAAATGAGTAGCCTTTTGGGTGTGGAAAGTGCCGTCAAGTCGCAGCCGATGTATGGTGACCCCTTTTTGGGGTTTTCCTGGCAAGAGACTAACAGAGGTGGTTTGCCAGTGCCTTCCTCTGCACAGCAACCCTGGTATTCCTTGGTGGTCTCCTCTCCAAATACTAACCAGGGCTGATCCTGCTTAGCTTCCGAGATAGGACAAGATTGGGCTATACCATGCTGCCTTCCCTCCCACAAGTAGCCTTAGACTGCACAATTATACCAGCCCTGTACACATGTTACAGTGAATGCACGTACGTTCTGCATGTACATGAGTACATCTATTTGTAAGAAAGAACCAAGGTGTGTTCACTTTGCAGCTGAAGCCAGGGACCTGTACCTGGATATGTGTGAGGTTTGTATCACACGTTCAGTTGCACATGTGTAGAACATACTGAGATTTAGCCAATGCGCATGTAAAAATGTAGTGTACATTGTACATGGATTGTACATACATTCACTGTAACTTGTGAATAGGGCTACTATGCTGTGGGAGACAGTACCAGTCCTACCATTACTGGGAGGGGGCCAACAGCAACCCGAGTCAGACTCTGCCTTTTGAATATTATGAACCACTATGTTCCAGCACTGGCTCACTGAATCAGGCCATGATGTGACCCCCTGTAGCCATAACATTAAATTCATGCGATATCTCCAGTGACTACAAAACATTCTACTGAAATGGGAACTTGCATTTCTATATTCACTGTGGCCATTGGTCTAGTTAACACCATGGGACTTTGAATTGTATTGGTTCCAAGGTCAAGGATTTTCAGAAGGCATTGAGACACAGCTGAGAGACAGCGCTAGGGAAAGAGTTTTTGTCAGATTAAATTTCCTCAGCAGCTCTTCACAATACATCCTGTAGCCTTCCCCGGTACTGCTAAACTAACTTCCAACCGTGTGGCTGATAAATGTATTTAAAGTATTGTCCAACCGTGCTTACCTTTGAAGAAGCAGTCTTCATTGTGAACAATGGTAATCTTTTGCTTTTTCAAGCAGGCAGCTCGGTGCACTTCACAGTGGTTTTCGTAGAATTCGCCATCAGATCCGCAGACGGGCTTATAGTGGGGCTTGCAGTGCTCCATGCAGACACACTCCGCTTGTCCTGTCCCTCTGTTAATAACACAGTGCCTCCCCAATCCACAGTACTTATTTTCACATGATCCAACAGGGCTATCATGACCCACATACCCTGAGGAAAAATGAAAAAGAAGAAAAGATTGTCAAGATGTACGTAATCACCTCATGATACTGTCATATATTGTGCCTCTAAAAAAAAAAGAGATCTTGAGAAAATGCTAAATAATTCATAAGTAAATGGAATGAACAGGAATTTAAAAGGTCTTTAAAAATCCAAAATTTTACCAATGGGTTGAAATTAAATCAAAAGAGTTTCCATCTAGACATTAGGAAGAATTTTCTAACAGAGCGGTTCCTCAGTGGAACAAGCTTCCTTGGGAGGTGGTAAGCTCTCCTTCCCTGGAGGTTTTTAAGAAGAGGTTAGATGGCCATCTGTCAGCAATACTGATTCTGTGACCTTCGGCAGATGATGAGAGGGAGGGCATCTTGGCCATCTTCTGGTCACTAGGGGTGTGGAGGGGAGAGGTAGTTGTGAATTTCCTACATTGTGCAGGGTGTTGGACTTGATGGCCCTGGTGGTCCCTTCCAACTCTATGATTCTATGAGGTCACAGTTATGGTTGATAAAGGTCCATTTAATAGTTAAACATTCTGATATCTAAGAGTATAATTAATAGTATCATGTGAACTCTTGTATAATATGGAGTCCTCATATGCTTCATACGCTTGCACTTTCTGGCTTCATATGTCACTAAATGCCACTGTTTTGTAAAGACAATATTTTCCTGGAATAACAATGCTCTAATAATTGCACTTCCAAAATTTCTAGATTGTAGTCATCTCTTAGCTCTAGAAGTCACCTAGTACATTCCTTTTAGGCTAATTTGTCTCTCACAGACCTTAGGGTTGCCAACCACCAGGTGGGGCCGAGAGATTTCACATAATTACAATTCATCTCCAGACTACAGAAATCAGTTCCCCTGGAGAAAATAACTGCTTTGGATGGTGGACTCTGTGGCATTATATACAGTGGAGGATCCTCCCCTCCTTAAACCCCACCCTCCCCCAAATCTTCCCAACCAGGAGTTGGCAACCCCTATAAGTAATTCTTGAAAAATAATTATAAGATCATTATGGAACAACAAATTCTTAGAATTTGGACAGCACGCATATGAACAAATTTTATGTTTTCTGGCCCACTATCTCCATCAGGAAAATAAACACCTGCCAATTTAAACTATCAGTGGCATGAAATATTACACAGAACTATTTTATTTTAAATCACCTTAACTCAGTGGGTGGAGGAATGATTCTATACAAGCACAAGTCTAGCTGTGCCTGCTAGACTGGGACAGACAAACAAAAGCAAATGTATTGCAACCCTATGTTAACAGACAGTACTGTAGACTATGCGTGTGGGGAATAGAGACCAATGTTATATTGATACCCCACCCACCAGACACCTACTAATTGTCAGCCCTTTCCCCTCAATAATACAGGTGAATGGCAATCACTTATGCAAAGTTCCAGTCACAGCTGACTTATGGCAAACCTATAGGGTTTTGAAGGCAAGAAATGTTCAGAGGTGGATTGTCATTGCCTACCTCTGTGTAGCAACCTTGGATTTCCTTGATGGTCTTCCCAACCAAGTACTAGCCAGAGCTGATGCTGTATAGCTTCAGAGATCTGACAAGATCGGGCTGGCCTAGCCTATCCAGGTCAAAACATCACACAAATTCTACCCTTAGGTAAAGGAGTAACTTGCACTCTACTGATACAGAAGAGCTAAGACTGTAGAAGAGCTTAGCAGAAGGGCTAAGACTGTAGGTTTGCCATCCTCCAGGTGGGACCTGGAATCTGCCCAGAATTACCACTGATCTCCAGATTACAGAGATCAGTTCCCCTGGAGGAAATGATAGCTTCAGAGCATAGATTCTATGGAATCACATACCAGCTGAATTCCCTCCTCTCTCCATCCTCCACAGGCTCTATCCTCAAATCTTCTGGAAATTCCCAAGTTGGAGTTGGCAACCCTAGGAAGAATCTTTGCAAACTTTACCATTCCCTTTCCTTTCATGGATCACATAGAAATGGTCCTGTACTCTTGCAAAAGATGGCATCTGACTAATGGCACTTTATTATTTACGTGTCATTTGTGCCTGCTTTGTCATATAATTTGCTTTTTTGCCAAGTGCTTCCCTCTCTCTACTCTGCCTTTAAAATGAGAACTCCTTCTCATCAGTCTGAAATGGCTGGGTGAACCCTTTGGATGAAGCAGTACAATTCCAGAAAATGCCGCCCAGTCGAAAGTGAGTACAAGTTGCAGGTGTAAATGGGTTTATCAATGAAACCAATGAAATGAACATCTAAAAACAACACATTTAAGGAAGCTGAAGCAGGTTTTTTTTAAACCAAACAACACATTTGTACACATCCCTAACTTAAAAGGTGAAAGGTCTGCAACTGCATCCAAAGTGCAAAGTTCTTCCCATCCTGCGATCCAGACTATCTTGATTGGAAACACATGTCCTTAAAACTTAGCATTCTGCATGGCATACATATTCTCACGCTACTACACCCCTTGAGGTTGTCCAGTTCTTGAAAAATACTTGTCTAGCCTGGCAAGTTGTGGAGCATTTGGGTCAGCTGCCACATAGGTGTTGTCTGTTTCAGTCCAGCTCTTTTCCTCATAAAGCTAATACACACTAAGCAATGTACTTTAATTTGTGTGTGTGTGTGGTAAAGCGGATTCATTTTGTCCATACCTCAAGTGCGCATATTTGTGGACTGGGCATGAGGGAGGAATCCAAAAGCAAGTGTGGGTGGTTGTGGCCTGCATGCCCAAGTAGGCATTGTGCTGTGCCTATCATATCCAAAGTAGAGGTGATGAGGAGAAGCTGAAAAAGCTTACTGGAAGTTGAGCCGGAGTCCCCTCTGCTCGCTTCCAACACTCATAATGTGAACAAACTGCCGGGCACCAGGGAGGAGGAGGTTGGAGGGGGACATGCAGCATTCATCTCCAGTGAGCTTGGCCCAGTCAGTGGAGGGCTGTGGTGGTGCAACAATAGCTTGACTATTGATACCTGCCAGCCATCTTTGCCACTGCCAACCAACACCATGATTATGGTGATGGCAGCAAAAACAGTAGAGGGCTATGACCCACTTACTAACCCACACAGGTCTGCCATTCACCTGATACAGCAGAGCTCCTACTTGCTGTTTGTGTGTGAGGAGGAGAAATGAGCTGAGTGGTGGTTGGTACAGGTAAAGGATTAAATTGTACAGGAGGAGGATGTCTGCATCAGTATCTCAGAGGGTGCTGTGGTACACTATGCCTGATTGGGGTTGCTATCCTTAACAAGTGCGCTTATGACCTAATCACTTTAATTATTGGTCAAGCCAATGAGGAAATTGAGACTCTTAAGGATGATATTGACAAACTAAAGGAAGAATTGAAACCAGCCATGTCTCCAACTAGTTTTGATACTAAAATCAAACAGTTAGAGCTTGATTTACAGGCTTTTAAGGAGAATGTCAGAACATACAAGACTAGAAAATATGAAAGAGATTCTAATGACTACAGTCAAGATATAGTCTATCCCTGGTATAATGAAACAGGAACAGGTGCATCCTCTACTTATAGGTACACTACTAGAAATCGACAACGCGACTATGACAGTGAATCCTCCAGCATGTCTAGTCGTGCTTCCGATAGAGAGTACAATTTGTGCTCCAGATATGTTAGAGGACGGGGGAGCTCACGCCCTTTTCAGAGACGCAGAGGCGGAAGGGACAACAGGTAGTGGTAAACTTGTCTAATTATCAGCTGACTACTGATGAAATTTGGGTTCTTGAATATGGCTTAGGCTTCGTACCTACCCCGGTATACTCACCACTACAAACCAAAATTGATTTATTTAAGCTTACACGGCTGTTGAAATTAAAAGAAAAAATTGGAACTGACTCTGTTGAGACTGTTAATAAATTCAACCCCAAATCTAAATATACACCTCCATCTTATGACCACCACATTGCTACCTTTAATAATGTGGTGAGTCGGGACATCAGTAAATTGGAACAGCAGAAGTTGCATAGGAGGCATAATTTACCTAAACAGGATTGGGATATTGTCACTAAATTGGCCAACCAACCCGATATTGTGGTGAAACCGGCTGATAAGGGCGGGGCCATAGTTGTTTTGTCCGTTGAAGATTATAATAGTGAAATCTACAGACAGCTTAACAATAATCAATTCTATCAAAAATTGTCCCATTATCCGACGGATGAAATACAACTTATCATCCGCACAGTGATCAATGAAGCTTTGGCAAGTGACCACATATCGAAAGAAACGGCAGAGTTTCTTTATAATGAATTCCCGAAAATACCAAAATTCTACATCCTACCTAAAATTCACAAACCCACACGCCCACCTTTGGGTAGACCCATTGTGGCAGGGATTTCCTCCGTGCTAGAACCACTAGCTAAATATCTAGAGTCCTTTCTCAATACTTTTACTATGGCAACGAGCGCCTACATCAAAGATACTAGACACTTCATCACTAGAATAGAACAAGTGAAGGTCCCTTTAAATTTAATATTGTGTATGTTAGATGTTAACGCCCTCTACACTAATGTACCAATGGACGAGGTACGGACAATAATTGCGACACTTCTTGATACCCGCCCGTCCTTGCAACCCCCTACTCAATTTTTATTGAATTTATCGGATATTGTAACAGAGAAAAATTATTTTGTATATGACAACACATTCTATATGCAGACTCATGGGGTTGCCATGGGCAGCGCATGTGCCCCGTCTCTAGCCAACATATACATGGTGGCCTTTGAGCATGCACACATTCTACATAACAACCCATTTAGTAAAAATATCATTTCGTATGTTAGGTACGTGGATGATTTGTTCCTGGTCATGACTGACACACACAGCTTTCACGATTTTTGCAACTGGATTAATTTGCAAGATCCTAATATCACCCTTAGTGGGGAATACAACAACACAGCTATCCCATATTTAGATGTTACCGTATATAAGAAACTTGACGGTAATTTAGGTGTCTGTCCTTACACTAAACCAATGGCATGGAATACCTTTCTGCACTATGACTCTTTCCATCCGCTCCACCTGAAGAATAATCTTCCTTTTAGCCAATTCTTAAGACTTAAAAGGAACTCATCTGAAGATTCAGACTATAATCACTCCATGAGGCGGTTTACGCAAGATTTACGACATCGAGGTTATCCAGCACATGTGATAGAACGGGCAAAATGTAAAGCCCAGTTGAAACCCAGAGCAGAGCTACTTGTAGAATCACCTACCCAGAAGGATGAACGCCTTACTTGTGTGTTGCAGTACACATCAATGTCTCCCCTAATTCGGCAAGTAATCTATAGACACTGGCACCTGGTACAACATTTACCAGGATGTGCATTGCCACCTCGTGTGGCATATAAACGCACGAGATCCTTTAGGGACATGCTTGTACAAAATACTTTTCGCAAGGGCACCAAGTCAAACCTACCCAATGGTAATTATAGATGTGGCTCTTGCCTAAGCTGTAGATTTATGCTGACTGTGAAAGAAATTACCAATTCAACCACAGGGAAAATCTTTACCATACGCAGTTTCAACAATTGTGATTCACGTAATTTGATTTATTGTGTAATCTGCACATGCCATTATTGGTACATTGGCAAAACATCGAGGCCCATAAAATATTGCATCAGCGAGCACAGGTCTAGATTGAGGAATCGAGTAGCTGAGGCGCCTTTAACACCACGTTTTCTTGAAAAAAATCATTCTGATGAGGACTTGTCCTTTTTTGTGTTATGGCGTTTTGTTAGCACACACAATCATGACAGAGTCGATCTTGACCTGGTTCTGAAACGTCAAGAATCTAAATACATTCAACTTTTTGACACACTGTATCCTAAAGGCTTAAATACTGCGCTGGACTTAACATGCTATCTATAAGAACTTAAAAATATTGTCTGATGCATTCGTAGAACTGTGTAAGTGTCAGCTATGGTGTTTTTAGCACATTTAGAACTCTGTATCTTTAAATTGTTAAAATCGAGTCGCACTCTGTACTCACGTGACTGTACTCTATTTAGTTGGGTTGGTAACACGGCTACTTTGCCAACGCGGAAGCATTGTAATTTACAGCTAGCGTGTAAGTACTTTGACATTTAAAATATTTTTTTCTTTGAGTAAGCATGTTTATAATGTATTATTTATGCCGTCATACTGCACATCGTTATTTTGTTTATATAGTGGCCCCTGAGGAAGGCTGTTATCATAAGCCGAAACAGAAAGGAAACCGGACTTGTGTCGAATCGTTTTATCACCTTACCTCTTGAAGAGGACACTTTCCTAGTTATTATTCTAGGACTGTACGATCCTCTTGTTGTGGCTATACATGTAATTGTGGACATTGTCTATTAATGTAACGGATACTGAATGTATCGCTATATGCTTTATGTAGCATAAATGAGAATTGTTTTGCAGTTTGTTGCTGTTTTCGGTTTGCTAACAACCTGGAGGTTGGCAACCCTATACTTCTGTCATCATTTTGTGTGTGTGTGTGTGTGTGTGTGTGTGTGTGAGAGAGAGAGAGAGAGAGAGAGAGAGAGAGAGAGAGAGAGAGGGTGTGAGAGCATTTCTCTTTATCTCTGTGTAATATTTTGAAGACTCTGGAGTGATGCTCTGCAAAATGAGTAAACTGTTTTGGATGTTAAATTTAGTTTCCATTCTTGAATGGTGAGCTCTGTGATAGGGATTCATTTATTGGTTTTGGGCCTAGTAATTCCTAAGAGTTCCCCAAATGAAAACTGGGTTAATATTGTCTAGTATGCTGCTATGTATATGTGTATTATACATGAGACCTGATATATTTTCTGCAGCTGGACTTATCTGCTCTGCATGCATTTTTACTTCTTGCCATGTGCATGTGATGCAGTTTTAATTTGGATTATGTTTTGGTGAAAATGGTGGCTTCCTATTACATGCAAATGCATTTTTTAGCGGTGGGTGCAGCGTATGTAACTGCTTACATGAATCAAACCTTTTATAAAAAGCCCTATTTGGACTCTGCCCTTTGTCCTGATCAGTCTCCTACCCTTTATTTCAAAAGTTACATTCCCTCACAACTTCAACAATTTTTTGTACACCTTATTTAAGTAGTGAGAATGCCTATAATTCATACTTAATACCCCCCCCCCCAAAAAGTCAGACTTAGTTGGGAAAAGCAATTTGGTCTCCCGAATGTCAGCTGTGCAATCCAGACAGCGTGGTTCTGCATTCAGGACACATCCACACCCACAGCAGGACTTCCTGAATTCTGCTCCCTTGTTCTCCACGTGGTTTGCTCCTGCCAGCTGACTACATCCATCCACAAACCCTGGGAGTTTTAAAAGGTGTTTTGTTTACTGACAATGGGAAGAACAGAAATGCATTGCACACTTAAGCTTCCTGTGTGCCAGTATCTATACAGTAGATCAGGATGGATTAATGAACCTCCAAAACAGCACCAAGGAGAGTACTAAGAAAGGTTTACTTGAATAGATAATGATACACTGTAGATCTCATAGTACAGCAGGAGGAAAGATAATGATATAGTGCAGCCACAGTTCTTCTATCTAATATACTGTAAGCATCTACATATCTCATTCCCAATGTGCCTACATATGTGTATAGACTGGACCCATGAATAGACAAGACATATCTTTCTACCATGCCCCCCAAAGCCCCAGGTTTGCAGAATAATCTGAAATCTTAAAAAGGGGGGAGAGTAAAAACCCAAATAATAGAAGCAGCACCTGTACTGCAATGCCCTTAGTAGACTAGGCAACAACAGTATAGCCCATCTTCAAGCCTTGGTTTCTGTTAGTAAAAGACAGGGGGGAGGGGGCAGGGTTCTTTCCAGTCTGTTTTGGCATTTGAGGGAGAACTAACTGGTGTCAGGCCTGGCAGCAACCACAGGAATGATTTGCTACCACACGACTTGCATAACTTACCCAAGATTGGCTGATTGCTACTGTTCAATAGCAGCCACTCCACAAAAGCGAGTGCTATGTAGTGGTTAGAGTTTCAGACTAGGAAACCAGCTTCCACCCCTCTACCATGGAAGGTCACTGGGTGACCTTGGGCCACTTAGGGCCCATTCCTGAAAAATGGGCCCAAAGCCCTTAGGAGGCTGACTACGGCCCCCGCCAGCGCAGGGGCCCACACCGCCAGCACCCGGAAGGTGCACGCTGGCATTAATGGCCCTAGCACCAGTGTGTAGGGCTGGGTGCCGCTCCCCGACTACCGCCACCAACCGCCCGCCTCCGGCCACCGGCACAGGCCATGGCGGCGAGCCGGGAGGCGTTCTGACTCCCTAGGATGTGTTCCCGGAGCGTTCCGGCACCCCAGGAGGCGTTCCCGGGGCGTAACGGCGCTGGCTGTGGGGTAAGGCCGAAGTTAGTCGTCCTCCCGAGCACTTTTGGCTTGGGAACACCCCTTTTTATTTTTGTAAAGATACGCCAGCTTTTAGCTATAAGCTTTTAGCTGGCGTATCTCCCATGCAACCCTATAGGTTTTTGGTGCCGGGCAGAAGTTTTGGCTGTGCCGAAACCTCTTTAGGAGGCAACGCTGCCAGTTTGCCTCCTAAGCCCGGCTCGGGCATTCCTTTCAGGAATGCGCTGTTAAACATTCTCAGTCTTCCCTGGAAGTCTCTCTTCCAAGTACTGACCCTGCTTAACTTCCGAGATCTGATGAGATCTGTCTACACCATGCTGCCTTCCCTCCCATGCATTCATTATAGCTGACTGCATTTTCAATTTTCTCTTTTTTTTTTTTTACAGTTGCCTTTCCCCTCTTCTGCCTCCCTCTCAGTTTCTTGTTAAGTTTGGGAAACTTGGGGAGCAGAGAGCTGCTGAAAATGAAAAATGCCCAAGGGATAGGCCTTTCCAAATTGTGAAGAATTCTTAGAAAAAGCCTGCAGTTTTTGAGAGTTTTAAAGAAAGGCTCAAAAAGGCAGAGCCAATTTCATATTGGTTGAATGGTTACCCAGCTTTACTACTGACTATAAGATTTTCCAACAATTCCTTAAAGCACGTTTGCAGAAGCTGTCAGACTCAAACAGTTCTCATTCATATTTGGTAGCAGAAAGTCTATAAGCTCCGTTCAATTCAAGAGCTTCCTAAATCTCACCATCAAATGGCAGCAGCCATTCTCTTATCCAAGGGGGAGAAACCCCAACATTCACAGGTGGCTACCAGAGAGCTGCAAAGTGACAGGGCAAATATTATATGTGCAAGAAAATTGCTATAAAATATCCAATATGGACAGCAGGCTAATAAAATGAGGAAATCAACCATTTGTCAGTATTTAATGATGCCATTTAGCCCTCATACAAATATGCCTGCTAAGTACCTTTAATACAATTAGACAAAGTGTAATTCATCTGTACAAGATCCAACATGGGTCTTGTGCTGTATAAACAAACAGTAGGGACATGTCCATTCTGATAGTAATTTTCTATGACTAATGCTGAACAGCATTCAGGCAGAAATTAAATCCATTGTGCCTAGTAATCATGACTGCATATACATTCCCTTACACTATACGCTGGATGATTTCTAATCAGAAATTAACAACAGCTGGCATAATTTAATCTTGCAACAATATGTATTTTAAAATCGAAAACATGCAGAGCATGCATGAATCAAATACTGTCATATTGGCTTGTAATATCCTATTATGAAAGCCTATAGGCATCCCCAATTAGAAAAACACAGACAATCTACAAAATGATGTGCCACAGGTAAATATCTCCCTGCTTCTCATGGCTGTTGACACATTTGCGCAGTTCCTCTGACACATGTAACAGATGCCACCTTATTTTCTCTATACCCATCAGGCACTTGACAGAAGACCAAAGTTTGCAGGGTGATCAGATCAAATCTGGGATCAGATCCCCAACATCTAATGTAATGTCGAAAAGTAACCGGGATCAGGGGCTGAGGCACTGGAGGGGTTGATTAGCCCTGCCCCTTGAAAAATCTCCCCGATTGAAAACCTCCCAGCTGCTTTCAAAACCAGCAGGAAAAAGATAGACATAATATGGGCATCAGTCTTTTTGCCCTTTTGTGGCTTAAAGCAGTTGGGGAAGTTGTTTTCAACTAGGGAAATAATGAGCAGGAAGCGGCAACTCTCCCAATGCCAGTGCCTTCACCCTGATCCATGTTATCCTTTCTACACAAGCAGAAAAGTAAGGACTTGGGTTAACACGATTAACTGTAATATAAATACTTCTAGGGTCCTGTCCCTTAACAGTGTTTTTTACTTTCTTTTCTTTTTTTAACAAGACAAAAGAAATGTCGGTTTCAGAACATAGGAAGAGCCCTGCTGGATCAGAGCAGTAGCCCATCTAGTCCAGCATCCTGTCTCACACAGTAAACCAACCAGTTACTCTGGAGGGCCAACAACTGGACAAAGAGGCCAAGGCCTTCCTCTGATGCTGCCTCCTGGCAATGGCATTCAGAGGTTTATTGCTTCGGAATGTGGAGGTTCCCTTTGGTCACCATGGCTAGTAGCCACTGATAGACCTCTCCTCCATGCTCATTTAATCCACATGCAAGGTTTCTTGTTTAGACTATGCTCATTCGAGGGTCTTCACACACACACCCGGTCTGGAACAATACAGATCTAATAAACAGCCTATATTGAGATGTTATCCTAAACAGAGGACCCAAACACAGCCTGTTGCTGTGCTCGTACACTAATCCCCCCCTTTTCCCCCAATGCACACAGAGCAAAACTGAAGGCTTCTGGTTAGTACAGTTGCTAGGTCCCTCTTTGCCACCAGCAGGAGGTTTTTGGGGTGTAGCCTGAGGAGGGTGGGGTTTGGGGAAGGGAGGGACTTCAATGCCATAGAGTCCAATTGCCAAAGCAGCCATTTTCTCCAGGTGAACTGATCTCTATCGGCTGAAGATCAGTTGTAATAGCAGGAGATCTCCAGCCAGTACCTGGCAGTTGGCAACCTTACTGGTTAGGGAAGCTGCTATTTGCCACAACATCTAAACACAGGCAACGCAGCAAATTAGAGTTCTGCTCCCAGTAAACCAGGACTCCAAACATTAGTTCAATCGCTTGGAAATACCAGTTTGTTGGAAAGTAGCAAACCCAAATTTACCCACATTCCTGCACCCAGATACTGGAATGACATTGGAATTTGATTCACGCCATCCCAAACCTCATAGCCTTCAATCACATTCCATGAGCGATGTGATAAAGGAAGTGATAGGAGTGAGGTAAATACATGAGCATGGCACCAAGCTGTGATTCTGCCTGTCACAGTCACACTTTTGTGTGTTGTGACATCCAAAGGCAGACTGAAAACATGAAAATCCCTGTTTGCCATTGTGGCAGTAGGACTTAATCCCCTGAGTACAGTGGTAGAAGAAAAAAGAAGGGAATAAAACCCAGCCTAGAAAACAGAAGCTGGGTATCCAAGGTTGGGTAAAATAAAATATATAAATATATAATTAATGAAAATATAATTTATTGGAAGCACTATGTCTAGATTAAAATTATTTTAAAAACCCGTTAAAATAGCACAATGGCATTTCCTGAGGTTGATGTCTCTAACCACATGCCAGACGTGTTTTGGCTTTGCTTCACTAGGTTGATAACTGCACACATCGTATAAGGGAGACATATGTAAACTAGTATTACAACTAGAGTCAATTTTACCAGATGTTTGAGTAATTGGTAATATAGTATACAACCTATATACATGCCTGGTTTGATTTAAACTGTTTGTATATGTATATATTTCTATAAATGTGTGCAGGTATTACATGGGTTTTAATTGACCACTGATGAAGGCCAAATAGGCCGAAACATGTCTGGCATGTGGCTAGAGACATCAACCTCAGGAAATGTGATTGTGCTATTTTAACATTTATCTAGACATAGCGCTTCCAATAAATTATATTTTCATTAATTATATATTTATATATTTTATTCTACCCAGCCTTGGGTACCCAGCTTCTGTTTTCTAGGTTGGGTTTTATTCCCTTCTTTTTTTCTTCTACGACATCCAAAGGCAGCCATCATTCTGTACACCAACATCATCATTTTCTAACATATGTTCTTTGAGTTTTGAGTTTACAGTACTGGAAGTGGTGACTAGGGAATTAAAACAATGTCTCATGTTTAATGGTTCACACTGAGTACAGACAGTTCAGGTTCGTTCTTCTAAAGCTGAAGAAAGAAATCACAACTGTTGAACTTGTTCAATTTACCAGCAAACGTCAACAGAAACAATAGACACCACTATTGATGCCCATTGTTCAGGGTCTGGGGACTATTCAAGCAGACTTCTCCCCTCAGTTTCTGTCGAAGTGCAGCAATTTTTGTACCTTTCAGCATGTTACCTAATTATTTTCCTTCTGTGTTCTCCATTTTTTTTCTATCCGTGGTTTCCCAAACCACCTTTAATGCAATCTTTCTCTTTCATGTGATATGTCCATTGGCTGACCGCCAAGACTATTCCTCATGTGGCATTGTTTCTGCAAACCTGAGCTTTCTTTGCAGACCTTATCTCCTAGCAACAAAACAGCTGTGTGAATTCCCTTCACAGGCTAAACTTGGTTGTTTGCAGTGCATTCTTTTTAAGAGTTGATTCCTCCTCTCCTGACTCCTCCTTTCAAATGTTATATGAAATCTCAATTTCTACCTCCTTTCTTTCTCTCCTTCCACCCACCAGCCAACCTATCTTTATCTGACCTCCTGTGTTCAGTTTGCCATCCTTCCCTCCCCCAGCAACCTCCACCTGTGAAAAAAGTCAAGTTGTGCAGTGATGGCTGAGTCTGGCCTAAATGAACAAGGAGGGGGGGCACTTCATTTTTTCCTGCATTCCCCCCATATTATTTCATATTTTTCTCCTTTGGACAGCCCCCACACCTTCACCTTTCCTTTATTTCTCTTCATTTCCCAAATCACCAACCAAACTACCTTTTTTCTGCCCCCCCCCATATTCAGCTATATTATATATTGACTTCAATTATTTCCCACTTTTCTCCACAATGGAGAACCAAAGCAGCTCACATCATTCCTCTTGCCTCCATTTTATTCTCACAACAACCCTGTGAGGTAGGTTAGGTGAGAGTTTGTGACTGACCCAGTCACCCAGTGAGCAGTCACAGTAGAGTGGGATTTTTAACCTGGGTTTCCTAGATCATAGTTCAAAACTATAACCACTACAATAGCTTTTGTAGAGTGGCTGCTGGCGAATAGTAGCAACCCTGCTGTCAGAACTGGGCCCAATTAATCCTCTCTCAAAGGCCAAAACAGTCCTAGAAAAATCTGCTTGTCTGTCCATGGTCACAGTCTCCAAATTTACGTATCCACAAACGGGGCCACATTGAGAATCAAATATATTGACAGTCACACCCTCTTCCCATTTGCTCTCTTTCTGATATAGTCCAATAATATGTTTACAGCAGAAGTACAGAATGTGTTGCTTATATTGCAACTAAATTCCAACAGTTTCCTAGGAAATTATGCTTTACATATGTAGAACTTTCAGGCTGCTAAAATCAATGCATTAAGTCCCATCACTCCAGTGTTAACCTAGATAATATTTTGCAATAAGTCCAACATCTAAATCCCATTAATTCCATTATTTCAGAATATCATAAGTGAGATCTACCATGATCTTTAGTGATCAAAAGTTTAAATTTCAGTTCAAGCAATTTGCCACAACTGACATCTGTGAGCTACAGTTACACTGTTCCTAAAAACGTATTTATGGTGAAAACACCCATGAATTCACGGAAAAGTATCATGTGAGAACAGGCCCCAAACAGTCTATGAATCTTTCCCCTAGTGTGCAAAATACTCCTTTATGGCTTTATTTCAATCCTTCTCCCAACCATCCTTGTGATGAAGCTCTTTAGAATAAATAATGTTTGAAGTCTCTAAGTGCATGAATCCAAATTTTAACAGGCATTGTCTGTTGGGTTTTTCTTTTTCAATTGAGTATTAGCCTTATAAATGAAGGATTTTGACCCAGCGATCAAATATTATGTTTATTCACTACTCTGTATTTTTTTTCTAATTGCTTGACCAGATGCTCCCTTACACAAGATGGCAAGAAAGGAATAAAGCAGAAACATCACGTCAATTTAAAGCAGATTTCCAAAAGGATAAATAATATTTGGGAGGTATGCCAGCAGGTGGAGATGGTACAAACAACAGTGAAATAGGTCACAGATAACAAACGCACAGCTGACAATAGGTAACCATAGTAATTAATTCTTCTTGGGTGAGTTTCCCCCCCCCCCCTTTAGAGCAGAGGTAGTGATAGAAGGTTTTATATCTATATATTATTTTGAAGTGCCATATTTTTTTTTACATTTAATGTAGGCAGCAGGAATAGATTATCTGGCACAAACGTGGCACACTAACAAGTGTTCTTTGGTAGTCCAGACAACACAACTGTGAAAATACAAGCTCTTTAATGCAATGCACCTATCTCACTTAATTCCCCCCCTCCAAAACTGAGAGTTCTGCATGGAAGGAATTGCATATACACACTACAGATTATAAGGGAGAAAGGTTTGAGGCCAAATCATTACTGTTTCTGCTTCTGAATTGGAAGATAAAAGATCAGAGGCAGGCAACTGTTCAAAATTATTGCACCTTATGTAGGGACATAACAATGTACTATACTGTGAATTTCCGGGCTGCTCTTTGGACTTCATTTTACAATTGTAATTGACTTTCTGGTATCTGAAAGGGGAAAAAAAAACCTAGGAAAGAAAATAATTGAACTGCTTAACATTTGATATGGGCTAACTTGTACAGTAAAATTTCTGCTAAGGGGATACATATACAAAGCTTTGCTCCAGAAGTGAGTGTTATTAGCTTGTTGTGACGGCAATAAAAACCAAAAGACTGAAGACTGTCTGGAAATCTGACTTCTGCATAATAGAGGAATTCAGCCATGACAGTTCTGCCTACAAAGGAAACAAATATATTGGTATCAACACAATGCTTGAAGATGCTACACATCTAGAAAAGGCCCTTCGAGCTAATTGGAACCATAAAGCAAACCTAATGTCACGGCTGGCAGTCTAGAAGCAGGTCTGCTGGATAGCCAGCAAATAGGGTGGCAGGGAGGCTGAAATATACTTCAGTTGCTTGTATGGATAAATGGGACCACAGTCAGCAGCTTTGTAGGACCAACTAGATCTCTCTGTTCCATCCTTAAGAGTCAACATGGTGCTTAAAGTGTTGTCCTAGACCTGGATGGAGTCAAATTCTACTTCCTACTCACCATGGAGAATTATGTACACTCTTGCGCTAATCAATCTCTTACAGCCTAATCTACCTCCCAGGGTTGTTGTGAGCATAATTTTTTAAAAATCATATATGCCACGCTGAGCTTCTCAGAGAAAAGGTGGGGCAAAAACACAGTAAACAAATGTGTCACCTGCACACTGCTAAACAAGTAGCCGTGCCATCACATTCTATTTGCTCTTTGTTGCTGGCCATCATGCACATATTAAGTTTGTGATTAGAACGTTTTATTGACTGCAAGTATGGTTTGGGGTTCAATTAAAGATTCTGGTGCTCACCTTTAAAGTCCTTTTTGGCTAACAGCCCATTTCTGAGCTAGGGGGCCGAATGGGCTTAGGAGGCGCCGTGACCCCTACGCCGGTGTCTGCACCACTTACGCTGTACAAACTAGCATGGACCCGGTGTAGTGCCCCTTTCCCCCACTGTAGTGCCCCCCTGGACTGCCATGGCAGAGCGGCCCTAGGAGTCTGGCTCGGCCTCCCAACAGCATCCTGTCAGCACAAATCTTTACACTGGTGTCCTGGGAGGTGTTCCCAGGGCATTCTAGGGGATGGAGCTGCCAGTAGGCAGCTTCCTAACCCCTTTCACCCCAGGAATGCCCCCTTTAGCAACAACAGCAGTGCTGCGCCAGTTTTTTGTTGGTGCAGCATCAGTTTTCAGTGGGGCTTTTCCCCTTTTCTTATTTTCTTATTTTTCTTTTTAAAAACACCTTCCTCCCCCCACCCCGCTGCAGTGGCCACGGAGCTTTGAGGGCTCCATGGCGCTGGCTGACGCAGCTCCAGGAATGGGCTGTCAGTCCCCATATGCTCGAAGAACCATCTCTCCCAATATGAACCCATACAGCAAATGCTCTCCTTTGATCACAGCCTGCTGGTTGTTCTTCATACAGGTAGGTGGGATCAGCCCCTCTCCACTCACAGGCCTTTTTCTGTGGTTGACCCTTCCCTGTGATATAACCTTTTTAATAAATGTGTGGAAGTGTTTTGCTTTGGTACAGATAGTTAGGTAATAAAGGAGGTTTTCCTATTCTATTTATGTCTGATTTGGATTTTTATTTGACATGCTGGTTTAATTTTTTACAAGCAACCTTGGATTCATTTGGATAAATGAAAAAGGATATAAATAGTTTAAATAAATAAACAAAAGCACTGGGGCATTTGTGTACATGCACTAAAACAAAACAAAACAACAAAAACAAAGCCATTTTTATTCCTAACTCTTTGGTGTCCATGCAGCAGTCTGGATTATCTTGATAACCAAATATGTAAACATTTCAGGATAATTGACAAGAAAAGCTTCTTACAAAGAAGCAATTTTCACAGCGAACAAAAAAATAGATGTATAATACAAGTATCATGCTGCTTTGTATGAATCTGAAAATTAATAAGTAATTGAGATGTCCAAAGAGGAACTTGGAATAAAAAAACCCCAAAGCTACAAAAAGCAGTCATGTAATTGACAGGTTTGTCAAGGATGAAAATTAAAGGACATCATCTATTTAAAATGTCTTGTGATAGGAAACTCATGTTCCACAAATTACACTTCAGATTATCAAATGTGTAATGGCTCTCCACATTCATTCTACAACAATACTTTAGCCTAGCAATTAATCTCAGTTCTACATCCAGCAGAGCATAGTACATTGGGAAAATGTGGTGATGTTTACTATAGCATATAAATGTATTTGATAATTACAAATCAATCATGCTGATTATATTTTGAATATACAAGGTTTCATCGTTAACTTCAATGGGTATTATGCATACTTAAGTCGCCATGAAACCAAATGGTAACTAGACGAAGGACTGCAATCATAGTTCTTATATATGAAACCTATACTAGAAGAAGTAATCATGAGTATATTAGGGAGTCAACACACGGAGCCAGCACCTTAGATATTTTCACTCATGAAACAAAAATTCAGGCATCAGCCATTGCTTGAACAAGGTCCATTGCTTTTAACAACAAACACAGATGGATATTGGAAGCTGGCTGACTCATTAACATTGTTTCATAGTAGGGCAAGGCCTGCACAAAATACCAAGCATCCTACTGATTATTTTACTGGCGGTCAGGGAATAGAATCATATAAGCACACAAACCTTACTGGCTGTAGACCACCTGTGAGGGGAAATGTCCACACTAAAGGAAGGGTTGTGAACCTACAGGCAGAGGCTGGAGATCTGCCAGAATTACAACTGATCTCCAGACTGCAGAGGTTAATTCCCCTGGAGAAAATGGCTGCTTTGGGAGGGTAGGCTCTATGGCATTATACCCCACTGAGGTCCCTCCCCTCCACAAGCCCCATTTCCCCAGGCTTCACCCCCATATCTCCAGGAATATCCCAACCCAGAGTTGGCAACCCTAACTAAAGAGTATGGTCATACCTGTCCTCATAAACACCGGTAGTTTACTCCAGCAGAAATTGCAACATGTGAGTGGTGATACCCTGCCAATTTGTCCTACCACAGGTTTAGAAGTACAAAAGTGAAGTACGTTACTAAGCAAGCAATCCCAAAAGCCTTCACAAGGAATCTTATTGAACTCAGGTGTTTTGTTTTTTTACTTCTGAGAAAACACAGATCAGGTTGCAAATTACAACTGTTTAAAGAGCACAGGTGAGACTATGTAGTTCTGGTCACCGCACCTAAAAAAGGATATTACAGAGCTTGAGAAGGTGCAGAAAAGAGCAACCAAAATGATTAGGGGACTAGAGCAACTGTCCCATGAGGAGCGGTTAAGACACTTAGGGCTGTTTAGCTTGGAAAGAAGGCGGCTAAGCGGTGACATGATAGAGGTCTATAAAATTATGCATGGTTTGGAGAGAGTGGACAGGGAGAGGTTTTTCTTCCTCTCTCACAATACCAGAATGCGAGGTCATCTGATGAAGCTGGAGGGTGAGAGATTCAAAACAGATAAAAGGAAGTATTTTTTCACACAACGCATAGTTAAATTGTGGAACTCCCTGCCCTGGGATGCAGTGATGGCTGCCGACTTGGATGGCTTTAAGAGGGGAGTGGACATGTTCTTATGTACTATCTCAAATTAACATTGGATGCATGTTACCAGGGCTAACCTTCTTTTCACATTTCAAGTCAAATTAAAACTCTTTTTGTGACTAAATATATGTATATATTAAAAAAAAAAAACCTGCTTTACTGCCAGGAGAGATTGATCACATATACAGATGGGGCCTAAAGGTACAGGGTTGGATCCAGCCAGCTCTGTCACTCAGTCTCAACCAATTTCCCTCTTTACTATAACCTCCATCCTATATGGCTTTTATTCATGTAGGTCTCATAGCCTTTTTGGTGGTCAAAGTTTCCTTCTTCCTTCACCAGTGGAAAAGCTGGTTGGAGACAACCCACAGTTCTCTATAGGACAAGGAACTGATAAACCTTTAATTTTAATAAGACATAGTAGCTTTTATCTTGTTCTTCAAATTTGTTTCAAGTTTGTTCAGCAAACTTAAGAACAATTAGAAAAAAGGAAGTAAACCTTCAATTCCTTGCCAAGGGTTGCTTACACTTCCTGAAGCCACCATTGTTTGTTCCATTTCCTCACTTTCTGCTGTTTCAAAATGTATAAATAAATAAAGTGTTATGCTTGGATTTTCTCTGGCTTTGTAAAACCATTATATAATGAGGTCAAAAACTATAGCTAAAACTCTGCTAGTCTAACTAACTTCCAACTAGCTCCAAGTGTTCAACTTACTTGTGTATTTAAACAAAAAAGCAGAGCTCTATCAATTATATGGAAATACTTGCTCCCTAAATGTCATACTATTCTAACATAAAACATCCCGACATCTTTGAAAGGAAACCCTGTTATTGTGGGCTTCTCTGTTAAGATGAACAGCAGAAGCTCAACTCTTGTATGCGTACCAAAACATATCCTTCTCATTATGTTGGAGAGAGCTATGACTTCCCATTATTTTTCAGACAAAATATGTTTCCTGCAGAATGCTGAGACAAAATGCATCTCTGCTCTTTAGAGAAGAAAATCTGTGGGAGGCAAGGATTGATATCAAGTGAAGGACCAGATTAGAGCAGCCTTGCAAGTGAACTGGCCAAAGTTACTCACCCCAAAACAACTACACTAATTCCCCTAAACACAATTCATATGTTAGACATCTTAGTCATACTGATGACCTGAAAAGGAAATAAAGAACCATCCTCCTTTGGTTTAGAAAAGCTTTCGTACAGGGAGATAAATTTTACATGTCATGGACAACATACATGAATTGCTATTTACCAGACTAAAAGAGGAAGTCATCCATTACCTAGTCCCAGATGCTTAGGCCCACACTATAGGAGGAATCCTTCAAACATCCAACCGCATTTCAATAATTCTACAATAGAATACCTTGTATTGGCAATTCTGTTCCACTGTCCATCTGTCTCTCAGTAACAAGAGTAAACATGAGTCATGTTTAGGGATAATGATGAATGTCTCCCATCTGAAATTCTCTGCAGATGGTGGTGTTCCAATTACCTGGTCCTATCTGCAGACTGGTACATATGCATCAGCAATACCGATAATTCCAGAATTTGAGGAGATCGCTGTACATGTACTGTTTGCCATAATTTACAGTTATTTTTCTTCACCAGCTTAAAAAAAAAATCCCTTTCAGGTTACCATTGTGCAGAGGGGAGGGAGACAGCTGTCCCAGGCAAAGGGATCAGATGTTAGGAGGAGCACAGTGCCAAAAATGTTGCTACTGCCACTCTCATAAAGAAAGAAAAAAACACACACACACAAATATAATTGGAACAAGAGATGTTAGGAAAGTAGACAAAAATTTCAATTTAAAACAAGAACAGGCAGATAAGGGAACATGCATGCTGTACTACTGTTGTGTCTTCACAGGGGTGGGAGGGAACAGGAGCACCAGTGGTGAATGGGCTGTTGGTTCTTTTGGGTTTGCCACATTGACCCTAAGTTCTGCTCAGATTCTCTGGTTTGATGTTGGTTCTGATGAGTCTGTTGGTTTTGTTTGCATTTGGAAGCTTCTGGTCCATGGTTGCCCTTGTCTGTTAGATTATTGGTTTCTTTGAATTCCACCCCATAGGAAACTTTCTTACTTAGTTTTATTACTATCATAGATCATAGGAAACAATGGAGACAAGTAGGATGGCTGGGGGCACTTTGTTCAGGGGCCCATAGAATTGGACTCCTCAGTCCGATTTTCTTGAAACTTGTGTGAGTGTATCTGTGTGTGTGTGTGTGGGGGGGTGTCTTTAGTGGACAGGCAACACTAGGTTTCCTGTAATTCTGGTGTAATTTCATTCAAAAACACCCCCACCCCCTGAAAAAAGTCTTCCATAAGGAATAACAGACCCTGAATAATTATGGAATTCCAAAAAAGGGGAGGAATGACCCAGACCCCAACCCCCCCCCCAAATACCTACAAATACCAGTATTTAGGTCCTTTCTGAACTCTGAAAAATACTGTTTTTTTTTTTAGAAAATTGTACAACCCTAGAACTAACAGTTAGTATTACTAGTAATAGTCTAAGAACCAAGAGCACTCTAGCAACTGCATGGTGGTTCTCAATTATGCTTACAGTACTTGGGGAAGGAAAGGATTATAGACAAAAAACTGAAGCATACTGGAGTACGTGTGATACAAGCGCTGCTAAATGCTGACATTTTGATGCCAATAACTATATTCCAAAATTAGTGTACATGTGTAATAGCTGGACATAAAAGAGCACCTATGAGAAAATTTGTTAGTCCTGATCATCCCTCACTAACATAATGAGACACATAATATTTTACTCTTTAATTGCAGGGTATAGTTTAGATCTTCATAATTATTCATGAACTGATATAAGTAAAATGACTTAAGGTCCAGCTTTGTCATATTTTATTTTACACAGATATTGCAACGAGCTTCAAGGCTCCAATGTAGTTGTGGAAGACCTTCTTCTCCCTCTGCTCTGTATTCCTCACTGTTTTAGCTTGTAAGCTTCTTGGGAGAAGGGTTCTGCTATAAAACATAGCTAAATTATCATTATCATTATTGGAATTATGTTTCTAACACGTGTGGCATGGTCATCTTTTACTGGGACAACTTATGTTGCTGTAGAAAGATGAAATGCTTTAAATTCTACAGATTACTTGGCAGAACAAAAGGAGTAGGATATAGGGTTGGATCCAGCTAACTCTTCTGCTTGTGAAAAAGGACGAGTCCCATCTTACCACCCAAAAAGGCAATGCTGTGATCATGGGAACTGCATGTACAAAAGCCATGTGGGATGGGGGCTGAAGTAAGGAAAAGAATGGGCAAGAGGGAGTGAAAAAGCTGGTTGGATCCAACCCATAACTATCATCAATTCCAAGAAAACTGGTTACAGTAAACATTTTTAATCACAACAGATATTGCATTTCCTATTATGACTCATTTTCTGCAATCAATGAATCTACTAAAGAACTACAAAAGTCTGTAATCTACCATGGAGATACCCATGTTGAATTCCTACTGGAGTCATGTGCGTAACGTGGGCAGACTAAAAGTTTTCGCTGTTGCTAAATTAATGTGTTCAATTATTTCCATTAATCACTCCAAAGCCTCAAATCATATCAGTCTGTTGCCAACCCATTTTAGACATCAATACATATTGCTAAGAAAAGAACAGATGGAAATCCAAGTGAGTCTTTGATGGAGTCATGTGGGTAGTAAGAAAACACAGAGCACTTAAACTGTATTATGTTCTGCAGTCAGTAGAATTGTGAAAGAAAATTGATTTTGGAAAACTGCAAGAGTAAACCTAGGACACACAAATATGGCAATAATATCTCAACTAAAGCTGTTATAACAGTATCTCAGCTCTAGAAAAGGCATTCTGTATCTTCTGTCTGCCGGAAAAAAATGCAAACACCCCAGATCTAGTAGGAAGGCTATGTGCATAGCTTGTGCAAACACCAATGTGCATTTGGATCTGAATCAGTTATTATGGTTCGACTGGCCTCAGACCAGGAGAACCCCTATGGATTAGCCTGGTTCCTCATTGGTCAGAGCCCACTGTGCTTTGCTTTATTTTAGCCAGCCCCCTAGTGCCCTATATACTGTCTCAAGACCTCTGTGCGCATTTCCTTTTCCTTGTCTATAAGTCCCTCTGGGAGTTGGCCTGGCTCTTCCCAGCTGCTGTAGCTGTTTGCTCTCCTCAGTGTTTTGGTCAGAGCTCTGTTGCAGTCTTCTCCCTGGCTTCCTAACCTCATCTGCTGCTTTCCACAGTTGTGTGTTGTCTTTTGCCTTGGAGCTGGCCACAGCCCTCTCGGTCTCTCCTTCAGCAGCTGCCTCTGAAGCCTCCAGGCACTCCTGCCCAGTCCTGCATGGGTGTCTTCCACTGCTGCAGCTGCCTTGTCTCTTTGCCTCTTCCCTGGCTGTTATTTCGCCTCTGCTTTGCCAGCCTCCTTCTTTGTTCTCCCACTCTCCTTTTAAACTTTTGTCTCATCTTCTGGCCCTGCCTTACTTTTCTCTGCACTGGGGTTGCCAACCCCCAGGTAATAGCTGGAGATCTTCCACTATTACAACTGATCTCCAACCGATAGAGATCAGTTCACCTGGAAAAAGTGGCCACTTTGGCAACTGGACTCTATGGCACTAAAGTCCCCCCCTCCCCAAACCCCCCTCCTCAGGTTCTGCCCCAAAAACCTCCCGCCGGTGGCAAAGAGGGACCTGGCAACCCTATCCTGACCTGCTGGAGCCAAATGTCAGATGAAGCTTGCGTGAGTGGGCCCTCTGCTACATCAGTATTGAAGTGCTCATCTGCAATTTAACTCAACTGTGTCTGGTCACGCACGCCTTTTCTCCATTAGCTTTATGGTAGTGTTGAGATTTGGCCTCATGTCTCTCCAATCCTAATTCCACATTTTAAGCACTATATCACACTGAAAGCTCTCTTTAACATACCGTAGAGACCTCTAAGGTATGTTAAAAAGTAATAGCCTTTAGTATAATACTGTGGTTAAAGTGTGGGACTAGAATTGGGGAGACACAGGTTCAGATCCCCATACTGCCAATGCAGCTCACAGGGTGACCTTAGGTTAGTCACACAATTTCTTATCTTAACCTACTCAGCAGATTTTGTTACAAGGAAAGAAAGAAAAAACTGTGTACACCACCTTGTAATGCTTGGGGAAAGGGTGGTCTAAAACATAACAAAATCAATGATATTATAGCAAGATCCATCACATTACAGAAGCAAATAACAGTCACCCTATTCTAAAACCTTTTCCCTTCTAAACACCTATGTTTTGAGCAAGTTCATTCATTACATTGTTATCATGGAAGTTTGTAACAGCCAAGAACTATCTCCAACATTAAATATTCAACAACAATGTTCAATGAAAGGTGCCTGCAAAAAAGTCTTGACAACTGTATTTAAATTAATTTCAGGAACTCTGATAAAGAACTTTTTAAAAGAAACTGTGATTTTATCATGGTTCAAAAAGCACTCTGCAGATATTACAGTAGGTTGAAAATACATTATTTTCTAATTTGAGGTCATTGATAATTTAATCTCTTTTCTCTGTCATAATTTAATTTCAGACCATCTACAATCCCTGTTTGTATGGAAAAGAGACATAGAAATGTTTTGAATAAATAAATAAAATATATTGCATGGAATTCACAACTGATTTTAATCAGAAGATAAATCCCAACAATAATAGGTTAAAATGTCAGATAGTGTGATAAACTATATTATATTCGATAAACCTAAGGAATTAGAACTATATCTTCAATACACTCACCAGTTTAAGAAAAAAAAAGTACACATGGATTGGCCTTTTTAATCTGTTGACAAATCTGAGTGACCTGCCCAACTTATTCCCAGAGGCAATTAAAAACATATTTTGGCTTGTTGCATATTGATCAAAACTGTGTTTCACTGTGAAGTCAAACTCTTGGAAGGAACAAATCCAAGTTAAGAAGGGCTCAGCACCACTGTCCTACTTTATGTTTTTATTAGAAAGAGACATAGATTCTCAGAGGATACCCTGGCATTCTTTGTGCACTCATATGTCATGGCATTTTAAAAGAACATTCTTGTGAACTTAAGTATGATGTCTAAAGTTTGCAAAGAACACATTTTGAAAAACCGATTGCCAAACTTGGATTTTTTTTTTTTTAAACTAGGTATTCTAAACCAAGGATGAACAATATAAGTACTATGGGAAACTTGTACTCTCAAGGACATTTTCACAAGAGATAATAGACCATAACTTAAGTTCTATGATGCTGATCTTTTTTGTTTCTTTTTCTTTAAAAAAAAAAACATTTTAAAATATATTCAGCTTTAATCTATGGTTTTATAACCATATATTGATTTTATAGCTTTTATAGATCCTACTTAACCAAAATATAAAACATCCAAGCCTTAGCTTCTGTCCTTATAGTTACAGACGATATCTTGAAAAGTAGAACTGTGCAATGTGGCTTAACTTTTGGAAAGCCAAACAACAAATAAAAAATGTATTAATAAGGAATTAGGCTGTTAAGTGTACATGTACATGAAGTAATATCTGTAGGTATAATCTTGCTGTAACATTTACCAAGATGAAAAAACTGCTATGTATTTTTTCACCCAAACTATGCATAGTTTTAAGGGCTCCCTATCTATCTTGGTGTGCTATCCCTGCAAGCTTCACCCCATCCCAACACCCTGACCTTCAATAATGGACAAGCGAACAATAATAAAAGTTATTCCCAAATTCCCAAAGACCTAGTGTGGTGTAGTGGTTAAGTGCGGTGGTTTGGAGCGGTGGAGTCTGATCTGGAGAACCGGGTTTGATTCCCCACTCCTCCATATGAGCAGCGGAGGCTAATCTGGTGAACTGGATTTGTTTCCCCACTCCTACACATGAAGCCAGCTGGGTGACCTTGGACCAGTCACAGCTATCTCAGCCTCACTCACCTCTGTAGTGGAAACTGTGGAAGACCACTGTATTACGAGGAGGTAGATGGTGATTAATGCAGCCCTTCCCCATGTGAGAGCAATCTCAGGTCATTAGGGAGTTAACTTTCACACAGCACTGTAAATGATGAGCACCTGGTGATGGGGAAAAGGTTCGTTTTCACTCTCTGTTAAAAGAAGGGGAGGGCTTCAGATAAGGAGCCAGCCAGGAGGAGGGCATCTGGAGCACCAGGATGGCTGCCAGAGAAGAAGCGGCTTGCTTGCCTCCCAGGAGATAACTTCTCATCCTTATTTCAGACTCAGCCTGGATAAAAGGTTATTTTTGTTAAAAGATTACTTAGCTTGGGTAAAAGGGTGTATTTTTTGTTTAATAAAACTGCATACTTTGTTTCCCCCAACACTTGCCTATTGGAATCATTTCTTTACCAAACCATGGGTAATACAACCTCACAGGGTGTCTGTTGTAGGGCTGTTGAAAAAAAATTCGGTGAAATTCGGATTCGGCAAAATTCAGCCTGTTTTTATTTGGGAAATGCCAAAGTCTGAACTCCCCCTAATCGGATTTGTGGAATTCGGCATGAAATTCGGCGTTCCCAAATAAATTTGGCCGAATAAAGCCATTTAAAGCACATTTGTGGCTTTCCGCTGCTCCGGGGGGGGGGCAGTTTTGGAAGTAGAGTTCCCAAACTTTCAGGGTAGCTTGGAGGGACCCTACTTGCAGCAACCACCATGTTTGGTGAAGATTGGGTCAGGGGGTCCCGAGTTATGGGGTCTGGAAGGGGTCCCCCCATCCACCCATTGGAATGAATGGGAGCAGGCAATCCTTAATGTGCATCTAGAGAGCGGCAAATCCAAGGCAAAACCTCCCATTGTTTCTCATTGGCTATTTATGCATGGGAGGTTTTGCTTTGGATTTGCTGCTCTCTAGATGCACATTTTCCTGCATCTGAATTCTCAAAACTCTGCAGGGGGGCTTATTGTTGAGATTTGGAAATTTGGATGGGGGAAATGTGCATCTAGAGAGCGGCAAATCCAAGGCAAAACCTCCCATTGTTTCTTGTTGGCTATTTATGCACGTGAGGTTTTGCTTTGGATTTTCCGCATTCTAGATGAACATTCCCCCCAGCCAAATTCTCAAAACTCTGCAGGGGGGGGGGGCTATTGTTGAGATTTGAGAATTTGGATGGGGAAAATGTGAATCTAGAGAGCGGCAAATCCAAGGCAAAACCTCCCATTGTTGTGGTCTGATAAAAGGTGGCGTTGTTTACAATTCGCTCCGCTTTACCTTGGGAGCAAAGCCCCACCACGGCTCTTACTTCCGAGTAAGCAGGCTGGAGGATCAGGACTTCTCACCATTTCCTCTACATTTCGCTTCCTCCTGTCACCGCTTCCTCAGCCCCAGTGGCACCCAAAAACAACGAAGATTGGGGTGGGGGAGTTGAGGGAGGAGACAACGTGGCTGAGCTGTCACTGTCGGGGAAAGGAGAAATCCTGAGCAGGGACACCTGCGGGGGGCCAGGGAGGGGGGAATAAGCAGGATGCTGCATCGTACAGCACACAACACCACTGGCGTATACACACATGCACGCCCGCTACACACCATTCCCCCTCATTGTGCAAAAGATGGCAAAAACTTGGATTCTACGGACATGGCCCACAGAGATAATCAACCCCCCCCAAGCAGAACAGCCCCCCGCGTGACAAGAAAATGCAAATTCCAAACGAAGGAGAATGGGGCAGCCAGAGAGAGACTCACCAACCCACACTGGCCTCCAGGCAAAGGTGGCAACCAGTGAAAACAGCAAAAAAACCTAGCGCAGAGGCAATCAACCCCCCCAGCAGAACAGCCCCCCCTTTGGCTTCCCGCCCACACACAGACAGGAAAAAAGTTATAGAGAAAAGCCCCAAAATGGGTCAAACTGTGGATGTCTTCTCTTCCAGCAGAAGCAGGGGTCAGGAGGAGTAATCCAATCTGATTCCAGCAAGCTGCAGCAGGTCAGCCCAGCTCAAGATCTCTCACGATCAGCACAGGAGCAGCACAGGAGCAGCAGCAATGGAAAGAATACAGACTCACACACACAGACTCTCTGGCTATTTATGCACGGGAGGTTTTGCCTTGGATTTGCCACTCTCTAGATGAACATTTTCCCCGTGCAGATTCTCAAAACTCTGCATGGGAGCTTATTGTTCAGTTTTGAGAATTTGGATGGGGGAAATGTGCATCTAGAGAGCAGCAAATCCAAAGCAAAACCTCCCATGCATAAATGGACTCTCCCCCCCCCCCGGGCCACACAGCAACCCGGGACCATGCACATGCACCCCCACACACACACGGGGATCTCTCTCTCACACACACACGGACACATTTTCTCTCCCCCCCCCGGGCTGCGCAGCAACTTGGGACCATGCACACGCACCCCCCCCATGGGGATCTCTCTCTCTCACACACAGACACTCTATCTTTCTCTCCCCAGGCCACGCAATGGCCGGGCTCACGCACTCATCCGTGACTGATTGGCTAGATGAAGACCCAGCTTGGCCACCTATTGGCTGCAGGAAAATGCTGATTCGGGGTCGTTAAATTTGTACGAATTTATCCGGCGTCCGCCCGAACTCACCGAGTTCAGCTCGTCATTTCCCCTAATTTTTGACTTTGGTTCTATCCGAACTAGAAACCGCCGAATCGGGGGAAATTCGGCTGTTTTTCAGTTTGGATGGGACCGAATCAACAGCCCTAGTCTGTTGTGGGGAGTGGAAGGGAAGGTGATTGTAAGCCGGTTTGAGTCTCCCTTAAGTGGTAGAGAAAGTCAGAATAAAAACCAACTCTTTTTCTTCTTCAAATTGTTAGGATTCCCAAAATTTATTATTTCAGCTTGCATTGGAATCAATGGGGGATAGACAGCTCTCTTGAATCCAGATGTCATATCTACTGCCACTGTTTTCCATGGGCAGTAGACCTGGCCTCTGGAGCCCAGACACCAGATCTACCATACATAGAAAAAAGTGGCAGTCGACAAGACCTCTGAAATTTGGAAACCAGGTCTACCCACCACTTGAAAACACTGTTACAGTCTAGAAGGTCTACCGATACCTGATATTCTCAAACCAGCAAATATTACCCAAAATAGATTCCTGAAATATTATCAATATTCATGAATGTATATGATAATGGTAATCATTCAATTTCTGAAATTAAAATGGATATTTTTGAAGTGTACACCCCCAGTTCCAAGATAGCCTTAACATTCTGCCCCGGGGTTGTTGTTGGGTTTTTTTCCCCCCCTGATAGACATTTTACTTAACAAGCTCTCTGGATGGTGCAGGTTAGGAAAAAATAGCTCTACTGTGTAACAACAATTGCTTTCAAAAATACATACAATAGCAAATGAACAACTAGATACCAGTAAAATATTTTATTCTCCCTTGCTGGTAAATGCAAAATGAAAAATGAGATGAATGTTTACAAAAATATAAACTTTTAAAGGTGTTTCTTTTGTTTTAATGAATTGTTTGCAATAGCATCATTTTGTGAAAAGCATTTGTGTTGAAAGGATATATTTTCTATTTGCTCTGCAAAAATAGATGCTGCTTCCTTGATGAAAAAAGGAAAACACCATCTTAGCATCACATTAGCAGAGCTGTACACAAATGTAGTTGACAGACTTGGTTCAAAGGTTTTTTCACTATAAATATTTGTTCCGCTTCCTCCTGTATTTCCTAAACTGATGGAATACCAAGGGGTTCCTCCCCTCCAAAACAGACTATTAGGTACAAGAAAAAATATTCGGATTGTATTTTTGGCTTTTTTTCTCATTTCAGTACCTACTTTCTGCTGATGAGGAGCCCTCAGGCAGTGTCTGGGCTCAGTCAGAATTTAAAAATCAATCCAGCCTTGCCAACGACATTTGCATTGCCCTTCTTCCTCAATTGGAATAATATTAGAACAAATATTATGGGCACAGGTTTTGAAACTGCACAGCTATTTATGAGACCATGACAGTATAATAATATCCCACAGATAACTAGATATTTAATAATTTATTATTTGATTATTTATTATGCCAGCTTTCAGTCCCTATCTGGGTCCCCCAAGGTAGTTCACAGCAATATGAAAACTATTTAAAATATTTAAATTATGGAGCTCCCTCCCCAGGGATATTTGCCTGTCTGCTTCTATCACTGCCTTCCATCAGAAGGGAATCCTGGTGTTCACTAAATGACCCCTCCTTTTTGTCTTATGTGTTAACTGCTGTCCTTGTGTTTTATAGATGCATTTCAGCTTTGGTTTTAACTGAATGGGATTTTATAATGTTTTGCTATTAACTGTTGCCTTTAACTTTGGGGAGTTGATGGCACTATGGAAATCAGAAAGTATCCAAATAGAGAATGTATGATTTACATGCAGGTCCTCTAAAAAACAGTGCATCACAGCTGTGAGCCCAATTATTGCCTTATCCCAAGGTTATCTCTAGGAGGCCACACTGATGTATCAACTGGCCCTAACATTAGTGAACAAACAGCCCTTGCCTTTTTTCTGATTACAATTTAATAAATGAATTTGAATTATTGGCTGGCATAGTGCAGTGGGGGCACAAGTTCCTCTTCATCTGTTAAAATGAAATGGCACCACCTGGCCAATAGCTAAGGTACTTTAATTAAGTCTACTTAAAGCATATGATAACTGTTACTAATAATCATATTACCGCGTCCCTCAAAAAAGCAGGTGTCTATGAATGGAACATAATTAATAAGAGAGCCATCATGCAGAGCAACTGCTGTCCTGATTCCTACCTCCTCACCACCCATGTAACATTTTAGGGGAAAATCAATAGTGACATTATAGATAGGGTTACCAGGTCCCTCTTTGCAACCGGCGGGAGATTTTGGGGGCGGAGCCTGAAGAGGCCAGGGTTTGGGGAGGGGAGGGACTTCAATGCCATAGAGTTCAATTGTCAAAGCGGCCATTTTTCTCCAGGTGATCTGATCTCTATCGGCTGGAGATCAGTTGAATTAGCAGGAGATCTCCTGCTATTACCTGGCAGTTGGCAACCCTAATTATAGAGTGGGTTAACAGAAAGACATCACTGTTTTCCAGTTGTTAAAGACCTCAATATATAATGTACAGATGGATACTTCCAATTTTCTGTAGCAAAAGGCAGTGGATTTTCCTGACAATCTAAAATACACCTGTTTTCTTTTTCCATTTCTATCCCTGCTTTTGCTTAGGAGGAGTCCCAAGGCAGTGCTTGTGCTTACTGAGTATTTAGGAATCGATCAAGACTTGCTGAATAGTCACAGTGGCCTTCTTCATCGACTGGAACATATGAACCAATTTTATGAGCACAGCTTTTGTTATTGCACAACTTCTAATGAGACGGCCTAAACTCAGCATTGAAATTCAAAGAGGTAAATATTAATTTCTGAAACAACCAAAGAATACAACTACCAGTTCTTTAAACACACTGTTGAAATATCAAACTTATACTCAGTTTTTTTTCTCCTCCATAACTGCTTTTAGACCAAATATTCTAAAGCTTAATGCGTACAGAGATCTATGAGGACTCATCTTCAAGCTTTTTAAGGGGCAATTCAAATGCTGAAACATATTGGCTCATCAGGAGCACCTAGTAACATGACAAAATATTATGACGAGCAATAACTAGAGGGATCACCTCCTCCCATAATGTAAAGCCTGCCAATTGAGATTTCCCTTGCAAGCCCTGATCACTGTGTTGCCACCTTCAGAGATGAGAATGGTGGAGACCAGAGACAGGGCTTTTTCAGTAGTGACATCTTGCTTCTGGAACACCCTTCCCCTTTGGATTTGCCTGATGCCTATATTGCTTTCTTTTAGGTGCCAGAACAAAATATATTTTGTTCACCCAGGCTTTTAATTAACAGGTTGATCTTTTAACACTATTTTAGTCTGCAAACAGTTATTTTAAACAGTAAGTGGTCTAAATAATATTGTCAAAGGCTTTCACGGTCAGAGTTCATTGGTTCTTGTAGGTTATCCGGGCTGTGTGACCGTGGTCTTGGTATTTTCTTTCCTGACGTTTCGCCCGCAGCTGTGGCAGGCATCTTCAGAGGAGTAACACTGAAGGACAGTGTCTCTGTTTTTATGGCTTATGTTTTTTATGCTGGGCTGAGTTTTTAATTTTGGATTTGTATTAATATATCTGAATGTTTTGTGTTCATTTTATTTTTTTAAGTTGCCTCAGGCAGGTTCCTGGAGAGGTGCCATTTTTTTTTTCTAAATAAATTTTCTAATGAAACTAGGGTTGCCAGGCGCCCGGTGGTGGCAGGCAAACCCCTGCCAATCCATCCCCCTGCATGTCGGCCAGCTGAGGGGCAGCGGACAAATGTGCACGTGCGCCTACACACCGCAGCACATCACTTCCAATTTATACCTCGAAGTGCCACATCGCGAGGGGCCTTATACCAAACTGTGGGAGAGGGAGAGGGAGGGAGACTGCTTCATCTGGACTCCTCTATGGGTAGCATGATTATTTTGACCCAGCATGGCTTTTGGTCCATACTGAGAGATTTTCATTTTATCTAGGCAGCAAAGCTGCATTATTAGCATAAGTGCCAGCTGTCGGTAGAAGAATATTTGTGCATATCTTTGTTTTAATGTAATTGCAGGAGCGGCATGGCAAGCACAGTAAACTTCCTGACATGAGCATGGTTTAATGCAATAAAAAAAATGTTGGGGAACACCCTCTTTAAAAAAAAAGCACACACAGCTCAATTGGTGGCAGCTTAGATTATCCACACTGTTGTCGACTAAAATCACTGGGCAGCCTGTGAGAAATAGAATGCCAGCTCAGCACTGCATGTAATAGTTTCTGAGTCAACAGGAAGCATGACATTTAATGGTCTGTTTGATGGTCTGAGTATAATTCTGGCGGCAGCAAGAGCAGTATTCTTCCCACAGGTTATTGTCCCTTGTGAAGCAAACTGCATAGCCACCTGCGGAGGGTTATGGATTATAACCCCCTGCCTGACGCCTGTTTTAGGAAGAGTATATTGAACAGTGTGAGCATCCATCACATTCTGAGGTGTTACGTCTAGTTCCAGGTGGGTTCCCTTTCAGCTGGAGCTTTCCTGCATAGCCTTAGTAGTTGGATGCACAGTAAAAATGAGTTTTCTGGGACTCTGTAGTGTTGCTTTTATTTTTCTTATTGGGGGCTTGGTCTTTCCTTGAGTGTACTTATGCACTATCTCTCCCTCTCTCCCTCCTTCTCCCTCTCCCTCCCTCTATCTCACACACACACACCTCAAATGTATAGGGAATAAGGAGCTGAACACCTGAAATTGCACTGGGCTGGCTGCTGTGAGAAGAAGGCTGCAAAGCCAACACCAGTCCCAGGGTCAGCAGTGGGCAGAATGGGGGCAGATGCCAACACCCACCCCTGCTGTTAAATAAGTGTTGTTGTTTTTCTCACATTGCAAACTTCGCACCACAATAAAGTGGAAAATGGCAACCTTATTATGTTATGGTGATGAATTCTGCTGAGCTTTCACCAAGGTTCCAAGGGACAATCTGCCCGCTCTAATGACACACACTCCCCTTCTCTTTGTTAACAGCAAATCCGTGGACAACAAGAAGAATTTTTTGGAATTTCTGCATGTCACAGATTCAACAGGAAAAAGGTTTGCAAGCACTGTGTTGGACAGGGTGACAGAAAAGTATGGATTATTGTTGTCCATTATTTGTGGCCAATACTGTGATAATGGCACCAAAGGAGTGCAAGCCATTGTTGTTGTTGTTGTTTTGGGGGGAATCGCAAGGCATTATTTATACTTTGTTCTTGCCAAAACTGGAATCTTGTGTTGGTGTGTGCTGCAGACAAATCTGGCTAGGTAATGAATTTTTGTAATATTATATCACAGTTCTTTTTCTTCTTCTTCTGGAGTAACAAAATGTTGGGAAGTGGCCTTATAGCATTTGACAAAACTAACTTGAAAGCTCTATCTCAGACATCTTGGAATGGCTACATTTTGGAGTGCAGGTGTTAAGTACCAACCTATGGAGATCCTATGAATTAATGACTTCCGAAATGTCCTATTGTTAACAGCCTTGCTCAGGTCTTGCAAACTGAGAGTACTGGCTTCCTTGATTGAGTCAGTCCGTCTCATGTTGAGTCTTCCTTTTTTCCTGCTGCCTTCAACTTTTCCTAACGTCTTTTCCAGTGACTTGTGTCTTTTCATAATGTGACAAAAGTATGATAGCCTCAGTTTAGTCATTTTAGCTTCTAGGGAGAGTTCAGATTTGATTTGTTTTGGTTTCCTCTGTCCCTCTCAGGTACTTTTGAACCAACTTGTTTAAATGGTTTTTGGGTGTGTGTTTTTTGCACGCTACATGATCCTTGCCAAACAAGAACCGCAGAGCTAAGATTATGGTACCTCAAGAAAAACCATAGGACCAACCCTGAGAGCAGCCACAGATAATGTAAAAACAAATAAACAAATACCAGTGGTTTGAGCACTGGACTGGGATTTGGGAGATCTAAGTTAAAATCCCCCATTTGCCTTGGGAGCTTGCTCAATGAAATTGGGCCACTCACCCTCTCCCAGGCTAATCTACCTCACAGGATAAGATGCAAGAGGGAACAACGGCATATAGCACTCTGAGCTACTTGGAGGAAGGGCAGCCTAAACTCATACTTTATTAATTAAAACTTGGATAATACTTCTTGCCAATGTATCTGTCAACAGAAAATACTGTTGTTTTACAAATACGACTAAAAATATAGGAAGCCAGAAGAGTACAATGGTTAGAAGTGGCACTGAATGTATGGGAGGCTGCTTCAAATCTGTAGCATGCCATTTACTGGGTAACTTTTGAAAAATCACTATCTCTCAGTTCAACATACCACACAGGATTCCTGTGACATTAATGGTGTAATAATAACAAATGCACCTTCTGCACTGATAAGTGATAAAGAACTTATTCATTGAACATCCAATATACAGTGAATGCAAACTCGTGGCAACATCTGTTGGTTGTCTAACCATTCCCCTGTCACTCATCCCTTTTCTTCTACACTGAAGATTCAGTTTCAAATATGAACAAATAAAGATATTATATTTAGAATTAATACATTTTTTGTTCTCTCAGGGATTCAGAAATGTAAAAAAATAATATTGTCGAAGGCTTTCACAGTCAGAGTTCATTGGTTCTCGTAGGTTATCCGGGCTGTGTGCCCTTCAGTGTTACTCCTCTGAAGATGCCGGCCACAGCTGCTGGCGAAACGTCAGGAAAGAAAATACCAAGACCACGGTTACACAGCCCGGATAACCTACGAGAACCACTAAAAAAATAATATTAACAACTAAAGTCAACAACAGTTTTTTATAAACCTACATAAAAGGCACTGATAAAAAAGTCAAAATATTTTAGTCACTACCTTACGCTCTCTTTGTGTGTGGGTGTGTTTTACTGATAGTGTTTCAGATAGCATTAAACAGCCTTTGGAGCAGAAGTTTCCATTCAACACAGGATCTAGGTTTTGGAGTTTTAAAGAAATTAAAAGCAACAATGCAAAATATACAATATAGCAGGGGTATCAAACATAAGGCCCATGAGCTGGATCCAGCCCCTTGAAAGCTCTTATCCGGCCCAAAAGCCAGCCATGGCAGCCACTCCCCCCCACACACACTCTATCTGGGAGGGCGAGGCCCGACTGAGTTACATTTATGTCATATCCAGCCCTTGTAACAATTGAGTTCGACACCCCTGCCACAAGACAGTGAAACGGAGATCCATTTTTCAAACTGGGATTCAGTGCCCCTGGGAGTCTGCAAAGGTACTCCAGAGGGTCACAAATCCTTTGTAAGAATAAAGGACGAGCTCTTCTCTTGCTTATCCAGGCTAATGTGAAAATGAAGTCCTTTCCATTCTCTAGGATGGGGGGCAGGGACTCTCTGCCTCAGAGGAAGGGGCTGGTATTTGCATTCCTCTTTTGAAGGGCAGAACTTATAGAATTTCCACCACTCAGCTCATAGAACTGTCGTTAACCACTCTAGTTTGGGAAATTCCTGGAGATTTGGAGGTAATGCCTGGGGAAGAAGTTCAGTTTGTTCTAGACTCTATGGAATACCACACAGTTCACCCTCCAAAGCTGTCATTTCCTCAAGGGGGACTGATCTCTGCAGTATATAGATCAGTTGTAATTCTGGGGGAATTCCAACCCCCACCTGTTGGCAACCCTACCACCCACAGTCATAGGGCTATCAACCTCCATATGGGGACTGGAGATCTCCCAGAATTATAACTAATCTCCAGACTACATACATCAGTTCCCCTGAAGAAAATGACTCTTTTGGAAGGTGGACTGTATGGCATTATACCCTGGTCAGGTCCCTCCCTTGCTCAAGCCCTGCTCCCCCAGTCTCCATCCTTCAAATCTTCAGGAATTTCCAGATCTGAATTTGGCAACCCTAAACAGTAGGGTTGCCAACCTCCAAGTACTAGCTGGAGATCTCCTGCTATTACAACTGATCTCCAGCTAGGGTTGCCAGGTCCCTCTTTGCCACCAGCGGGAGGTTTTTGGGGTGGAGCCTGAGAAGGGCAGGGTTTGGGGAGGGGTGGGACTTCAATGCCATAGAGTCCAATTGCCAAAGTGGCCATTTTCTCCAAGTGAACAGATCTCTGTTGACTAGAGATCAGTTGTAATAGCAGAAGATCCCCTGCTAGTACCTGGAGGTTGGTAACCCTATCTCCAGCTCAGTTCACCTGGAGAAAATGGCTGCTTTGGTCATTGGACTCTATGGCATTGAAATCCCTCCCCAAACCCCACCCTCCTCAGTCTCTGCCCCAAAAACCTCTGGCCAGTGGCAAAGAGGGACCTGGCAACATTACTACACAGTCACCAGATTACCATGGAGCACAAGCCTGAAAACATGCTGACTGGTTGCTAATAGCTCCACCCTAGGAACTCTCATTGGTTAAAAGCCACAAATTAAGGTAAACCCAAATGCAGTCATCATAGTTATTTCTGATGTAACGTTTTGGGTATTCACTGTATTTTCCAATGCAAAGAGTTTCAGCAGAAAAGGAGAGATGCTAGTCAGTATTTATAAACAATAATAGTTAATGGTGGTGTTGGACTGAATACTGAAAGTTCAGGTTTTGTGTGACTTCTGATACTCTTTTTCTATTTCTCTAAGCAATTATCAAATTTTTTTCAGGCCCCTCCCCACCAGTGTTCAGCTGGCCTTTGACTATAATTTGGAAATTCTTCATTGTCTTTGGTGCAAAGTCTCTTCCAATCAAGGAATGAGATCGATTAAAACTTGATTTGGGGCCAAATTTAGCATGGTAAAATCAGATTTGTTTCGGGTACCTAAGATCAGTTTGCAGCTGTTAAGAAACATTTTAAAAACAAAAGAGAGAAGGGAGTATTCTAAAAATATTGTAAAAGGAAGGTATTCATAAATGTGCAGGGTATGGAACTGAACCACACTAAACTGCATATTTTTTTCAGTATAGTTTTCAATCTGTTAGAAACTTCAACACATGGCAGCAACAGTACCCAAATGAAAAAAGGGAGAGCAGCCAAAAACTCTAATACATGTGCAGTTTTTTCCATTCATGCATTCTATTCTCTTCCATTCATTCCGAGATTTTGATAGGTGAAGCACTGCACACCCTTAAGGAGCAGGTCCAATAAATATCATACATTTAACTTTAAATGAACCAATATTTTGTACGGGCCTCAAGAATATATTTTCCTATATATGGTTTAGGCTTTTGCTTCTGACACAGTAAAAACGTGCACATATTTTGCAGGGGGGAAGAGTGTCAGATGGCTGCCGAGTGCAGGATAACTGTATAATATAAAATAAAATAGATACATAAAATAAGGTCAAAGAAGAATGTGTGCCAGTCAGTTATGCTGTAGCCTGCCTCCTTCAGGGATGCCTGCCAATTTCTTCAGAGATCATAACTGAGTGTATTGTGCCAATACACCTGCAACAGCATCTGGGCTCCAGTAGTAGCTTGAAAAAAATCCAGAAGGGCTACTGACCTTCCTAGGTCTTAGACACCATACTTGACAGGGTGATGAATGATCTGCTGGTAATTTAAAATTAAGGACAGCTGTCCACTTTGGCCATGCTGGACCTCACAGCAGCGTTCCATGCAAATGACGATGGGCTGCTGCTTCATCATCTGGAGAACAGCCAGTTGTTCGAGGATGCCAATTATTAATCATCAGCACCATCAACTATTACCATGTCATTCCTCCCATTTACCTAGCAGGAATGCTCTATCTAGTCTATAGCTGACCACACGGCCAAGAAGTGCAGACCATTCTGAACTAAGGTTCTATTCAAGAGAAGGACACACATGAAAGTTCAAATCAAAAAACAATATTGTATTGACAGTTTCTTGGTTACTACCCAACAGTGCTTCTGTCGAGACATATGCCCACTGTAGCTGAAAAGATGAGGAACCAAAGCCCCTTGGACAGTACAAGAGTATAACAACCTAATATCAACCTCTCATTAATACAAAATGGGAACCATTTTGTATTAATTAAATCTGCAGTAATTAAATCTTGTATTAAACACACACAGCATAATATCCCAAAAACCATGGAAATAGGAGAGCATAACAGTAAACTATAGAATAAATTCAGAGTGCACTATACCCTTGACCGAAGAACAGTACACTCCTTCTGTCTGGGATGGTCATCCTCTTCCACCGAGCTCACAGCTTCAGGAGGGACGCACATGGAGCTGTGAGGGAGGGAAAGGACACCTGCCTAGCCAGCCAAATCAACCCTTTCAATGGAGTAAAAGATGTCGCAGCCAGATCACCCTAACATCCAGTGCACTATAATACCCAAGAATATTATCTGTCTTGTCTGGAGGCAGGTCAAAGAGATGGGGGATGTAGCAATGGTGGCGTATATAGCCTCCTCCTATGCTGCCCCCCACACTGTGTGCACACCCGCTTGGATATGCCATCGTCCACTGACTCCATTGTGTGGGCTACCAGAAAACCCTGCCGCCCTGCAGAGGATGGAATTGAACAGTAGACTGGTGAACTTGCTGAACTCTTAGTTTACTAAGAAGCTTTGACAGAGAAGCCATCATAGCTCCGAGTTCCCTTCCTATGTTCCTCTTCTTAACATACAGAAAACAAACAAACTACAGAGTTCCTTGCACAAATATTTGTGACAAAATCACTTCTGTAAGGTTTGTGTTAGAATGCACTTTATCTTTAGGAGATTTTTCATAGAGTAACAATGAATATGTAGCAATGTATTCTCCTTTATTTTTAAAGCTACATATAGATTCTGTAAATAAAACACCAAATCCCCTTGTGCTGCAAATTTAATAGTATTCTGGAAGGGTTTAGAGACCTCTAAGAAATTACCTGACACAAACACCAGTGAAGCATTCAGTTTGCAGATGTTTAGATCCCACATAAGGGAAGCTAAACTTAATTGCCCATGCACTCACTGTATTCAGACGGTTTCTCCTCCAGATATTATTTCCTCCTATGAACAAGAGGACTATGGTGATTCAGTATGCAAATATGAAAATCCAATCATCCCAATTCAGCTCGGATGATGTAAAACTGGCATTTATTCATGACTAGTTGTTACAGAACAAGGATTAGCCACCTTCCCTTTAATGAGAGTGACTTCTGAGTAATGGAAAATATCCTGATCTTCTACCCCCCGCCCCGGCATGTTACCATGTTTAATTCTGTCCTAGAAACCAAAAATGAACTAAGAAGAAATTCAGAAATGAAGCCAAGTAGCACACAGAAAAATCCTGTGTCGTTATTGTTATTTAAGCCTGATATTTTACTAGGTCTTCTAGGGAATGTACAAACCACGCTTCAGAAGCCGGCAAGCTACTGATAGCTCTCACACTACCTTTTGGAGACCGATGTCTCATATAAATGGGCTTACTCAGTAGTGGTTACCACCTGGCACCTACCTTATCAGTTTTTAAGTGCCAGGTAAAATCATTTTCTACAGTCAGGTTTTAGATAATTTCTTACCTACTTTTGGCATTTAACCCCCATCTCTACGATCTGTCCTATGATTGTCTTATTTATTTTTTTGTTTTCCTGCTATCTAACTCAGGCAAGGTGTTTGGAGAGATGGGATAAAAAGATTCTAAATCAATATATCTTATCCGATAATAGTGAATATGCTGCAAAACTCATCTGTCGAAACTAAAGCATATGCTTTGGTAAGATTAACAACTAAACCTCCTATGATTTGGACGATGCAGCTAGAAAGGGGGGCTATCAAAAGACTCATAGAATGTCTATCGTACTAACAGTGCAATCCTGAGGGGAAATAGTTACACTGCAGCCGGAGGTGGCACAGCCATGGCACAGCCAAACTGCCTCCTGAGCCAGCAAGCTGAAAAGGAATGCTCCCCCAATCCCCGTGGAACTGCTGTATGCAGTTCCGCGGATTGTGCTGTTAGAATTTACTATTTCTTATTTAAGGGAGTATATTTTCATATTCTCTTGAGAACACTAATTGAATTTCCAAATAAACACACTAAAAACCTTACTTAACTTCATTGGCACTTATCTAGTAATTGTTACGCCAGAAATACAGCCCTAAATACTGGTATTAAAGAAGTCTCATGTAAATAAATTAATACCTTAAACAGTCAGATTTTTGTTACAACTGTGGGGGTTTGGGGGGCTTTTTTAAAAAGTGGCTACTGTCTCCTGCAAACTACCTTGTGAATCTGGGCAAAGGTCAGTATGACTCTGATTCCCAAGTACTGGCTTATAAAGCATAAATGGGAGGCACGTGACAAAAGCTGTGAAACTTTGACGAGTCCATGAGATGTACAGTGCCTCACACAAACCCCCACAGAGCACATCAAGGCAGAAGAGACTCCTTGCAGTTGAAATACTTCATGCAAGTCCTGTGACGATCCCCAGACTCTCATGGCATGGCCATGCCTCATGGGAGCCCAGGGAACCAACCAGCTGGAGCTGTGGCTGCTTCTCCTGCCTGCTCCCTAATTCCCTGGACCTTGGGTTGGGCGGGCCCCACGCCCTGATTTCACATGTGTTGTACAGTGTGTGTTCTACAGCCTAGACCAGGGGTCGGCAAACTCATTAGTCAAAAGAGCCAAATATCAACAGTACAACGATTGAGATTTCTTTTGAGAGCCAAATTTCTTAAACTTAAACTATATAGGTAGGTACACTGTTTATTAACTTCATAAACTTTAATTAAAGTTTTAAGTCTTAATTAAACTATAGGTACACTGAATAAAACTTAATATCATACTTAATAGTGATCTTATTTATTGATAAAAAATAAATTGTAAGTCCCTGCCATTTCCCCCTCCCTGTCCGGAGTCCTCGTCTGGAGGCCAGGTCTACCACCATAAAAGCCTATTGGTAGACCTGGCCTCCGGCTGAGTCCCATTGAGAGGCCAGGTCTACCCATTGGCTTTCTTGGCAGTAGACCTGGCCTCCGGAGGCCCATAGAAGCCAGTTGGTAGACCTGGCCTCTGAAGGGGGACTTTTCCCCCTCCTCGGAGTCCAGGTCTACAGCCAAGAAAGCCAGTGGGTACACATGGCCTCCCAATGGGACTCAGCCGGAGGCCAGGTCTACCAAAGGAAGCCCGCCCCGCCCAACAGCTGATAGGCGGGCAGGGGGGGCAGGAACCACTGAGCCGCCCGCTCAGCAATCGTGCGGCTAGAGGGGAGGGGAGACTTTAGCCTCCCAACCATTGAGGGCAAGGGAAAGGGGGACCTGGCCATTCTCCATGGTGGGGGGGGGGAGAGACAGCGCACCTGCTCGCCTGCTCTCTCACGCATGCTCTCTCTCTCTCTCGCTCTCTTGCTCTCTCTCTCTCTCAGGCGCGCCGGCTCCGCAGCCCGGCTGCCAGCGCGAGCAGGCGCGAGAGCAGGGGCTCTTAACCAAGATCGGAGAGCCGCATTCAACGGGCCAAAGAGCCGCATGCAGCTCGGGAGCCGCAGTTTGCAGACCCCTGGCCTAGACGCAGTTGGCAGGACAGACTGTCTGAAACCCCAAGGCTGCAAGCACAGACACAAATGACCTGAAAGGCCCCGCCCTCCAACCCCCAAGGTAGGTCCTGGCCGTTTCAACCTCCAAGTAAGGTCCAGGCATATGGATTGATTTAAGGCTTCAACATTCTCAACGAATGAGACTACAAAATCTTCAGAACCATAAAATAACTTATGTTCTGGTGTGTTCTGAATATCCCAAAAGCCAAATTTTAAAATATGCAAAACCAGAGCAAGATTCCTCTTCCTGAAACATCCTAGGTAGGTACAAAATTACTGTAACTTGCTCTAAGTAGGGCTGCCCTTGAGACTGTTCCAGAGGCTCCAGTTGGTGCAAAATGCCATGGCGAGGCTCCTTATGGGTACCTCGCCATGATACCATATATCAACAGTGCTGAAACAACTGCACTGGCTCCAACTGGAGCATCGGATCAGGTTCAAGGGGCTGGGGTTTTTTTTAATAATATTTTTATTGATTTTCAACAATAAATAAGGGTACAGAAGGAAAAAGGGATGGGGAGGGGAAAGAAGAAAAAACAGAGGTAAATTGTTAAAATAATATTTAACAGTATAACGTCTTATACTACCCCCTTGCATCTTTTATTAATACCATTATTTTCTAGTAGGGTAATTTTAAGCCCCAACTTAAATCTACTATAGCTCTTGGAGTCTAGTTGTTATTTTTTGGTTGCAATATAATCATAGAAAGGTGTCCATTTGTCTCTATTTTGTTTTTTATCATTCGTTTGTAAAGTTTCAGTCAGTTGTGCCATTGTTATATATTCATAAGATTTATCCAACCAGATCTCTATGGTGGGGATTCTATTTGTTTTCCATAGAGATGCTAATACTACTCTAGCAGCTGTGATTAGATATTTCAGCATATTCTATTGGTCTTTGTCAATATTGTCTGGAGTTTTTCTTAATAGAAATAATTTAGGGTCATATGATATATTTTGACCAATAATGCCTTCTAAGTTCTTGTGTATCTTCTTCCAAAATTTCTGAACTAAATCGCATGTCCACCAACAGTGATAGAAAGTGCCCCTAGTTTTACGACATTTCAAACATAGGCCAGATGTCAGATTATTCATATTTTGAATATCACTAGGTGTAATGTACCACCTATGTAGCATTTTCAACCAGTTTTCCTGAATCCCTTGACATAGCGTAAATTTGAGGTTCTTACGAAATAGTTGTTCCCATTCATCAATCGTTATGGTCTCATTCAAATTCTCCATCCATTTAATTTGGCACAACATCACTTGTTCGTCTTCTGTATCATATATCACCAGTAGTTTATAAATTTTACCTAATAAATGTTGCACTGGTTTACATATCATCTGTTCAAATTCTGTTTTCATTTTCAATACTCCCCGAATTAAACAGTCTTCCTTGAATCTTGAAACTAACTGATGATAAGTTAGCCATGGCATCTGCAGATAACTATGATGTATCTCAACTAGTGTTTTCAATGTACCATCTATTTTCACCAAGTCCTGATATTGTATTGTCCCATATTTTTTCCTGTCACTTACCGAGCCAAAGACATTAAAAGGTGCCATCAATAAAGATTCATTGGAACTTAGTCTTGGTTTTAGTTTTTGCCACACTGTCACCATGTTTTCTATAACTGGGTGACCCCCAGTTTCTTCTAGATTTTTCTTCCAATTCTTCCCCCATAGCATATAGTGAGCTCCACATTGTAAGCTAGCCAGTTCCAATTTAACGCTTCTTTCATTAGTTTGCATGATCCAGTCTTTAAGCCATACCAAGGTTGCCGCTCGATGGTATAATGTTAAATTTGGAAGTGACATTCCCCCTCTTTTCTTTTCAACCGTCATTATTTTGAATTTTATTCGTGGACGTTTTTTGTCCCATACAAATTGATTGAGTTTTCGTTGCCAGGATGTTAATATCTTATCCAAAATTTTAATAGGAATCATTTGAAACAACATTCATTTTAGCTATAGCTATTTTCCCCAACCAAGAGACTTTTAATTTATTCCAATTTTGTAAATCACGTTCGATCTTATTCCACACCGTTTGATAATTGGACGCAAACAACTCTTGATTTTCTTTTGGAAAGAGTATAAGGTGCTGGTTTTGACCTTTAAAGCCTTACATGGTGTGGGACCATCGTACCTGCGGGACCACCTCTCCTGGTATGCCCCTCAGAGAGCTTTGTGTTCTACAAACAACAATTTACTGGAGGTCCCTGCCCGAAGAATGTGTGGCTGTCCTCAACAAGCACCAGGGCTTTTTTGGCCCTGGCCTGGTGGAATAGTCTTCCCAATGACATCAGGGCCCTGCGGGACCTTATGGAGTTCCGCAGGGCCTGTAAAATGGAAGTATTCTGCCAGTCCTATAACTGAGGGCAGCTGTGAGTTATCGATCATTGCTGGCCTCCCATCCCCCACCCAACCCTGCCATCGGTTGGGGGTGATCTGCTGTAACCCAGTTCCATAGTGGTGTGGTGGTTAAGAGCGGTGGTTTGGAGCAGTGGAGTCTGATCTGCAGAACCAGGTTTGATTCCCCCACTCCTCCACATGAGCAGCGGACGCTAATCTGGTGAACTGGATTTGCTTCCCCACTCCTACACATGAAGCCAGCTGGGTGACCTTGGGCTAGTCATACTCTCTCAGCCCCACCTACCTCACAGGGTGTCTGTTGTGGGGAAAAGAAGGTGATTCTCCCTTAAGTGGTAGAGAAAGTCGGCATATAAAAACCAACTCTTCTTCTTCTGACTGGTTTATGTAAATGCCATTTTGCTGTTTAATTAGTGTGATATTATGTTTCTAACGATGTTTTAGGGGTTTAATGTGTTTTTTTAGAGTGTTATCCCGGCTTGGCTGGGAAATGAGGGTGGGCTATCAAGATAAAGACAGACAGACAGATAAAATTGCCAGTGGCCTTTATTTTATAAGGATCCCTTCATGAATAAGCTCATGCAAATCCTGCAACTTAAAATCCAGAGGAGAGCATCACGTATTCACTCGAAGGATAAAGCCACATCAATAAACTAAGAGATTGTTGTGGACAACTCCAACTGTTAGAGAGCACTGGGTTGGGATTCCTTTGCTTAGATTACATGATTGCCAAACAGGAACAGAATCCTAGAAGCCCTTGCACAAGTACTAGAAAAAGCAGCTCAACTACAAATGCTTGATATATAATTCAACGGTTTGCCGGTCACTAAATGCACAATAAATGCATGCCGATGCTAAGGTGCATAAGCTAATGGCCAGTAGTTTGACTGAAACTAGAAAGGAAATAATGTTCTTGTTATCAATCCACTACATAACTCTATCAAAGGCTGCCTACTCAGAAAAAGCCCCAGTCTCCTATATAAATCTATGTGGTTCAAAGGACACTATATATTACGGTGTATAAAATACAGCTGCTTGGAACAGTCAGACATCAAATTCTTTTCACAATGGCAAGTCTGTAAGTGAATTCCATGTGTCTTTAAGCCTCCTATATTCTATTACACTTTATGCTTGATTTTGCTTTGGTAAGTATTTATTCCACAATACCAAAAGCACTTATGAGTGCTTAAAACCCCAGTGAAATAAATTGAATTTAAGCACATATAATTCTGTGCTGGATCATGGTCTTAATGAAAATGGGCTCTGGCTGACAGCTACATCTTATTCATGAGCAACAGAAATAGTCCAAATTCATCAAGGACGTGTATCGTGGGACCTTTAGGCAGTACAAATCTTGCTCACAGAGACCCCTGAAGAGAACTGAGATTTGTACCTATTCTTAAAAACCAAATGTGCTCAAGCAGAGCAGTTTTGGCTAACGTGGGGCTAGGGAGATGTGGTAAGTAATTTGCATTCCTTTTTCTGTGTAACATTGGGAAAAGTACTCATGCTTCTCAGTGACATGCGGGATGAAACCTCCAAGGAAACCGCTGTTTGCGTCAGCCGCTTTTCCGCATTTGAAGGTCCACGTAGAAAGTGAGGACCTTGATATATTATCAAAAAGGGTGTCATTTATATAACACTTGTGAGCAGGTGTTAATCATAGATGAAGAGAGCAGGTTGTCCTGCATTAGCAAATGACTGATACTTGTCACTGATTTGTATCCAAGCATACCTCGAAGATATTTTGGGTTCAATAGCAAATATCACAATAAAACGAATCACACACACAAAAATTTCGTTTCCAAGTGAATATAAAAGTTATGTTTACACTATACTGTAGACTATTAAGTGTGCAATAGTGTTATGTCTAAAACAATGTACTGTAATAATAATGAAAAAGTTTGAAATATTGCGAGAGTTACCAAAATGTGACACAGAGACACAAAGTGAGCACATGTTTAACAACGGAGGCTCAGGTCACAGCTGTAGCCAAGGCAGCCTCTTCCCATCTCCGCTGGTCCAGGCAGCTGGTACCTTATCTCTCCCGCCCTGATCTAGCAATAGTGATCCATGTAACGATCACCTCTAGACTTGATTACTGTAGCTTGCTCTACGTAGGGCTGCCCTTGAGACTGATCCAGAAACTCCAGCTAGTACAGAATGCCACATGAGGCTTCTTACAGGAACCCCGCTGTGGGAACACATACAGCCAGGGCTATGACAACTGCACTGGCTCCAGCTGTAGTACTGGATCAGGTTCAAGGTGCTGGTTTTGACCTTTAAAGCCTTACATGGTTTGGGACTCTCGTACCTTTGGGACCGGCTCTCCTGGTATACCTCCCAAAGAGAGTTACACATGTCTAATAACAACTTGTTGGTGGTCTCCAGCACAAGGAGTGTGCAGCTGTCCTCGACAAGTGCCAGGGCTTTCTCGGCCCTGGCCCCAGCCTGGTGGAACTCCCTTCCTGTGCACATTGGGGCCATGCAAGACCTCAAATAGTTCTGCAGGGCCTGTAAGATGGAGTTATTTCACCAGGCCTACAAGTGAGGGCAGCCATAGGTTGTCATCTATGCTGGCCTCCCTATCTCCCCCACCATCTATTATCAAAATGGGGGGGGGGCATCGACAGCTCTATTGGGCCTTTCAGAGGTGATTACAGTTGGATAGACACCATCTGGTTATATTAATTAATAATTATTGTATGGTTTTAATTGGTTTAATCATAGATGTTGTGTGGTTTTATTATTTTACTGTTACTGTTTTGTTGTTACCCACCCTGAGCCCAGCTTGTCCAAGAATGAGTGCAAGTTCGAAATCTAAATAAATAATACAATAATAAAAATGCTGTTGTAAAAATGGCCCTCATAGACTTGCTTGAAAATGTAATATCTGCAAAGTGAAATAAAGTGAAGTGCAATAAAACGAGGTATGCCTGGACTATGTCTTTCAACTCTGAATGCTGAAAAGATAGAGCAAAACATGGGGCTAGATCCAGACTCAGTTTGCAGTTTCTATCAATTTTCCATTACTGTTGTAGAGTTCCCTCATATTCCCCAGAAGCAGCATTACATGGAGATCAGTGGATTGCAGTGGAATGGGGGATGCAGCGAAGTGTAGTGGTTAAGAGCGATGGTTTGGAGCAGTGGACTTTAATCTGGAGAACTGGGTTTAATTCCCCACTCTTCCACATGAGCAGTGGACACTAATCTGGTGAACTGGGTTGGTTTCCCCACTCCTACACATGAAGCCAGCTGGGTAACCTTGGGTTAGTCACAGCTCTCTTAGAGCTCTCTCAGCCCCACCTACCTCACAGGGTGTCTGTTGTGATTGTAAGCTGGTTTGATTCTCCTTTAAGTGGTAGAGAAAGTTGACATATAAAAACCAACTCCTACTCCTCCTCCTTCTTTCTGCCATTAGAAAATTTGGTCTGGATCCAAGCCATGTGGTCAACCATTGAGCCATAGCCCTGAAGAATTTATGAAGCTGCCTTAATTTGTCACATCATTTCCCCATCCAGGTCAATACCATAGCAGCAGCTACCCAGAGTCACAAGCAGAGAAACCCAACATCTGCTGCCTGAGATCCTTGGACATGCCAACTTCTGAACATGGAAACTTTTTCATGCAAAGCATGAGCTCTAATACTGAGCAATGACACTCTCCCTATTCCCCAGGCATATTACGTTGTAAGCTGCAATTCCAATGTCAGAAGTGGACTGAGTTGTATCACAATTTCTGCAACTAGAGCATGACTCTGAAAGATGCCATCAGGCAATGCACTCCACTGCTTTAACTCAAACATGATGACAGGGAAATAGGTTAAATGCAAAGTTGACCTCAGGATGAATGGATTCTGGCTTCAGCATATTAGCTGGATGTTACATTCCAAAACTTTCAAAATTTGAAATGTTATGTGATTAATGTCAACAGAGGGCATTCAGGAGAACCAAAATAATTTTTTCATACTTCCTACGATATTTAAGGACATTGAAACACATAGCAACCAGCTGAACAACCTTCATATGGCATGTTCCTAATCTTTTGGAAGATGCATCTGCTCATAAAATCCAGCTGGCTGAATTAAAATATAGTATTTTTGAATTCATGTGTTGTTAGTCAGTGTCTCAGTGGCTCCAACGACATCAGTCTTTCCAATGCCAAACACAGATTTTCTGACTCTTTCCCCTGAGGTCATATTAACTCATAAAAAAAACTGGAATAATTTTTTCTAAATACTTTATCAGGCTATTTAAAAGATCCAGCTGGCACTATATTGTGGACATTTTAGCTAAGGCCAAATAAACAATCCAGCCAAGTGACTGAGACTACTGCAGATATTTTGTTTAAGACCAGCTCCTTGTTAAATAAAGGTTTGGCTGTTGATTTTTTTTAAGTCTTCTGGATAAACAAAATATTTTTTTCTTACAATAGAGGTATTCATTTCAAACACAAAAATGCCAAACACTGTTGATTTAATCTAGCATGTTATGACCCTTTGAGTCGTATAAATCTGTGCAATTTAGTGGCTCTGTTCATAACATTTGAAGGCCTATACAAATCCCTCAGTTGCTATTTTGTACACCTTAATTTATAAAACAAAAATCTATGCCCTGAATCAATACTGTGGTTATTTTAGCAGCCAACATTAAAAAAAAAACATTGCGGGAAGAGAGAAGAGTTTACTAGTACCACACTCATCCACATTTTGTTAAAGTACCGGTATGTAAATTCTGTACAGAACTTCTGCTCAACACATGGAAAGGGAGTGAGACGACAACACTAGTGGGTGTGATCCAACTCCCATCAACACACATATTGATATCCTATAATAGTTAAGTGAACCTGGCTAATGAGATACCAATGAACCATTCACCCCAGATCATCAGTCTCCCACACCCACCATGTGCTTTCCTGCTGTCACACAGCTGGTTGGCAGGGAAAAATAGAGAGGAAATAGGGAGAAATGTCCCAATGTGCTGACGTCATTCCCCATGCGCCCAGAAGTGACATCAGTGGAGAATGCCGAGGATGCTCTGGCATTTGGGCAAAACTCTTAACCATAGAGCTTTGCACAAATGTCACAGCATCCCCTAGCAACATGCTGACATTACTTCCAGCAGCACGGGGAGTGATGTCAGCACATTGCCCGAGACATTATTACATCACTGGCAACAGCCTCTGCTGCCTGTAAATCCCCCTAATTCAACTGTTTCCCTGTAGAATCTTGCTTTGGACTTGCATTTCGTCCATAGCAGTGTTTCTCTTCCGGAAGCATGCCTTAGGCATATAAAACCAGAAGAGAGCTGCAAGGCTGATCATGATATGTCAAGCCAGAAGATCTATTGTTAATTTTAAAGTACCTGTTTGGATGTGCCTACCATATTTTACAAATGACTACTCAACCAAAGCAGGCTAAGACATCACTCCCCCATACTTTCCAGTTATGTAACATTCATTTAAAAATCAAGCTCATATATGGATTAATAATCTTTTTTTTTAATACCAGGTTGCATTTCTGAAACCTCCTTTTGGATAACTTTTAAACCTTATTAGATACCTACCAGAAATACTTATATTAGAATAAGAGGAGCTGGTATCTACCATTAAAAATAAAAATATTTGGAAAGATTTTGCCTAAAAGCAGCTGCCCAATAACTGAAGTGTGATTTGTGAGAAAGCATAAGGGGAGGGCAGGGTTTGGGGAGGGGCAAGAGATCAGCAGATTATAATGCCATAGAGTCCCGCTCTGTTGTTTTGTGCTGGCCAGTGGCCGGAACAATAAATGTAATGTCGTAGAGTCCACCATCCAAAGGAGCATTTTATCCAGGGGAATTGATCATCTTGAGATCAGTTGTAATTCCAGGAAATCTCCAGGCTGGCAACTCTATAATCCAGGTTGCACCACCTCAATCCCAATCCAACACCTCAAAGGTCCCTGTTCAAGCAGGAAAAGGATTAATGGGCACCCTCTTCCTTCTCTTTTCAATAGCTCTCTGCTTGGGCAGCCTGAAGCCTCATCCGTCTCCTCAGTGGCTTTAAAAAGAAGCTACGGCATTCTCATATGCTCTCTTGCCACCCCTAGCCTCCTATAAAGGTGTTTTTTTCTTAGAAGAGTTCAGGACCTATTCAAGCCATTGCTGTTGCTCTGTGCCACCTCAGCCTTCTGCCCCAAGATGCCAACATTCAGCTACTACAGCAACTGCAGCTCCTTAAAGGTGAGCTGCAGTAGCTGTTCCCCCACTTGTAACAGCCACCATTCAGGGACATTTTCCATGAGACATTTGGTGGTAATTGAAATGATTCTATCTCCTGAAGTGATAATGATTGATTGGATTTCCCCTGATGTTATCTTACCAATGTTTACTGTTTATTGCTGGTTTTATTGCTTTTACTACATTTTTCATTTTTTGTCTGCTATTGTTAGGCCAGTCTTATCTGGGCTTTTTATGCTGCTGTTAGGGTTTCAGTCTTGATTTTTTTAATCTGTTTTTAAATGTTCAATTGTCAGCCACTTTGGATGCCAGTTTTAATAGAAAATCAGGATGCCAGTCTTTAACACTAATTTTCAGCACTGATATTGAGCCTAGTCTAACTTTAGATTTCTATATAGCTAATAAAAGTGTGCCATCCTTCAGTCTGATACACACCTAGATCAAGAGTCTTTCCATACAGTTCAATGCACACATAAAGTACAGTGTAACAATAACAATTATTTTCCTGGTTAGTCCCTAGGAACAGTGGCAAAGTTCAATTAAATTGGATATTGCAATCAAACCCTGAGCTCCCTTCCCCACATTTATTAAATTCCAATCCATGGGACTAAGTTATGGTTTTGTTAACCCATTTGTCCCTATTTCTTCCAAGATCTATACTGGGACAACATTTCTAGATTCTCTGGCCACTTCTGTACCACTGTAATTTAGGGATGACAGCAAACATGCTTGCAAAGCTCCTATAAGATTCCCCAGCATCTGGAGTACATTAGAGTCATTCAGTGGAAATAGGAATCCTCTGTGCATCACATTATGGGGGGGGGGGGGAACAGTGCTGCGGACATCAGTTAACAAGGCCAGTAAATTCAAAATGCATACAAGCTTGTCAGCTTCCTTCCAAAAATGATACATAATAATCTCTTTCAAAATTATCTTCCTCTGATGGGTTGTAAATTGCCCTACAGCCAGGTTGTTGATATAATGGACGTCTGGGCAAACCACAAAAATTACCTCCAAATATGATTCAAGGGCTTTAGGAGTTTAGTTTTTGATTCTTCTATTTCCTTGCTTTTTTAAAGCAGGATTTTGCATTTTCACCAAAGTAACTTTATTCCAAACTTCACAATGAAAATTCCTAATGACAGCTAATGAAGAGCAAGATTCAGGGGAGCAAAGAGATGGGGCTACAACACAGGACTTAATGATATCATCTCCAGACCTATGATTGAATTGGGAGGGGTAGGAGAGTTGAAACAAATTGAAAAGTGTTCCGAGAGACAGGGGAATAGGCCTACATATGCAAGCTTTGAGCATGGCTTATTATAATACCTAACTCGGCATGATAGGCTGTTTATTTCACAAGCCACTGTTTCCCATAGGCTACATATGCCAAATGCTCGGGTAAATTATAAGCAGGAGTCTGATACGGGAAATTAAAAAAAAAGAATCATAAAAACAACCATTGAAAAAATATTAAACTTCAATGGACCACCTACCTTAAAGACACAGAGAGAATCAAATGCACGAGACATTTCTCGTGTATACTGAACAATAATTAGTCCCAGGAAGAGGGGCATAAGCCAACAACTAGATTTTGTACTGACAGTGGAGACTGTTGTTACCCTGGCAAAGTTCCAGCTTGACCAGGAACTTTTCCAGCTCCTCCCAGATCAGGGGACCTTGGTATTAAAAAAAAAATCACTGTGGAATTTATTAATACATGATGCAGCTCATGGAAACCTTGGTGTAGTGACTCATCCACCTGGTGAATATAGTGTCACATATCTGCACCCCATCAAGTCAGAAGAAGGAAGGGGTAATTTTTCCTCACAGTGAAGATGGCCACTGGAAACAACCTCCTTTCACCAGTTACCAGGTTAATTGGTTGTTCACAGAGTGATCATAAGGGGGCTGCCCCCCTGCAAAGGGTAAGCGCCTGTGCAATCTAGCTACACCAAATCTAAAATACTGCCAATGAATAAATAGTGTGCATATTAAAAGACCACATCTCTCTTTAGGAGCCCAGGCATCAACTCTATTGCTTTTAACAGCTTCTGTTTTGTAGGAAGGTTAGATCTAGGGCCACTGGTGAGGGATGGGGAGTAGGGTTGCCAAATCCAGGCTGGGAAGCTCTTGGAGATTTGGAGGTAGAGCCTGGGGACCTCAATGGGATACAATGCCACAGAGTCCCCCCTCCAAAGCATCCATTTTCTCCAGGGGAACTGACCTCTGTCGTCTGGAGATGAGCTGTAATTCCGGGTGATCCCCAGGCCCCACTTGCAGGCTGGCTGGCATCCCTAGTTAGACCAGCTGCAACCCATAGTAAGGTAGATTCACTTCTGCAGGACTGACAAAGCAGGCAAGGGCTTGTTTACTCTTCTTCAGGAGAGCTTGTACGACAGTACTGTTTCAGAAGGCCTTCTATTGATTCTTGGACATAGTTATAGATTTTGGTAATACTAATTTACCTTAATGGTCAATATTATTTTATGTGTGTTTTACATACCCTAAACAAACTGCCTTGAAGGAAAGGTGGTTTATAAAGGCCACAAACAAGCAACTTGTCTGTGCTGACTATTCTGTACAGACAAATAACTGACTATACTGGTAGGGGTGGACAAGTACTTAATTTTGAGATTCACAGAACCCTGTTTCAGACTGACACTCTTGAGCCTGCTGCTCTAACATAGTAAAAATCCTTTAAATTAAAATGTGTTGTCTGCGTATAGAAACAATAGCACAGAGCTGAAGCCAGAGCTACTTGATATGGGTATATCTTGCAAAAACCTAAATGAGTCTGAATTATTTTTACCAATTAAAATTCACAAATGTGACCATGGTTGCCCAACACATATCTACTGCCCTCCAAAAATGTAACATTTATTATTCCTCCACTTCATATCCCAACAGCAGCTGTCTTCCTCTATAAAGTTCAGAAAAAAATCTAGAGTTTCCCCTAAAGAGCAAGGAAAGAGAAGTCAAACAATCAGAGTTTTTAAAAAGTCATTATTATGAAACATAGAACAGATTTCATATTAATCAATCTAACCATTGTACAGTATTTGCAATTCTTGTATTTCAATACAGACATTTATGCAGCAGATCTTTAGTACTCAGAAAAATCCCTACATTAATTTTCTTATAGTGTCAGAAACTGCACTGATCTGCAGTACACTGATTTTCTTTATTTACATAATACTGGTTATTGGTAGGTTAGCTTTGAAATAGATAACAATTATTGCTTTCATCGGTCAACCAAATTGACAACGTCCTGGACCTTTACCCTACACCTTAACAATGACTTCCAGAATAATTGCTTGATGTTTATGCAGCTCTGTGCTATGAAAACACAATGAGCATGCTAAAATTATGATACAGAAATCATTTAAAACAAGAAGTGGAAACAGGCTAACATGCAAGGCTAAGGTAACATAAAGCTTAGGGTATATTTCACAATTTTTATTATCAAAAAGTATGGATGAAAACAGTGATACAAGTTGGTTTTTTCGATCATTAGGGTTGCCAGGTGGCTTGGAATGGTGGGCAATTGCTGTTCCATCTGCTGGCTGACAGCAAGGATCACGTGCACGCATGGCCGCAAACAATGCGATCCTGTCATTTCCAGTTTACTTCTGGAAAGTTGCAGCGTGACGGGACAATTTACCACACAAATGGGAGTTTGAATGGTCAACTGTCTCGTTGTGCTGCGGTGCTTCCGGAAGTAACCGGAAATGATGGGATCGCATTGTCCGCGGCCGCAAGTGTGTCATCCCCGCCATCAAAATCTCCCGCTGAAGGAGAGGGGGGGCCTGGCAACCCTATCATAGAGACCATAAATAGGAAGAGTAGAATGGTCTTTTCAAGTACTTTTCTTGACATCCTTAATGCAGTCAGTTCTTAATTTTCCGCAGATTCTGAATGTCGGGACACTGGTAGGACCCACCCAGAAGCAATGTAGCTTTCAAGCTTGACTGCATAAGTTTGGAGAGATACTCCCTGATGATATCCAAGAAGGAGAACAGTTTATGAGTTCCTAAGCCTGGGACTGGCTCAGATCTCTCCAACAGGACTGAAATCCCAACTATACTAACCCATCAAATACTGTCAGCGAGACGTCACCAACTGAGAAGCCAATAATCACAATCAGAAGCTGTCAAAAGACAAATTCCTCACTTAGTTTAGGGAGGGCCTGGAAGGTTGACACGGGCATGGCAATATTATTACACCAACCCAAGCAGAAGGGAGGGTCCACAAAAGACTGTTCTCTTCATAAGGTGTATGTCTACATGTACTTCAAACATTCTCTGTCATCAAGCAAAGTATCTGCACAAGACATGATGACATCACAGATAAACTCAGAATAATCCTGCACACAATTTACATCAGGTTGCCAACCTCCAGGTGGGACCTGGAGATCTCCTGGAATGAGAATTGATCTCCCGACAACACAGATCAGTTCACCTGGACAGAATGGCTGCTTTGGAGGATGAGGTACCTCACCCTCCCAAATCTCCACCCCCAAATTTCCATGATTATCCCATCCCCAAATTTATCACAAGTACAATGCAAGAACTGAAAGTGTATGCAGATGCTGAGCCCAGTCAAGGACTACATGTCCAGACTACATGAGACAGCATGGTGTAGTGAGCCAGAATGGTGTAGTGGTTAAGAGTGATGGTTTGGAGTGGAGGATTCTGATCTAGAGAACCAGGTCTGATTTCCCACTCCTCCACATGAGCGGCGGAGGCTAATCTGGTGAACTGGATTTGTTTTCCCACTCCTACACATGGGTGACCTTGGGCCAGTCACACTCTCTCAGCCCCACCTACCTCACAGGTTGTCTGTTGTGGGGAGGGGAAAAGAAGGTGATTGGAAGCCGGTTTGAGCCTCCCTGAAGTGGTAGAGAAACTTGACATATAAAAACCAACTCTTCTTCTTCTTCAGTCATATCAATAATATACATATATTCATCATACTACTTTAGAATTTTTTAAAAAATACTTTCATGATGGAGTAGGGTTGGGAGATTCCTTCGATTTGGGGGTGGAACCTGGAAAGGCAGGGTTTGGGGACCTCTTTCCTTTCCCCAAACCTCACATTTCCAGGCTCCACCCCAAAATCTAAAGGAATTTCCCAACCCTAGTCTACAATGAGAGGGTTTTTAAATTCTAAAATTCCCAACTCCGCTCCATGATGAGAAATTTTTTAAATTGTAAAATTGTGTGGTATAATGCTGTAGAGTTCACACTCCAAAGCAGCCATTTTCTCCAGGGGAACTTATCTCTATCATCTAGAGATCAACTGTAGTTCCAGGAAATCTCTAGGCCCCACCTATCATGAAAGGTAGTATGACTCAACCAAGAAAGGAAATGCTCTTTTCCCACAAACTCCATCGCCGTGGCTAAGTGAAGCTGAAGTGCCATTGATAAATAGGTCTTGGAAACTCCCAGAAAGGTATCTTGAGAACCCAGCCCCCAAAGGAAGAAGCCTAACACTGAGCATGATTTGGGATAGTCATAGACAGCCAGGCAGCAGAGCCCTCATGCATATGCATAAATAGATCATGGCGAACACACGTGCATATTTGCAAATACATGCAACCCATCCATGCCATAAAAATAACAAAATTTTAAGTGTAGTGGTGGCTAAACTCTGGACCCTGGAAAGATCACTAGCCTTAGGGTTGCCAACTTCCAGGTACTTAGCAAAAAACAACGATAATCTATGCTGAAATAACAAAGTTTGTTGCAACAACCAGCATATGGGCTCAATATTGAAAATAAGTGGTGTGAAAAGTACTATACCACTATATCACTGTACTCTATAATAATGAACAAAAAACTCATTTGATAACAAAAATTAATGTTATTGTTATATGCAATAATCTGGGGGGTGTTAATTTCACAGACATATAATTTCACAGACATAAACACAATCCCAAAATACCAACAGGCACAAAATGAAAATCCAAGCAAATGGCTATTACACGGACTAGTGTCTGCAGTCCTATACATGTTCAAAGCCGTATTCAAACAGAAAAAAACAGAAAGGAAAGGAAAAAATGCCCCATGGCCAGGAGGGCGCAAAGTCTACATGAATGGGGAAACACGGAGCCCCAAGAGCTGGAGTACTCACAAAGCGGCAAAGCCGCGCCGGGGTGGAAACCTGAGTCCTCAATGTGAATCTCCTGACTGGAGATGTGTGTCGAATACAGGAGTCTCCCGGGAGCAGGGAGGGAAACCCTGCAGGAACAGATATCACCGTCGAGATGACAGAAGAAGTACGAAAAACACGTGAAGTCCAACTGACACTAACCTCTGGATCCTGGAAAGAACACTAACCTTAGGGTTGCCAACTTCCAGGTACTAGCTGAAGATCTCCTGCTATTACAACTGATCTCCAGCCGATAGAGGTCAGTTCCCCTGGAGAAAATGGCCGCTTTGGCAACTGGACTCTATGGCATTGAAGTCCCTCCCTTCCCAAAACCCCACCTTCCTTAGGCTCTGCCCCAGAAACCTCCCGCCGATGGCTAAGAGAGACCTGGCAACCCTAACTAACCTGCACATTTTCAGGTTGCCTAATATGACAGTTAGGCAATCATCTTGTCTGCTGAGGATAGGATTCCTAACACTGATGTGAGAAATTCCTAGAGATTTGGGCCTGGTGCATGGGGGAAACAAAGTTTCGAGAGGGAAAATAGCTCTACATGGATGCCATGCCATAGAGTCCACCCTCCAAAACTGCCATTTCCTGCAGGAGAACTGATCTCTGTAGCCTGGAGACCAGTTGTAATACCAGGAGATCTTCAGGCACCACAGTGAGGTTGGTAACCCTAGTTTAGGATGTAAAGTCTGACTTGTTGAAGCAATGCTACTGCTGCACTTGGAACACTTGCCTTTGACTGTGGCATGTGCCTGCCTGACTCTAACAGTGCCATCAGCTTAAGATAGCACTGTTAAATACCCATTACTTAAAATGTTTACTGTGCCACTAATAAACTCAACTTTTTCCAACAAATATTTAAAACAATTTTTTGGGGAAAAAGTTATAATAAAGGTCCTATTTAAATTACTTGGTTTAATATGAAATCCGAGTTTAATGTAAACAACAGTGGGGAAAAATAACTTAGTTCAGAGGTCAACCATTTATAAATCCCATACAACAAGCCATGTATTTATTATTGTGGCAAATTATCAATATTTATTACTATTGAACATGGACAACATAGATATTTATGTTATTTCTCACATCATTACTTTACAGTAACCAGGACTCTGAACAATTCTGGGCACTCAGCCCACAATACAGCACACTTTTCTTCTTCAACCAGAGCTATTGTCAAGTAACTGTTACTTAAGAGTGAAAACAGATAGGAAACGCGAGGCCTATGATACATCTTCCAAGCCTTTTTAAAAGGCTGTTATGTGAGAATTTGATTTTAGATCCACAGTTTCTCCACATTAAACTGACACGCTATTAGCACTGGAAAGGGGGGGGAAAAACCTGATAATTTCAAAGAGGATGTGTCCATCTTGCTTTTCCTTTCCAGGAATAACAATGGCATGAGAGAATGATAGTTTTGAATAGCAGAACAATATATAGAAGGGTTAAACTCATTTTCTCTGGACCACTCCATGACCTGATCTACATTTGGGAATCTGTTATTAGGCTTTTAAAAATACTGGTAAGATTCAGTCACAGAGCACCAGTGTCATGTCCATCTGGTCCTTTAATGTCCTTTAATATATAAAAAGATGATCATACAGGAACCTATTTCATCATTTTCCTCTTACCTCTCCATCTGATACAATTTTGTAATGCAGAAGGCATAGGGATAACATGACTACAGGCTTTGGATTATGCTTCTAGATAGCATAGATTCTCTATTTAGTTGCAAACTAATACTTTGTGTCAGTCCATGTTCAGCCACTGCTGATTTCTCAGGTTGGCAAAGTCTACAGCATACAAACAAGGATAAAAGAACATGAAAGATACTGCAGACTTGGCCAGCCTGAGAAATCAGCAGTGGCTGAACATGGACTGACCCAAACAGGACACAGGGTCTTATTCCAAGACACTGAAAGACTGGACAATTCTACCAACTATTTTGTCAGATTGCGCAGAGAAGCCATTGAAATTCATAAACATCAGCACAACTTTAACAGAAAAGAAGAGAGTTTAAGAATGAATAAGGCTTGGCTTCCTGTCCTGAAAACCTCCAGACTAACAAAGACCACAGTCCACAATAGTCATGCAGATTAGCTTTGGATTTCACACATTAACAGATCTCTTCAGGATACAATGATTCCATATTAACATACCACACCCTCATTAGCACATTATCTTGATACTTACAGGACAATGATTAGCACATTACCTTTGATATTTTTTGCAGGACAATGATTCAGCTCAAACCCCCCCCTTTCTGACTATATATTACTCTTCCTACACACTTGACACTGAGAGACACTGTCCTTCAGTGTTACTCCTCTGAAGATGCCTGCCACACCTGCTGGCGAAATGTCAGGAAAGAAAATACCAAGACCACGGTTACACAGCCCAGATAACCTACAAAAACCATATTATTAGCTTGTTTAACAAAAATAGCCCATCATTGTTGGTCACTTTGATTAGAGTGTACAGAATTCTGAGGAAGTGAACAAAGACATTTCAGCTGAGAAAACAAAATCTTTATTTCTTTAACTTGGGTGGGCAAATTCACATGTTAAATTTTGCCACTCTTTTTCACTACTGAAAAAGGTGATCTGCTAATATGAGCCAAGCAGCTGCACTCACAAAAATGTCTGTAACTTAAGCAGCAAAGTATTTGTTCTAGATTGTGAAACGGCCTTAGTGAGAGCAATGAGCTCTTTATTCAAAACATTACACTATTGGAGTTTACAACTCTGTAAAAGAAAAAAACGAAAGTGTGAATTCTGTATAATTCGTGCTGTCCTAAACTGCTGCTTGCTGGAGGACAGATAAGGTGATCAAGGAAGGAGGGATATATCGTTGAAACAGTATTAACCAAGATCTGTCCTAATTAGGCCAATTCATAAGTACAGTTCACCAAATGTGAACAGAATTATTTCTAACATTTGGGAGTGACCATTATTTTAGAGTCTTGCTCCTGCATTTCATTCTCCCGGGCAGCAAAAATAAAGAAAACAGAAAGGTATGAGATATAAGCTAAGCAGAGATGTTCTTCTGGGGAACATTGTCCACCAAGAACAGTTAGTACATCTTCCCACCAAACGTGGTTCTATCAACTGGTGTTTCTTTGCACAGTGTTTCTACTTTTTGCCAGTCATGGCACTGACTCACTGGTTTTGGGAGCACTCTACTGCCCTGAGTCTGGAGAGATAGGGGGTTGACGCAGAGCCTTTAGGTTCTCTGATGATACAACAAATGCAAGTATGCACACTCTTGTGATACATGTGAAAAATCAATGGTGACAACTCTCCTTGCTCCAGTTTTATTTTTAGATACCATGTGCGCGTGCACGCACACACACTTGAAGGATCTGAGAAAAGAAGGAAAAACTCATTCATACCTCTCTGCACCCACACTACGTGAGAATTTTGCCTATAGTATAGAAAGAGAGCCAGTTGGTGTAGTGGTTAAGAGTGGACTCTAATCTGGAGAACTGGGTTTGATTCCCTACTCCTCCATGTGAAGCCTGCTGGGTGACCTTGGGCCAGTCACAGTTCTCTCAGAACTCTCTCAGTCCGTGGGGAGGCAGGCAACTACTTCTGAATGTCTCTTGCTTTGAAAACCCTATGGTCACCATAAGTCAGACGTGACTTGACAGTACTTTCCACCACCACATACTATAGAATGGAGATAATTTTCTCCTTTTTGCCTGAAATTTAGAAGCGAGGATCCCTTATCTGATGGTTATCATCCCTGTAAATGTCATCTCACTTGCAGAATGGGGAGGGGGTTACACCCAGAAATGCATTTCCCATTGAAACCATTTTCTTATGCCCCTATCAGGAAAGAAACATTTTTAAACTGGAACATGTTGTTCCCATTTTATGCCCCCGATGTGCCAGCAATTACTAATTTAGATACAGGTGGCCAGGGAACATAGAAAAAAAATTGTGAACTGAAATGCTTGTATTAACTTATTTGTAGAGGTGCTTCTGTGTATCTAATCTGATAAATGAAGTTGTTGTTGTTTTTCTTTTGCCATCAAGTCACCGCTGACTAATGGTGACCCTGGAAGGTTTTCAAGGCAAGAGATGTTTGGAGATGGTTTGTCATTGCCTGCCTCTGCATCATGACCCTGATATTTCTTGGAGATTTCCCATCCAAATACTAGCCAGGATCAGGGCTGAGAGAATGTTACTGGCCCAAGGTCACCCAGCATGTTTCCATGACACAAGTGGGGATCTGAACCTGGGTTTCCCAGGTCCTGGTCTGACACCTTAACTACTAGACTATGCTGGTTCTATAAATGAGGAATATTCCAATCTATATATACATGTAAAAGGTTGACAAAGAATATTTTTGTGCGTTATTAGGCTGAAAGAAGTAGGTACTTAAAAATTAACTGAAGCCGCTGTAAGATTGGTAGATGGATTTAAACACAGGGGTCAAATTCTGCTATAAGTCAAGCACTGCTGTGGATTCTCTGAGATGGCCTTTCAGTGATAGCAACCTATTGCATCAGATGAAAGGTGCTACAATGCCTTGTTCCTTGTTGCTGAGTAACAGGGCCATCTTTCTCAAAATTCTGTACATTTTCCCCAGAGGAAAAGAAAACCACATAGATATCTTAACCTTTCCCCTTTGAACAAAACTGCCCTGCCAGTTATCCTAGCAAAAATTCAGAAGCAGAAACATCTGAGCCTTTTTCGATTCATTTAATTTTAATAATGAAACAACCTCAAACACTGTTGTCTTTGGCTCATTAGGGGGATTTGCAGACAGTAGCTCATGAATGCAAACAAGATAATCATACAAGTGCTGATTTAAAGTAGCCCATTCCCAATCCCCACCAAAATAGGGCTGGGCACATGCATATTCAACAGAATGCAAATATTGACTTTTCTGGAAGGGATATGATCAGATCACTAACGTGGCTGATGAGAGACTGTGATCCCCTTGTGTGGGGGGAAAAGGGGGCTGACCTTCATGCCCTATACGGCTAGCATGTAGTCTGCTAGCATTTATGATTCTCCTAACCTTTAAACAGTTGCCACAATTGGAAGAATGAACTAGACATCTGGAAAAGGGCAGCCCCTGTCAGTACAAAAAAGGCTCGAAAGAAAGTAAACAGATTTCATGTCTCATAATGTCTCTCCTGAGATGCAAAGCCAGGGAGAGCAGCAGGTTGCAACTGACTGTTCCGAGCAGCGAAGCCGGCACAGGAGAACTTTCTGCTTCCACAGTAAGCAAAGGTGATGATTAAAAGTTCACCAGAGTGTATACTCACTGATCAATACCGACAGCAAACAGGCAAGCTTATGCAAATGTATTCAAGGGTGTAACATTTCCGAACAGTTGCTAACTGGGTCTGCGGGCCATCAGCAGTGTTTCCTCTCTTTAGAGAGTGTTTTGCAAAGGTGGAAGCAGAGCTATTAGGACACTGAAGATTTCAAAGCTGTCAACAGTAAATCTAGAGGAATACAGTTAAACTCAAAGTGCAGTTTCTGTACACCTCCAAAGCCGGCCTTATTCAATATTCACAAACATAAACAACACCCAAGGATAGCAGCTTGGAAGATTTTACATTATTTATCACCTTTCAGCAGGTATCATCAATGGTTAGACAAGAAAATGTTTACATGGGCAAGAAGACATTACTGGGATTTCGAATATATTCTTACATTTTTATCTTGCCCTCCCTCCAAGGAGCTCAGAGCAGTACACATGGTCATGCCACCACTCTTCTATTTTATCCTCACCGTATCTTGGTGAGGTTGTTTAGCCTGAGAGAGAGAGACAGACACAGAGATCCAAATTATCCAGTACATTTGTGTCTGAGTAGGAATATGAAGAGCCCCGTGGAGCAGAGTGGTAAGCTGCAGTACTGCAGTCCAAGCTCTGCTCACGACCTGAGTTCAATCCCAACAGAAGTTGGTTTCAGGTAGCCAGCTCAAGGTTGACTCAGCCTTCCATCCTTCCGAGGTCGGTAAAATGAGTACCCAGCTTGCTGGGGGTAATGGGAAGATGACTGGGGAAGGCACTGGCAAACCACCCCGTAAACAAAGTCTGCCTAGTAAACGTTGGGATGTGACGTCACCCCATGGGACAGGAATGACCCGGTGCTTGCACAGGGGACCTTTACCTTTTAGGAATATGAACCTGTGTGCCCTACTCCTTATCCAACTTTCTAGGAGTCTAACCACTAAATCCCTCTAACTCAGAACCCAGTCTAAAGTCACTTTGGTGCTACAATCTTACAATGAGCTCCTGAGCCTGCAGACTTCCTCCCCCTTCATTCCAAACAAATCCACCTGTGTTTCTCATTGTGCCTGTAGTGTTCACTCCAACCAATATAAGTGAGTGAGGGAAGAATTCCATTCATGATGATAGCCATTGTACTCAAAAGAGACTGCTAGATTCAGTTTCACCATCTTCCAGAAGCACTTCCAATTTCTACACTTACAAACATTGAAATATGTTTGTCAAATTAATACTTTGAACCAAGAGAGAGAAATGTTTGCCTCTGCTAGGTTCGGAGGTTAGACTATTTGAAATACAGTAGACATATCGATCCTTTTCCCCATAAGAGATAAAAATGAGAAATTAATTCTAGCCAACATTCACATTTAATACCTGTGAGTTCAGAGAAACAGCTTGTAAAGTGTCATTGTGGGGGAGGGGGAGCAGCTATCCAAAGAAAGCAAAAGTCTCCATAGAAATGTCCAGGCCTGAGGCATGTTAAACAGTGTTTCTGCACTGTGGCTCAAATTTATAGCTAAAATGCAATTCTCCTTCCCCTTGTCCCTTCTTCATCAGTTATTCCAGTGACATACTCTACATTTTTACACCTTGAAATCATCCTTACCTTTTAGAAATGCTTCACAGGGAGGATAAATAAATATAGGGCTTGCTTCAGACAACAAATACTTCTGGTATCACAGGAATAATTTTGATGTTGAATCCACAACAAGCATCACTGTCAAATAGCATATTGAGGTGCATGATAATTAACTGCTAGCTTGCCAAATCATATTAACTAGTTCTCCACCCTCTGCCGTAACACCCATTTCTGGGTGCTATGGATTACCAAGGGACAGGGCTACTTGGACAGAATGGAGAGAGACTTCTCTTCTATGGTCCACATATTGAGAAATAAAAAAGAGGTCCATCCAGGAGAAAGACAGTACACTTTTGAGCTGTATGGTAAAGGTATCCCCCCTGTGCAAGCACCGGGTCATTACTGACCAATGGGGTGATGTCACATCACAACATTTACTAGGCAGACTATGTTTACAGGGTGGTTTGCCATTGCCTTCCCCAGTCGTCTACACTTTACTCCCAGCAAGCTAGGTGCTCCTGTACTTCCAGATTATAGGTTATTGTTTTTCTTTGGCATGGACTTCACTGAGGGCCAAACTATACAATGTGTTTTTTTAGAAACAACATCAACTAGTTGAGTTTAGGTTCCCTGGACCAACTTGCGTTCATCAAAGTCACACAACAGCTGTCGGGAACATTGTGCTTAAAGCCTGCAGGAGACAATTTAGCTCAGGACAGCACCATGGAGGCCTGAGAGCATTCTCACCCCCCCACCCCCAATGCCCTTTTTCCTGAGTCAAAAACAGCCATGATTGGGGAGTTATTTTTGTATATACTTTAGTAAAACAAAACAAACAAAAACAGAGGTCCAAAACACAAATTACTAAATACGTCGACATCAAAATATACAAACTCAAATTAACTGCACATTCTAGACCAAAAAATTCCAATTTTCAAACTTTTTGGACTTTTGGCCATGCAAAAGCCAAGTTAGTTTACTCAGACAAATACCCTCTGTCAGCTTTTCCAGCCACTCCACCTCTTTCTGGATTAAAATTTTCTTCCAATTTTGGGCAAGAATTAACCTTGCCAATGTTATTGCATTAAGCACAATTTCATGGACTTCTTTCAGAAGGAAATCCATGAAATTCAACAAAAAAAAAAACCTTAGGGGATAATGGTAACTCTTTCTTTATATCTTGTGGGATCTCTCTATTCTACCACTCTGCTGCATTCCTACCATAAATGTATAAAATTAGCATTAGCTGCTCCACATATGCAACAATCCCCTTTAGCCCCTTGATATTTTTTGCCAATTTAGAGGTTGACAGGTGCCACTGGAATACCATTTTTTATTAAATTTTATTTGGCAGAGAAGTTTACAGAAAATGTTAAACCACTTCTTAACATGAATGTCCAAACCTCTGGATTTACTTGGGCTTTCAGATACTTTGTTCAGAGCTTTGCAAAAAAAAATTCTGCTGTTTACTCTCAACATGCAAAAAATAGTTATAAATCTTAGAGAGTATATTCCTTTCTCCTGCTAATTCTGATTTTTCAAAATCTGTCAGTTGGTCTCAATGTGCAAAAAATAGTTATAAATCTTAGAGAGTATATTCCTTTCTCCTGCTAATTCTGATTTTTCAAAATCTGTCAGTTGGTTTCTTATTTCCTCTTAGCAGCATTTGTAAGAAACTTTTAATCAATAGATACTAGAACCAAGGAATCAGCCCATTGCTTAAAGATGATATGTCTGCAAAGGTGATAATTGTTTGCCTGTTAGGGACTAAAGATTGATAATCAGACACTCCCAGATCTTCCCAAACTTTAAAATCCCCTTCCTTTGCACCTGACTAAAGTCTTTAGATCTTTGACTAGGGTTGCCAACCTCCAGGTACTAGCTGGAGATCTCCTGTTATTACAACTGATCTCCAGCCAATAGAGATCAGTTCACCTGGAGAAAATGGCCACTTTGGCCATTGGACTCTATGGCATTGAAGTTCCTCCCCTCCCCAAACCCAGTCCTCCTTAGGAGCCACCCCCAAAACCTCCCACAGGTGGTGAAGAGGGACCTGGCAACCCTACTTTTGACAGATGCCAGTGGTTATATTCTAGGTAGGAGCTAATTTAGCTCTAACCTTTGCCCAGGCAAATCTTGGGCAGTGGTTCTCAACCTTTTTCCGACTGTGGCACCCTTTCGACCTTGTTTCCTTCCTGTCCTACCAGTAGAAAGATAGCTATTTAAATGTTTTGTTTGTAAATAGCCAAGGAACAAAGAAGCATAAACAGCCACACAAAATGCACACATGCAGTTCTTATTGGAGAACTGAAATTTACAAAAAAAATACCCCACAAAAAGGGAATACAACACGCTAATAAACAACAATATTCATATACAATGGAGAACAAAGCCTCTACCACCTTTGCACAAGATTACAGTGATACAAAAATCCAGTTGCAAACGATGCATAGAAGTGCAATGAACAAAGTCATGTGTAAGGTTTTCAGTCCACTGAAGGTACAAACTGTACTTCTTTTCTTTTTTTTCTCGGTCACTTCTCTGTTTTCTTCACTTCTCACTTCCCTCTGTGCCCCCCTAGTCTCGTGCCGTGGCCCCCCATTTATGCAATTTTCACCTGTGGCCCCCTTGGAATATCCTGCCCCCCCTGGGGGGCCATATGGCCCCAGGTTGAGAACCACTGATCTAGGGCATTAATTACAGGATGGGGAGTTATTTGCATAACTGTGGAGTTGCACCTGCTTGGAATGTTCCACATGCTCTCCAAAGTAAAGCAAAAGGGGGTTGGGTCCAGGGGACCCATATCCAATTTGTTTTTTTAAAAAACATATAGTGTAGTTGGGCTTAAAGTGTCAATGGGATTATCCTTCATCAGATCTCATGACTAACAAAAATGAGTTGTTGTTTTTGTCTCGTGGCAAATTGCTCTGTCTTGTAAACAGAATGCTTGACTCATCTGGAAGTATTGTTTTGCTGTTCATATAATCTCCACTGTAAACACAACTGGAACTTACAAAGTGCATTTTAAAATTGTTTCAGAACATGGCACAGCAATATTATCTCTCCTTAAAACCTATTTCAAATTTGCAAGCCACAAATATTATGCAGGCAATTTCCTTAGCTACTCAGATCGCTTTCTGAGATCTCAACTATAAATTTAGGAGCATCTTCCCAAGAAACCACACCACAATAAATTGTTTACAGGGAAATTTATGGTATACTTCCTGATGCTTATGATCACTGAACACTGAAAAAATCCAGCAGTAGGAAAGGTGGAATGTTTTCTATTGGCTAGCAGACAAAGCAGAAGATTGATAGCTCTGCTTTTCAAAAGCAACACTGAAAAACTCTTCTCGCTTTTTGTGGGGGATTAGGAAAAAATATGGTTCCCTAGAACTGCCTGCCACAGGGCCCGATCAACTCAGAATAGCTTTAGGTGCAAAGTGTCAAAAGTATGAAATTTTAATGGTTGGGCTTGAAATATCTGTGTGTACCCAGAGCGGCATACAAATGCCTGCATTTATGGTGCTGATACAAATCACATTTCCCCTGTAGTACCAGTAGGGTTGCCAACCTCCAGGTACTAGCTGGAGATCTCCTGCTATTACAACTGCTCTCCATCGATCGGGATCAGTTCACCTGGAGAAATTGCCACTTTGGCAATTGGACTCTATAGCACTGAAGTCCCTCCCCAAACCCTGCCCTCCTCAAGCTCCGCCCAAAAAACCTCCCGAAGAGGGACCTGGCAACCCTATTCTCAATCCATGATTAGAATAATTATGCATACTGAAAAACTTCATTCTGAAGGATTTCCTCATTCATGTCGATGTAGGCATCAAATCCATCCATATCTATTTATCGCAAACATGTGCCTCCTCTGAAATGAACTGGAAGAGAGCCCCCATGGCCAGACACAATCGATGGTTCTGCATCATGAAACCCATAATTGGCACTGAGATGCCAGACTGTTCTAAACTACCCATAATCACACAGTCCTGGAGGCCGCACGTTTTCTATTTTTCAGAGCTTATATGGCAAACATGCAATCATTTCAAATTGAATTATTTAAGCAGCTTGTCCATGAAATCTTGACGGAGTTTCCATTGTAAAACTGAAATATCTTTCACGATAGCTTCGGATGTTTCGCTCTCCACACAAATTACAGACTGTTATATGCAATCTGCCAAAATAATTAAAGCATGCGAGCAGAGACACAACCAAAATAAATCCCCTAAAATACTGAATAATTTCAAGGATGTTTATTAATATTTTCACAGTTAAAGCAATGAACTTCATTTGTACTGGAACACCATAAAGCAAACATATTACTGTTTATCATTTATAAAAGGAGTCCAAGTTAATACCACATTCAATGTACTATCCTTTCCATCTATAGAAAACTATTAGAAGTCTTATTTTTGCAGTGGAATTAAACTGTGTTAAAAAGCTCTAGAGAATATGCTTAAGGAACATTTTATTAGAAACACTTAACCATATTCCCTTCGAGTTTTATCGTTCTGTACCAGCTCTGCCAATTTTATTTACTTTCTTGTAATTTTAGCTACGGATACCTCTTTCGTTTTGAGGTGTTTGATGACTTAATTATAAGTAGTAGCAGGAACTCTTCACTGTTTGTGAGGGGAGAAGGTCAACAAATTGCTAATTAGATCATATTCAAGCTACATAAACGAACCTCCAGGGATCAAAATTATGATAGCAGAATATTATTTTTATAGGTTTTCCCCATTTGTACTGCATTTTAGTAGGCAATTATCCTTAAAGCTATGAAACCACAGCTTCTCATTAAATGGGGGAAGGATCAATGGGTACACTAATTAGGACCTCCTTAACATATGTCATATGAAAGTATTTGTGTGCTATTTTTTTTTCTTTAAAAGTACATGTCCCAGCCCTGTATTCTGTGAAATTTTATTTCAGATACATAGAATGCCACATATGGAAACCACAAAAACATCATGTATATCATGTAGGGTTTGTCAGGTCTGGGTTGGGAACCTCCCAGAGATTTGGGGGGGGAGCCTGGGGAAGGGAGGGACCTCATTGGGGTACAATGCCATAGAGTCCACCTTCCAGAGCAGCCATTTGCTCCAGGGGAACTGATCTGTGTAACCTGGAGACTAGGTAATTCCAGGAGATCACCAGCTACCAACTGAAGACTGGCAACCCTATCAGTGCAATAAAGCACAACACAATAAATACTATCAGTGCAATAAAGCACAACACAGGTTTCTGATGCTGCTTCTTTAGGGGGACTTCTCTTGCTCTTAACTTTTCTTAGTCTGGAAAGTTATGTCATGGAGGTTTGTTTGTTTCCCCCTGCTACAGTGCATGTAATATTTAGAATGATACAGAGAGTGCAGACAGCATAACTATCACGCAACTGGCTTATTACAAGGCACGAACATGGGCCTGTAATCTACAGAGATCAGCCAAACTGCATGAAACTTGTTCTGTTAATGTATTTACTATGTCCATGTATTTTGTTTTAGCTGGCCAAGGGCCGTAAATAAACAATCTACTATTTATTCAAAAGATTTACATGGAATGCACTTAACCCGTATGGGGTCACTAGATGGCTACCTATCATAGAAACACAACAATAATAAAGTTTCACTTCAAGAAATACTCTCTCACAAGGCCCTACATTCTTTTCAGAGAAGTTTGTCAGACTATCTCAACATTTCCAGAAAGCCAAAATGTTGCTGTTTGATCAGGCATCCAGAGGGTAAGAAAAATTTACAACTGACTTAAAAGGTACTTTAAATGGGGGACAGAGCCATGGGATTCTTGAGCAATGAACTGAAAACCTAGGAGGGACTGGACAAGGCAGCTCCAGGAACTGCAATCAGAAGTGGCTAGTATATGAAGGGTAAGGTAGGTGGAGAAAATGCAATTGCACAACTTTATCAAAGTTCTACAGAGGAATGAAAGAATGACCCACCAAGGACAAAAGAAAGTTTGTAGATAGAAAGTGCTAGCTGGTAAATATTCTTTCACAGTGGTACGGATTGTATGATTTGGCCAGAACCGACCTCAATCAACAGGCAGAATGTTCCCCATGGTGGATGTGCAGAGCAAGAAAATGGGGCTGTACAGTCCTAGCAGCTGCAGCTTTTTGATCCTATTTCTGGTAATTGGCTGACAGCCCAAGCCATTTGGCTGCAAGCCAGGTCTTGTGCAGTAACCTTCGTTCTGTTCACCAACTTGCACCACTATGATTGCCAAGTCCGGGTTGGAGAAATCCTGGAGATTTGGGGATGGAGCTTAGTGAGGACAGGGTTTGGGGAGGGAAGGGACCTCAACTGGGTAGAATGCCATGGAGTCAATCCTCCAAAGCAGCCATTTTGTTTGTGAGAACTGATCTTTGTTGTCTGGAGTTCAGATGTGAATCTTGGAGATCGCCAGGTCCCACTTGGAGGTTGGCAACTATATGTACCTCACAGGCCCACCTGTCCTTCTATCCTACCCCCTCACACACACACACATTAACCCACACACCTCCCACTTCAAGATGAACTTTGCCCGGCCCTTTTGTAATCCCTGTACTCAAGACTGTAGCGGCTTAAAAGAGCTATTCTGGAAATGTGAACACACACAGGGGAGGGGGATTAGGGTTGTCAGGCAGTACCTGGCAATGGGTGGGAAGTTTGTAAGATTACCATAGAGTTTCTGGTGATTGCTAGGGCTTGTCACTTCTGGATAGTTCTAGGAATTGTCAGGAAGTCTATGGTCAGAACGTCCTGTAAGTACCAGAGGACTTATTTTTCTTTTGAATTTTTCTCCCCAGGATGATCGCCTCCTACATACACACACACACTTTGGCCCCAGTTTCCACCAGCCAGTGAGCATCAATAGGCAAAGGCTATAATTGGCTTGAGGGCTCCTGCTATGAGTAGGGAAATGAGAACTCTAAGTAGGGTTGCCAACCTCCAGGTGGTGGATGGAGATCTCCTGCTATTACAACTGACCTCCAGGCGACAATGATCAGTTCCCCTGGAGAAAATGGCCGCTTGAGCAATTGGACTCTGTGGCATTGAAGTCCCTCCCCTCTCCAAACCCTCCCCTTCTCAGGCTCCGCCCCCAAAATCTCCAGGTATTTCCCAACCCGGAGATGGTAATCCTAACCCTAAGGGTGAGTGACAGGATCATGGTATCAGGCCCAGCCCTACATGTGTTCAGTCGAATACTTGAATGAAGCCAATGCACATGCATCTGGAACACCAGGAAAAGCAGGGCTACTGAACACTGGCAGAGAACCCTAGGTGGATGGGTTATACAATTATATAGGCATAGGCTCCATGTAGAACACATATAGATCTAACTTGCATGCTTATTCCCACTCCCAAATAGGTCACTGAAATGGGGTTACTATGCCAAACACAGGCTGACTCATCTTGCAATCAGCCACAAAGGGGGGGGAGAGGGGAATGCCATGTAAATCTGTGATAAACTGTGACGAGCTGGTAGGGAACTTCATACTTAGGGTTGCCAACTCCAGGTGGCGGCTGGAGATCTCCTGTTACTACAACTGATCTCCCGCCGATAGAGGTCAGTTCACCTGGAGAAAATGGCCACTCTGGCAATTGGACTCTATGGCATTGCAGTCCCTCCTCTCCCCAAACCCTGCCCTCCTCAGGCACCACCCCAAAAACCTCCCACCGGTGGCAAAGAGGGACCTGGCAACCCTACTCATACTATGTCCCGGTAGAAACTAAACAGGAAGACTGGAACCAAAGCATCAGTAAAGGGCTCAGACTGACTCAATACTTTGCCTGCCTAGCATAACAAAAAGCTAGTAGATTTTTAAAAAAGTTTTGTGTCAATTCTTTCTAAACTGTATTGTGCAAACTGGTTTTAATATTATACATAATCCTGGCTTGCAGTCAATGGTTTAATCAAGAGAGCCATAGGTACCAGAAAGCTGCCCCCCAAAACAAAGATTTTGACTTTTCTTTCACCTAAAAGGAAAGAAATGGCCTCCTGTTATATCCTATATAATGAAAAGCCAAGAAATATTTGATTGACAACAGTCATCCAATTTGAGTCATTTCTTAAAAAAGAGAGAGGGGCCTAAACAATTACTCACCTTTAAACTGCTAGTCAAAAAATGAAGGGGCAAAAGGATGCATTCAAACCTTGCCAGGTCTCTTTAGAAACCCCAGGCTTTAAGCGTAATAAAAACAGACAGCTGGGTCCACCCTTTATGCTAATGTGCCATGAAGCTTTATTAATTTGACCTTTGCAAAGAAATGAGAAATATAATAGTGCCCTACCATAATTGTTAGAGGCAGGCATTTTAGAAGTCTTTAATTTGCACTTCACCGTAATATCAGCGCCCTGTTCTGATGTAAGCATTAATAGGACCTGACACTTTTTGTAGCATTTCAGTGCAGCCATGTCAGACCGGTGATTTTGAAGTAAACAAGAACATGGCCTAAGAGGATAATGAAATGCATCAGCTGACCCTATATAAAGACTAAAAGCACCAAATGAACACAGTAATTGTGCCAATGGGCATCAGTACAATGTACACTACCACAATTACAAAGTACAAAGAAAAGGAAAAAAGGACCACTTGGACTCACATTCCATGGTACCAAATGATTTAACGTTTCTGTAAACAGCTTGAGAGTGTGAACAAAATATTGCAGGGGAGTGACCCAACAAAGAACAGAGGAAAGAATCGGGACAAGAATTAAATGCATATACATTGTACTGGAATATGCTGAACAGAAATGGGTCAGGATTTGCGACAAAACACAAATCTTATTGGGCAAGACAAATATTGATAAGAAATAAATATGTGAACAAATGGTTATGTTGGAAACTCCTTGCTTTATTAAACATTGCAATGATTATACTCCTATCATTAAGCTGTATCTAATCACATGTTCTAAAAGAGGAGGTCTCTGTTAACACAAACTGACCTTATTGACTGCCAGAGATAGCAGTTGTTAACAGGGCAATCCTAGAGCTACACCCTTCTAAGGCCAAAATATGATAGAAGTTGTGCTGTAGCAGATGCCTGAGAGATGAATATTTTTTTACCTGCCATATCCTCTGGAAATCTCTTAAACCCTTTTAGGTTAATCAAGTATTCTTGTTTTGAAAGGCAGTATCCAAATTTGATCTACTTTGCTTATCAAGAAGCTAAAAGTTTCTATTGAGTTTTACAGCTGTACAATAACTATTTGCATGGTAAATGTGTGTAGCATGCAAAAATGCTCAATCTATCTTTCACTGTGCATAGCATTACAGTGTTTCCTTCTGAAACGTTCCTAACAGCTAGAGTCTGCTTCAACTCTCATGCCTGAATAATCTGCTTTCCCAGAGAGAAATCTCTCATAGAGGATTTAAGGGGGTGGAAGAATCCTCAACTCCATCTTTGTGTCACATGTTGACAATCAGGAGGTACACCTGACTGTACTGTGTAAGGTAACACTTCAGTCTTCAAGAAAATCCACAGAGGTGTCAGCAATTATCCCTCTCTAATTAGTATCTCCGATCCTGCATTGTTATTGTTCAGTGTCTGTGCAGCAGGATGGGGACCTTGTTGAAAAGCTCAGCATGTTAGGACTAAGTCTTTTCTTATAAGAGGCTCACACCTTTTTTGGAAAAGGAAAATCTGAAATTTAGAGCTTTCCATGATGTAATGAGCTGGCTAATATATGAGTGTCGCTGCCATCTAATGGTGAGAAGCACAGCAGCTGGGCTGTTATATATGGTAGAACCTGTGGCTTTGCTGTCAATTTCAAGGAAGAAGAAGAAGAGGAGGAGGAGGAGGAGGACGAGGACGAGGAAGAGGAGTTGGTTTTTATATGCCGACTTTCTCTACCACTTAAGGGAGACTCAAACCAGCTTACCATCACCTTCCCTTCCCCACAACAGACACTCTGTGAGGTTGGCGAGGCTGAGAGAGCTCTAACAGAGCTGTAACTTGCCCAAGGTCACCCAGCTGGCTTCATGTGTAGGAGTGGCAAAAAAAAAAAATCCAGTTCACCCGATTAGCCTCTACCACCCATGTGGAAGAGTGGGGAATCAAACCCAGTTCTCCAGATCAGAGTCCACCGCTCCAAACCACTACACCACACTGACTTTTCTTTACTTCATCAGCAGGGGACTACCCCTTTTAATTAAAAAAAATCACTGCCTCATTGGTAGTGGGGCTTTACTCATGAAACAGTGGGAGGGCATCCTCAGGGTTGTTCGCAGAATTAGTAAGATAAGGGTGGCGAAGAACTCTCTCATTCTTTGCATTGTAACCAAACTGTTTTTCAAGGAATCTACCTTGGATATTGCACTCTTGTAACATTCAGCTTCTGGATTCTCCTGTCCAGACAGAAATATCAAGAAGGTGAGTAATTACAACAGTGCAACATAAAACAATATTGGATCTCCAAGAGGGAGGAGCTCTGGCTTCATGGTAGAGCATCTGCATTGCATGCAGAAGGTGCCAGTCCCAACCCTTCATATCTCCAGGAGATGAGAAAGACATTGACTTGACACTCTGGAGAGCTGTTGCCAATCAGAGTAGACAAGACTGACCTTGAGAGACAAACGGTTTGGTCAGTACAAGGCAGATTCATGAGTATACCTCTAACCTTATATTTACTTGTAACACATGTTCATTAACACTTTTACTTACAGACATCCTTAACCTATTGCACTTGTCTTTTCCAACAATAAAACATTATCTGTCAGTCTGCTCAAAAATCTGTCTCTGGTATTCTGACCTTTGTGGCTTGGAACATCAATGCTTAAATCAGCATATGGCTACATATGACAGGCTGCCAATTATGTGGCCCCATGCTATTGGAGTACGAAAGTCTAGATTTCGCTTCCAAAGACACTGGAATGTTTTCTGTACCATTCTTACCATATATATATATTTTTTTATTAAATCACAGTCCAGTGTTTCCCCTAATCACATTTCTGGCTCACTTGTTTAGGGAGGTTGTCCATTCATATGTAAAGCAGAGGTGAGTATGTATGTTTGCTGGCTTATTTGACAAAATTTGATCATGTGGGCAAGAGTGGTAAAGTGTGAGTCTTCCCACACTAATCTCATTATACTCTATTGTTTGACACATTTTCCCCCCAAACAAGGAGCTTCTGAGAAGTAAGCTAAAAGGAAGGGGGGACAGTTTCCTCTTTCTGCTCCTGCTGTCATGCTTCTCACTTTGAACCAAATTCCTAGGAGTGAAGAGATATCAAACCCTTAACAGCATAGAGCTGAGAAAATCCAAGCATCCCTACATTTTATCAGTGGGAGGGACTCTTTGTTCACTCTGTATGTGATTTGGAAGGGAGTAAAAGTCATCCCAAACAGGTGGGAAGAATGAACTTGAAGCTGGGAATGTGTTTCCCTTTGAAACAAACGTAGATGTCACACAAATACAGTAATCCAAACATGTGATATACTAATGATCCTGAACATGTTCATCCACCAAAACAAGCCAAACACAAACCAAATCTCCATGCACTTTCCTTGTGAAAAAGTTTTTCTTCTTCTTGACCATAAGTGTAGCTCACTCAGATGTTTATTTTATCTCACAATTCTCCCAGTTTGTGCACTTCTTCCCCGTTCCTCCCACACACACTCTCACCATGGGAAGAAATAAGCTCCTGAAATGGAAGAGATCATGTTTATCTGAACACATGTGACACTAGGCTTCCTCAGTTGAGGCATTCACTTCTCCCTGTGATAAGGGGAGTAGGAGACAAGGAGAAGATGGTGCATACAAAGCCAAGATTCCCCCCCTATTCTTCAAGCAGGAATGGTCTCAGGAAGTTAATAACTTCCAAACAAGCCTGCATTCATCTTCATAGCAGTATGAAGACTTCATCTCTGTGCTGAAATTGGGAAGTATATTTGCCCTAAATAAACATAATGGGAACATCTGTCAACATATCCAAGACCACAGCTTTCTCAGTAGACAAAACACAAACACAAACCTACCCGATCAAACCAAAATAACACATGCAAAATCGGTTTTGGATTAAAATTATTTGGATAAGAGAATAACAGCTCCACTGTTGTGAATAAAAATAAAATCAAAAGAAAAAAACCATGAAGATTAACCTCTGAGTAGATTGAAAATGAATGCTTTGGCATTGTCCAAAAATAAGAAATGGATAAAGGCACATGTAGTGTCCAAATACTGCATGGGCATCAAAGCAGAAATTACATCTCAAGTAAGTGATCAAGTTGTCTCGATATACAAGCACTGCTAAATTTATGATAGGTTATGCTTCATGCAGTCCAACTAGCCCCAGGGATTCTTTTCTAGCTGGCCTAAACTGGAACAGATCACTATTTTTTTCCCCCAATGAATGGTTGTGACTCAACATTTAGCGTATCATTATTTAGAATCACTGTTGCACATGAAATATCTTCCACAATTTTACAATAGGACAAAGGTCATTAAAGAAGTTACAACCAATAACAGCTGATTGTTTTGAATGATGCAAAGGCAACTGACTTCACTCGCAATGGATCAGATGTCAAGGTTTTTAAAATTATCAGTTTACATGATGCCAAACAATAAACCAGTTATCCTATGTGATGATATAACCTATGCTTTTATAATTCAATGTACAGAGAGACAATTTGTTCTACAAGGCAATGCAGAACCTTTTGTTCATTATCAAAAGAAATATCAAAGAATGCTATACTACCTGCTGCTTAGAATATCATTACAGTTGTAATTCATTCTCCCGCATCTGAAATCATTTGAGGATTCTCTGGAAATTTCCAACAAAGAATCAGTGAATCAGATTAAAGACCCTTTCAGATCCCGTACCTGAATTTATTTAAAGGCAACTTATTGTTCTGCTGCTTCATCCTTTTATTACTTTTGTTGTTGTACGGGAAAGGAAAAAAAGAAAGATCAATCTTTGACAACTCTATCTAACCAACTTCCAGGTAGGGCTGGTTTATAGAACTTCTTGCACTGAGCAGGTGCACAATATTGTTTTCTAAGAATTAAGTGAATGACAGACATGCAGCAAGTAATTCCCATATGGTCTCCTCTTTACTCCCGGTAGATAAAGATCAGTAAAATGAACAGATGTTTGTTAATGAAATCAGAAAAGGCAGGCAATATGTTCATAATAATAGAGAATTACATTTGTGCAATGGATCTGCATGGCAACAGTCACTTTGTATTCTGATTGTTAAGGTAAGCGACAGTGTAAAAGGAAAGGGATCAGTTGAAATAAATTCATTACATAATTAAAGAACTGCCTGTCAATATTCTACAGCTCTGTCTAGTTTTGCCTGTGGCTGGCAGAGGACATTCTAGCGAGCAACTGCAGCTCCCACAATCATATACTTTTAGGGTTTACCACATGGTTTAAATAAAGGGCAGGTTGACAGGGGAGGAGCTAGATAATCCCACCATAAATGTAAATAGAGTTGAAATCCAAAGCATACATTATTATTGGCAAATGCTATCCAAAATGTGGTTAAAGACAGCTTGCTAGATCTTTTTTAACTCTGCTGCTTGAGAGATATACAAGAATACTAGCCTAGATCATGATGGGATCATGATGTTAGTCAGTCTGTAACAGTAGAAAAGAGCAGTAAAAAAGAGCAAGAGTCCAGTAGCAGCTTAAAGACTAACAAAATTTCTGGCAGGGTAGAGCTTTCATGAGCAGTGACTCATGAAAGCTCATACCCTGCCAGAAATCTTGTTTGTCTTTAAGGTACTACTGGACCCTTGCTCTTTTCCACTAATACCAGGCTAATTTGTTGTACTAATATTACGGGGCATCTCAGTTGGAGCAAGCTAAAACCTAAAATTTCTCAGCCCGATTTTGTAGACTCACATGGCCAGAACAAATAAAATCATCCATACTATAAAACACTGTTTAGTTATCCGAGCTAATAAATCAATGCATGTGCGTTTATTAGACATAAATTCTTCTGTTCATTATCACTGAAATGATAACACATCCATATGGGTTACATAAATCCGTGTTCAGACTCATATGGAAAACCAGGATAGAATAGAGGAGAAAAAGAAATGGACCATAGGCTATCGGTATACAATAAATAGGGGGCCAACTGGGGCTCCATGGGAAGAGGTGGGGAAAAGTTAATATACTTCTTGATCTAGCCAGCAGAGGCTCTTGCCATGCGCCTTCCATTCCCTTTATTTAATTATATTCGCTTACTGAATTTGGGGCATTTCACACACACACCCCTTTCGGTGAATATTGGCACCAAAGTTACCTTGTGAAATTATGTAAATCATTTTAAAACAACAACAACAAAGTAAATCCTCAAGGGAAAAGGTCAAGACAATTGGACTACCTATCTCTTTTCTTCTCAGTGGCACAAAAGCCCCCACCTCAGCTCTCAGACCTTCACACACATCTTCACACACATTTGGTCTAGGCACATGGTTTTCTTTCTTTTTTTTAACAGAAAGCTGAATGAACACCACTTCATTAATTCTATTTAAAGATATCTGTAACCAATCCCTCATGGTTGGCTGTATATTTTTTCTTTCTTTCTTTTTTTTACTTCATTCTTACCGCATTATTTTCACCAATAGGGTACCGAAATGGCCTACAACATCTCCCCTTCTCCATTTATCTTTAAAACAACGCTGTGAGGTAGGTTAGGCTGAGAGGATATGATTGAATATTTTAAGGCAAAGCAGTAGGCTTCAATTTTGACAGTAGTAGCCTTTAAATTTGTCATTTAAAAGACACAGATATTCAGAAATACGTGAATGGACTGGATACCATGATGCTAGTCAAATTCACCAAAGCATGGAATGGTAGGGAAGTTGTTATCATTAAAAATAATCCTCAGTCTCTTCCATCAGTGGTTACATCTTTTGTGAAACCTGCTCCCATTTTAAGATCATATCATTTTCACTTACATTCCATAATAGGAAGCAGAGGTTTTGACAGCTGTCCGTAAAAGCTACTGTGATAGGGATACTGGCTCAGCACCCACCCATAATCTCAACGACGCCATCATTTTACCAGTGTTTTAAATCCAGACTGCTACAAATAAAAGGGAAATTGCCTGCTTAGAGAATACAAATGAGGGGGGGGAACTCCTTAAAGCGCCAATAACTTGCCTTCCATAAACTCAGAACATGAGGTACCACCTAAATTGAGATGAACAGATTTCTTCAACAACTTGCTCAATGTATAGATGGAAAAGTCAAAGGCTGTTGTGAATAATGGCCTATGAGCAGTTTTGGAGCAAAACTGTGGCTTTGGGAGAGCTCAAAAAGATACCTTTACTGCACCTTTATAGCTATTGTTTCTTCTTTCTGCTGCTGTTCCAGTGCCTATCTTCTCTCCCACATCACCCAAAAAACACCTTCTTTCAGGGATCACATTATAAAGGGCATGACTTTGCAGTGCTATGTAGCCAATCACAATTGACTGTCACACATTACAGAGTGAAGGCAAGGCTTCCTGTCCTTATTCTATAGGAGCAATTATGTCACCAGATTTGACGATGTGATGCAGCCAGAATCCAGAGGAAGGTGTTTACTCGTTTACAGTTCCTGAAAGGCGGGTGCCTTTCACAAAAATCCAAGTGCTCCATTCCAGCATAACTCCTGTTCAAATACTGCAGAATACAGAAGGAAGCCAATACAGATAAACCATCACCTGAGTTGTGAATGATTGACTGAACCTCCTAAGTAATGCAGACAGATTTCACAATAATAAATGCCAAAACTCAACCATTTCACACTAAGAAAGGCCTATAGATTTTTGAATGTTACATCTGCAGTCATAAATTGCAGCCTAGTACAAGCTCTACCATGATGTCACTATTATGGCAACTGCCCATCTGCTGTGTAAAACCCACAAACAAGCAAACACCTTTGAGGAGGCAGCTGCTGTAGATATCCACAACAAAGGACCAGGTCAGTAGAAGGCACAAGGGCCAGAATATGTTTGAAAGATACATGATCCTATAACCTTACTGAAGTTAAGTAGGTCTGGGTCAGGTTCCGCTTTCATAAGAGACCACTGGGGAACTTTATGAATGCAGTTCTGAATTACTTAATCAAAGAAAGGCAAGATATGAATGAATGGATTAATAAACAGGGTCAGGACTCAGATACTATTGCTTGTATTTGGACAATTTGCCCAATTTTTAAAAAAATGTAAAAATCTGAATATAAACAAATGTACAAAGCTCAGTTCAGAGATTACAGATAAACCAGAGGTTGTCTGTGATGGACACAAACACAATTAATGGGCAGTTCTGCATGACCCCCTGAGTGGAGTGCTGAGACTGAAGTCCGAGGTCTTCAAGGTCACTCCAATTGGATAAGATGTCCAAATGCATGGGGTTGCCAACCTCCAGGTGGTGGCTGGAGATCTCCTGCTATTACAACTGATCTCCAGCCAATAGAGATCAGTTCCCCTGGAGGATATGGCCGCTTTGGCAATCGGACTCAATGGCACTGAAAACCCTCCCCTCTCTAAAACCCACCCTCTTCAGGCTCCACCCCCAAAATCTCCAGTTTTTCCCTAACTGGAGCTGGCAACCCTACAAATGCAGATTCACAACTGAGATTAGCTTCTTTCCCAGTGACTGGCATATTAACCAGGATTAAGGAGAGAAGGGGAGGGAGAGTGCAAGCCTAGAAGTTAACCAGGTTTGTATCCATCACAAACATATTCCAGTTGGTTTGGGACATCTGAAGTGAGCCTGAATAACAAGTTTCTAAAAAGTCCCTGGTTTTTGTTACTCTTATTAAGAAAAAAAACACATGTGAAAGAAATGGAAACTGCTTCACTTGGGATCTTTACTACTGCACCAAGCCATTAAACTGAAACAAATTAGAATACTTGAAATATACCAGAGTCAGACGCTAAAGGTACTCTTTGGCCTTACGGTCAACATGATCACAGAAACCCCAAACAGATGGATTTATCTCAACTTCATTAATGTTATTTGCCCATCGACTCCTCCTTCTCTAAAAATACCAAACGTAATTCAACCGCACTAGCACATTTAGCAATTATAGCCTCAAAGACATTATTAATGGCATCTATTAGTTCATGCTAGAGGTAGGCAAATTAGGCTGGTATCTCAGGAGAACCATCCATAGTATACACTGCCAGCCTCCCTTTGGATAAGGCTTATTTTATTACTTTTTTAATGTTTCTCACATATGGAATTAATAGGTTCACAAGCTACTTAAACTGAAGTATTGACCACAGTATGACTAAAGAAGCTTATCACTAAATTATGTTTCTTATATATTATGTTTACTTAGAAGCAATCTAAATAATCTGCAAAACAGAGTACTGCTAAGCAACAGAGTCTAGTATAGAAGATTACTCAAAAGAAAAGCATTTGCATATACCGACAATTTGAATACATTGACATAAATGCAGTACTGGCCCCAACAATGGGTTCAAATATGGAAATGGTGCTGTGTCTACCTGCAGATATTCCACATGGCACCAAATGCATAGGCAGCTGCAGCAATATTGCACCACAATTAGGAACTAGGTATGGGGCTGCAGACTTCCTTCTCAACTTCTCCTTTTCTCAGGCACTAATTCTGCCTCCCATATTGGCCTTAAGGATTATGCCAGCACCAATATTAGCCATTCTGAATCACAAGCCGGCTTCACCCCAATTCGGCCAAGACTTGAACTTGCTAAGGTATTGCATTGTGGGATTTGTATGTCTATACCACCTATGGTTGCTAACCACCAGGAAGGACCTGGAGTTACAACTGATCCCCAGACTATAGAGATCAGTTCCCCTGGAGAAAACGGCATATTCACAGGGTGGACTCCTTAGTATCACATCCCTGTTGAGTTCCTCCCCTCCACAAATTCTACTTTTCCTAGGTTTCCGGACCAGGGGAGGAGGATCCCCTGCTTCATGGCCTCTCCCCCGCATTGATCAGCTGGCTGGCAGGGAGACTTACTGGCAGCAAACTGAGGCCTAGGCCTCTGTCACCGGTGACACATCAATGTGCATTGGACGCTTTGATATGGAGGCAAAAACTCTATGGTAAAAATTGTTTCTGGTGCATACCAGAAGTGATGTTGCTGCATCACTAGCAACACTAGTCTCAGTTTGCTGCCAGTAAGTCCCCCCACCTGCCAGTTGCCAGGGCATACCTGGCAACCCTAACACTTCCCAAGTTCTGCCCCTGGAATTTCTCAACCCAGAGTCGGCAATCATAACCCCATTCAGCAACCCACAACAGTGATAAAAGCAATTTTTTTTTAAAAAAAATGCAGATATTAAATTACAATTTATGAAAAAAGGGAACAGTTTTGATTGACTATTTTGCATTTCAATCTGCTTGCCAATCTTAAAAAAAATCTACATTTTTGCTGAAGGGGAAATTACACGGAGAATAAGGAAAATAAGGAGAAAAATCAGATGCAGTTATGGCTATAAAGGTATGAAAACAGTGGCAGGAAAAGCCTACTTTGTACAGTTGAACACAACTACTTGGAAATTGTGGATTCATCCCCTAAATGACTGTTGGCAGATAAAGTTGCTTAAAATATTTCACAGGTCCTCAACAAGTGTACACATGGTTAGTCCATTAAATCGAAGACCTAATGAACCTCTGAGTATGCTGGGTCTTACCAACTTGTAGAGTGTCAGTGACCTCCCTTAACATATTCCACAAGGCATGGAAGCAACGCGCTCAGAAATCATTCTTAAGAGATTGCTTAGCAGCTGCTGCGGAGCTAAAAAATACCTTCTGGATCATTTAATGCAGTAAAAAAGGAGGACAACATGTATGAGATGCCTCTTGCTGAGAGATACAATAGGGGTGTACTTAAGCAGCTGCAAATCTGCTCATTTCTAACCCTGTACACCAAATGAAAATTTGGGAGCAAGAGTCATACTGAGTTGTGAATGGCAGTATTTGATTGTGGAGGAGTAGCAACAGTTGATGCACAAAAGCAGTAGGCAGTTATAGCATTTCTTATCCTTTTTAAAGCCTTTTTCTCAGAGGTGCATATATTCCAGCACAAGTTTCCCCATTAAATACTGTGAAGGAAGAAGCTTTGTATTGGCAAAGAACAGACACACTAAGCTGACCCCTCCATTGAAGTTCATAGGGAAGATCTTGTATATGTACATCTAAGTGGCTTCTCACATTTTCTCCTCTCCATGTGTTCTTAGAGGACACAGCCCTAGTCTCAATGCCCTCTCAAGCTTCCCAAGCCTCCAGTATTCTCCAAAGTACTTAGACTGGGGATCTTACCTCTCTTTTGGCCTAGCCTTGTAAATACATAGCTGGACCAATGAATCAACCCACCTCAGTGTAGATCCCAACTTAGCATTGTAAAGTTTTGAAGAAAACTCTATAACAGGAACCTAGTGTTTTGAAGGCATATGTGTATGTAAGGTTGCCAGGTCCTCCATGACCACCGGCGGGGGATAGAGGGGGTAGGGTTGCCAGATCTAGGCTGGGAAACTCCTGGAGATTTGGGGATGGAGCCTGGGGAGGACAGAGACCTCAGCAGGGTACAATGCCGTAGAGTCCACCTTAAAAAGCATCCATTTTCTCCAAGAGAACTGATCTCTGTAGTCTGGAGATGAGCTGTAATTTGCAGGGGATTCCCAGGCCCCTATGTTACACATTAAAATACAAACTAAGTTAATCTAGATAACAAAAACTTCCTCTTTTAAGAGATACTTATTAAGTATTAAGTCTGTTTTAAAAGCTTTGCCAACACCAAGAATGCAGGTCATACTATGACTAAAGGAATGAGACTGACGTAAAATCATAGAAATAAAAAAAATCTTCTCAACCCAAATTCAGAATGGTCCCCAAAAGGCTCCCGAGATAAACAAAATTAGGAAGCTTGTTAAGAACATAAGAAAAGCCCTACTGGATCAGACCCCTGGTCTACCTAGTTCAGCATCTTGTCTCACAGCAGCAGTTACCATGGAAGGTCAACAAACCGGGCATAGAGGCCAAGGACCTCTACTGTCTCTACACTAATGTTTCCTGCTTATGCCACACAAACACACACGTTGATTTGCTGAGGACAATGAAGGTCTTAAAAACACTGTCGAAAGAGCCTACAATTCACTAACAAATACTAGAGAATCAGGCACAAATTCACATATTTATTTCCTTTATTTCTGTTCATAATGCTTGCAGACCAGCAGGTCATGAGACTAATTCACATACGGTGTCATGAAGAGATGTACGCAATTCCAAAAGTCTGCATTCCTCAAGGGGGGGAGCTTTTTTAATTACAACTTTTAATTACAACTTTTTCTGGACACAATTCTATTGTAGAAGAAGAGGAGTTGTTTTTTATATGCCGACTTTCTCTACCACTTAAGAAGAATCAAACCGGCTTACAATCACCTTACCTTCCCCTCCCTACAACCAACACCCTATGAGGTAGGTGGGGCTGAGAGATCTCTAACAGAGCTGTGATTAGCCCAAGGACACCCAGCTGGCTTCATGTGTAGGAGTGAGGAAACAAATCCAGTTCACCAGATTAGCCTCCGCCGCTCATGTGGAGGAGTGGGGAATCAAACCCGGTTCTCTAGATCAGAGTCCATTGCTCCAAACCACTGCTCTTAACCACTACACCACGCTGGCTCCCATTCTTTGTCCTTCCATGTCCACAGGTTTATTTCCATAGGGCTATTTATGTAAAAATATTAGGGCAGGGTTGGACAGCCTACACAAGCCCCCACTCATACATTTAAAGAGGGTTTAGAGAAACACACAATTAAAATAAAAGGAAGATTGGATGGGGTAAGCATCACTGTCATGTGTGGGATTTATTTCTACTTCGCTGCTCCCTCTGATCATGGTAAACTAGATGGACACAAGCACACTAGAGTTGTGTCTGCACATTGTTGGATATTGTTTTATTGTTGCACTACAACAATTGTTCACAAGTGGACTTTCCTGTGTGGATAAGACAGTTACAAATTATTGATAAAGTGCAACAGTAAAGAGGGGAGGGGCTGTGCTTCAGTAGAAGAGATGCTGCTCTGCTTTGCATGCAGAAGGTCCCAGGTTCAATTCCCAGCATCTCCAGTTGAGGTAGTAGGTTAAGTAAAAACCTTCAACTGAGACCCTGGAGAGCCACTAACAGTCTGAATAGACAATACTGACCTTGATGGGCCAATGGTCTGATTCAATATAAGGCAGCTTCATGCATGTGTGTGTTCACTATCCAACACTGTATGGATGCAGCTATGCAAAATGACTCAACACTGAGGAACAGATTATGGAAAATCTCCCTAGGCATTGCTGGATTACCCAAGAGGAAAACTAAGAACATGCTTACGGCAGTAGCAAAGCAGGGGCACCAAAAATGAGATTTAAAAAAAAGAATTTGATACTTTAAAAAAAGCACTGAATTTGTCATCATGATGAAAATCATAACTTTATTGGACTTCCTTATGCTCCACTACACACTCCTCCCCCATTTTTCTGTTCTCTTTTTATTACTTATCCCTACCTAAACCAGGGGGCATCCTACTGACATATAGTGAAATAATGCAAGAAAATCAGATTCTGTCATGTGTTGCAATAAATTTATGCTTTATTAATTAGATATTCTTCTGAGTTATATGTACTTTATATGTTTGGGTTTTTTTCTTCTTATATGGCCACAGTGCTGTTGATTGTTGTCTGGTGGCAGTAAGTTTTTTTCTCCACTGTCCAGCAATTTCATACATTTTTCTCTGTCTCAGCATACTAATGGGTAGTTCTTAAAACATATTTGGGCAATGATTGTGTGTTGAAATCTCTTTCAAATATTCATTGGTAGGCACACAAAGTAGCAACAAGTGCAATTCTGGAATCCTTCTCAAAGATTGTGGAGGCATTAGAAAGTATAACTAAGACCAGTCACAATAGAGAGAAACTATATGAGAGGCAGAAAAACATTGCAAATGAGATACAACAGCTAGAGTTGTATTCATGTTGACCATGTGGAATGAAATCTTACTAGTCAAGCCCTCCAAGAAAAAGAATTGGATTTGAAAACATGTGAAGATCTCTGTCAATCATTATCCGACCATTTACACACTTTGAGGGATGATTTTAAAAGATTTGAGGCCATATCAAAAGATATCTTGCCTGATACTAACTGCAAAGAAGCCCAGTCCCACAAGCAAATCAGGGGGAAAAAACAAGCAAATGATGGAAGTGCACCAGAAACAGCACTGAATCTTGGGGACAAATTGATAACGATAAATGATAACTTGAAGATCATGTAAAGAGGCGAGGTGAAGGGTACAAAGAAGTATCAAGTGGATTTTCTTTTCTAAATGATATGAACTTATCTGATGAACAATATTCACAATGTTCCTAAAAGCTAGTTGATCTCATACCCTGTTGACTTGAACATGAATCTCTGTGGAGAACTATAACAGTTCCACTGTTATATGAGTACAAAGTTTAATGAACTAGGAAATAGGAAATTCAATCATCTTCATGACACAACAGTGAACATTGGAATACAATTTGTATTTCTAAATGCAGAGTTCACACTACGTATTTTTCTAACAATAATAAATATTAATTGCTCCATAGTATGCTCTTCTTCGCAGTTGAAAAGAATAAAAAAACCTTAGAAGAATGACACGTAAGAACAGACTCGATTCACTTTCCCTGCTGTGTACGGAAGCTGACATGCTTTGTCAATGAACTTATCCAGAATTTTGCAAGCAGAAAATCTAGGAAGAACCTATTTTAATTTCAGCATACATGTACGTTTTGTGTCATTTGGCCAGGGAGAGTGGGGTAATAAATAGAAATAATAAAATAAAATAAATAATAATACAGTATAGTACTGTTTTTATTTACAATTACATATGGGGGAGCACCATAATTTGTTCAGTGCTTAGGGCCTCTAAAGGTCTTAATCCAGCCCTGTATCCAGGAATTCAGACTCTTTTACTGTAATTACTTTGAAGTCAACAAGTGCTCTTTTGCTGTAGGAGATCACTTGGTACAATTTTGAGTCAAGCACAATGTTCAAGTGATGAATCTTAGAGAGGATTCTTGTGGTTAGTGAATCTAGATACTCAGTCCAGAACAAGGGGGATCATGCTAGCCACTCTCTATGCCAATAAAGGTTTGGATGGATGGATGGATGGATGGATGGATGGATGTTAGACACTCTCTGATTCTCTCAGGAAAACAACATGAATCAGCTGGGCTTCCTAGCCCACAAAAGCAACCTGAGCACGGGAAACTCTCTACCTCTCATTCCCCCTTCTTGGTAGCCCTGAATGGAGAACATAATAATGACCTCCTGCATACTCTTTCACAAGGCTCACTTGGTGCTTTAAAATCTCTTCAAATGTGCCTGAAAGACTTACACAAGAGTGCCGCTCTGCAGTTTCCTAGCACTCTTTGTGCAAAGTAAACCAACCAAAGCATGCTTAAGAAACAGGAATTTCTCCCAGGAATGTCTTTGAGAGGCTTTGTGACTGTAAATCTGGAAAATGAGACATGATCTGGCATTTCTTGATTGACTGCAACAAATATGCTACTGCTCAAGATAAGTGGATCACAAGGTACATTCAAAAATGGACCCCAGCTCCAGGGGTGGAGATTGTAGCTAAATTGTTAGCTGATGTTGATACTCATGTGAATCTTGCAGTGGCAAAATTCCTGTCTATGGCATTCACTAATAACAATTATGTCTCATGACGTAACTATATCATTTATAATCATGTATCTTGTTTTTCCTAACTTTGCTTATTACCAATTGGTCTGCAAGCATAAATAAAGAAGTACACAGAAATTTCTGAAATTCAGACGTAAGGAAAATTAAACTGAGGTATTTGTGTTTACATTTGTAAATAAAAATGTGATTTCTTCTGTACAATGAGCTATAATACTTTGTAACTTCATTTTTGCTAGATACAATTCCAGACTTTGTCATTCATTCCATATCAAGTTGAAGGGGGAAAAAGACAATACACAGTGGGAACTTTTGTTTGAATATGTAGTATACCAATTGGGTTCCAATTAATGATAAACAATAAAGTCTAAATGTTTAAAAAAGAAATATAATTGTAATTACATACCTTTGTTTCTTGAATTCTCTGGACTCTTTTCCTGCTGTAACAAAGAAAACAATAATTACTTAATCAACAGATAATATGACAAAACGTCAAGAAATTTTTTTTATTACAATGAACTTTTTGTACAATCACTGTATACATATGAGGCCACTAGTAGTTCATTTTCACTGGGGAAGTTCAACTGAATTCATCAGATTAGCTTAATAAAGTGATTAAAAGCACATACTATTTTAAAAATAAATTAATATTATCCAGAAAATACAAGATTCCAAATTCTGAATTACCCATGTAATGAGAATATGGGTTGGGACACAGATATTTGGGGGAGAGAATTGGCAGGTTGAAGGGGATATCTGAGCCTTTCACTGTCTATAACAGGTTCTCCTCCCGACATTTTAAGTGTTTGTTTCTCTTTTGTCTCCACATTCTGTTCCAGGAGCAATTCAAGGTGCAGTTTTTAATCTATAAACTCCTCCCCAGAATTCTACCATGATCATTGCTCTCCATGTTATGATGGTCATGTCAGTGGCTATTTGAAATGCTTTGGGAGAGGCTGTGTCTGAATGGTAGGACATCTGCTGTGCATGCAGAAGGTCCTAGTTTCAATCTTTGGCATCTCTAGTTAAAAAGGATCCAGTAATAGGTAATGGGGGGAAGGAAGGTGGCATGGTATAGCTTGATCTCATCAAATTTCAGAAGCTAAGCAGGGTCAGTACTTGGAAGGGAGACCATCAAGGAAGACACCGGCAAACCACCTCTGCTTCTCACTTGCCTTGAAATCCCCTTGCCGGGGTTGCCATAAGTCAGCTGCAACTTGACAACACTTTACACACATACAATAGGTGATGGAAAGACCTCTACCTGGAGAGCCACTGCCAGTATGAGTAGACAATATTTACCTTGAAAGAATGGCTGTTCTACATACATACATACATACTATGGCTGTATCAGGTATAACTGTTTTTTGGGGGGTTGGTTGGTTAAAAGTAGGCATATTGTGGAATATGTTTTATTTAACTTAGTATTTTATTCTCAGAGTATATTTTGTAAACAGTCCCAAGTGTTAAGAGATGGACAGGTAAAATTAAAACGAAAAATAACACTGAAATGAATCAAAACAGCTTGACAAGCTGAGTAACTGGCCAAAGACATACAAAGTACACGGATTAATCTTGCAAGTCATCCATCTTACAAACAGTCCAACCCCCCACCCCCACCCCATCCTTATTGCACTCTGAAGCTAAAGTTGACAACTCATTTGTTCATTCATTTACATTTGCCTTCCTGTATGACACACATCGTATTTGTATCCAGGCAACCATGAGAGTATTATTTCTCATTCAAGCACTAAGTGACATCATACTGCATTCTTCCAGTTTAATTTCTAAGCATATTTTACATTGATAGAATTTACTTGTCAACCAAAATATTGATATTGTTACACCATAAGAGGTTGGAGTACAAATACAACTCATGCAATCTTCTTACAACAGCTTAGGTACACAGTCATTTAAATATGCACTCTACCACCCCTGATGTTAGTTTCGGGGGTGGGGGGAGAAAAGTAAATATGCAAACATTTGCATTAAAGCTCTTCTGCTAAAAGCAATGTAAATACTCATGACCACTGTATTCAGAAGACCATGTGCTGTCCATGGTCAGTCTCTGTGCTTTGGGAGATATGTTGCCATCTTGAAGATGTATTAGTTGGTCACTGTTCAAAATTTCTGAAGTGCACATTCCGTTTCTATTTGTGTTAGGAAGGTCTTCCTTGCTGTGTTACCTTGGGCATGACTTTTGAATATTAATTGGCTCAAGCAGCGTCTCATATTTTGCTGAGAATCATCTGAATTTTTCATAAAATTTACCTCCAAGCTTTGGCTGAGGAACCACCTTGCATTATCTGAGCTCTGTGTCATGAACTATGTTTACAAATTCACACAATCATGCAAGAGGGTGATAATCACTTGTATCTCCTCCTACTCTTTGGTATGCTTGTTGAAAAGTATAATGTTCAAAGTATTTTTTCTGTGGTACACAGCACATTCCTGAGGCCGCAGGCACTGCGCCACAGTGGGGAGAGGCACAGCAATGGTGCAGCTGGGGGGGGCCTCCTAAGGGGCTTTGTGGTGGCGTCCGCAGCCTGAAAGTGCCTTAGGAGGCCTCCTAGCCAGCGGAATGCTCCTGGGCCCGCCGCCGGCCGCTTCTGCACCTCTCAGGCACTGGTTTGGCCCTTGTGGCGGCGTACCCGCACCTTCCTCCTCCACTGCCTGCTGCTGATGGCTTAACTCCACTTATGCCAACGTCCAGTTCTCTTGTGCCAGCGTAGGTGCCTTTTATGCCAGCAGAAGGCCCTGCGAGTCTCCTAAGCACTTTCGGCTCCAAGCCTTAGGAATGCACTGTTAAAGTACCTGTTATATGCTAGTTTTGCTTTTTTTCATAATCTTTGGTGCCTCTTGTGTCAGGTAATGCTTTGAGCATCTGGAATACTTAACTACCTGTAAATTTCCCTTTTGGTGGTGGAGTGAACTTTCATCACAAAAATAATTTTTCCAACTGTTCAAGCCAATCTCCCCATCTTCAATGCACAGTTAAACTTAAGGGCTGGGAGTTCGGGATATGTAAGGAACATGTGGAAGACAACGATATACAAAGTACTCATTGAAAGAGAATGAGAAGAAAAGCCTATCGCTGCAAACATTTCCAGAAGGTAGTAGAAAAGTGTGCTCCATACCTGACAGAAGACTTTAGGACAGAAAACTCTCAAGATGGCTGTAGTTAGAATGACTCAGCACACTAAAATGTGACCTGAACAGGGGGGAATGCAAGGATTTCAGCAGAGCATTTCTTATGGTTGTTTTGTTGCTCATAAGGGAGTGAGAAAGACTGCTGAACTTGGCTAATGAGAAAAAATCCTGGTTATATGAATGTTAGCCTTCTGTTCTTTTGTATTTGTTTCTGTTTCTATTTTACAGTCTTTGTGTTGGAGACCTCTATTATTCCATCTTTGTCATCAGTGTTGCATAGTAGGCCTGAAAATCAGGAAGCACCGAAACAGCACAGTTTTAAGAAAACAAAAGTTTTAATAGCAAGATTCTTACTTATAAAAGTGCCTGGATGAAATTGACAGCATATTCAAGGGTCTTGGTCTTTCCCTTACTATGATTCAAAATATGGTCTATTACCCAACCCCAAAAATACAAAAAAATACAAAAAACCCACCCTGGGAACTTTCAGATCCACAATGCCCTCCTTCCCCGGGGTCCAGAGAAGGCTGGCAGCACAGATCTGAAAGAAATCTGTGTTGCCTCATTATCTAGATCTGAAAGAAATCCAAGCCACCACCCCCCTCTCTGGTGATAGCATACGGGCCTGCCCAGACCTCTCGGACGGGATCTGGCAACCCGCTGTGCTGACACATGACTACCCCGCTGGCCGCGCGCCCGCCCCAAACGCTACGGGACGGCCGCTGCGAGCTCCGTAGTTACGGACTCGGCCGCTCCTGCGAGCGCCGTGCAGGTAGCAGCTAGGGAGCAGATGCAGAGGCAGCCTCCGGTGAACCAGAGGGAAGCCATGTTCCTGTATAGGCTCTATTCCAGCCGCAGCCATTTCATGAGAAGCAGAATGTCATGAAGTCAGTGTCAAGCACCCCCCCTTGTAACATCCACCTCTTAATGGGTCATCAGCAGCAATCCAGATATCAAGATGAGTCATTCCCCCAACCCAGCAGCTGCGACCCCAGGACATTTGCACAGATCGCTCCCATTGTTCCTGTATGTTAATCTCATCAGCAGAGAAGTTCCAGCTCATCACAGTTGCAAAAGTCATTGGCATTAGAATAGATTTCCAAATTCTCACTACCCTGCCCCGGCAGCCACAGCTTAATCCTTTTGTCACCTTTTGTCACCTGGGAACCTAGGAGGGGTAAATCCCCTCTTCCTGCCCCCAGAAAAACAGTATAACTGGGGTGCCCCAAGCCCATTCTAGTCACCTTAGGTCTTTCCTGGCACCTTTGCCGTTACTCTGTTGGTTTGGTTTTGCGCAGCCTAACCACGCTCCCTCCCGCCTTGCTGGTCAAGTCTACGGGAACCCCTGCCCCCATCTCGGCTTTAACTTTCAATCTGTCTTAGTCTACGTGAATTTGGACAACACCTCATCTGGATACGGTATATATATTCAACAATCTCCTGCCACATTGGCAAACGTCTCTGTACTCCTCTCTGTATATTCCTAGCCACTTTGTATGTTTGTGTGCATCACTGACTGAAAGAAAAGATACATAAACACTATTTAATTTGGAATCCTTTGTCTGTCTTTATTCAAGGTCTCATTAAAATGGATTCTGGTATAGTTGAGAGCGAACCCGCTATAAAAATACATAGTTACCGATTGCTCAGCTAATTTCCCCATATAAAGGAGCATTTCGGCTAACACTGGACCTCTGGAGAAAGGTGGCAGTATGGGTCTGAAAGATCCTTTTTTTTTTTTGGTATTTTCAGGTTTGGGTTTTCCAGATCCTCTAAAATTCCAGGTTTGATAAACCCGAAAAATACCCCCCCCAAAATGGTGCACACCCTTACGTATAAGCTTCTCCTCCCTTCTCTTTCCTGTGTGTGTGTTTTTCCCCTGTTAGCTGCTTTGGGTCCCTTCAGGAAGAAAAATGGAATATAACTATGCTAAATAAATAGTGTAACCATTTTGGGATAAAGCAACAAGAACTGTACAAAGTATGACACATGGGTGCAGCATACGGTATATAATTAAAGCAAAGTTCAGTTTAATATTTACTTTCTTTTTTGTTTAGTTCCCCATGCCTTCCTTAATTTTTCTGTTATGTATTTCCTGACTTGGGTGTTGCACACAAATATTATTTCCTCTCACTTTTTACACACATACACAACTGCTTCAGTGCTAACCTGTGGAAGAGTCCTATTTAGTTAGTTTTTTTATATGCCAACTTTCTCCCTAACAAAGATATAAGCTTTCATCATTCTCTTCTTCTATATTTTATCCTTACAGCAGCTATGTGAGATAAATTAGGCTGAGATTGTGTGACTGGCCCAAGGTCACCCTGCAAGCTTACAAGAAAGTGGGGATTTGACCACTACACCACACTGGCTCTCACATCCACTATATGATAGCGAGCAACTGCTGCATTCATTTATTGTTCAGTGGGACTGTACTAGGGCTGCCAGCTTCCTGGTAGTAGCTGGAGATCTCCCAGTTCACCAGGAGAAAATGGCTGCTTTAGAAGGTAGACACTATGGCATTATACCTGATTGAAGCCCCTCCCCTCCCCAAACTCTACCCTCCTCAGATTCCACCCTCAAAATATCCAGGTATTTCCCAACCTGGAGCTGGCAATTGAGTGCATATTGCACCTTTTACTGAGAGGCATTCCGGGAGTATTTGAAGCTTGAGGGGAAGGGGGGGAGCATCCTTGACTTTTACCCAAGACTTCAGAATCACTAAGACTGCCCCTACCTAGTTCCTGATTATTTTTGCAGTTCCAGGAAACCAACAAAGCAAACACATGAGACCCTGCTGGGCAGCTTGCAGTTTGGTGTCATGGGCAACCTTGAGCTCCATCAATCACACAAATTCTGTTAGAAATAGGAAAGGCATTTATCTATCTCTGAGAGTTTAAACTTACTTGCCTGGATCAGTAAGGGTTAAACAACAAGGTAGTCAAATGTTTAATTCTAGAAGGATTCCTGTGCTGTTAACCACTCTGTTCAGGCAGACATTTAGCAGGTGACCATGACATTAATGCTTCTTAGGCAGAATTAATGCTTCTTAGGCAGAACTTTTATTGACCTTTTAAAACTAATATATGCAACGGAGCCACTGGGGCTGCAATTTAAAGGGTGGAGCAGAATAGGGGGAAAGGAGATAGTGACTTAATCCTTGCCCTGTTTGCCTACAGAAGGTCATCACTCCCAAGTTATTTTTGCCCCTATTGTGGAAAATTTGCATATACTCAGAAGCAGTTTGGAGGGAAAAAATTTTCAGCAAGAAAAAAGGATAAAGGGAAAGGGTTAAATAGCCCCCAAACACACACACACATACACACACATCTCCCTTGAAATCACAGTCCCAGTGCTTGCAGTGTATGAAATATTTTAAAATGGCAGTAGAGGAGATCGCAGAACTACAGCTTTTTTCTGTTATTCAAGCAGATGTTAGCAATGCAGGAGCTCTGCCAGGAAAGAAAAAAAAGCATTATTGGCAACCCGGGTTCAGGAGTAACTCATATGTTAAGTGTACTTCTGAATAGCTTTTGACTGTGTGGATCATGAAAAGCTATGGCTGGTTTTAAAGGAAATGGGTGTGCCACTACATCTGATCGTTTTAATGCGCAACCTGTACTCTGGACAAGAGGCCACAGTTAAAACAGAATATGGAGAAACGGAATGGTTTCCAATTGGCAAAGGTGTCAGACAAGGATGTATTTTATCTCCCTATCTCTTCAATCTATATGCAGAACATATACCGTATATACTCGTGTATAAGCCGAGTTTTTCAGCCCAAAAAAAGGGCTGAAAAAACCAAACTCGGCTTATACGCGGGTCAATACGGTAGGAGGGGGGAGGGGGGAGGGGGGAAGGAGGGAAGAGGAACTTACCGCCGCCACCGCCGCGGCTGGCCCGCATGCCTTCTGTGTGGTTTGGAAGCGGCCAGAGGGGCATGCCTGCGCTCAGGCACGGCCCCGCCGCCGGCCCGCGCGCTCTCTGGGCAGCCTGGAAGCGGCCAGCGGGGTCTGCCTGCTCGCAGGCAGGGCCCCGCCGCCGCCCCCGCCGCCAGCCCGCGTGCTCTCTGGGCGGCCTGGAAGCGGCCAGCGGGGTCTGCCTGCTCGCAGGCAGGGCCCCGCCGCCACCCCCGCCGCCGGCCCGCGCGCCCTCTGGGCGGCCTGGAAGTGGCCAGCGGGGCCTGCCTGCGCGCAGGCAGGGCCCCGCCGCCACCGGCTCCAGCGTTGGAAGGGCTCCGCTGCCGCCTCCAGCTGATCAGCGGGCCTCCTCCTCCCACCTCTCCCGGTAAGTTGGGGGTTCAGGGGCTCTTCCCCCTCCCCCCCCAGGGTGGCGCTGGGGTCAGGGTGGGTCTGGAGGGCCCGGGAGGGGGTGGCACTGGGGTCGGTCTGGAGGGCCCGGGAGGCTGGGCGGGAGGGCGACCCGTTGTATAAGCCGACCCTCGGCTTATACGCGGGTGCCTATTTTTTCCCCATTTTTGGGGTGAAATTAGGCACCTCGGCTTATATGCGGGTCGGCTTATACACGAGTATATACGGTAATTAGGAAAGCAGGATTAGATTTAGAAGAAGGTGGGGTGAAAATTAATAATTTGAGATATGCTGATTTTGGTCACGTCATGAGATGACAAGAGTCACTGGAAAAGACAGTCATGCTAGGAAAAGTCGAGGGCAGCAGGAAAAGAGGAAGACCCAACAAGAGATGGATTGACTCAATAAAGGAAGCCACAGCCTTCAATTTGCAGGATCTGAGCAGGGCTGTCAAAGATAGGACATTTTGGAGGACTTTCATTCATAGGGTCGCCATGAGTCGGAAGCGACTTGACAGCACTTAACACACACACACACACACACACACACACACACACACACACACACTTCTGAATAACACTGATACATTTCTGTAGTTCTGATGGGCATGGCAATCATATCACAAGCATCTGAGCCATTTGCAGTTGCACCAAACAATAGAAGTACAGCAGTGGCACCAGGAGGGGGAAGGGGAAATGAATTAGAAGCAGATTGCCCAGCTGGCATCTGCCTGGACTACAGCTCAAAGAAAGCTTTTTCACCCCCTCCTGCCCCAAAAGCTAACAATAATAGAGCCTTGTCCCTGTGCTTGCTAACTAGCTCCTTCCTGTTTTGTTGGCTTTGTGGTCTGCTTCAAACCTGAGGACAGTTTTAAGTGTGTAATTTTAGGCTGCTGAATGTAGTTTTATGCTGCCTCTATGACTTGTTTCAATATTGAAAATTTTTATGTTATTATTTTAATGTTATTATTATATATTGTTCTTACTTTGTCAGCCACCTCTAACAGCTATCTGGAGTGAAAGTATATACATTTCCTACATAAATGCCATATGAGAACTATGGGCTCTTGGCCATGTCTAGACAGAAACGACAGCAATCAAATCATGCCTCTGCAAGGTATTTTGTGAGTCCATGTAAGAGATACTTTGCTTCTCCTGTGCCTGGGCCACTGTTGGTTGAGAGTGATCTGAGCCCCTGCAGGGCATGGCACCTTCCTCATTGTACCACCCAGGCCCTTGGATGGCTTGGATTGGGAACAGGTAGGGGTGTCAGCTCCAGGCTGGAAAATACCTGGAGATTTTGGGGGGTGGAACCTAAGGAGGGTGGGGTATGGGGAGAGGAGGGACTTCAATGAGGTATAATGCCATACAGTCCACCTTCCAAAGTGTCCATTTTTTCAGGTGGCATTTCAGTAGAATGTTTTCCTCCTTTATCATGTCATAATTTAAAAAAATCAACCCCCCAAAAAAGTATGAAGAAAATTAGTTATCCTGGTGATGTAGAACAGCTGTTGGCTCGATGTGGGCTATGATCCATGCTGAGAGGTCACCTTTCTCCTCACTGAGGTCGGTGTCTTTAAAAAGAATGTGGATGATTGAAATTTCTTCCTGTTTTTCAGTTATATTGAAGACACGGAGACTGTCAAGGAGGGGGAAGCCGGTCATTTTGCATCATCAGAGTTAATTGAAGGTTTGATTCAGTGTTAACGAAATCAGAAGTGGCTCTCAACGTGCCAGATTAATGTGATATTACAGCTTCCAACATTCCTACCTAGCCCTGAGACACGCACTTGGCTATATTTCACTGGCATACACTTGAAATCAGTAATCACTTTTGGTTACGTTTTTCTCAGGATTTAAACCAGTGGAAGTATGAGAGCAGATTAGAGTATATTGCCAATCAAGCCCTGGTTATTGGAAGGAAATGCTTGAATCTGATAGCATCAGACTAACATTTGAGTATTCTGTAGATTTTCTCTTTTCCCTTTCCAAGAAAACTTCACCAACAAAGAGCACCCTGCAGTATAAACTATTTCCTCTACTTATCAAGTTTCTACAGTCCAGTTAGTCCATTCCCAAAAATGTCAACCCAGAAACAACATCAACAATAATGATGAAGTTAGTGAGTACCCTCACCAGTTCCATACAGTCACCAGAATGGCCTAAAGAGACACTCCGATTTATTGTGTATTTATTTCTTAGTGCTTCAGATTGCTCACAACTATTACACTGTTTCTCATCCAATATAAACACCACCACATTTTGCCCCTGCTTATGTGTTATCAGAAAAAGCTTTCTCAGAATGACATCAGCCCTGCAACTAATTTTCTACTAAAAGTCTCTTCCCCCCCCCCCCAAAAAAAAGCTCCCTATGGCCAGGAAGTTTCAATATTATTGAATTGTGTTGACTTCAATTTATTCTTTAATATTCAGTTTTTATGTAGAACAAACACTCTTACTTTTTTTTTCCCAGGAGGGAAATAAGATGCTTCAGACTCAAATGCTATGCATGTCTTTCTGTGGGTGAATTTTTTATATATATTTTTATTAATCAGCATTTTTGCTTTTTTTCTTCCTGATCTTCCTCCAAGAAGCTCCCAGCAGCATACATCCTCCATTTTATCCTCAGAATAACCCTGTGAGGAGTATAGGCTGAGAAGCAATATTTGTTATTATAACTACTCATGCTGGGTAGAAAATCTAAACAACAATCACGTATAAAGAATGGTCTTTCTTTTAAACAAGACAGTTACTGTCAAGTTAATTAGTCTAGGAATTATCTTGTTCTTACTGGTAATATTGTGGCGGCATCAGACTTTACAGCTGGCTAATAGAAAAAATTATTGGATACCAACCACTAGCATAATTTGGGCTACAGAAGAGAAATGATTGATAAGGAGACCCAGTCGCAGACCACTGCACAGGAATTTTCTAAGAGTACTACAAACTGGGAACTCACCTAGTGTGGAGGTATCAATTCAAGGTAATACAAGACTATACTCCTACCCCAGTAGATGCATCTGTGCAGGACTACTGCACTGTGACTGACTCATCTCTATGCTGTCTTAAAGGTATTTCAGCTTTTACAGGGCCATCAAACACAATACAAACCTACATGCTGGCTATTTAATTGTCTCAAGATTAAATGCACTGATGGTTTGGTTCAAAAGAATTAAAATAAACTTGTGTGTGTGTGTGTGTGTGTGTGTGTGTGTGTGTGTGTGTGTGTGTGTGTGTGAAGTCACAACCAACTTATGGCAACCCCAGCAAGGGGCTTTCAAGGCACGTGAGAAGCAGAGCTGGTTTGCCATTGCCTTCCTCAGCAGATTCTTCCTTGGTGGTCTACATTCCAAGTACCGACCCTGCTTAGCTTCCAAGATCTGATGAGACTGGGCTATGCCATGCTGCCTTACCTCTTAAAATAACTTTGGATTGAGGTTATTGCAAAAATACTTGATATTCGTTCCTGTAAGCATGACTCATCATCAGATTTGTCAAAAGCCTAGCAGGTTCAGGAACTGCCATCAGATAAGGACTAAGCAGTGACAGTCCTGCAGTGTTCAGCTCATGCTAGCATACTGTCAGTGCTAAAAGGTAATTAAATAAGGTTAATGAGTAATAGAAATCTGAAAATCACTGGTGATGTAATGTAGAATCAGGTGGAGCAAATCATATGCCACATGTACATATCCTCATCTACTGTTCATTGGTGTGGGTTCTTTGTAAAAAGGACAAATGTCTCTGCCTCCAGAAATCCTAATTTGATTACGTGCGCAGAACAGGTCTGAATCCAGTGTGTAACAGCCAAGCAAATATTGCAGAGTTGCATAGTGTTGCATCATGTTATGTTTCTTCCTTTTATGTCAACCCCGCCTGCTGAGACGTAGCAATGCACAGCACACTGAAACTGAAAAGAGGCTTCTCTTTTGTGTCAGGCAGGTTGCATTCAATCTGGACTTTTCAATAGGCAGTAGATGAAAAGGGGGAAAATGTCACATTTTCCACTGGGTTTGTGACGAGAAGAGATTCTGGATGGCTGACCACACAAATTGCTACTCTGGCATATTACAAGCTTCAAGCTACTTGCAATATATCTAACCTGGCAATGTAAAAGGAACTGATTTAAGTGCATTGAAATGTTTTTTTTTTTTTTTCTGGAGCAAAAATATAATCTTTCTTTATTCCAGATACCATCTGTTGCAATCCAGATCACACTTACTGGGAAATAAGTTACATTAAAATGAAAGGAGCTGACTTCCAAGGATACAGTCTGAGGGTCAGGGTGTCTCCATACAAAGAGAAACTCAATCTTTTTTTTTTTTTTAGGACGAGTTAGAGATACTGACATTATCATCATATGACAATGATGTGCTGAGTGAACACCACAGGCATGGCTTGAAATTGCTACTTGCTAAGGAAGGTCTGTCAGTTATAACCTTGACATAACAAAGAAAACAATACACATTGCATAGAAAATCACAGAAGAGTGACAAATGTTAATAGACTACCATACTGAATACCTCATAACTGGCATGGGGCATACTACCATAGGGATGTGGTCCTCCAAATCCCAATGTCTTAGGCTACCAGCAGAAGACTTGAGTTATGCCAATTTCTATGGCACATATGGCACTGTATAGCCAACTTGGTAAGGACATATTTAACATTGTGTGTGTATATTAAGTGCCGTCAAGTCGCTTCCGACTCATGGCGACCCTATGAATGAAAGTCCTCCAAAATGTCCTATCTTTGACAGCCTTGCTCAGACCTTGCAAATTGAGGGCTGTGGCTTCCTTTATTGAGTCAATCCATCTCTTGTTGGGTCTTCCTCTACTTTGCATTAATGCTCTCTGGTGTATATTTAGTTATCAGCACAGTTGCTGTTCTTCTCTTGCCATTAGCAGAATATGTAAAGAATCCCTCCCACAATGGTCACCAATTTGCAGGTCATACACTCCTAACATGGTTGTTAACCACATTGTCACAGTAACCTGCATGCCAAATATTCTTCAGATATTCCATTATCGGCATGGAAGTTACCATAGGAGAAACTAAGAGTATACAAAACAAACAAAGAAAAAAAGAATTGGTTGGAATTGCTTGCTCTTTTAAAAACTTTGCACTCTTGACTATCAGAATTAAACATTAAGATATCAATCTGACATCCACTTGTTTCAAAGAAAACACATATCTCCATACAACTTTATCTTCCCCGTACCCATCCAACCAGGATGAAACAGTCAGGGATTGATCTCAAGGGAAACAATCATATTTCCAGGTAGATAGGAAAAAGTGTTCCATAGGCAACTAATTCTCAATTGTTGAGCAGAATGAATATGCATGTGAATGAGCCCTTTTTTCATTGCCTAGCAGGGCGAGTAATGGCGGGCCTTGGGTTTATTACTAATTTTACCACCACCACCACCCAAAAAGCATGAGAGCATGGACAGCAAAACCCTGGCCTCTCCTGTGCTCTTCCTTTCTTCTTCTAGCCTGGTTGATTCCCCATTACCAAAAACAGACTAGGAGAAAATAAGGAACATACAGTAAACTTTGCCTTGGTTGTACAAATGGGTAGATTCATGCATATTGGGATCTCCAATATGCTTTTAAATTCAATGAAGATGTTCATGAGATCCTGAATCAGCAGCTTTCTCTTGCATAAAGAGGAAATATGATTTGTGTCATCCCTGATTTCTCTTTCTCTCTGTGTATTTCCTCTTTTATTATCGTAGTACCTTAAGTATCTGCTTTTACCTACCCTCTGGTAGAAAGAGATGCAGATGGCCATCTTCCAGGGAGGCAAAGCCTCTATTCCTCAACGTATCTCAGTCTCACCTGCTTGCCAGCATGTGCAAGTAAAGTCTGTGCTTCTCCATGCTGCAGGCTTCTTACCATGGGGTGGGCGTGAGGGAATGTAGTATAAGGCCTGGCTTCTACCTCTTTCCCATGTCTGCTCTTCTTTACAGCAATTGCAAGCCAAACAAATGGATGCACTCAAACAAGAGGTGTATATACAAAATCAGAAACTCAACGCTTAAGAAGCTTTAGCCTGTGAGATGATGCAGTGATTGACAGAGAGTGGAAACATGCACAGGAATGTCAATCAGGATAATATTTGCAGAAAGATTGGTTCTGTACAGGCCCCTATCAGTTGAGCCTCCTTAGTCTACTGACCCTCCTGCCTCCCACTACTTAGAAAAATGAAGCAGACAGGAAGGTGCCAGAATAACTGTCAGACTGGACAACTCCCAAATGTTGGAAATCATTTAGATTCAGAGCATTTACAAGTGCAGTATGGTTTGTGTCTGACTTTGATTGATAGTTTTCACTGTCTATCCCTAGGAGACGTAGAACCCATGCCTATGGCACAGAATGTCTCAGTGGACAGTTTAGTAAAGAAAACAGTAGAGTGTTTTGGCTGCTGCTGTGACGGCAGTGGCAGCGGCGGTGATGGATGGCTATGCCCTGATCTGGATGATCCAGGATAGATCTCAGAAGCTAAGCAGGGTCAGCCCTGGTTAGTACTTGGATGGGAGACCACCAAGGAATACCAGGGTTGCTTTGCAAAGGAAGGCAATGGCAAACCACCTCTGTTAGTCTCTTGCCTTGAAAACCCTACTGGGTCGCCATAAGTCAGCTGCAACTTGGTGGCACTTTACACACACAGGGATGCCTGTAGTTCCCATCAGAGAAAGGATTAGAAAAAGAGATAAAAGAACAGAACATGTAGTAGGAATCAAGAAACATGCAAGTAACAATTTGTACCAGCAATCGTGCATCTGTGTTTAGTCTCATTCCAAGCAGACCTCTGCTCTGATTTTTCTGCTTAGTACCTATACTGTTATGGAAGGCTTTCTAATTTCAGATCTGTCCTGCACTCCAACTATTCTGACTGTCAGTTGCTCCCACTTGATGCTGATGTGACTTCTTAATCTGAAACTTGCTTCATGCTCCTATGATTTGTTCCACTGACAAACTACATCTGCTTTTGCTCTGGCTGACCATGCAAATGAACTAGAATCTATATCACAAACACCTGCTAAAATAGCAGGAGTCTCAGCTTTAATTAAAAAGGAAATAGCAAACAAACGGCGAAACCTTTAATCTGCTGAAGTCAACAAAAGAGTTGCAGTAGAATAGTTAGTAACTGTAATTTAAGACTGTATTCTTGCAGCGAATGCCTTGAAACCACTGCTGAAGAAATATTAGAAACCAAATAAGCAAAATACGTGTATTTATACACACACAAAAAAAATTAAACAAATCACATGATTGTGCAATAGCCTTATTATTTTTCTGGATGGGTTTTTGGCAACTGTCTACCTTGTTTCATTGAAATAAAGAAAAAGAAATTGGACGTGTATATTGCCCTGCTAAATCTAACCCTTCAAAATCCTTTCGTGGTGGACTCTGATTTGGATTCCCCACTCCTCCATATGAGCGGCGGAGGCTAATCTGGTGAACTAGATTTGTTTCCCTACTCCTACACATGAAGCCAGCTGGGTGGCTTTGGGCAAGTCACAGCTCTGTTTGAGCTCTCTCAGCCCCACCTACCTCACAGGGTGTCTGTTGTGGGGAGGGGAGGGGAAGGTGATTGTAAGCTGGTTTGAGTCTCCCTTAAGTGGTAGAGAAAGTCGGCATATAAAAACCAACTCTTCTTCTTCTAAAATAGTGGAATCTATACACCTTACAATAAACACAATGTAATTAGCCTAACACAGAATGAAGTCTCTTTTTGACATGTAAAGAAGTTATTGGAATTTTGTAAACATAAATCCCTAATTAAAGGAAGTTGGGTAGAAGAGCACAGAACTAGTTTCTTGATTAACATACCTGGGAGAATGAATGCTCACCACAAGTCATCTTGTTTTTTATAGATGAGATGCAGAAAAATATCTTTTATTTATCATTACGTTTGGCGCTTATCCTGAGACAGAATTTACATCACTGTACACTCATTTGAGTGATATAAAATTTCACCCTATCTTAGCAAGCGCCAGCCATGCTTCTGGAGGCTTCTGTACATGGGTCCCCTGCCTAGACTGAGAAATGCACACACAGTTTGGATGTGCAGCACAATCTGTATCCAAATACAAAGAATCCAGTGTGATCACATCTATAACGGAAGAGTGTGGCTGTATATTCCCATCCATCTCTGAAAGTAGATGAGAATGCACATTCCCAGTCTCCACTGTTAAATCCTTACTCGATATGCAAACTGCTTTGGAACTTCCTTTCCTGTAGCTGTGCTGTGTTCAAATGTTAGTATGCGCTAGAATGCAGACAAAAACTCAAACGTATACAGCAAACAATTTGACATTTTAAGCTTCTCACGTGAAAGCACCAGATCTGAAGGACATGACATTTACATGAGATCAAGATATTAATAAAACATCATTGTTAGTCATCCCAGCAATTTAAACCATATGCAGCAAGATCCAAAAAATACTGTAGCTAAAGAGAGGTAAAGATACCCATCTAATTACTCATGTAATTATCTAAGTACACTGCCCTCCCCACTTTTGATGGGGTCCTGCTGACTCTGATTCACTTAAGAGACCAGGGTTTATACTTGGCCCAGCTTTACTACTGGAGAAGCAAGCCTATTGCATTTTTTAATGCGATTCTTTTTTTTGGGTCTCCCAGTGAGAAAGGTGGGTTATAAATCAGCTAAATAAATAAATACATTGGAGAGCACCGTGAGGCACTTATTGATGACGAGAGTTGGCCTAAGCCAAATGTTTATTGGCTGTATGCCTGGGGGGCATGCAGAGGTGCTGGGCAGCATTCCACTGAACCCTATCTCCAGTATGGCATGGAAGGGTGTTAATGGGGCTCTGCAGCTCTCAAAACAATTCTGTGCAGGAAACAAACAAATAAGGTGCCAAAAACATTCTTTTTGCCATTTCATTTGCTAATAAATTAATAAACATAGCACATTAAAAAAAATATCCATCTAAGATAGGGTTGCCAACCTCCAGGTGGTAGTATTCAAAAATTAACAGCTAATAAGTGCTTGCAGGAGTGTGGAATTCAAAATATAGCACTTAAACAAAAATATCCAATTCAGGAAAATCACAATGCAAAACTTGCAGTGAGAATAATGTATTAGAACATTAGAAACAGAACCACTTCTAACACAACAAATATAACATTAGAACAAAGTTCCAAGACAAATACAAATTGTAGCTTATGCTGGCAGAGCTCAGCTAAATTCAGTTCGTAGTCTGTGGTATATTTTTACAGTCACATCATACAGCACCAGGAACCATGAATTGAGTGGCAATGGAAGTCCAGTAAAATTCCATTTCGTATAGACTTTTTCAGGCCTTTAGATTGTTCCGTGCAACATTCTGTGAAAAAATGCATAGTTTTATAACAGGCCATCCGTTGCATAATTAAAACAGCATACCATTCAAAGTTTGAAGGAGTGTATTAGGCGTCTTACTTCTGTCGTCCTAAGAAAAAGGAAAGGCACACTCCTTCAAACTTTGAATGGTATGCTGTTTTAATTATGCAATTATTTATTCTTATGTATTCTTATTTATTCTATTTATTGGTATTTTACAACGGATGGCCTGTTATAGGACTATGCATTTTTTCACAGAATGTTGCACGGAACAATCTAAAGGCTTGAGAAAGTCTATACGAAATGGAATTTTACCGGACTTCCATTGCCACTCAACTCATGGTTCCTGGTGCTGTATGATGTGACTGTAAAATATACCACAGACTACGAACTGAATTTAGCTGTGCTCTGCCAGCATAAGCTACAATTTGTATTTGTCTTGGAACTTTGTTCTAATGTTATATTTGTTGTGTTTGAAGTGGTTCTGTTTCTAATGTTCTAATACATTATTCTCACTGCAAGTTTTGCATTGTGATTTTCCTGAATTGGATATTTTTGTTTAAGTGCTATATTTTGAATTCCAACCTCCAGGTGGTGGCTGGAGAGCTCCTGCTGTTACAACTGATTTCCAGCCGATAGAGATCAGTTCACCTGGAGAAAATGGCCGCATTGGCAATTGGACTCTATGGCACTGAAGTCCCTCCTCTCCCCAAACCGCCACCCTCCTCAGGCTCCACCCCAAAAACCTCCTGCCGGTGGCAAAGAGGGACCTGGCAACCCTAATCGAAGAAGACTGGATCTTGAAAGGTAGTAGAGTACAATAAACTGGCTAGAGAGTGAGTCTGATGAGAAACTGAAGATAATCTGCCTTCCCACTGACAAGCAGTACTAAATTGAAGGGAGATGGTGGTAAGGAGGATACAACATCCTGTTACTGCCTTTAGGAAGACACTCGTGTGCACTTTTAATACATGCACATTTTCATTCCGGCCAGAGTTTCCACAACCAAGCGAAAGCTGTTTTTTCCTCTCAGAATTCAATCTCAGCAATGCACAACAGGAGTGATACAACAGCAAGTAATGATAAAGACAAATGTGCTTAAAAAGCAAACACTTTTCTACCACAGTGAACATTCAACACAAACCCACAGCTGATACCCAGAAAAGCATTTTCCTTGGAATTTCAGCCTAAGGTGAAGCTATATAATGAGCAGCAGGTTGTGAGTAGTTCCTAAAGGGATGATTGTATTCCAGCTGCAGTTAGATTCATTTGCCCTGATTAGCACTGTGGTTTAAAGCAGCTGCCAGGAACGTTCTATTTTTACCCTAAATTTCAGTTCTAGGAAATCCTTTCACTAGATCACAGGTGTGTTGTTTTGATTCTGGAGGACATGCCTATATATCATAGACTTCTCTAGGATGGGCATCATACTGAATTCCTGATATCCCTTGGTAGAAGATAAGCCTCTCTGCTATGTTTACTATCTGTTGCGATGAAATGCACCTTTTCATTTTTAAGCATCAGTGAATGCTATTGACAGTATGGTTTCTTGGAGAAGCAAACAACAACATCATGCTACACAGGCCACACGCACACCCGATGTTGTTTTTAAGTGGATTATGCTTACCCAAACTGAAACTTCCATTGGGAAATGTTGGTTTCACTGCCATAAATTCTCCTTAAATTTGTTACTGAAGTTCATAAAATTGTTTCCTTAACTTTGAGATGTGACCTCAGCAACACCTTTACCTAGAGCAGCTTCATGAACAACCATCTGACAAAGGGGGCTTTATGTCTCAAAGATTTGTACCCCCAAAATGTTGTTGGCCTCTAAGGTGCTACTGGACTTGAATGCAGATGAGCAAATTTGTTACACACATCACTGGGCTCACTGTTGTGAATAGCATAACTCAACAGAGTGAAGAATAACAGCTCCTGCTGTGAATCATATCTTCTCCTCTCTCACAAACCATGACAAGTGATTTGCAACGAGGCTTTAAGCCAGAGGTCCCCAACCTTTTCGGTCCTGTGGGCACCACTGAAATTCTATCACGGAGTGGTGGGCAAATACACAAAATGGATGCCACAGAAGGCAGAGCCAACCACAAAATGTCAGGGAGTTAGGTTACTGAAGATCTAGCTACAAGAGTAAAGAGTACCCACAAAAGGCCTTACTATATAGTAAATCACTGGTCCCTGTGTGTTTCTTCCATGTAAAAACCAGTTCAGTCTTGTGTTTTTGTTTTTCAAAAGTTCATTGTGGTTCATAGGGTTGCCCGGTCCCTCTTCACCACTGGCAGGAGGTTTTGGGGGCGGAGCCTGAGGGGACAAGGTTTGTGGAGGGGAGGGATGTCAATGCCATAGAGTCCAATGGCCAAAGCAGCCATTTTCTTTAGGTGAACTCATCTCTATCTGCTTGAGATCAGTTGTAATAGCAGGAGATCGCCAGATAGTACTTGGAGGTTGGCAACTCTAGTGGTTCAACTGGACTCAGTTATCTGTGAGCATGCATAGGATTGCAGCCCTATTGTGACCAGATTCCAGACCAGAAGCAGCCACTGCTAATAAAAGTGAGACTCTCTGAGATAGAGTTGTTGCTGAATTTTGCCTAAAGCAGAATTTGTGGTTTCTGTTTAGGTTTCTGTTTACTCTGCTCTGGTTAGACCCCACCTAGAGTACTGTGTTCAGTTTTGGGCACCACAATTTCAGAAAGATGTAGAAAAATGTAGACAAGCTGGAACAAGTCCAGAGAAGGGCAACAAAGATGGTGAAGGGTCTGGAGACCAAGTCCTATGAGGAAAGGTTAAAGGAGCTGGGTATGTTTAGCCTGAAGAGGAGAAGACTGAGAGGGGATATGATAACCATCTTCAAGTACTTGAAGGGCTGTCATATAGAGGAGGGTGCCAAGTTGTTTTCTGTTGCCCCAGAATGTCGGACCAGAACCAACGGGTTGAAATTAAATCAGAAGAGTTTCCATCAAGGCATTAGGAAGAATTTTCTAATAGTCAGAGCGGTTCCTCAGTGGAACAGGCTTCCTTGGGAGGTGGTAAGTGCTCCTTCCCTGGAGGTTTTTAAGCAGAGGGTAGATGGCCATCTGTCAGCAATGCTGATTCTACGACCTTAGGCAGTTCATAAAAGGGAGGGCATCTTGGCCATCTTCTGGGCATGGAGTAGGGGGTCACTGGGAGTGTGGGGGCGAAGTAGTTGTGAATTTCCTGTCCTGTGCAGCGGGTTGGACTAGATGACCCTGTTGGTCCCTTCCAACTCTATGATTCTAAAACATCCAGAGATTTTCAATGCAAATAAAAAATGGGTTTTCAGTTAGGCTTGTAGAATTTCTCACATGGCCCTAGGCTGAAAAAGAATACCACTTAAAGCAAAACTCAGGATGATTTTGGAGATTACCATGTGAGCAAACCAGATGAGAAATTTCAAGGGAAAAGAGAAAAAATTCAATCATTAGCATAAAAAAGATGCACATCCATACAGTTCTTAAAATTAAGAGTATAAAATTTGATACATGTCAAATTTCAGAATGGATGTCTGCGCTGATCTGCTTCACTGCAACAGCTAATAACCACATGCACTTTAAAGGCTAATGAATTTATTGGGGAATACGTCCAAATCAGATAGCATCAAAATTTGCATATGAATGACAGTTCAGCAGCTTTTCACTGGCATCTCCCTTTGAAACTCTTGTGATGAAGTACTGCAACCTTTAAGTTTATTACTGAAACATCCAAGGTGGTTAAAATGCTGATTTCTGAGTGTTTCCATTTCTAATGTGAACTTTATATTCACTTAATCTTAGGGTTGCCAGCTCTGGGTTGGGAAATACCTAAAGATTTTGGGGGAGGGCGGGGTTTGGGGAGGGACTTCAATAGGTTATAATGCCACAGAGTCCACCTTCCAAAGCAGCCACTTTCTCCAGGTGAACGGATTTCTATCACCTGGAGATCGGTTGTAATTCCAGGAGATCTCCAGCTACCACTTGGAGGTTGGTAATCCTACTTACTCTCTTGTACAGAGACTGTGAAGTTTGGCCCAGGTAAATGGGCCTCTTCATTAGTCCAATTTCTAATGTTACCTGAGCTACCCGACAGCTCCAAATGTCTGTACTTTAGAGCCAGTAGAGGTGTAACAATTGAAAGTGTCAGACAAAGACTGGAAGGCCCAAGTTCAAATTGCCATGTAATTATGAAGCTCAATGGGTAACCCTGACTAGTCGTTCTCTCTCAGCCTACCCTATCTCACAGCGTTGTTCTGAGGAAACAGTGGATGAGGAGTCTAGCCACCCTGAGCACTTTGGAAGACGAGTGGGATAAAAGAGCAGACAGAAATCCTAGTATCCAGCATTCTTTTGCAGCAGAACCATGCAAATGCTTTTATATCTCCTGTGACGTGTTCCAGGTTAGCCCAGCTGCACTGACACAGATTCCAAGGCTGATACTTAGCTTGCCCTAGTTCAAAATAAATGTGGAGCTGCTCCGATGATAATTCAGCATGATATGGAGTGGGAAACAAGCAAGCAACTGGAGCTTACACATATTTATTCTGAATCAAACTTACTACCACATAAGTATTCAGAGGATTGCAACCAGTGGAATTTATTCCAAGTAAACAAGTTTAATCTTCAGATAATTGTAAGTGCTGGGAAAAAAAAAACCTATTTCCTCCCTTCCCCTAGTCACACAGCTGAAACGTAGGAACTTTGAAATTCCCATTGCATAGCTACTTTTATGAGTGTGTTATTTCCCTAAAATCCCATTCAGAGAGCCAGTGTTTTAAATGTAATTTTCATTTTAAATCACATAATTTATGCTGCCTTTCTTTTTCCCACTTGCACAAAGAACAGACAGATTTTATCAAGAGAAACGTTTCCAAATGTTCATAGCTCATTGGAAAAAAGATTATACTGCTAAATAGGAAAAACTTCAGAAAAAGAGAACAATTAGAAATAGAAAATCCAGCCATATCAAAACGTCATTAGCAATTATGGTCTCACAAACTAGGCATGTTCATGCTATTTGAGCTACATTTTGACATAAGAGAATAAAATAATCAAGTCTATACACAATTGATTTTAAAAGGTATCTTGAAAATCTTCAAGGGACAAATTGTTGTTTACAACGTTCATCTAAAAAGGGTTGAATAGAAAGTGTTGCGGTGGCGGGAAAAATGGAGACACGCATGCTATGAATCTTAATCATTTCTGCCTGCCCTTTGGTGAAGTACTGACTAAAATCTTAGCAGGACATAGGCACATTCAAATATGAGATCTGATGAGAGATTATGTTACAGTATTACAGTGCCCACTGTGTGACATTTCAGAAACCAGAATACAAAATTAAGAGGGTATCTTTTTTATTAAGTCTGAGCCTTCCAGGTTTATATTTCATGTGTGAAGACTGCATACTAACTACTAACCTGTAAAATGAAAACAGTGTAGGTACGTAGCCAGGATCATGTAATCCAGCACAGGACTGCAGAAACCAAACACGTTGGGGCTTTGGTTTTAATCAGTGGGTTATCAAGCAGGGCAAAACTCACAAAAGAGGGAGGGTTACCAATTCTGTACCCTGCACTAACTTTCAAACTGTCCTTATAATCTGGTTGAGCAGTGGGCTGCTAATGGGTTTTCTGTGTCAATTTAGACACAACTGTTTTGGCTCCCAGCTGCTAATGGACTTTTTTTTACCTGTTTAGACAAAGTCACTTGTATCCCGTCAGCATTGCAGAGCTCTGCTGCTTTTTATGGCAACCGCTGTCTCCCATTTTCAGTTCGTCCTTGCGCTTCTGATTTGTTCCAGTGTGATAGAATCATAGAATCATAGAATCACAAGAGTTGGAAGGGACCACCGGGGCCATCAAGTCCAACCCCCTGCACAATGCAGGAAATTCACAACTACCTCCCCCCTCCACACCCCTAGTTACCAGAAGATGGCCAAAATGCCCTCCCTCTCATCATCTGCCTAAGGTCCCAGAATCAGCATTGCTGACAGATGGCCATCTAACCTCTTCTTAAAAACCTCCAGGGAAGGAGAGCTTACCACCTCCTGTTCCACTGAGGAACCGCTCTAACTGTTAGAAAATTCTTCCTAATGTCTAGACGGAAACTCTTTTGATTTAATTTCAACCCGTTGGTTCTGGTCCGATCGTCTTGAGCAACAGAAAACAACTTGGCACCCTCCTCTATATGACAGCCCTTCAAGTACTTGAACATGGTTATCATATCCTCTCTCAGTCTTCTCCTCTTCAGGCTAAACATACCCAGCTCCTTCAACCTTTCCTCATAGAACTTGGTCTCCAGACCCCTCACCATCTTTGTTGCCCTTCTCTGGACACGTTCCAGCTTGTCTACATCTTTCTTAAATTGTGGTGCCCAAAACTGAACACAGTACTCTAGTTGAGGTCTAACCAGAGCAGAGTAAAGTGATACCATCACTTCGGGTGATCTGGACACTATACTTCTGTTGATGCAGCCCAAGACTGCTTTTGCCTTTTTAGTTACAGCATCACACTGCTGACCCATGTTCAGTGTTTGGTGTACTAAGACCCCAAGATCCTTTTCACACACACTACTGCTCAAACAAGTCTCCCCCATCCTATAATTATGCATTTGATTTTTCCTACCTAAATGCAGAACTTTACACTTGTCTTTGTTGAAGTGCATTTAATTAGTTCTAGCCCATTTCTCCAGCCTGTCAAGATCATCCTGCATCTTCGCTCTGTCTTCTACCATATTTGCTACCCCTCCCAATTTAGTATCATCTGCAAATTTAATAAGCATCCCCTCTATTCCTTCATTCAAATCATTTATAAAGATGTTGAACAACACAGGGCCCAGCACAGATCCCTGAGGAACTCCACTAGTCACTTCTCTCCAAGTGAACGAGGAACCATTAACTAACGCTCTTTGGGTACGATCTGTCAACCAGTTGCAGATCCATCTAACAATACTAGGATCTAACCCACATTTTCCCAATTTGTCAACTAGAATACTATGTGGAATCTTATCAAAAGCCTTACTGAAATCTAGATAAACTATGTCTACAGCATTCCCCTGATCCAGCAAGGTAGTAACTTTCTCAAAAAAGGAGATAAGATTAGTCTGACATGACTTATTCTTGAGAAACCCATGCTGGCTCTTAGTTTGAACTGTCTGGTGCGCTTCCAAAAGGACCACTATTCTTTCCGCCTTTTTCCGCACTGTGTGTGTGTGTGTGTGTGTGTGTGTGTGTGTGTGTTTGTTTTTGTTTTTTGCTGTGCCACCAAGAAAGGTGGGAAAACAATAGCAGCGCTTTTTGAACTGGCCAGAGTGCTTTAGAGATGGCTCATAGACAGATTTAAATGAGCTGTATGAATGCTCATCTCTGAATCGCTTTACTTAGAAATGGCCAACAACGGGTGACACCCGGTTTAGAACAGTAATCTGAAAGGGCCCCTTGTCGTTCTTCTTCCCCTCCCCCATGTTGGCAATTTTTAGAACTGCTGCAATCAAGAATAAAATACATCATCTTTTCATTCAAATGGCCCAATTTTATGCTCCAGATTTCAACCAATATGAACCAAACCCCCATCTCATGATCTCACCCACTGTAAATTGCAAGAGGGACTTTCTGCCTGAATCAGAAAGGTTGCAGTCCAAGTCTAAATAGGCCACTGGTGGCTATGATATGGTTCTATTCCTTATACTAATGCACCAATGAACATCTGCATTCTTTTCCCAGCACTGTGTGTGTGGCAGGGGGGAGCATCTGCTATGTATGGAGAAGCTTCCAGGCTCAGTCACCAGCATCATCAGTTAAGGTAGTCTGGTACATGGTAAGGCAGCTTCGTGTGTATATTTGCCCTAATGTTAAGTGTCAGCACAGAACTTCGTTTAAAAAGGCAAGAGAATGGAGGCACATAATTCTGCCCTTATCACTTAGCACAGGCCTCTTTAGAGGCAGCAGTACATGCCCTGGAATGTCCCACTGCAACTCAAGTTGATGACAATTGCATAGGAAATGAGAAAGCCAGTCAACAAAAATGTCTGTATTGTCGGGCAGCTAGAATATTGGAAACACAGGTTTTTAAATCCAATCAGCCATAAATAGGGATGTACACTTGAAAAAGAAGTTGGTTTTTTTTTATTCATATTTCAGGAAGGGTTTTCATACCAGTATTCTGCATTATTTGAGTTCCCAATACCATTTCAAAATTGGATTTGGGTTTTTCCCCAGAATTACAAAAAAATTCCAGTCCATTATTCCCAGTAGAGGACTTTTTCAGGGAGCTGGAGTGACTGTTTTTCAAGTAAATGACACCAAAATTCTAGTCCTACCTGTCTACCAAAGACCATCCCCAAGTTTTAATTGAATTGGATCAAGAGGTCTAATTCCATAGCCCCTTGAACAAGGTGCCCCTGCCATCATACTGGGCGCCATTGTTTCCTATGAGGGAAAATTCCATACTTTCTCCCAGACAAAGAAGCCAAACACACAAGTGCAACCATTGGCCAAAAGCCTCCAAATGCAAATAGATTCAACAAGCCTAACAGAACCAATGGCAAAAAACAGAATCTCAGCAAAACCGTAGGCCAGACTGCCACAACCAATGTCATTTCAGAGAATCCAAGCCAAACTAAATTAAGGAAAGAACACTGTAGCAAGCCCATACCAACCTATAAAATTGAAGAAAAACAGGCTTTGGTTCCTTAAAATACCAACCCAGAATTAGGGTTGCCAACCTCCAGGTACTAGCAGGAGATCTCCTGCTATTACAACTGATCTCCAGACGATAGAGATCAGTTCACCTGGAGAAAATGGCTGCTTTGGCAATTGGACGTCCTCCCCTAACCCCGCCCTCCTCAGGCTCTGCCCCAAAAACCTCCCACCATGGCAAAGAAGGACCTGGCAACCCTACCCTGAACATTCCAAAATATTTCTGGAAATTTTTTGGGACCTGTTTATTGGTATTCTGAAAAATCTGGATATTGCTCCAAATACCCAAATATATCTGAAAAAATACTAATAAAGTATCTTTACTGTATTATATCTGGAAAATACTAATAAGGTATTTTTCAGATATATTTTTGGACCAGAAATATCCAAACACACATCCCTAGCCATAAAAATTGCTTGATGATCTTCAGCAAGGCACTCTCTCAAGCCTTACATTCCAGCGATATTGTGACGATAAAATAGATGTCCATGGCCCATAAAAATACATGATAAACAGTCAGTATGCATCGGTTCTTGTAGGCTATCCGGGCTGTGTGATCGTGGTCTTGGTATTTTCTTTCGTGACATTTCTTTCGCAGCTGTGGCAGGCATCTTCAGAGGAGTAACACTGAAGGACAGTGTCTCTAATAGATATTCCAAGTGTCCCAATCGGTATGCACTTAACATATGCATTTCTATCCATCTGATGTGTTTACTCTCTGAAAACATACTAACACATTCATATTGTTCTTGGAGAACCTGTTCTGTGTGGCTAGATGCAACAGGGCCTTCCTTGTGATGGAACCAAAATTTGGAACCTCCCATCTGAAGAAATTAGTCCTACCACTTCCCTCTGGATTTTTAAGCACCAGGCTAAGGAAATTGTCCAAAAGAGAACTTTTAGGATGCCCTAAAAGTTTTTGTTTTTGATGGCCACTTTGGTGACTTGCAGCAAAATGTGGGCTTTTTTATTTTACCACAACCATTCTAAAAGCAGTTTACTTAAAAACAAAAACAAAAAACAGATGGAGCCATTAAAGCAATAAACAAGCGAAAGGAAAGGGCCTATTTGAATCTAGGTCCAGACATAATGAAAAGGTGTGTTGATGCTTCCTGCAAATGACAGATGTTGTCAGCATTTCTATCTCTTTTCAGAGGACATAAGCCTTTAGCAAAAGAGGCTAAAATACATTTAGAGCAAAAACATCAGCCGTACTTCCTGCAGTGATTAGTACCATATTGATTCTAGGTTCCTGACACACTCTTGTTGTTTCCATAATGATGTCTTTGTTTTGTTGAGCTCCTGTCATGTGTTGTTGTTTTTTTCATTCACTATTTAATTTGTGCACTGGGAATTTTCTTATACCTTGGAAACTTGTCTTGCAGTTTTTAACCCCTCCAAATTGAGCCCCTGGGTATAGTCAGTGTGTATTTTCAGTTCTGTTTTGAAAAGCTCCACCAACTTTCATATCAAGGAGTAAACACACAACATGACAAAATGAAACATCTTTTGAAACTGCAGCAGGTATCAGAACATATTGGGTTGGAGCCAAAAGGTCATCTGCTGATGGAAGGCACCTCATCAATGTAAGGGAAGAGGTTTTTGCTGATTCCCCATACACTCTGCACACACCCCAATTTACTCCCTGTGCTGTTCATGAGCACTCTTGATCCCCAGGAGCAGGGAACTTAGCAGGCTGTAGTGGGCAAGAGGCCCTGGCCTGGATAGCCTAGGCCCAATCTCAGAAGATCTTGGAAGCTAAGCTTCCAAGTATTTGGATGGGAGACCACCAAGGAATACCACAGTTGCTACTTAGAGGTAGGCAAGGGCAAACCACCTCTGAATATCTCTTGCTTTGAAAACCCTACGGAGTTGGTTGCAACTTGACAGCAAAAAAAAAAAAGTGGAAAGGAGAGACAGCCCGTCTATGAAGCTCCAATGACAGTCCTTTGGATCCTACCATTTGACATTCACTGCACTGACACTTGGCTTACATCATTCATCTCTAATAGATATTCCAAGTGTCCCATATTATGAATCCAGAATTCTCAAGCAAAATCTGATCTGGCTAACCCAATGCATTTTTTAAAAAAAATGTATAGGCTTCTTCTGTAGAGACTTGGTTCATGTGTATGAATTTGTCAAATAAAGTTAAAAAGGCACAGTCCAAAAGTAACTTACTTTGGAGCAAAAACATAGATTTCAGCTACACAAATAGTAGTTGGCCTGAAATTGAATAGTTAATTTTGAAATGAGCACATGCCTCCAAATGTCAAGCAACACTTAAGATCCCACAGTATTGATCTGGAAGAGAGCTCTATAGAAAATGCATGAATTCCAGAGTGAGCTGATCACTCAGTTTTAGGAAATGGATATGGAAAATGTTTTATACAGGAGCCATAATGCAGCAATGTGATAGAAAGATTTATTACAGACATTTAAAGCATTGATAAAATGCCAAGATTTATTTATAAAAATTACCACCTTCATTATGGGTCATTTTTACACAGTATATACATGACTATGACATTAATTCTTGTTGCTTAGATTGCTTGGGCATGCACACATTTTATTTTCATACGTTTCATTATTATTTTTATTTTAATAAGCAGAAAACATGAATTAATGTTTAATAACTGAAGTTTTCAGCTCAATTTAATAGCAAATACATCATGACACAGCTGTGTTTTTATATCAACTAATGTATCTATTTATTGCTATTTATATACTCCTTTAGCAAATTATACCACATCTGTAGTCATCTGTAAAAAAACTACATACCATATATACTCGTGTATAAGCCGAGTTTTTCAGCCCAAAAAAAGGGCTGAAAAAGCCGAACTCGGATTATACACGGGTCAATACGGTAGGAGAGGGGAGGAGGGAGCAGGGAGGGAGGAGGGAGGAACTTACCGCTGCCATCGCCGCCGCGTCCCGGAGCCTTTCTCCTGCCGGCAGGGGCCTGGAGGGGCCGGCAGGAGGTCCCTGCTGGCTGCTCCGCCGCCGCCCAGGCGCCCGGCCGCTTTCTTCTGCCGGCAGGGGCCTGGAGGGGCCGGCAGGAGGCCCCTGCCAGCTGCGCCGCCGCCACCCACGCGCCCAGGCGCCTTCCTCCGGCCGGCAGGGGCCTGGAAAGGCCTCCTGCCGGCCCAGGAAGGCCACGCCGCCGATTCGCCGCGTCTCCCGGTAAGTAGGGGGTTCAGGGGCTCTTCCCCCTCCCCCCCTTGGATGGCACTGGGGTTGGGGGGGTGGGGCGGGAGTATCTGGGAGGCCGGCGGGAGGGCGACCTGGGGCAGGGGCCCTGCGCTCTAAAATGGCGGCCGCCATTTTAGAGTGCAGCATTGCCGGTAAAGGGAATTTCTTATTGACCCTCGGCTTATACGTGGGTCAATAAGAAATTCCCGTTTCTGGCCTCAAATTTGGGGGGTCGGCTTATACTCGGGTCGGCTTATACCCGAGTATATACGGTACTAAGAATGGATAGTTCACTTCTAAAGCCATTTTTGGGAACAGCTCCAACTGAACTACTTAGGGGCCTTTTCTATATACTCATTTCAACAGCAATTATCTCAAGGCTGTTTATCTGAGACCCACCAATGACAAAGAATCCATTTCTAGAAAGGCTCTGAATCCAGTTCTAATATTTTTACAGCCAACCCTTCACAAAAGTGGCTGGTGGCCTCTAGGTCACCTTCATAGCAATCCTAAGCAGAGTTACACCCTTCTAAGTTTATTGACTTTAATAGACTTCGGTATAACTGCTTAGAATGGACATTCCTATCTGCCTTATGCTAAGTGATATTCTGTGTCTTACAAAGAGGGCCTGACCCTTCCTAGTTTATAATTATTTTAATACTCCTGCAAGGGTCCAGAGCACCTACTAAACTGTGACCAGACAGCCAACTACTAGGCATGATACAAGCGGCCACACAGGGTGTTGTAATACCTTTTAGCTTAAGAAATAATGGACAACCTCATCCTTTGAAGATGTGTCTGGGGCAAGTCAATGAGAGCATTAAAGGCTGCAACCACAGTATAATCATAGATATCTACTCACAATTTATGATATATAAGAGATTAAAATAGACCACTGAGGTGTAGCGGTTATTGTACATCCTCTTTATACTCCTCAGCCACCTTGCGCAACCTTGGGTAGAATGATGATTTGAGCCATTTCAGTTTTCATAGTACAAATCACAAAACTCTATGTACTATGTTTCCAGTAAAAAAAAAGCCCTGCATAGCCATATTAGTTCTGTTCCTAAAAAAAATATTTATTGATGTTCTTTTATGCCTCCAGAAGATTTTTTTCCTCCTCAAACATTTTTCAAACAGAAGACAGAGGTTTATTGAAATTTTATTATGCACAATTCTGACTTTACAAAAAATATTTAATGTATTTCTACACTGCATCTCCTTGTTGCTCAAAGTTGTTTACAATAAAGCCAAACTATTTAAAACCAAACAAAAAATGCTGTTATTAAAACAGTAATTTAGTGACAGAATGATAAAGGCAAAAGTTCACCTAAACTATACAGCCTTGCACTATGCAGCCTTACTCTTCCATAAAGACAAGGCCACCCAGAACACATTCTTGACCAGGCAATCACAGATCTCATTCTCCTTTACAGAGAAAAGAGTGAGCCAAATCTTCTTGGGAGGATCTTAAGAACGTAAGAAGAGCCCTGCTTTATTAGACCAGTGGTCCATCTAGTCAAGCATCCTGGGTTGTTGTTGTTTTTTGAGTGTCTACAACTGCACACAATTTTCCAAGTGAGGCCAAACCAAAGATCTATTCAGGACATTAGAACATTAGGCTGTTTTATTTTCAGTCCCCACCACAGAGTGTGCCTTTCCCCCCACTGCTGTGGCACACTGCGTTGACATTTTCATTGAGCTACCACTAAGATCCCAATATCTCTTTCCCAAGGTTCATTCACACAATGTGGAGAGTCAGTCCTAAAAGTATGCAAAACCCAGACCACAAAAGGCTTTAAATATTAAAACTAGCACCTTGCGTTGGATCCAGAAACAAACAGGGTACCAGAAAAGCTGCCTTAACATTCCCATCATATTGCTAGTCCAACTAGCTCCCATCAATAACGAGCTGCTGCATGGACCATTTGCAGCTTCCAGATCATTTTAGAGGGTATCTCCATGCACAGCACATAACAGTAATCTAATTTTTAGATTATAGTAGCATAAATGACCCAATACCGTTTACACTAGGTTGGATTCAAACTATAGGACTGGATCCAAGGAGTCCTTCCATATGCAGAAAACTCCTTCTCTGAATGGAATACTTCTTTTGATTATGAAAGCGCAACTTTGGATCTAACCCAGTAACTTTTCTACCGATCATTACACACAGCTCTTAAAATATGACTAATCCATAAGCATTCCAAATGTGCGACCTACATGCAGGCCAGAGGCTGTGGCAAGACAAATAGCAATAATTCCAAGGAAATTATATATAAAGCCAATTATATGTGAGGGACGTGTCCTCCCCCTAATAAATTGCTGTTTTCCTGATTCAGTAAAAGCTTTCAAGCAAGGGGAAAGAAAAGGAACACTGACTGAGACAAGAACCCTATTTCTAGATTGCTTTTTGAATACTTAAAAGTTGCTTTTGTAGCTCCTACACACTACAATATTCTTAAAGTGGAAAAGACTTCGTAAATTGAATGGCTTGCATAGTCAAAGGACAAAGTTCTTCTGAAAACATTATTTTGACTAGCTCCAACCAGAACAATACCTGTTTCTTAGTGAAATAAAGTTGGTGTTAAATTTGATTCCACATCTAGAAGTCATGGATGCTATAGTAAACAAGCCAGTCAGCAGGATTTACTTTTCACACTAAAATCCCACTTGAATCTAAGAGCCCAGCTGCTGGTTCTGGATGGTGGAGAGTTTATGGAGCAAGGAATAAAAATAGCTAAACTTACTACAGGAGTATTAAAAGCAAGCAAAGCAAGCACATCACTCACCTCTAGACTGCTTATTTAGGAAACCAGTCACGCAATGAAAATGTACATTTGCTGGAGTTCCCCAGATGGCACAGATAACAGAAGGCTTAATTGCATTTCTACATCAATTAATACCTGAGGCTCCTTAGATAAAGTCTATGATCCAATATATATTGGAAAATGCTACCCACGCCCAAAGAGATCTCCAACTGACAGTGGGAGATAAAAGAAGTTATCAAAGTCTCTGTCTGACGTTTGTGAGAAACTAAAGAGTCTTACAGCAGCCGCTCCCATTGCAAAAGGAATAAATGATAACAAATAGGATAAAGAAGTATCTTTGGGTTAAAACAGACATAGCCAATTTTTTAACTGTTACCTGCTGCAGGAGAACCTAATTTCATCTGGCAAGTAGTGAGGCGAGGTTAAATTTTCAACTCCAAACATTTTTTTTTAATTCTCAGTTCCTCTCCCACCAAGGCTGCTATTTGACTTGTGAGGAAAACATGTAGGTGCTTGAATGATTCTGGTGTGGCTTTTCCCCCCACGGGTCTAATTGCCTCAGGAGAGATTGTGAAAATGGCATTGAGGAAAAGATGGCCCTAAGGAGGGGTGCACAACTGTGATTTATAGTTACAAAAGCATTGCGGTATCTGTACATGGATGTCCTGTCATCATGCCTGGCTTGTTCTTTTTCTACTCAAAAATTTTAGAAGGGAAGAAAAGGAGGTCGAGAGTTCCATTTTCTAGAGATAAATACTGAAATAATTTATATATGAACTAGATATAAACATGGCAAAAGCTTATTTAGGGGATAAAGGATAATGGTATTTACACTACACTCACCCCTTTTCTACATCAGTCAGTGTGGTATAGTGGTTAGGAGCGGTGTGCTCTAATCTGGAGAACTGGGTTTGATTACCCACTCCTCCACATGAGCGGCAGACTCTAATCTGGTAAAACGGGCTGGTTTCCTCACTCCTACACATGAAGCCTGCTGGGTGACCGTGGGCTAGTCACACTTCTCTCCAAACTCTCTCAGCTCCATCTACCTCACAAGGTGTCTGTTGTGGGGAGAGGAAGGGAAGGCAGCTGTAAGCCAGTTTGAGTCTCCTTAAAAAAATAGAGAAAATTGGGTTATAAAAACAAACTCTTCTTATGATGATGATGATTCCATCACCTACTGCCTCTCCATCTCCCTAAAGTGCATTTAGCCTGAATGCCAACATTTTAAGTGGGATCCAGACTACACTAGCAATTTGCACAGATTCTCCCTCCAGGTCCCTTATGTTCCAGGAGACACAGTTGGTGGAGATCAATGGACTGCAGTGGGAGGAGAGAGGCAGGAAAGTTCCACTCTGCCATCAGGAAATTTAGTCTGGATTCAACCCTTTAACAGCAAATAATGGGATTATTTTTTTATGACGTCAAAGATATCTTAACATGATAAACTAGAGCATTTATTGGTTACTGTGAAGAAACTCAGGAGTGCCTCTTATGCAACTGACTTTTTAAAATAGCTTCAGTGAAGAGCTTATGCACAATACTTTACATCTGAAAGTTTAGGAAGGTCTACTTTGAGGTACAAAAGCAACTTATGTTCTCTGAGGTGCTCTGCTACATTGCAACAACTCAATTGCTGTAAGATACCCAACCCATTCTAATGAATGTTTATTTAAAATTAAGTCCTTATGATCTGGAATGCAGCTTTTTTTAAAAAAATTAATATATTATGGAGAGTGTTTAAATGTCCATGCCATAGTGGTGAGGGTGGCAAAGGTGGCAGTTTCCTCGAGCAGAATTGTACTTCTATTGCCTCATCTAATGCAACTGTTCATAGCAGTTAATGGCTTACTACTTTCAAGTACAACCAGTCTGGAGTTAGCAATATCTACAGCCCACAGTGACATACTGCAATACATTGCACAGATAAAATCACTTAGATACATTCTAACTTAGACTCTGCAGACAGGGCATAGCCAAAGCAGAGCCCATCAGCCTTTTTTTTTTTCATTTGCTTGGACAAGTTCCAGCCAGTCTCATCATTGGATGTCAGTAGTTTGGTCCCAGCTTGTGAAGACATCTCCAATGAAAGCAACTAAAGAGGGGTGTGCTTTTATTCTTAGTTTTAATGCTCCTCTTTAAATGGTCTGTTTATTAAGCAGACTACTGTATATACGGTGAGGTGTCAGAACAATAAAACTCACAAAGCAATGCACTGCACAAAAACATGCATATACATAATTAACAATATATCTAATTCCCAACATAGCCCCATCAGCAAATACTTAAATCTTTGCATCAGGGCCATGTAGAGAGAGAAGAGATTTTTCTAGAAACCTAGGAGTATTAAAAACTAAAAAATAATAATGGAAGGTGGATTAAATCCTCCCAAAACAGAAGAAGAGCCCCTTGGCGCAGAGTGGTAAACTGCAGTACTGCAGTCCAAGCTCTGTTCACTACCTGAGTTTGATCCTGACGGGAGTTGGTTTCAGGGAGCCGGCTCAAGGTTGACTCAGCCTTCCATCCTTCTGAGGTTGGTAAAATGAGTACCCAGCTTGCTGGGGGTAAAGGGAAGATGACTGGGGAAGGAACTGGCAAACCACCCCGTAAACAAAGTCTGCCTAGTAAACGTCGGGATGTGACATCACCCCATGGGTCAGGAATAACCCAGTGCTTGCACAAGGGACCTTTACCTTTACCTTAAAACAGAAGAACCAGCAGGGTGGGGAGGAGGAGCCAGCTGGGCAGGCACACAGGGAGGTAGCTGGGATGCCACCTCAGGCACCACTGTCCACCACCAACACCTTGCTACCAAGTCATGGTGAGGCAAGTGGAAGAGGGAGCAGGAACAGGAGCTGTTACATCCTCAATGCACTTCAGCCAGGCAGGCGGGAGGTTGGAGAGGGAGAAGCAGAAGCTGCTGCCACCCCCACCCCCAACTTGACCCAGGTAGTGGGAAGGGGGAACATGACCCTCCACAGACCCTCCCCGCCTCTGTGTGAGCCAGGCAGGTGGAGACAGTGGTTACAACACTGAAGCTGAGCAGGCAAGCTGGCAAATAGCTAGCCCACTGAGTGAGGGGTAAAGAATGGGATTCCCTTCCACAAGTCTCTCGAGTCCCCCATTTGTTTATATATCTAATTCTCAATTATATATCTAATTCTCTATTTAGAGGCTAAATAGCACAAGGCCTGTGGAGGGGGATGGGAATCTGGGGCTTCGGCCTTTTGGCGGCTCTATTTATATAAACAGCAAGCCCGGAGCTCAGTCACGGGGGAAAGGGGAAGCCGCGAGGCTTGGGAACGGGGGGATATTTTGCAGGGTGGGGCTGTGGCTCAGTGGTAGAGCCTCTGCTTGGCATGCAGAAGGTCCCAGGTTCGATCCCTAGCATCTCCAATGAAAGGAACTAGGCGAGTAGGTGATGTGAAAGACCCCTGCCTAAGATCCTGGAGAGCTGCTGCCAGTCTGAGTAGACAATACTGACTTTGATGGACCAAGGGTCTGATTCAGTATAAGGCAGCTTCATGTGTATGTGTTCAATATGGCATCATCCAGAGATTGGAACCATGAACAGATGAGACAGAAAAGGCCAAGGTTTGCAGACAAATCTGAAATGTTAAAAAAAAAAAGATTTCAAGGAGTGCCTGTGCCTTTAAGAAATGGATGCCCTCAGAGATTTGTCACCATTATGAGGGTTGCTAGGCAATCATAACAGTACTGTAGCCTTCAAACTTTGGTTTCTGTCCATAAATGGCATGAGTAGGGGAAGGAACAGGGTCCTTTCTAGAGCTATTTTGGCCTCTCAGTCAACTCCTGATCTACTCTCTTCTGCCCGACAAGAAGGACTCATTAGGGCCAGCAGCAACTACCAGGTAAACTGCTACCATGCAATTTGCATAATTCACCCAGATGTGCATAGTGGCTACAACTTGATGTCACACTACTCGCTCAGTGCCTGTTTCCATACAATTTCAGAGACTTGGCCAAGCCTGGTAGAGGCTACCACACAACTCACCTTAGTAACTTACTATTTAGGCTTGCCAGCCATAGCTGGTACCCTGGCAAGACACTCTTGGGAGCAGGGTCAAGTTCTTCAAGTCAATGTGCAACATAACGTCCACTGCAAAATGGGAGATGACATCATTGCACTGGGGAAACACTCTAGCTAGGATTTACTCCCAAAGTCCAAGCTTTGAGTGAATCCTAGAGTATCATGCCAATGTGATTATGTCATTTCTGGTTTCATGCTGGAAATGACATTGTGTTGGCATGATGCCAAAGATCCCCCCTCCCCATCTTCCACCCACTGCCTGTCAAAGGAGTGGTGCAATGATTATATAAGGAGTGGTGCAATGATTATATAAGGAACTTCCATATATGCTCTTTTCTTTTGTGGGTGTCAGATAGATTTATTCAATATTTCTCCACTTTCACTGTGTCTGCCTTTGTACTTGGGTACTTCTTTTGTTGGCATGATATGACCAGCCAGAACCCGATAAAACAAGATCAGCAAAGTTTCTGACATAATTCTCTTTGCAGTTCCTGATTTCCTTACTTCCATCTTGAATAAAGCACTGAAAAAATGTGCCAAACTTTTAAAAAGGGAAACTGTATAGTAATGTGTCAAGAGTATAGCACACAATATTATCACAAAGTTCACTTTCTATGAGATTGTTTTTTAGTACAAAGGAAATAGACAATTAGTCAATAAAGTTTAATAATAGTGCAGTATACAAGATAATGAAGGCCGCTATATTCTACAGAAATCATTTTAACTGATGTGCCATCATGGTTTATAACGTTACCTGCATAAAAATTAAATAGATTTTTTAGCAGCAGTAACTTTGATTGATTAGGAGAACAACAGCTAAACCGGAAGCTATTCAGACAGTAAATAAGTCATTGAAGCTATTATTGGTTCACTACTTTTGCACTCCTAAACTGGGAAAACCAAAACAGTGACTAAATCATCCTTTGCAACCTTGCTTGAAGCACTCTGCACCTGCAAAGGCATCTTATTGATGTGTCAAACACCTAGGCTCTGAGGTAACAAAAAGGTAGATCTATAAGGTTGTGTTCAAAGACTGAGCTTGTCTTGAGGGCTTCCTCCCTTTCCCCCTTGCCTACATTGTCATGGTCTCTGACATAATTATGGTATTTTGTGTACATGTGCAGAATTAATTCCATGTTGAACACAACATACAAACTGAACCACAAACTGCAGAGGTTTGTGTAATGAAAAGCCTGGCAACAGCTTGCAAAATGCAAATGTCCTTAGAACAGGCAGACTGAATTCTCTCAAGGTCTGAATTCTTTCAAGAGCTAACTAACTTACCCTGGCCTTGTCCTCGAAGGGAGAAGAACAGAGTCATTCTTCACTATCTGCCAGAAAGGTGTATCTGAAATTACCCTTCCTGATTCAGCTGCCAGCTGTCAGCTGCTCATATCTCAAGAGCAGAAAAGTCCTGCTATCCTCAAACCTTGAGAAGGTCTACTCAAAGACCTCAAGGCTATAAGTGCAGTAAGCTTCTTGCTTTCTATAACCTTGCTGAAGGCTATGTTTCCTACTGACCAGATGGTTACATGTTACAATGTGAGCAATAATTGTGTTTTATGATTTATATAGTTATATATTGTATTGTAGATTTCTAAATAGTCTCATTTAATGCGTATTTTACTGAAGATAAGAATGGTATGAAAATTGAGTATATGGAATGATCATGGAACTCAGAAATGATTGTTTATACTTTAAGCAAAATAGACTGAAAGAAAAGGAAGCCCATATTTGGTCATGGGGAGAAGCTAATAATCTGAACAGCTGCAACTGTACATTATTGCACTGCTCATGTTATCTGAAAATGGGGAGGAAGATATCCCTCCTGATGGTAAAATCAACACTCTTAATGAGTCTGAAACAATATAAATACAGCCACAGTAAGACCAGAGAATCAGAACCTTCCAAAGGCTCTCAAGAAAAGGCTGACTGGTATGTATGGCTTAAATACATTACTCTAGACTTTATGAATTAGATACTTTGAACTGAATCAGAATAATTTGACTGTTATATTTTAGAAGTTGGATTTTGAAACTGAATAGTATGTAAGACTTGCTTGCTTTTACTTCATTCATTGTAAATACCTACATTGTACTTTGACACAAGTTTTTATAGAAGTGTTAAAGACTTGATAATCTGCATTTACACATATTTTACTAGAAGTATATCAATAAAAAGACTTGCTTTTTAAAAGTAGGTAAAGTTGATTCTCCCTTAAGTGGTAGAGAAAGTCGGCATATAAAAACCAACTCTTCTCCTCCTCCATCTCTCAACTTTGGTTAAGGAATAAGAAGCATTACAATCTGTCTTGAGCAGGGTTCCGATTTGCCTGGCTATGGCAGGTAATCGCCTGCCAATTAACTAGGCTGCCCATTGTCTCTCAGCTGGTTGGTGGGTGGAAGCAGGCCCACTGAAGGAGAAGAAGCAATCCATGTGTGCGGTGACATCATTTCACGACAGGGATGCTCTAGCATCCTGTTCAAAACTCTATGGTTTCCACAGATTTTTTGGAGGACAGTGCTAGAGTATCCTGCACGATGCCAGCGCTTCCCAGGCAACCACAGAAGTTACATCATCATGCCACATGCACAGATTTCCACCCCTAGCCCCACCTCCACAAAGCTCCCACCAGTGGCTGGGGGGTACCTGGCAACCCTAGCCCTGAGCCTTAGTGTTTCACTTAAATCCACACTCCGTCATATAAGAAGTAAACAGGGCACTAAAGCTAAATTATGAAATAAATTATTCCCCCTTCAAAGTTGTCTTTTCTTAATTTTCCTGATAGCAAAGTTTATTTAGCTATTAAACCAGTGAGCCTCATGAGGCCACTTTTTAATCCCTGAAACACTTGTCTATAAATGAAAATAAACTTACAAAAACAATCTGGCTTTTCCCTCTTGGAAGGATGTAGGCAAAGCATCTAGCTTGAAAATGGGGATTTTATCTCTTGGGACTTCGTTCAGATGTTAAAAGAGAAGCAGCCTTTCTGTAGAGAGTTGTTTGTTTCTCTGGCAGAGAGAAAAGATTTTTATTGAGTTTTTTCAAAAGATTTTTTCAAAGGAATGCACATATTTAAGGTAAAGTTAAAACTGAAGTACCACACAAAGCTTAGTTCTCTTTCTTCACAAGAGAGCAAAATCTTTCACATATCCTAACGAAATACTGTTCTCTAGTTGGTGCTTTATTTTGCCTCAGGACAACTGCACAGAATATGCTGTTGTGTCATATTCCAAAGCAGTGTATGTCCTCCCTCATCTACAATACAACTCCCAAATCGGAAAAAAATGAAAATTCTAAATATGTTGGGCATATTTAGTAACTTATACAAGGATTAACTTACACAATAACTCATTAGTAACTTATACAAGGATAAGGAGGAATGCCAGTTTGTCTGCACAGGAAATCTACCACAAAATTACTGTTTTCATGCTGAAGTTAGCTAGATTTGTGCTTCTTATTTATTTTTTATAAAAAAAAACTTTATACAATGCATTTTAAATTTGTCAATTAACTTGTCTGGGGCGGAGCACAATCCTAAGTAAAAGTAAAACAATGTTCACAAGCTGTGTGCAATTGAGGCACCCAAGGGAGTGGGGGAGGGAAGAGAAGACTGAAAGAGAGAACCTTTCCTTCTCTTAGCTGACTAGCCTGTCACCCAGCACTACTGCATGGTCAGGACCAGCTACCAGGAGCATATGAACACCATACTACAGCAATTACACTGGCTACCAATCTGTTCCTGAGCCCAATCCAAGGTGTTGGTTTTGTCTTTTAAGGCCCTACATGGCTTGGGATAACGGGTATCTAAAGGGCAATCTTCTCCAATACATTCCTGCCCAGGAATTAAGACTGCAGGAAGAGGCCCTCTTGCCTGTCACACCAATCAAAGAAGCTCATCTGGTGGCCATATAAGAGAGGACCTTTTCAGTGGCAACCCCACAATTATGGAACAGCCCCACCTTGCCCCCTCATGGTCCATCTCCAAGGGGCATTTGAAGGCAGTTTTATTTAGGACTGCATAGAATCATAGAATGATAATAGTTGGAAGGGACCACCAGGGTCATCTAGTCCAACCCTCTGCACAGTGCAGGAAATTCACAACTACCTCCCCCCTCCACACCCCTAGTGACCTATACTCTATGCCCAGAAGATGGCCATGATGCCCTCCCTCATGTGATCTGCCTAAGGTCATAGAATCAGCATTGCTGACAGATGGTCATCTAGCCTCTGCTTAAAAACCTCCATTTGACTGATTTAGTTCCTATTTATTGGCACTCCTACGTAGAAGAGAGGAGGAAAGATTCTTCTCTGGTTCAGATTTTTCTGAGTCAGAAAAGAATTTGGGGGACTGTTATCCTCACATAAGTTTTGAATGTGAGCAATAGGGCTGTTGAAAAAAAATTCAGTAAAATTCAGATTCGGCAAAATTTGGGCTGTTTTAATTTGGGAAATGCTGACATCTGGACTCCCTCGATTTGGATCCGTGGAATTTGGCGCCAAGTTCCAAGTTCGGGGGAAAATTTGGCCGAATAAAGCCATTAAAAACGTATTCGAGCCTTTCCGCGGCTCTAGGGGGCATTTTTGGGGGTAGAGGTCCCAAACTTGCAGGGTAGCTTGAAACGACGCTTATTGCAAGAACCCCCATGTTTTGTAAAGTTTGGGTAAGGGGGTCCCGAGATATGGGGCCCAGAAGGGGTCGCCCCCCCCAAAAATCGCCAACAGAAATAAAGCCACTTAAAGCACATTGGCGCTTTTCCGCGGCTCTGGGGGGGGGCATTTTGGGGGTTAGAGGTCTCAAACTTTCAGAGTAGCTTGAGGGGACGCTTCTTGCAAGAACCCTCAAGTTTTGTAAAGATTGGGTCAGGGGGTCCCGAGATATGGGCCCCAAAAGGGGTCCACCCTAATGTGCATTTTTATTCCAGTTACAGCACACATTCGAGCCATTCCGTGGCTGCAGGGGGCGCATTTTTCAGGATACAGCCCCCAAACTTTCAGCATAGCTTCAGAGGAGTCTTCTTGTAAGAACCCCCAAGTTTTGTAAAGATGGGATCAGGCGGGGCGAAATATGGGGTCCCCCCTTTTCCCTATTGGGATGAATGGGATCAGGCAATCCTATGCATCTAGAGAACGGCAAATCCAAGGCAAAACCTCCCATGCTAACCATTGCAATGCAAAGCAACACACGAGCAAATGTATTGTGAGAGTCAGATTTTGCAAAAACATTTTTGAGCGAGCAGCAAAACAGACCGTGCAAAAAAAAAAAACACCCAGAGTTTGTATTTTCTGCCCTGCTCCTTCTTCTCATGGTGGAGGGACGCTCCCCCCTTATGCAAACGACCCCACCAAACTCAAGCAAGTCTCACCAGCACCACCCCCCACCTCTCCAACCAATACGGCACCGTGGTGCACCCCCCAAACAGGGAAAAAATCCAAGACGCAGGGGATCTCACACAAGCCACCCCGTTGCACTCAACCCCAGGCTAGAGGCAAAAACAGGGAAAAACACCAAGGAGGAGGGGCGGCCTGGGTGCCGAGCGGAGAGAGACTTGCTAGCCGCCGCACAGACTCAACTTTAAACTTTAAAACTTTAAAAGCAGTACACACACTCCCGCAGAGGTGAGCAGTCACACACCCCCCGGCAGAACAGGCGAAAGCCTCCTTTGGCTCCCCCCCCAGAAACTGCCCCCCACACAGACTCTGCTTCCCCCCCCCACACATACATACGGGAAAAAAGTATAGATTAAACCCCCAAAAGGGGTCTTACTGTGGATGTCTTCTGTTCCATCAGGAGGGACTGGGAGGAGTGGGTAATCCAATACGATTCCATTTAAGCATGGGAGGTTTTGCCTTGGATTTGCCGCTCTCTAGATGCATAGGATTGCCTGATCCCATTCATCCCAATATGGAAAAGGGGGGACCCCATATTTCTCCCCCCTGATCCCATCTTTACAAAACTTGGGGGTTCTTGCAAGAAAGCTCCTCTGAAGCTATGCTGAAAGTTTGGGGGCTGTACCCCCAAAAATGTGCCCCCTGCAGCCACGGAATGGCTTGAATGTGTGCTGTAAATGGAATAAAAATGCACATTAAGGGGGGTACCCCTTTTTGGGGCCCATATCTCGGGACCCGCTGACCCAATCTTTACAAAACTTGAGGATTCTTGCAAGAAGCGTCCCCTCAAGCTACCCTGAAAGGTTGAGACCTCTAACCCCAAAAATGTGCCCCCTGCAGCCACGGAAAGGAGCGAATATGCACACATACACCCCCATGGGGATTTCTCTCTCACACAAACAGATACTCTCTCTTTCTCTCCCCGGACCGCCCGCACAGCAGCTGGGCTCACGTGCTCAATCGCGACTGATTGGCCAGAAGACCCTGCTTGGCCACCGATTGCCCGCGGGAGAATGCTGCTTACTAACTGACAGTTATGCTGCTGCGCCGAACCCCGAATTTGCTGAATTTATTCGCCGAACACCCCGAACTCGTCGAATTCGGCTTCCCGTTTTCCCGCCTTTTTTGAGTTTGGTTCCATCTGAACTAAAAACCGCCGAATCGGGGGGAAATTGGCTGTTTTTCGGTTCGGGACAAACCGAATCGACAGCCCTAGTGAGCAATACAAATGGAAGAAATCCTATTCGTCTATATATCTAATTCCCACATGTGCCCGTGCCTGCGGATTGCTAAATCCACAGATAGGGGGCACACTTTTTAATAGGGGATTTAAGTTCCCCCCAAATAAGGTGTTCTCTGCACAATCACAGAGAACGCACTCACCTCAGGCTGTCGCCAGCGGTAGAGCCTGGGAGTTGTACTGAGCTTGGTGGCAGTGGCTCCTGCTGAGAATGAGAGAGAGGCGGTTCCCAGAAGGGGCCTCAGCGTAACTACCAGCCAAGAGAGAGGGGAAGAGAGAAGAAGAGAGGGAGGGAGAGAGAGAGGGAGAGAGGAAAGGAGAAAGGGGGCTCCAAGCAAGGGCCTTGGCATGTCCACCAGCTGAAAGGAAGAGAAGGAGAGAAAAAGAAAGGGGGGGAGGAAGCTCCACTTTGATGGTGGCGCGCAGAAGCTTCTGGGAGGCCTGTCTGGCTGCAACCAGGCTGGAAGATGAGAAACTAGAGGGAGGGGGAGATGGGATTCCCCCCCTCTAGTTTCACAGGCCCCCACTTGTATATCACTATTTGTGATGTACAAATGTTCATTTTGAACATCACACATAGCAGAACCATATGTAGCAACTCATCCTCACCCCCTTCTCTGTCCCATCTAAATATTCATACTACACAGATGATAATAGCCAGCTTCTTACAAATACTTGCAAAACAAAATCTAGTCTGTATGGAGCAGAGGCCTCTGAGACACCATTCATAGAAGTGCATTTGTGGTGCAACATTCTATATTACAGCCTCACATTGCCAGTCCAGTCAATTTTGGAGAGAAAAGTTTTCTTCCTCTTCAGTAACAACCAGAGAGACAATACCATACTGGAGTTTAACAAGGGTATTCTTAATAGGAATCTCATTGCCAGAGTTAAAAAAAAACTCTCATGAGACAACAACCAAGATTACTAGTAATTCTAACATATGTATTCCTCTACATCCAGGGACTTACATATTTGATGGCATGTGGCACAAAATCACAACGGCTTTTCAATATGCTGATCAGAGGCAATTCTGACCTCATTCCCTTAAATCTAGAAATCTCACAGTACATGCCTGGTTCACTGAGGGAAAACACACACTGCATGCAAATCTTCAGTGGCATCAACAGAAAATTCAGAAGGATGCCAAAAGTACTTTTTAGTTATTTCTGGTGGGAGTAGTAGTCTTAATAAATGATCTGCAACCAGTCAGCAACAATTCAAAGACTCTCCCAAGTGGATACGTCCTTACAAATGCCTTTAGTGTTTCAACTACTAGAGAATCAAGAGTAGCATGCAAAAATCTAACAGGATTTGATCATAGCTTTATGTCTTTCCTTGTAGTCACATACATTTCTTCAGTGCTGTTTGAAGTGAAACATGAAAATTCCCAGAATCTGTGGCTAGTTGTCTTTTTACTAATACTGTACCAAAGAATTTCTGTCCTAGACTGTTTGAATGTTAATGTATCAAAAAAAATTGGTTGCCATTTCCTGCACCTTTTTCAGTACTACAATAGCCTTTTTGAGATATGATCTGAAAAATACACAGTATTCCAAATGAAGCTGTGCCGTAGATCTATTCAAGGCCATTAACTATACTAGCAGTTGTGTTTCCATTCTCTTTAATGATAATCCCTAGCACAGAATTTGTCTTTTTCATACCTGGTGTACAGTGAGTTGACATTTTCAGCACACTATTCAACACAACCTTGAGATTTGTTTCCAGGGCAGTCACTTCTAATTCATATCCCAGCAGCATATCTATCATGACTATATTTTGTAACAGATCCTAAACCCCCAATGAATCCAAAGTCCCAGATATTTAATTGGGTGATTTTTCCAGGGGGAAGTTTTTTTTTTTTTTTTGCCAATTCACTCTTACTAACCACAGATATACTGAAACTCATCCATTCAGATTTTGACAAATTAACTTTACACCCAGAGACTATACCAAAAGATCTTATTTTGTTTATATGGAATCTCTAACATATTCCATTGGTGTAGCTAATGTGAAAGCTATATTATCTGCATATAAACAGATTTTAGACTGCTGATTCCACAACTTAACACCATGTAGTCAATCAGTCTTTATTACAGCCACAGGCCAATCAGAAGCAGAAAAAACACTATTACGGAGTTAATTACCAACATGAAATCTCAGCATATATCATTCATCATAATATGTCTTAAAGTTTAAGGGTTAGAGTAGAGTAGATTATACACAGGATGTTATTTTGGCCGCAGTTCCATTGCAGAGAACAGAAACTTAGCTACCGACACCATGTATTTTTACTACTCTGAATAAGAACTGCAAGTAGTTTAATAGCAGGAGCAAATAACAGAAGAGAAAGGAAACACCATTGATGTGTACCATGAGAAAGACAGAAATAAGGCCATTAACAGATATTCCAGTTGAGATTCTAACAAAGATTCCTATTGGTTCAAGAACTGATAAAAATCTATATAACAATCATTGATAAAAGTTACATTTTAATAACAAATTAATAATCAGCATGGGAAGCCTCACAAACAACATCAAGTAAACTGTATTTTGTGATAGTTAGTTGACCATAAAGGATCTGTTAGGCTTATAGCAAAACAGATGCTTGAGAGATGAGTTGCTGGGGCTCTCTTCAGTTTGTGCCAATAATTGAACAGGGCTTTGTGAGCATATATTACTGGCATTGTTTAAATTTCTTACTGAGATTAAAATAATCCAGAACTTCACATGAATACTTATGCTCTACTCTATCAAAAGCCTTTTTGGCATTGAGAAAAAGCAATATTACTTTCTCCCAAATAAATGGGTCCCTGATTTACTGGGGGGGAGGGGATTTGCATCCTGAAAGATTCTCGTTGAGTGGTGATGTGTTTTGATTGCTGCTGTTGTGACTGTTCATTTCTTTGATTTACTATTGTCACAACTGGCTCAGTGGCTTTGGCACTGGGATGGATCCTTTGGGGGAAAGATTGGGCCTGCGTGCCCATCAGCCCAGAATAGGGGCTCCATTAAGGGGCCTTGGGCCATGAGTTAAGGAGGCATGCCCAGCTTGGGGGCTGGTGGTAACTCCTCACCCCCAGGTGGAAGGAGATTACACAGTGGTATGCTCCCAGGTATTCCCATATGCTGCCATCCCAGGTTTTTCTCCCTCAGCTGGTGAGCTGAGGGACGGGGGTTACAAATTGGATGGCAGGCGGGTCACTTGATATCTTGGATGCATTCTCTATGCCAAGTCAAATCTTTGCAGCTTTAACCAATAAAAGGATGAGGCCTGTTATACCCATACACAGTGTTGTCTTGGTTCTCTGGCCAGCTCCCACCACCCATTCACTGCTGGTGCCGCAAATTACTAGCTTAATGGATAACATTAAAGATTTCATTCCCCTGTTTCTAAGGAAGCCTTTCTGATCAGAAACTATACAGAGAGAAATAACTCTCTTTTACCTTTTATTAATTATTGAGACCAGTCATTATTAAGCAAATAAACTCATCAATAGGATCCTAAACATATGGTCATTCCCTGACTTAGGGATGACTATTAGCTTCTTTCGGTAATGCTGGAATTTTCGGTGAGTTCACTTTTTTCAGAAATTACCATAGTTAAAGAATGTTCAATCATATTCATGAATGTTTTATATTCTGCAATAAACCAATCAGAATCAGGAGCTTTATTAATTTTAAGACTTTGTATTGAATTAACAGCCTCTTCAGTAGCAAACGGAGCTTCCAGTGATATGACATCTAAGAGAGTAAATTTAGGAAGTGAGCTGTGACTCACAAAAGCTCATACCCCGCCAGAAATTTTGTTAGTCTTTAAGGTGCTACTGGACTCTTGCTTTTTTCTACAGTTATCTGAAGGTAGCATATGATGGCCATACCACTTTTTTAAAAAATGTGGTCCCTAATTACATATAGTCCTTTATATAGTACTTTAAATCCTCATGCTGTATATGTTTCAGAGAGTATCAATGTTAGCCTGCAGTAAAACAGCTAGATTCAAGTCCAGTAGCACCTTACAGACCAACAAGATTTTCGGGGCATAAATTTTCAGGAGTCAATGCTCCCTTCATCAGTTATCTGAAAAAGAGAGCATTCATAACTGACATAGGGAGCATTGAGTCTCGAAAGCTTATACACCAAAAATCGTATTGGTCCTTAAGGTCTTACTGGACTTGAATCTAGATGCTTTGTGTCTCCTAATAGAAATAGATATGTATCTTTTCATGTCTAAGAAAATGATAAAATGATAAAATAACCCCTTGAGAGGCAGTAAGTCGTGGAAGGTGGAGCTTTAAAGGAAGTCCAGTAACTGTTGGGCTTGGACTGTTTTAACTGTGCGTTTTAACTAATACCCATATATAAATGTTTAATTTAAGAGGAATAAGGTATATCTGAAGTTTCTTCTTTTTAAAAGTTGTTTTAAAATGAAATAAAAACTATGCATTATATTTGCAGGTTGTATGATTCTATCTGATATGAAAATTGCATTCCAGCTTTCTCATCTGTATTCCCTGGTGTATCAGAAACGTAAGATAGGTCAAAATTCAGCCTATTGAGTTAGGATATGCTGATTTTTTAAAATCATTATGACCCGTAAAAATGGTGCAGTGGATGGGGGAGTGTACTGTCAACTGTGTGCTCTACTACACTTTTAAAAATTCTGCAGCCTTAACTCTCAGAGCCAACTCTATTCACTGTAGGAAATATGAATTCTCAGTTGTTCACTGCAGGTTTCCATGGCAAACACTATAATATGTAGAGGTGAAGTGAATGTCTGAAAACAAAGTACATGGCAAATGAAAGTTAAAGGTAATTGGGACCCCTGGGCATCTGTTTACTTCACTGTTTTCAGATACATGGCTCCCTCCTCCACTTGCTACTATGATTCAGATACATTTAGTGCCAAACATACCTTTCTTATAATGTGTACCATTTTGAGTGTGAGTAAGCTCTTATGAGTCATATATCCTAAAATAACCAAGGCATTCCTGGTGTTAGGCAGCACTCTAGCCAATGGCAAGCTATCAATTCGAGATGTTATAGTGCAGGAGACAGAGAAAGAAGACACTCTGGGTAGAGGAACTAGAAGGAGGAGTTGGCTGTATTTGGCTAATCAAGTCATTCAGCATTTCAGTCTCCTTCAGTCTTTTCAGAATCAGGATTCAGTGTTTGTCATTTCTAGGCTCACTTTATACAGCACTAGTGGGGGGAAAGGCAAAGAAGCACAACACGAAGAACAAAAAGATGATACTTTTTCATCCCCTTCCATAATGTGGCAGCTTTCCCAAAGTGGCCACATTAGAAATAAAAACATTCTATTCCACAAACTCCAGTTGACCCAGGAAGGCCATAAGGACTGAAACCACAGAGAATTCGGGCTCAGTCAGACAGCAATAAGCAACATTTTCCTTCTCAATTGAGAGAGAACTGCATAGCTGCTTGTAGAATTTGCATTTTTTTTGTCTTTGCTATGCCATTTCACATTCCACACTGTATTGTATTTATATAATAATGATAAGGTGTACATCAGGGGGCACTCCTTTCTAAATGGGTGTTGTTTATTATCTATGTAATATGTAGTATGGATGATCTCATGACTTTCCTGCCCAGCCTAGAGAATTTCCACATTAGTCACCAGCCTGAATATTTAATAATTTCTAGAGTCCCCATGTGACAAAGGTAATCAGCAGATGGGCCCTCATGTCCTTCATTGAAAAGGTGGGGCTTAGGGTTGCCAACCTCCAGGTACTAGCTGGCGATTTCCTGCTATTACAAGTGATCTCCAGCCAATAGAGCTCAGTTCACCTAGAGAAAATGGCCACTTTGGCAATTGGACTCTATGGCATTGAAGTCCCTCCCCTCTCCAAACCCTGCCCTCCTCAGGCTCCTCCCCAAAAACCTCCTGCCGGTGGCAAAGAGGGACCTGGCAACCCTAGTGGGGCTACACAGTTCATACCCTCCAGTCCTTCATTGAAAAAGTGGGGCTACAGACAGTTTTAAGTTTGACCTATTCAGAAGTGTTTCATCCAGAAATGTAGTATATTCATACACCACATGGATATTTTACAACTTCATAAAGACTTTTTTTTTCTAGTCCTTGTTTTCCTAATATATGCAATTCAGTTACGGGAATGTTTTTTTTTGTACTATACTGGAACATCTTTGAGCTAAGACATGACCTCCTTAGTCTTGGTCTTTTAACCTGCAAGACTCTATATTTGTTATTTCTAATATTTCCATTTTACATGCCATATCACCAACTAATCAAGTCACTATTTTAAAATATGGAGACAATGGGAAAATGTGTGGGTCCAAATTGTACCTTCATCAAAGTAATACTTAAAATTCTAGGGATTCAAGCTTAAATTATAAAAGCCAACAAAGCAGCAACATAATCCTACCTTGTGACGCAATCGTATGAGAGGCTGGTAGGGTCTGAAGTTGAATCCTTCCTTCACCGGCCATCCTTGCACTCCCAGCATAATGCATCCCACAAAAGAAACAACTGACCACCATGTAAACATCCTTTCAAGAACCGTGCCTAAACAAGAAAACAATTAAAAATATCAGCACCAGCATAAAATACAACATTGATTTGTAAATAGCAGAATACTTGGATTTGATTTGTAGACTTAAGCAACCATTGGCAAATTAATGCAGTCAAAACCAGCCATCACTGAAAATATTGATTCCATTCCTCTAAGTGAGCAATGTTTCTTTGGAAGACGACCCCTTCTGTTATAGGAAGGATTCAGCAATTGTTATACTCCATTCTGAAAGTGAAAATGGGCTTATAAGAGAAGGATGTTGGGAGAGAGGGGGGATTTTCCCCTTGCTAAGACGAGCTGCCCTCCAGTAATAACATAATGTTCACTACATGATCCTTCATTCACTAGTATCATAAAATGAGGTGTAGCAGTAGCAAGGCTGTGAATTAGAAGAATGCATAAAAAATTCCTTAATTTTGGTTCTGGTTCATCTAGTCCAAAAATTCTGGTTCTTTTCTCCTTATTTGCCTCAATACACTTGTTTTCCTTATTACATTTGTTTGTTTCTAGTGACCTTAATAGGAAATTTTTCCCCTCACCACTATTCAATTGGATGAGATTTGAGAATCCCACACCATCGACTTCAAAAATTTCAAGCAAGAGGAAACATCCCTGTTGTACAGGTAATTTTAATTCCCACAAACAGGGGGCATGAGGAGGGCATTTGGCTATGCTAGAAAGTAGGTGGTATATAATGATATATAAACACTATAGGGGAATCATACATGAGCCTATCCACTAACATTCCCAGGAAAACAGAGATAAACTCATCCACTAACTTGCACAGAAAACAGTATTTTTTAGACAAAAGCAGAGTGTATCAACGAGCAGTGAAATGTTACTCTTGCTGAAGTTGCATCCCACCATACTCTGGCTTTTAAAGCATTCCAATGCTGTCCTTTCTCCAATACTAGAATGAGCTGGACCATAAGAACCAGACTTTTAAAACCCCAGAGAGCCGAGAAGTGGGAGGTATTCTATGTATGAAGTAGCAAACAATGTTTTCATATGTTGGCATACCAGCAGGCAGTGCTGCAGAGCAGGGAGGAAAATGCCAGCAGAGTACCAGAGAGTTCAAAGTACTAAGAGGCAGGCAGTACAAAGGGAAGAACAAGGACAAAAGCATATTTCTTATTAAGATGTTGGGTTGGATCCAATCAGCTATTCCACTGGTTTTAAAAAAAAGGGAGAAGGTGGTTCCCTTTGACTTCCAGAAAGGCTACACTGGACATCATGGAATCTGCATGGACAAAAGCCATGTGATGTGTATGGGGTTGTAGTAAGGAGGTGTACTGGGTGAGACTGAGTGAGAAATATGTCTTGATCCACCATTATCTCATCACACTGGGCTATGTACTTAAACGCTGCTTCTGCCTCTCTCACATGTGCACCCACACACTTAACAAGCCACATATCTTGGTAAATGCATAATCAATTCATGTGGTGTGCTATGATGGAGGAAAATCTTGAATTTAGTTGTGATGAGACACGGGTTCTCATTCCTATTTGACCACAAACTTTCTGGGCGGCCTTAGGCAAGCCCCAGCTTCTCATCTGTACAATGGGAATATTAATGACCTGCCTCACTGTATTGTTCTGAAGACAGATGATATCATTACTGTGACAGTTTTGCATATAAAAGAAATTCAATAGAAATGAACAGAAAAGCATAGCAGAACAGATTTGCCTAGCACAGGATGCTAATGTAGCTCTCTGGGTGCAAGCCTCTTGAAGCATAACTTTAAGATCAAGGTGTAAAATGGATTTTACAGGCCACTAGATAGCTTGTTTTCCTGAATGTCAAAAATAAAATTTCATTTCAGCTAACGATATTTAGCTAGCGCGTTTCATCTTGAGAAATAATTGAAAAAGCAAAACAGGAAAGATATTTTTGAACTTAAAGTTCACCAACAGCTCCTTCTTTATATGATGTTTATATAAAGAACACAGGAAACACAGTCTGCTGTAACCTGAGAATAATTTCTCTGGCAAAAGTTTTAGGGTAACTTTTTTTAATTAAAAGGTGCTTTCATGTGCTTAGACAATTATGCACATAGACAACTTTGCATAAATAATTGGCAGCTTCTTAAAACATAATACTGGAAATCATGCCCTCCCCCCCAAAAAACCCTATCTACTAGAGACTATTTCCACTATATTTTGAGGTCATTGATACCATTTATACTGTTACACTCTCTCTCCAAAAGCAAAAAGCTTTGTTCTTAGTTTATGTAGAAATGAGAAAAAACACAGCACCTTTACATTTTTCTAACCCAGAGCAACTATTAAAGTTATTGCATCTTCCTACCTTAAACAGGCTGAAAATTGTTTTGCACTATTGTCATAGCTGCTTTGGTCTGCCCCCAAGGCTTTCCTGCCCACGCAACCAGGGCTCAGCATAGCCCTTTTGTGGGGGGCTGATCCTCCTCCACAGCAGGGGGGAGAAAAGGAAGGCTGGCCCCAACTCTGCCCCCTCAGCCTCAACTGTCAAGTAACTCCTGCCCTCCAGCAGGGTGTGGGTTTGGCTGGTCCCCCACGCCTCTCTGTCTTGAAGCCTTGCATCCATTGTTGGCCAGATACTTGAATATGGCAGCAGCTGCCTACCTTTTGGATGGTTTCATGTACAGTTTTCACATCCTTTTCATGGGCTCTCACACCTCCAGGGATGTGAGTAATCTCAAATCGGGTAGGGATATGCCAGATGTTGTAGGCACCAAAATTGACAAGGAATGCATGACCAGCAGGTAACAGGCCCCTTCAGCTCCGCCCTCCGCTTTCCCAACCTCTGGGTCTTGCCCCTTAGAGTGGTCCCTAAAAAAGTGCAAGGCGAATTCAGGCTCATACTTCCTTGTCAATTTTGGTGCCTACAACAGGGTGCAGACAGAAAGAAGAGATGAAGGAATTAAGATGAACTGTCTGTCTCTAGCAGTGTAATCCTGAAGTGGGGTTGAAAAGGGGTTTGGAGGTGGCATGACCTCTGCACCAACATTTAAGTGTCACCTGTACCAACCAAATGGGCACTTATGCTGCCGCACAGCCACTTAGGCTGGTGTTGAAGAGCTACACGGCAGCACAAGGCACAGACACCGGTGCAGCCTCAGCAGAAACATTTCTCCAGTGCAAGTCCTTGTGCCAAAGTGGGTGTTCCGGGGGGGCGGGCTGACTTCAGTCAGCTACCCAAGCCGTTTCATCCTGGGAAAGCCATGAAATTATCTGCAGGTTTATTTGGAAAATGAAGCAAAGTGTCCTCACCATTCTCTTCCTCATTTTTCCTAGCTACATATGGCTCAGCTTATTTCAGCTTTGGCTAGCCCTGTAAAGATTATCAGAAGGCATGTGAAAAATAGCACTCACAGATAAATGTGGGGGATTTCTCATGTTCTTGTGTTTACCCTTTTGGAGCTGAGCTAATACAAAGGTTCTGAATTGGGGAAAGCTCTGCAAAGTAATAGTGTCCCAATGTATAATGCAGTACCTTGTCTTTTGAAGATGAATCAAATCAAATATGGACTTCTTCAATAACAGTGTTACAAGACACAGAGCAGAATTGACGCTTCCTCTCACTGTGCAATCTTATGCAGAGTTACTTCAGTCTAAAACCAGAGGGCTTACACTGGATGGTATAGGTCTGTATTGTTAGATACCCCAAAAGAAAGCTTTACAACCTCACAAAGAGTCTCCAAGCCTTTCACTGAGACAGCCATGATCTTCTGTGTGACCCTTGCATTTGAGATAATTTTGACTTTTAAAAAACAAAATCAAGTTGAGAGATTCATTGAGGAAAACAGAACATTGAGACATGGAAAGCTGAAGATTCTGTCCAAGTACATTTTCCATACACTCTTGCAGTTTCTTGTAGTGACTTCCTGAAGATTGTAAGCATGGATATCCCTATGTTTGGCACAATGCCATCTTTTGTGAATTGCCATATTTCTAAATCATATTTGACATATTGCACAATTAAGGCAGATGCCGTGAAATGTGGATTCAGACAGTCTGAGCTATAATAATCAATAACTGCCTTGTTTCTTGCTACTTAAGGATGACACAGAAATAGATATACAGCCAAGAATGCAATTTGCATAAGGTTTCTTTTTAAAAAATCTATTTAGGTTCAGCTCATTTTCCTATCTGTTCATTTCAGATAATTTATCTTTGCCACATTCCTGTAAGAATAGAAAATACAAAATGCATTCAACAGGAAAAAAAATAGTAAAGAACAGCATGTTTCAGTAACGCCCAAAAGAATCCAGAGCTCTGCAACCACAGAATTGGGAATGCAATCAGCATCTCCTGTATTGCACATTGCAATCTTTGGTCTTTTGAGAAGACATGCTTTTCTCTTAGTTCCAAACACCTCAATATCTTAAAATATGTTTTCTAGTACAAGTATTCTAATTTATATCATGTCTTATCCCCATGGGGGCCCAAAGCAGCTTACATTATTCTACTCTGTTCCATTTTATCTTCACAGCAACTCTGAGTGTGTGTGACTGGGCCAAGGTCACTCAACATGCTTCCATGGCAGAGCGAGGATTCAAATTGGGTTCTCCAATCCTTGTCCAGCACTCTGACTAATACACCATGCTGGCCACACACTTTCCCACAAGGATATGGGGTTGCCATATATGGGAGGTGTTTTGTAATGGACTATGGCCCTGTACAAATAAATTCATTCATTCATATACAGGAGGGGGTTACCCCATTTCATTCTCACTGACTGCCAATTTGCTTATGGTCACCTGCTGAGCTTCATCGTCATGTGGAGATACAGACCCAGGCTTCTCCAGTCAAAATGCAACCCTTCAGCCCAAACTGGCTATCAAGGGGTATGACCAGGACTCATAGACAACTTTCACTACTAGTGAAAGCACTATGATGTGCCTTCTGAGCCACACATGCTTTTATCTATCAAGACTATTGTTTATAAGCTTGTCATTTCCCCTTCATAGCTGGAAAAGGAATAAATCCATAAGCCTGAATACATTTGTTATTGTACATTGGTTTATTATCCCAGTAATGTTGCTGCTTCATCAATCTTTTCTATAGCAATTCCACTTACTTATGAATTACAATCCCTGAAGAATGCAAATCTAGTATGAATCACTCACAAACTAGAGAGCCCAGCTGGGTGCCAGCAGGGCAGGAGCAGGCATTGCCCTATTCCATGGTTCAGACCGCATGTGTCTACACCTCAGGACGACTTCTATTTCTGGCTAGCTCACTGGTGGATCTACATAAGAAGCAGCTTTGGACTAATTAGTGCATCCACAGATATGTAATTTATTTTATTTGACAAAATTAATATCCTGTCTTTTTGCCCTCACAAGGGCTGCCAAGGTGGCTATGAAACTGAAACACACAAAATAAAATGATATTTTAAAACCATTAAAATCACACCAAAAGTCATTAAAACAATTAAACTAGACTGAAAATGCATACATAACAAAAAACAATTAAAAACACTGGGCAGGAAGATGCGATCACTGAGGAAAAGCCGAACGAAACCAAATAAAGTCTTCACCCACTGGCAGAAGATGGCCACAGAAGGGGACAAATGAATCTCCCTGGATTCCCACCTGCATACTCTCAAAAGACAGAGGCACCCAACCCAGAATCGTGACCACAGTTCTCAGGTAGGTTCATAAGGGAGTAGGTTTGTTGTTTTATCTCTGTCTTTTGGTATGCCAATAAAGGTTAATGAAATGAAAATGAAATGAAATGATAAGGGAGTAGGTGGTCCTTCAGGTATGAATCACATAAACAATTATAAGTGAAGCAAATTTTACGGTTCCTTCTTAATTATCGTCCACACCAGCGAATCAGAAGCTAATATTTTAATTCTTTGGTTCCTCCAGCAAGCTCAGGATAGAACACATGACCACCTTTCTCACTAGGATTACACAGAGTAAGTCAATACAATCAACTGGATGGCTATCCAATAAAACAGTAGAAGTCTAGAAGGTGAGCAACCAGGACACTTGACGTTAGCTCCAGATATAGACAGGGCATCCAATAGAAAGGCATTCTAAGCATCAAACGCAGACAGTTTGACCATAGACTAAATATCAGGAGGGACTGGACTCTCCAACACCCCCTTTTTTCTTTTTATAAAGGATATTTTATTAACATTTTCAGGAAAAAAAACAACACAAATTACATGTACACACATTCACACAGTTTGTACTCCTTCGGGGAATCTGTCTCTTCATTTCAAATATCCTATACATTATTCTTATAGTCTACTTAAAAAAAAAATTCCTTCTATCCTATATTGTAAGTTTTATAAACTAATCTTTATTTCTAACAATCTATCTTTTCTGTTTAACATATTCGAAATAGCATTCCCATTTTTTTTGGGAAGTCTTCAGTCGTCTTCTCTTTTATCAAACTGGTCAGTCTGGCCATCACTGCAAATTCATCCATTTTTTATGCCATTTTGCCAAGTCCAGGATATCATCCTGTTTCCAGGATGCTGCCAGTACTAATCTGGCCACCATTGTCAAATAGCCAAATAATTGAGAGGTGTCTGCAACACCCCCTTTTTTCTGTTCACTGGGCATTTTTAAAGCTCTTCCATTCTTTGCTCTTGACAAGTATTTACTTGAGGAAGGGGGTAATGCAACCCAAAGTTTCTGTCACTGTTAGCAGAGACTGTCCCCCTTTTGTAGAATTAGTCTTTACCTCCCTTCTTTCTGTTGGGTTCAATTAGTGCTTATAATAATGTTCCAGGAATATCCAGTTATGATGTTGCCCCTTTCTGTGAAGTGCACTCGCTTGTAACCAGATGAGGTAATTTGAAACTCCAAAATCAAGATGATGTTTTTTCAGAGGAGCATGTCTGAAGCATGAGGGTTTTGAGGTTCTGGCCTCTTAGGCTGACAATCATGTAACCATCAGTTACTCACTAACTAAAACAAACCCCTCATATACAGTGAAGAAATGTACCATGTGTACAGAAAATAGAAGGTGAAGAACAGTAACTTTACAAAATGAGCCAGGACAATCACAATCTACCACTCCATTTTCTCAACAGCTTACATTTTAGTCTCAAGTGAAAGTATAACACCATTAGAATTTTTTTATCTGACCTTCAAGGGTTTTCTCCTCCATTCTGGTCCAAGAGAAAGGAAAATTATTACACACATACACTTCTGACTTCATTGCCTGTTACCTTGATGAGCACTTTAAATGTAAATTAAAGAATGTTCCTGTTAGGACAGGGTCTGTCTAAAAATCCCAGAGGTATGGTTTCTACAGCTCCTATTTGTTGCCGTAGGAAAAGTATTTCATATTTTGTCAAAGTCATACAAAGTGTTTCTTAAATTTATTGCATAATTTGATTTCCAGAATGATTATTTCTGCCTTTAAAAGCAATTGAAGGGGAGTTCAGCTCTTCCTAAAACAGTATCTGACTTTTATTACAGCTTTATTGTATGTTACACAGTTGGCATATTAATGGTACTTCTCCTTAAGGACCATGTTTCTAAATAAGAGAATCAAACTGATTAGATTAGTTACAGTGAGCTGCTAAAATAACTTCATCCAAAATTCAATTTGTTCAGTTTCCATTCTGCCCTTGAAAGGACCACAAGAAATCAAAATTTGGAACTGTTTGAAGCACCAGAATTTCCCTTACGTCATAACCTGACAGGATACCGCACCAAAATGCAGGGGAAAAATGCATTCTAAAATGTACCAACACTACAGAAATTAGAACACGGCATAGGATAAATTAAACAGCAAACCTCTTAGTAGAGTGTCCATTTGAAAAAGTTCCTAAGGTATTCATTCTCTATTAATCCCCTCAAAGTGCCCTTATCTATGGGCCAAACCAAATGTGATGCTTTTAAAAGAGTCTGGACACAACTCACTTTCCCCACACCCATAGCTGCATGGAATGTCAGTTTGAAATCATTGGGAGCCCAATTCAGCTGGGAGCTGTGGCATGGAGGGGGCTCCCACCTTCACCCCTGTGCCATTTCCCCAAGACAAAACAGTCCTCAGGGGAAGTTATTTCTCCTTTTTGCAGCTGCTCATGCAGTATTTCATGAATGGGGGGAGTCACAACTGACACTTTAAAAAGCATCACATTTTCTTTGACTCTACTGTGCATTCTCCAAGGGCGTGGTTACTTGACTGAGAGACTTATTCCTTTTTCTGGTATGGTGTCACAGCTCTCTATGGTATAAATCTAAGATTACGCCCAACTCAGTCATGGTTCTCCATTTGAGAACAAGGATAAGATAATGAGTAAGGTGGATTATGTGTTTATATTAATTAATTCCCCACATTCCTCACATTTAAATATGAATGAAAGTCCTCCAAAAGGTCCTATCTTTGACAGCCTTGCTCAGATCTTGCAAATTGAAGGCTTTGGATTCCTATATTGAGTCAATCCATCTCTTGTAGTTTGTACTTAGCAAAAAATATTGCAAAAAAATTGTATTAAATGCATAAGTGATAAATAAATTGGAAGCACCAGGAAATAAAGTGGGTGGGGTAAAATGGCTCACAATGAAATCGATGAGAACAAAGCATTGACAACGAGCGTATTTGTACACAATCGGCTCTTACCAAATGCAAGCAGGTCTCAAACCATCGAGAAATTGATGCACCAGTTTTTTCTATCAACAGTAAACAAGGGCTAGACTTACAGACAGCCATCTCTGCCTAACTGGATATACAAACATTGGATATACAATCAGATGGCTGAGAATTGTTACCATTTTTCCCCTTGAATTTCAACCCTCCAAAGGCAGCTAGGACTGTGCCATGCCCTTTTGTCCACTGTCACCCAAGTAAAATGATTTACTAGGAATTAATCACTCAGATTTAATATTAATCCAATACAGCTGAACCAAGCTTCGTATCTACTTTCCTGCAATAAAATTAAGAACAAAAACACGGAACGTTGCCAAGGCTAAAACCCCCTAGTGTATTGATTTCTATCTCAAAATACCAATTGACTTAAATGGGGCAATGATTTCACCCCAGATTCTTTAGTTCCTATGACACAGATTTAAATGGAGTGTAATGAAATGGGAAACAGTACAGACTTAACCCCTTCTCAATACATTGTTGAGATTGTAATCTCACAGTCATTTCTGCAATGCTGTAGGGAAAGAAACACGATAAAGGTATTATCCTTCAGAGGCCTCAGAGGAGTCTTTTTAATAGAATTGACTCATGCCTGTTGATCTCGTTTTCCCATAAAGCTCCACAGCTCAATCTCACAAAACTGCTGTATTTACTAGAATTTTTATTTGTTATCAAGTCTAGAGGGTAGAACTTATATAAGTCACGGTCCACGTGGCTCAGCTCTTCTAAACTGGGACTCTTACATCCTTAATTGCAATATCCTCTGGGATTTGTATACATGTTGATGGTACATAAGGGAAATCAGCTACCACTGTACCTTATAAGGACATAATACAAATATTGTGAATGGATAGATATTTGACAAATGGCCACTTCTGATTTTTTTCAATTGGCTGGTTTTGGGTATCAGAGATGGTATTTTTTAGCTGTTGTGCATTTTTAAAATGTACACATTCATTCGTATATATGTGTGAATATGGGAAGCTGCCTTCTGCTGAGAGACTATTCACCCATCTAGCTCAGTATTGTCAACAGATTGCCAGAAGCTTTCTAAGACCAGAAATTGAGAAGTGGTGGTGGTCAAAGACAAATTGGTAAGAACAGGAAGGAAGGAAGGCTGGCATCTAGAAGTACAGCAGCAGACCAAGTTTTGATACTATCGTGCAGGCTAACCAAGGAAATGATTCACAGGGGAAGCATTTAAAAGAATGTCAAAAATTAAGAGTCAATAAGGGAAGGAATTCACTGGGAAATAAAACAGGATCCTGGCATCATAGAAACTAGGAAGATATAGGTAAGGAAGGAAACTCACCAGTACCCTGGTTTTAACTTTTATAGACTTGGGACCCACTAAACATGGAACCCAATGAACTGCACTCACATTATGGCAAGATGTGACACCAGAGCCATGCAACAGGAACAGGGGGATCCAGAATCATGACCTCATTGGCTTCAAGGCCAGGACCATGGGCAGCAGACCAAGAATACTGGGGACAAGAAAAGCAAGCTGAGCACCAGGAGGAGTACCATGGTGACGACCAAGCCAAGGATCACAACCATGGATGATTGCTTTCCATTGTTGAATTATCTTACCTCATCATCTTTCTATTTGTCTCAGCAGGTGTGCAATGGAAGTCAGGAGATCCTTGAGCTCTGTGCACACAAGCAGAAGGTCCTTCCAAAAGGCAGCAGAAAAGATGGTACTTCTATAGTAATTTGTGACTCAACAAGTAAGATTCTGTGAACCACCTGAAAGGCTGAAGAACACTGTAGTAGTGTATATCAAACCAATGACAGCTGATGTTAACATGTTCCCAGTTGGGCTACTGCACTCATACTATGGTGAGGACACGAGCGTCAATCCTCTGAACTTCAGTGACGGCAATCATTATCTGCTCTACAACCATTATTTTTAAATCAGGAACAGACTATTGTTAGATCCTTTTCTACTCAGTTATGCATACACATGCTTATCAAATTAAAGTTATCACTGAATTAAAATGCAAAATACAATAACAGCTTTCTACAGACATTATACAGTGAGGGAAAAAAAGTATTTGATCTGTGGAGGGAGCTGAAGGTTCGAGTAGCTACACATCAGCCTCGAAATCTTACTAACTTGGAGAGGATCTGCAAAGAGGAGTGGGACAAAATACCTCCTGAGATGTGTGCAAACCTGGTGGCCACCTACAAGAAACGTCTGACCTCTGTAATTGCCAACAAGGGTTTTGCCACCAAGTGCTAAGTCATCTTTCGCAAAGGGATCAAATACTTATTTCACTCATTATAATGCACATCAATCTCTGACTTTTGTCTTCTGGGTTTCTGGGGGTTTTCCTGTTGTTATTCTGTCTCTCACAGCTACAATAAACCTACCATTAAAATTATGGACTGGTCATTTCTTCATCAGAGGGCAAACGGGCAAATACAGAAGGGATCAAATACTTTTTCCCCTCACTGTATCTGTTGAAATTAATGCACATACAGGGGGAGCAGGCACAAGTGTGCTGTCCTCACCCCTGGTGTGCAACCACTAGCTCAAGAGCACAGAGTATGTTTTCTTAATGTTTCCAGTCATGGAGATGGAGCTTGTATGTATATGCTTTCTATATGCACAGACTTAATGCTTCTGGTATGGCAACCACCAGCATACTTATTCTAACTCTTCCTTTACACCTCTACACATGTTAATTTCAATGATTTGTAATGTTGCTAGACAAGAGCTAGTGATTATGTCTTCCAATAAGGATTAAAGCCAGCACTCAGTAAAGAATAAATACTGCTATTTGTGGGATTTTATCTTTTTAATTGGTTGGTTTAAAAAAAAAAAGCTCTCCTTTGAAGAAAAGGTTTTACTTTGAAGTTACAAAGGTCAACTTTTTGATAAGTCTGAACGTTGCACTGTAAGAAATAACTGCAGGAAATTGAACTTGTTCTGTCAAATCTTGAAAGAAACTGGAGTTGCTAGGGTAATGTAATATATTCAATAGTGTCTTAGATCTACCAGCTAAGAACCCAGCACCTACTAGTAGGATTTCAGACTTTAGGGGAAGCATGGGAAGAATGGTGGAGAGCTACAACAGAAACACCATGCTTTCTCTGGTTTCTTCACTTTGTAAGTGGGCACAGACATAATAAAAACAACCATATGGGATATATGGGATATATGGGATTGGGATTACAAACAGAAACGCATTCTACTGCATATGCAGACAAGCAAGCATGAAATGTCTACATAACAAAGAGGACCGAACAGCTTGCTCTGATGCAGATTCTCTAACACAAGACAAATTGTCTTTCCTACTTCAATGTTCGACATATGAATTTAAGTGGTGCAGATTATTCCATGTTAAATCACACAGCTTCAGGATGCTAGATTAGGGTTGCCAACCTACGGCTGGTGACTGGAGATCTCCTGGGATTACAACTGATCTTCACCTGGAGAAAATGGCCACTTGGAAATGTGGACTCTATGGTATTATACTCCATTGAAGTTCCTTCCCTTCCCAAATCCAGCCCTCCTCAGCCTCCTCCCCCACAATATCTCCAGCTGGTAACCCTATGCTAGATACGTCATTGGTTCCTATCCTCCCATATCTCACTTTTGCCCTGCTCTGATTTTCTGCTCTCTGTACAACAGCACTGAACCCCCACTCCTCCCATTACCGGTAGTTCTGAATCTTGGGAAAGTGTGGAGGTAGATCTATCAAATATGATAATAGTCATCATTATGTTTTTGCTGCAAAATATTACACAGCTGCCCTCTAAACTGTCATAATATTAATTTTACTCCTATTAATTTTACTCCTATTACATTAATCCACAAGATCAGGCCCTAGTATTACAAATACTGAACAGGCCTCTGCAGAGGCAAAAATCATTTTCAGTTTGACCAGCTTCTAGGTAAAGGGATATAGGACTGGGTTCAGAGACATAAGGAATTCTCTTAACAGTTGTCCTGCTGCCCTACTATTATAAATCTAACGTATCAAGATATTCCATGCTTCCATTTTATTATGCCATTGTAATTTCATTTTTGTTTGTTTTTACAAGACCATTGCTGGTACCATCTGAGGATTTATTCTCTGTTATTGTCTGGTCTGAATCAACGTAATCAGAAACTTCACAGACAATCAATGTTTTTGCAGCAAGTTTTAAGTGCAATGTAGCAAAGTCTAATAGGTTTTCACAGGAATGATTTTGCCCTGTAGATGGAGGAAACTACTTCAGCCCCAAAATCAATGATACAAATAGGGCTGTCGATTCGGTTTGGCCCAAACCGAAAAACAGCTGAATTTCCCCTGATTCGGCAATTTTTAGTTCGGGACGAACCGAACTAAAAAATGGTGGGGAAACGGGGGAGCCGAATTCAGCGAGTTTGGGAGTTCACTAATAAATTTGGCAAATTCAGGGCACAGCAGCATAACCGTCAGTAAGCAGCATTCTCCCCTGGCCAATCGGTGGCCAAGCTGGGTCTTCTTCTGGCCAATCAGTCAGGATTGAGTACTGGAGGAATCAGCTGCTGCGCAGCCTGGCCGGGGAGAGAAAGAGAGAAATCTTCGTGGGGGGGGTATGCACATTCGCTCCTTTCCGTGGCTGCAGGGGGCACATTTTTGGGGGTAGAGACCCCAAACATTCAGCAGAGCTTCAGACAAGCCTTCTTAAGAAACCCCCCAAGTTTTGTAAACATTAGGTCAGGGGGTCCCGAGATATGGGCTCCACCCCTTTTCCCTCCCCCCCTTTCCCATTTCCGTGGCTGCAGGGGGTGCTTTTTTGGGGGTGCAGCCCCCAAACTTTCAGCATAGCTTCAGACAAGCCTTCTTAAGAGACCCCCCAAATTTTGTAAAGATGGGTTCAGTGGGGGCAGAAATATGGGCTCCCACCTTTTCTATTTCCGTGGCTGCAGGGGGCGCATTTTTGGGGGTGCAACCCCCAAACATTCAGCATAGCTTCAGACGAGCCTTCTTAAGAGACCCCCCAAGTTTTGTAAACATTGGGTCAGGGGGTCCCGAGATATGGGCTTTCCCCTTTTCCCTATTGGGATGAATGGATCACCCGATCCTGTATGCATCTCCAGAGCGGCAAATCCAAGGCAAAACCTCTCGTGCTTAAATAGAATCGTATTGGATTACCCATTCCGCCCTGGATACAAACCCACTCTGAGCTGGAGGGCCAAAGCTAACTGGTATATTTGCACAACATGTAGTATAAAATTTGATTAAAGGTACAGATGCCACATCAAAAGAGAGACTATGGGTGTTTTGTTTTGTTTTTTTAGTAATATTCCAATCTTTAAACTGTTTAAACTGTTATTTTTGCTGAGAATAGTCCTTGAACTGACCCTGCCAAAAAAAAAATTGAGGTCACAAATCCATGAGATTTGTAAACCCATTTATAGTCTTCCTGCTTACTTTGTCCTGTCTGTTCCTTCCATTTATAGTGTTCCCATAATTCCCCATTCTAAACCCTCTCAGGGTTCCTAGAGCTCATAATAGCTTCCCACAACTGTTACCATGTAACATTGCACTAAGAATTGTAGTGTTTCTGGGCTACAGATAAAGGCTAAATAATGGCTTAAAACAACTTTAACATGAAGAAAACAAAAATAGTTTGTACAACAGCCTCTAAGACTTTTTTTTATTAAGCAACCTAGGGCATGTGATAGTAAAGGAAGTCTTCAGATTATCTATTTCTTAAGCTCCTTAAACTAACATAATGCCTCTTTTATAAATTTTATCACTGCAGCAACCATGAGAACATCATACTTCTTTGTTGTTGAGCATGCAGTTGTTCACACAATGGAATCAACATTCCTTCACAGATCATGTTTTGGTTGGTTTGATCTACTTGAGTGCACTGACCTTGTTGCATTCAGAATGGAGTATGATAAATAGGCACCAATGTATTTTTTCACAATCATAAACCAATTTAGTGCCCCCACTTGTAGCACAAAGGTTTAAAATCGCTGTCTTTGAAGCCAGAAGTCATGGGCTCCAACTCTTTAGTGTGTTCCCCCCCCCCACTACATATCCCTTCCATATAGGATTGCCATCTCTGGACTGGAAATACCTGGATATTTTGGGGGTAGAGCCTGACGAAGATGGGGTTTGAAGAGGGAAGGGACTTCAATGGTATATAATGTCATAGAGTCTACCTTCCAAGTGGCCATTTTCTCCAGGTGAAGTGATCTCTATTGCCTGAAGATAAATTGTAATCCCAGGAGATGTCCAGCCACCACCTGGAGAATGGCAACCCTATTTCCATAGTTCTTACGACAATCTCTAACATTCTTAATAGTATCCAAACACTCTCAATAAAAATTGAAGCTTAGCAAATGTGTCCCTTGGAGGACCATTTCTACAGCTTATAAAATTTGCCATTTTCTTTTTTTCCAAGTATTATCAATACAAATTATAATGAATGTATAGACCCAGAAAATATTGTTGTGGTTTCTATACAGATAGTGCTCATTCAAATATCTAACCAGCAGCTTCAGAACTGATGGATATGGATTGTAATCAAGTCTTCAGTTAACATTCATGCAGATTTTTTCCAAGAATTCTAAGAAAGGATCTGGCATATATAGAACTTTTCATTATACTCTTCATGATACGTTAGTGCTACTAAATTCTTATAGAAAGGGCTACAGTTGGTACAAGGAAATCCAGGTTCAGAGTCCTGTGTACACACTTTACAATGACTGATCCAAAGATCGCTCAATATATATTTCACCTTGCTGTAAACATAACAAGGCACAGAAACATATATGTTCCCAAGAGTCCATGGAAGAAGGGGAAGATAAATGTGCAATCAATAATAAAGAAATATTTAGCAACACACATCCTTCCCTTTGCAAAAAGATCATGTTAAAGACTATTCCAACAATTGCTTAATTATGTTTTTTATATATAACATAATTAGAGGCAATTATAGAGGCAAAGTTGCAAATACTTCTGTTTAGAAGGCAGACTAGGCATGCTTCCGAGGGAGGTGGAGATTGGTATGTTTCAAAGATGTATGCCTTATGAACAGTGGTGCACGTAATACAGAGTTCTGCCCTTGTTTGGTTGGTGTGAACAAACATTACAATGTGCAGATCCCTATATAAAGCGATAACTAATTCTCTAGTGCATGGTAATGGTGATTGAAACCTACGATGAGAATGCAGAATGAAGAACTAAAGGAGTGTTTGCAAGCCTGAGTGGTTTTAAATGGAGAGACAGGTGAACAGCTATTAAGCTGAGCAGCTGAAAGATCTGGTAAAATGAAAGCTCCCAAGAAATGTTTATGCAACCATAAACTGCATATAACTGCACGTTCAGTGTTTTGAGATACATGTTTGTTCAGGCATATAGTTCAGGTGAAAAGTGAAAAAAGATATTAATGGAAAACAACCTTCACATCACACAACTCCAAAACTTAGAAAGATTTTATATGAGCAATTGGAAAATAAGTGGAACAAATCACTGGCCATGAAGATGCATGAAATAGAATATAATACACCTTTAACTGAGAACAAATGTTGAGATTTCTTCCTGGATGAACATTTAAATATATGTTGAAATTTCAGATTTTCAGTATCAGTGTTTCTGTTCAAACTAGGTACTTTGAACTATTACATTCTGACTAAACAATTTCGTGCGCAAAGTGAATTATTCATTTACACCTTACTGCAAATATTACTGGGTTATCCCCTCTTATGAATGTGTCCCTATACTGTGAAACTGTGCTAAAGTGAGTTAAAGAGCCCAGATGAAAAGGCCCTTAGATTAGATATTTCAAAGTCAGCAATTCTTTTAAATATAAGAACAATTTCCTCTGTGGGGAAACCTACCAGTTCTCTAGAACATCAGCTGATACTTATGCACAGTGTAGGAATTTAATTTCATGCATCATTCTACAAATGGGAAGTGTGTGCTCTATATTTAAACATGGAACAGTGTGTATATACAATTAATAGAACCAAATGTCCCCCTCTAGATGGGAGAAAAGAGGTTGCAATACAAACCAGGTCTAAATGTTAGTGACTTCTCTACACCTGATGGTTTGCTTTTCTTAACTTCACTTACTAAACTTTGGTGCTTTCTGGATTTTTGTTTAGCCAGAATTCAGAGAAGCCAGGCAAAACATGTGGAAATGCGCGGGAAGAGCAAGGCAACTCTGACAGTTGGAAAATGCATGCATAATCAAGGCAAAGCCCCAAAGTAGTCGGTGGGGTGACTGCAAGGAAATAGCTATGCCTAAGGAGCCCTGTGGTGCAGAATGGTAAGCTGCAGTATTGCAGTCCAAAGCTTTGCTCGCAACCTGAGTTCGATCCCAACGGAAGTTGGTTTCAGGTAGCTGGCTCAAGGTTGACTCAGCCTTCTATCCTTCTGAGGTCGGTAAAATGAGTACCCAGCTTGCTGGGGGTAAAGGGAAGATGACTGGGGAAGACACTGGCAAACCACCCCGTAAACAAAGTCTGCCTAGAAAATGTCGGGATGTGACATCACCCCACGGGTCAAGAATGACCCGGTGCTTGCCTTTTAAATGACCTATGGCTGTACTGGGACACCATTAAAAAACAGTTTATTTATTATGAGAATGAGATAGATACGTTTTGGACTTATATATATTTTTTGCTCTTTCGTTTTGTTCTTGCTCCCTGTGCACCAAAGAGACTGCTATTCCTGGCTTAGAAATAACTGCAGTTCATTGTTTCATTCAAATCAGGTGCTGTTATTGTACAACAATATTTTGAACTATATGCTTTATTGTTACTGCCGCTGCAACATCTCAAAAAATTGTTAATGCTCGGAAAGCATCCTAGCAACAAAATATTTGCCATTTTCAAATGTGAGGATCTCACCAGTTTTACACTAAACAATTATATGTTCTCAGAGTTTTATCAGGTAATCTTTTTTCATTCCCATCATTTGTTCTATGCATTAATGTGTTTTTTAAAATAACCTTTGTTTTCTGTTATTAAATGTGCAATCTAACAGCAAAAACTCAGAACCTCTATGTACCTTTATCCATAGTGGTACTGGGCACATGGAAGACACTGTCAAGAAAATGCTCTCAGGTGTCAATAGAAACTTATTTACTGAAGTATTTTTATCCTACTTTACTCCCATGTAGGGGACTCCAAGTCATTTATTACGCAGCTGCTCAGGCCCCCTGTAAAACTTAAAACAACTAATGAGTCACAAGGATATTCTGTGCTGGCCCTGGTTCTGCTGTGACACCTCACACAAAGCCAAAGACCAAGAGCTCATGCCCTTGACCAAGCCTAGGCTTTGAAGTTACCTGCAGAATGGGGAAGGGCAGATTCTCAGCCCAGGTCCTATTTAGATGTGACAGATGTCCCCACTTCTCTCCCCTGAAAGAAGATATAGTGGATAAGTAGAACAATTCATGTAAATGGGCAGCCCATTCCTGAAGAGAGGGGCCAAAGCTCCTTTGGAGCTGGTGTGATCCCATGCCGGCATAGGTGCCACCTTATCACAGACTAAGATGGCACCTACACCAGTGCGGGGACAAACACGCCAGTGTCTGGACACCACCAGTCCCCACCGCCAGCCCAGCCATGCTGGCAGGGCTTTCCCAGAAGGAAAAGCCTGTGCTGGTGTTGGGGGGGGGGTGCATTCCGGGAGCATCCCCAGGGGTGGAGCTGCCTTTAGGCAGCTTCCACAGGTCTTTTGCCCCAGGAACACACCCTTGAGTAGCAGCGAGGCTGCACCACATTTTTTGGTGGCATAGCCTCGCCATTTTCAATGGGGCATTTCCCCCGTTTTTATTTTTTTTAATGCTTCAGGATTGAACTCAGAGATTCAATCGCTAGATTTTAGAAGCCCAAAAGGAGCAAAATACAAATTACTTTCAGGCTTGCAATTTAACTAAACTGTATGGAAGAGATACATATAGTTAAAAGGTTAGGAAGCCTGGGTAAAAGCTAATATATCAATACAAGCCTAGTATAGACAGTAGTGTACAAGATCAACACACATAGAAAGGAAATGGGAGAGCTCACTGGCTTTTTAATCTTATGGTAATATTTAAGACAACTGGTATGTGTCTTCTTGAATGTATATGGTATAAGGATCATGACCCAGATATGAGTGGGGACATGGCCAGTGCCCTTTATATTGAAATGCTGTGTGCACAAGGTTACAATTGTTAGAGGGGCAGTTGATACACCAAAAGGAAGGGAAAGCAAAGTCCAAGGCTGATATCAAGACAGTGGAGGTACTGTAAACCTACAAATTGTATACACAGTTGATTCCCTTAGATGCTTGTCAAAAGCCATGAAAAATTCATGACAATGGTTAACAAACACACTGGATATTCAAAGCAAATAAATATTCTAAGGGCTTAATTGTGCCTAAATACTCACGGGCCTCATAAACTGCAATTTGTTTCCTGCTCCTGCGAAGATAATAAGCGTCATGAAAGTGGCGAACATCATGCTGCAGTCACTCTAAAAATGCTTTTGATAAAGTAGCTATTCAGCATTGCTCTCAACATAACAAGCAAGAAACCCATGTGCACACACCCCATTGGTATGAACAGAGTTTGGACTGTAAAAGTGCCATATGGAGAGCCTGCACTGGGAGTGGGGATCTCAAGAGATGTAAAAGCTTCTTGGGTACATCAGATGAATCATGTTTTGAATGGGATCTTTTAAGCTGCAGGGCAGACCCTCAAATATGTTTGACTCCTGAAGTAAAATTCCCCCATGGTTTCTTTTGTGACTGAGTGGTACTGACATGTTTTTCTTAATGATGTTTTTAGTGACACGCAGACATAATTAGAAATGAGAGATTATGGAGTTTATCTTCCATATGACACTACTAATTAAATTTATTTACATCATGTCAGCATTCTAATTCCCACCTCTTTTGATACACAAAATATCTAGATTTTTTTGTTGAGCTACAGTTTTGTTAGTAATAAATAAATAAATTCGACAATTTGTGAATTTGAGAAATACCCCAGCCAGATGATAAATTTAAAACCTCTGGTGCCTACCTCAAGAAGAAGAAGAAGAGTTGGTTTTTATATGCCGATTTTCTCTACCACTTAAGGAAGACTCAGACCAGCTTACAATCACCTTCCTTTCCTCTCCCCACAACAGACACCCTGTGAGGTAGGTGGGGCTGAGAGAGTGTGACTAGCCCAAGGTCACCCAGCAGGTTCCATGTGTAGGAAACAAATCCAGTTCACCAGATTAGCCTCCGCCGCTCATGTGGAGGAATGGGGAATCAAACCCGGTTCTCCAGATCAGAGTCCACTGCTCCAAATCGCTGCTCTTAACCACTACACCATGCTGGAAAATAAAGGTCAATATCAAAAGCAGCTGTGAAGTGTACATTATTTTGAGTTGTGAATTACTTGTAAAAATAACCAGTTTCTAATAACAGAAATATTCTAAATATGGAGGAAAAAGCAGCATGGGCATTGTGAGTGGAGAACGGGAAATATCCTTTTACATCTCATTGATTTCCAAAAAGAAAGCTAGCTTTCATTATTCCATTTGCAGAAACATGCCTTCCACCTTAGAAATTGGGAATGCTTTTGAAGCCTTGCTACACAGGGGATAAACCATCTTTCCCCTAGTTCCAACCACTTCAGTACTCACATATGCAGATGGAACTGGCCAAAGTAAGGCAAAAGGTTCATTATCTAACACCTCAGATTGTCACACCTAGGGAACAGAGACTAGGGAAAACCAAAAACTAGATTGTATTGCTTTCTTTTAGCAGGACAGGAAAATAAATGCTGACCCAGAGAGGGGTGGGCAAAGGGAGATTATAAATCCCCTAGGCATGAGACAGAAGGGGCCGTTGCCATCTTCTCTTAAACCACAAAGCACTGTCATCTTTGTTTGCATCAAGATGCCATCTTGACCACACCTTGAGGGATAATGGGGAGAAGCCCAACCCCAGAGAACTGAGGTACTGCATGTAATGTAGGAGATTCAAATCAGCCAAGCGGAGTGGCTATAACTATATTTATTGCTAATGTACATCATAAGGCCTCTGCCAGGCCTCCATTTTAGAACAGCCCGAAAACTGGAACAACCACACTCCACCCCCCACTCGGACATGCCCAGTGAGATTCCCCAACAATGACTAAACTACACCACTAGGTGCCAACAACTGAGCATATATTATAATGGATGATTTTTAAATCCTGCAACTCCAAGAGTAAACAGCCTATCCTAATAACATCATCATTTAGGTTATGTTTAATGTTAAGGGTGAGGTAGCTGCATGCTATCACCTTTTCCTCATATCCTTGCTCTTTGAGGTGCTTTTACCAGCCATGTGCACACTCTTTATTATTTCCTTATTAAATGTCTTTATATTTTTAATGTTCAAAGTTTATGTTAAGCTCTATTCAATGTTCAAAAACTAGGTTAAGCTCCACTTAGACACATTTTCCAAACAGCAGTACAGGAGAAGGGTCAGTGGTTGATTGTGTCATCCTGGAAAGGTGCAAATTCAACAGGATGTCCCTATGTTAACTAGTACAAGCAACATGGGAGACACAGCAAGCAGGTGGAACCCTTAATCATGTTGGCTCTGTTTGGTTTTATGGTTTCTAGTTAGTTTTTAGTTTGTCATAGGGAGAGAAGCCAAAAAAATAAATAAATAGAGGATAACTAGTCCATCCACACCTCTGGGAAACAAAGGGGGTTTTTTTGTTTACATTTTACATAAAGGAACATATTTTAATCAATTAACAAAACAGAAATGAATGCATAAAACAAATGCCAAACTAGCATAACAAATCGTCTACATCAGGAGAATGGGGTCGAATGATGTCCTGATTCAGCCTGCATGCTGTGCCAATCCATCTTATCAGCTGTTGCCAATTCAAGTTGTGGTCATTTTTATTCCAAATAATAAAAATTGTTCTAGTTAAGCAATTGCATACGAACGTTTGTTAGAAAATTGTGCTATTTATAGTGGGTGGCTTGCTGGGCCTCTCCTCCCCCTTTTGGCCTTGGGCCAACAAATAATGATAAATAGACTAACAGCATAATGTTATACAGAGTTATGCTGGTCAAAATTAATTGAAATCAGTGGGCTCAGATTGAAGCAACTGTTTAGGATTCCACTGCAAATGTTCTGAACTAGTGCTCAGATCTACAGAAGAAAGCCAAAGCTGAGTGTGTAGATGAGATTTCAAGGGTAATAGCAAGCCATTCTGGAAGTTTTTGTAAATTTAATTTGTTTTTGAAGACATTATACCAGAGTTTGACAACTTTTAAAGAAAACAGACTCCATTAAGTGATATGTATTTTTACATGGTCTGCTTACTCAGAGTTAACATTATCTACAAAACAACAGCATGAGTTTAAGATGCCCAAAAGGACTCTGGGTTTGTGATTGTTCAACAGCATCCCTACCTCCGTCCATCCTCTGGGCTACGGAGAAAGCGGCTTTGGAAACAGAGGGGTATTCTTCACGGAGATTTGCTGCTGTTTCGATGCTGATTTGCGTCAGAGGCAAATTTTGGTTATTCACTACAGATCCGTGTTTTCCCCCACTGAGCAAAATAAGCCGGGTTAAAAGAGAGGCAATCCAAACCACTTCTGAGCCATACTTTCCAGTAGAAGAGCGTTTTGTTGCTCGGATGCCCATGAAAAAATGTTTGCTTCGCTCCCCGGGACGTCTCCTTTCTCCTCCCCCAAGAACGGTGATTGGCTGGGGGAGTTGCCACTCTAACAGCATCGCACCGGCAGGAGGGAGACCCAAAGCAGACTGGCTGCCCCTTTTCAGAAGGGTGATGGGGGTTTTGGCTTGGATTTGCCGCTCTCAGGATGCCCCCCCAACACACACACACATAGGATCGCACCGGCTGGAGGGAGACCCAAAGCAGACTGGCTGCCCCTCTTCAGAAGGGTGATGGGAGTTTTGGCTTGGATTTGCCGCTCTCAGGATACCCACCCCCAACACACACACACATAGGATCGCACCAGCTGGAGGGAGACCCAGAGCAGACTGGCTGCCTCTCTTCAGAAGGGTGATGGGAGTTTTGGCTTGGATTTGCCGCTCTCAGGATGCCCCCCCCAACACACACACACACACATATAGGATCGCACCAGCTGGAGGGAGACCCAGAGCAGACTGGCTGCCTTTCTTCAGAAGGGTGATGGGAGTTTTGGCTTGGATTTGCCGCTCTCAGGATACCCCCCCCCAACACACACACACATAGGATCACACCAGCTGGAGGGAGACCCAGAGCAGACTGGCTGCCTCTCTTCAGAAGGGTGATGGGAGTTTTGGCTTGGATTTGCAGCTGTCAGGATGCCCCCCCCAACACACACACACAGGATCATGGGAAGAGTGGGCGGGATTAGGCGGATTTGGAGCGGTGAGTCATGAGCAGCAGCAGACGTAAGCAGCGCAGAGAAGTGCGCTGTTTCTCCCGTGAAAAATTGAAAATGCCTCGGGATGGGGGGAGAATCTGCGCTGCCATGAAAAATCTATTTAAATCGGTTTATTGTTTGCTCCGATTCGAAACTGAAGCAAAATCCACCGTGAAAAATACCCCAGAGAGAACATTCAAAAGCAACCTGAGACACAATAGGAAGGCCTATTGTTACATGAGTGCCCATTTAAGAAGGAAAAACAAATATATTCCTTCAAATCTAGACTTCTGTAAAATCACAAAGCAAGCTTAGAGTTAACCTTGCTTTTAAAGCACACATATACAATGTCGGGGTACTTGAATAAGGTTTCCTGCAACTGTAGTCACAGTTCCACAGCTCAAGGTATCTTGATCCACATACAACTGAGTGAAATTTTTGGCTCTTTACGCTGCAGTGCATTTACACAGACTGATTACATTCTAACAATGGACAACTTCTTATACTGGCTATCTGGTCAGAGATGGCAATAAATAGCAGATTGATCAAGCTGATACTGTGTGCTGTACCTCTTATATCTGCCAAAATGAGACTTTATTGATGCATCCAGTACATTGCCTTAGCTCATTACAGAAACTTAGAAGCTACACTGCCATGATAAATGTGCCAAAAGAATTTAATCGCATCAGTATTTCATTCAAAATTACAAGGACAATAATATTTAAACCTGTTTTTAACAGAGTATAGCTTTTAAAAAATTATCTTGTTCCAACAAGATAGCAAGCATGGAATAGACCTGCCAACCTCCAGAGGATGTTTTCTTGGAATAACACTGATCTCCATACTACAGAGATCTACTCCCCTGGAGGAAACAGCAGCCTTGGATGGTGGATTCTCTTGTGTCACATTCCTGCTGAGCACCTTCTGCTCTTCAAACCCCACCCTCTCCAGGCACTACTGCCAAATCTCCAGGAATTTCCCAAGCTCAAGCTGGCCAACCTAGCATAGGAGACGATGCAGTGCGCACACAGCTTCTCGTACAAGTTGCAGTTTTGCACTGCTGTAAGTGCAAAGGCATATGTATGGCTGTAAAAGCATACATATGGAAAGCTGTTGCCTCCTTTGCAGGGAAGCTCACCGGTCCAGCACAGCAACTCCAGATGAGCATCTGAAAACACAAGGCACTCTGAATCAAAAGCATAGCTTTCAGGTTAATTCAGTGGATGCAGGTGAATGCACAATAGAAATGTGAACTGAAATGTTTCGGTCAATTGTCTGAGAGGTCCCACCTCTCCTCAAACCCTGCCCTCTTCAAGATTAACCCATAAATCTCTAGGAATTTCCAAACCTGGAGTTGATAACCATACATTCTCCAACCGGCTACTTAAATTACCCTGTGCCTAAAAAGTAATTTGTGGTATCACAACAAGAGGCTGAATAGTGACCCCAAAAAAGCTAACGTGATCATGGTGTGTATCAACAGAGGCATAACATCCAAATCACAAGATGTCATAGTTCCACTATACACTGCATTGGTCAGGCCGCACCTGGAGTATAGTGTGCGGTTCTGGAGATATCACTTCAAAAAGGATGTGGACAGAATGGAGTGGGTGCAGAGGAGAGCGACAAGGATGATCAGGGGTCTGGAAACCAAGCCCCAAGAGGAAAGGCTGAGGGAGCTTGGAATGTTTAGTCTGGAGGAGGTTGAGGGGGGACATGATTGCTCTCTTTCAGTATTTGAAGAGCTATCACTTAGAAGAGGGCAGGGAGCTGTTCCTGTTGGCAGCAGAAGATAGGACTTGCACTAATGGGTTTAAATTGAGGGTGGAAAGGTACTGGCTGGATATTAGGGAGAGGGGATTACAGTAAGAGTTGCTCAACAGTGGTATCAGCTGCCTAGAGTGGGGATGAGCTTCCCCTCACTGGCAGTCTTTAAGCAGAAGCTGGACAAACACTTGTCAGGGATGCTCTAGGCTGATTCTGCATTAAGCAAGGGGTTAGACTAGATTGCCTGTATGGCCCCTTCCAACTCTATGATTCTATGATTCTAAAAACTGTCATATTCACAGTGCTGCAAAAGTTGCCATGTACTCTTATACATCAGTCTGCGCAATATAAGATGTAACAGGGTTTCAAAATAGAATATCATACTGTAGCAACAGACTTTTGGTTTAAAAATGTGTTGCATGAACAAAACAGATATACAAGTGGCTCTTGTCTCCCTTCCCCTCCCCTCAAATCTCCTTTATGTGAAAGGAAATTTACTAGCCGAGAGCCTGAAGCAGCAGGTAATACCAGAGCAAGCAATAAAAATATGTAAAGGGCAAAAAGATATTAATGCATGAGCTTTTTGGCCTACAGGGGTGCCACTTTTTAATTTCAGGTGTATAAAGAACTCAGTTAAAAGTTTTAGGTGAAAGTTGTAAGGTGCCTATAATACTACCATTCGCCCTTGCAGAAGGCAACAAGTTCTTGAAAAGCCACTCCATTATTTCACTTTAGCAAATAAGACTCCAAATAATATTCCAGGGAACACAGATAACCGCAAACACAAAACAGCTGGAGACAATGTCCACAGCCCAGGCACTGTACAGCACAAGCCAAGACCTGAATCTCATGAAGTCTGTTATGCAGGTCCTCGTGTCCCAGCTAAATAAATAAACTACTGAGAGCATTCATATGCAGCAAATAGTTTCCTGGAATATATCACAACCACCCATAATAAAATCATGAACAAGCAGCCAAAACCATCCATCCTAACTGCCAATAATAAAAACCAAATATGAAAAAAAAAATTTTTATTATAAGCCTCCATATTACCACTTGCAGAGCTGTTGAATGGATCAAGAATTCTAATGGAATGCTAATGGCTGAGAGTAGAAGTAAAAGACCAGAAGTCTAACAATTAATTTTTCAGAACCCTATTGTAGTTCAGCAAGGCCCTTTCTTCTCAAAAGGTGATGATGGAAGGCTATATGATCAATCTGCACAAACCCTGCAGATGGCTTCACGTGTTGCTGTTGTTTTTTAAAAAAATCTGTTTTGGCATTTCATAAATGGGGAGGTTAGTAAAGGGGTAAACAGTCCACTTTTGGACGATATGTTACTGTCAAGCCTAAAGCAACAGTGGCTGAAATTCATGATGCCACCCATTAACAACAGTGGCCAACTCCGAAAACGTAGAGATTACTATTGCACAGGGATGAACAGAAGATGAGTTCGCAAAGACCATTCCATCCCTAAATGCTTTTTAAGGTGCCCAGTCAAGCCATATGGTCATTACTTCCTGTATGTACTGCAGCATGAAAGAAAAGCAAATCTATGGATGTGGCTTGCCATGGACTGGTTGGCAAAAAGGCCCCAAAGGGAAGAGTGCCCATTGTTATAATGGTAGGGCATGTGCACACTTCTAAAAAAATGGTGGAATTTACATACCTTTATAGAGAAATGGGGCAAGTGGTCAATAAATAAATATCAATTTATTTATTTATTTATTTGTTTATTAGTCTTATAGCCCACTTTCCCCAACAGAGTAGGGCTCAGAGAGGCTCACATAGTAATATAAAAATAAATAAAACATCAGAAGCTTATTAAAACTATGAATTAAAAACAGCCTTATAAAATCAGTAAAAATCACATATCTCCAATGGTGCATTTAATTGTAACATAAGGCCACAATAGGGCCTGCTGATAGATCAAATAAAATGCTGAGCCTGCAGGTAAATAAAACAACCAAGCAGGGTAGAGTAGGGTAGGGAGGCCAGCACTTATATAGAAAACAATGGCTGGGCTCAAGCATAGGCCTGGTGGAATAGCTCTGTCTTACAGGCCCTGCGGAACTCCATAAGGCCTCACAGGGCCCTGGTATTGTTAGAGAGGCTATTCCACCAGGAAGGGGACAGGGACGAAAAAAAGCCCTGGCCCTGGTCAAGGCCAGTCAGACACTCTTTGAGCTGGGAACCACCAGTAAATTTGTGTTTACAGATTTTAAAGTTCTCTGGGGAGCACACCAGGAGATGTGCAGGGTTTTCAGGCTCTCTTCGCCAATGGCAGGAGGTTTTTGGGGCAGAGCCTAAGGAGGGCGGGGTTTAGGGAGGGGAGGGACTTCAATGTCATAGAGTCCAATTGCCAAAGCGGCCATTTTCTCCAGAGGAACTGATCTCTATTGGCTAGAGATCAGTTCTAATAGCGGGAGATCTCCAGCTAGTACCTGCAGGTTGGCAACCCTAGAAACGCTGTATTCAAAGGATCCAGGACAGGAGAGAGCTTTTCAGATGAAGGATAACCATGGATGACACCAGAGGTCAACCAGGTGGGGAGAGTCCCAAAGCACCCAAGGACTACAGGCAACAATTATCATGCCATGTTGATCTACAAAGGATTGGCTGCAGGGGGGCAAAAATTAAGATAACTGTGCTTAGGTAGCATATGGTGCAATTGTTCATAACTCTCTAGTACTGGACATGCCTGTAATTTTGTTTGGACAAGAGAAGCCATTTATACTTTTACATTTCATAAATGTGTCAAATAATACACTGCTCATTAAGTTATGAAGGGTGTGTTTTATGTTTTTAAAGTGATAAAGTTTAGAGTGATAAAATCACTGTTCAGATTAATATAACCGGGATGAACGAATGTGTATAGTAGAAAATCTCTGCCTGTCTACCATTTATGGCTTCACACAGGGTCCATGTGTTCAGCTGGAGGGCTCATTCCCCAGGATGAGGAAGTCTGCTTGGAGTGTGCATGCACGCTTTCTCTTGATCACATATAAGTGGGGCTAGGGTCTACCACCTAAATCCCACTGCCCTTCCATACCCATCTTCCCCTCAATATGTCGTCTGAGCTGAGCTATCATCTTCTGGCTAGCATTGTAGGATTTATCCACATATACCTGGCTACATCTGCTATACAAATCTAAACCATTTAATACCAAAGAAATCTATGAATTTCAGTTTGGTAGGGTGCTACTTTATTAACGTCCCTTAATTTTGGCAGACCTACAGTAACCAAGGTTCCTGGTTAATTAAGCAGATGTGGGTTGTTTTTTCCATTTTAAATTTTATTAATTTAAAACTTTATTTAAAAAATCTGTCTGCAGTAACCATGGTGTGACTTTTTTAAACAAAAATAGAACACTCAGGGGTCTAACCTTAAGTTAACGGCCCTCTGTTATGCAAGTACATTTTTTTCTAAGCCAGACTTTGGTAACAGAAATCAGGCAGGCAGGGAGAAAAATGCTGAAATAAATGGACCACAGTCAGGTAAGGTCTGAGAGAGTTCAGAGCCCCCTCGCTACAATGCCGTTTAGAGGACCAAAAAATTCCAACTTATTTGACATGACAATGTTGTTACATCTCCAAGCGTACACTTTGCTCTTAATTTGCCACCATGGGGACCCTAAACTGGGTAGAAAGGTGGCATTAAAATGTAGTAAATACATTTCTTATCTAGAACAATATTTTTTCCTCTACCTATCTGCAATATGTCAAGCAGAATCCTGTCCGTGAGGAGTTCAGTCCCTGAAAGTTCCATCCCAGTTGTGATTGTCTGTGAGAATCACTGGCAGGAACATGTTTCCCACTGAAATTAACAGAAATTACTGTTGGGTTTCCAAATACTAATGACTGTAATTCTGTTATTAAAGAGACCAACTCACGTCTTTGAGCAACACCAAAACCTAACCAGAGTAACTACGAAACCAAGTCTGGTCTGTACATCATGATGGAATAATAAACCTTATCCTCAGAACTTTCACTTGGGATCTTAGAAGGAGCACGTTGGGTTTACTGTCTGAAGCCAGCCCTGGGTTAAATTATAGGACATTTGAAAGGGGGTTGTTTGTTGTTTGCTTCTGAGTCAATATTTTTCATTGTCATTAAATACAAAAAAGTTCTGAGAAGGAGGTTTATTACATTCAGATGAGACCTGGCTGAGTGTGTACTCTATAGTGGCTGTAATATTTGACCCCTGTGAATTTGTATGTTGAATTCTGACCACTGATGGAAAATAGCTCTCAAAATACATTTGGTCTTTCCTTGCCTTGACTAAAAGTGTATTTTATGTACTGTGCATGTATTAAAATTAGTTAAAAATTCCATAGATATAGCTATATAGTGAGTGGATTTTTTGTTGATGTGTTTAATATTTTGTAAGCACTTTTAGGGTATTTTTTTCAGTTGTGTTTAGAGACACATACATATTTGTTTTTCTGCAACTTTTCTGCTTGTATGTTTCAACATAAGAACCTAATCCAGGGGTCGGCAAACTGCGGCTCCCGAGCCACATGCGGCTCTTTGGTCCCTTGAGTGCGGCTCCCCGTCCCCCCGTCCGTCGGCTGAGCTCTTCCCAGCCCCTCCACCTCGGATGGGGGAGGCTGTGGCAGTTTTTCTCTTTGGCCCCTTATCCTCTCAGCCCGAGAGGTCCCTCCCCCACCCCCGCCCTCAATCTCCCTCCTGGAAATTCCCCAAATGGCTGGGAGGCGGAAGCCTCTGTCTCCTCCTTGCCCTGTGGCAGCGGGCGTGTGGCACTGTAATTCCAGCCCCAGGCCCATCCACCCGTCAGCTGTTGGGCAGGGCGGATGTCTTCCGCCCGCGCCTTCACGGTGACGGCTGGGGCCTGCGCCACCCTGATTGCCACTTCTTCGGCACCGGCCTGGTTTCCCTGGCCAGGGGCGTGGGGGGGGGTTAGAGGGGCGGCCGCCGCAGCAGCCCGCCAGCCAGCCACCACGGGGCGGAACTGGACGGGGCTTACGGGTGCTTCTCCCCGGCTGGCGGCCTCGAAGGGCTCCCCTGGGACCTGCCACCCTTTCGCCTGGGCTGAGCGCGCCCTTCCTCGCCCTGGCACGCCAACCTGTCGGGCACGTGGCAGAACCCGGGCTCCCGGATGGTCATCCAGCTGACTGACGCAGCCGGCGCCTTCCGCGGCACCTACACCACCACCGTGGCCGCCTCCCAGGCGCCCATCCACCAGTCGCCCCTCTACGGTGCCCAGCACCTGGACGGCACCCACCAGCAGCCCACCTTCGGCTTCACCGTCAACAGGAGCTTCTCAGGTGGGCACTGGACCGCCGCCACTCCCCCCCGAAAGGCAAAGACGCCGCCTCTCCCCCCCACCCCGAGGTTGCGATCTAAGTTGCTAACCAGGGATGAGAAGCAGCCGTGGCCAAGACTGACAAGTAAGTGGGGGGTTAGAAGCAGGGAGAGAGAAATGAAGGCATCTCACGGAAGGAGGAGAACAGAATGAAGGAAGAAGAGTGTAGTAGACAATAATACTCTTGCATTAATCAACTTCATTCATACCCCCCTTTCTCCCCAGTGGGGACCCCCAGCAGAACTGGCCATGTTTGATTCATGCACATTTTCCCCATCCAGATTCTCAAAACTCTGCATGGGGGGTTATTGGCCATTTATGAATGGGAGGTTTTGCCTTGGATTTGCCACTCAGATGCACAACTCAACAATAAGCCCCCCTGCAGAGTTTTGAGAATGCAGATGGGGAAAATGTACAGTGTTTGTCAGTCATTGTCATAATTTAATTTTATGGATACCTTACTTACTTTTTTCCCTCCTCAGAGGCCATGTTCTACCCACTGGCTTTCTTGTCGGTAGACCTGGACTTCGAGGAGGGGAAAAAGTCCCCCTTCAGAGGCCAGGTCTACCAATTGGCTTCTATGGGCCTCTGGAGGCCAGGTCTACTGCCAAGAAAGCCAATGGGTAGACCTGGCCTCCCAATGGGACTCAGCCGGAGGCCAGGTCTACCAACAGGCTTTTATGGCGGTAGACCAGGCCTCCAGACTAGGACTCCGGACGAGGAGGGGGAAATGGCAGGGACTTACAATTTAATTTTTATCAATAAATAAGATCACTATTAAGTATGATATCAAGTTTTATTTAGTGTACCTATAGTTTAATTAAGACTTAAAACTTTAATTAAAGTTTATTAAGTTAATAAACAGTGTACCTACCTATATAGTTTAAGTTTAAGAAATTTGGCTCTCAAAAGAAATCTCAATTGTTGTACTGTTGATATTTGGCTCTTTTGACTAATGAGTTTGCCGACCCCTGCCTAATCCAATCCTATTTCATTTTTATACACTCCTTATTTAAAAAGTCCCATTAGGGAACTTTTTAATTGCAGGCGGAGAGGTACCGTCTGGATATTAGGAAAAGGTTTTTTATAGTAAGAGTTGTTCTACAGTGGAATCAGCTACCTAGGGATGTGGTAAGCTCCCCCTCACTGGCAGTCTTTAAGCAGAGGCTGGACAATCACTTGTCAGGGATGCTCTAGGCTGATCCTGCATTGAGCAGGGGGTTGGACTAGATGGCCTGTGTGGCCCCTTCCAACTCTATGATTCTAGGGCTAGGAAAAGAAAAGATGACTGAAATCCATTTTGAATAACTAGGTCAGGACAGGGGAGGATGTGAAGATATCCTCTCACCATTTCTGAAGTCACTTTGGGCACATTCTGAGCCCCATTTTTTTTTTTTAATTTGGCCTAGAAAGCTAGGGATGCTAAAAGAAGAAATGAATCATGATCAGATCCTTGGAAATCTTCAAAGATTGGAAATGTTAATATTTTCTTATTCTATCGAACTATTCTATCAAAATTGAAGCAAACACTTCTGTTTTTCGCTTCTAAATTGCCTTTGTTATGACTGGTTTCAATCTCTAGGGTTAAGGTTGCATCATCTTTCACGAAAACAAATAATGACCTAAGAGCTATTCCACAGAGATTTAGGGGAGTCTGCCTTCTTTGTTTAAGCAAAAGCCTTGCAAGGACTAGAAATAAGTAAAAGGTAGTAAATAGTGAGAAATGAAAACAAGTGATATGATGCAAAAACAATCACAAAACTACAAAGCAGCTAAAGAAACGGATCCATCAATGAGGCAAGCAATTGGTTTAAACAGTCGTATTTTTTTTTTGAGATTAAGCACATAATTCCCCATTTTCACATACATCTAGTCGGCCTGTGCACAAAAGTGCATACTGGGAGTTGTAGCAGCACCCTCCTTGCAAGAGAAATCCTAACTCTTGTTTCTGTTATAGCAGAGCTGCAATTTCCACATCTTCACTCACTGGCAGAAGATGGAAACAGAAGGGGACAGACGAATCTCCTTGGGGAGAGAATTCCAGAGCTTTGGTGCTATGAAAGAGAAGGCACTCTCCAGAGTTGCACCCCGCCTGACCTCAAAAAGCAAGGGCAGCCAAAGCAGACCCTCTGAAGATAACCACAATCGTTGGGCAGGTTCATAAGGGAGTAGGTAGTTCTTCAGGTATGTTGGACCCACACCATATAGGGCTCTGAAGGTCAACACCAGCATCTTGAATTGTACCCAGAAACAAACTGGGAGCCAATGTAGATGAGCCAAGACTGGAGTGATATGATCCCTATGACCCACTCCAGTAAACATGCTGGCTGCAGCATTCTGCACCCACTGAAATGTCTCAACATTTCTCAAGGGCAGCTCCACATAGAGCACATTGCAGTAATCTAATCTAGATGTAACCAAGGTATAGAGCACAGTGGCCAGATCTTTTCTGTCTAGGAAAGACCACACTTGGCTAACCAGCTGAAGCTGGTAAAAGGCACTCCTTGGCCTCAGCTGCAACTACTTATCCAAGAGGACCCCAGACTATGGACATGCTCCTTCAAGGAGAGTACAACCCCATCCAAAACAGGTAATACCTTAAAGGGGAGTGCAACCCCATCCAAAACAGGTGACACCTTAAATCCTGGGTCAGATTTTCCTCTCACCAGTAGCACTTCCATCTTGTTGGGATTAAGCTTCAGTTTAGTACCCCACATTCACTCCAAAACTGCCTACAGGCATCAGCTCAGGGTTTCTACAGCCTCCCTGGGATCATCTGAAAATGCAAGACAGAGCTGAATGCCATCCACATATTGGTGACAGCCTAGCCCAAATCTCCAGATGACCACCTCACCCAGTAGTTCCATGCAGATGTTAAAGAGCGTAGGAGACAAGATGGAATCTTGCAGGACACCATAGGCAAAAGGCCAAGGAGCTGAGCAGCAGTCCCCAGCATCACCTTCTGAAACCTACCGTCCAGGTAGGACGAGATCTACTGCAGAACAGTGCCCCAATTCCAGTCCATATATGTGGTGGTACTGAAAGCCACTGAGAAGTCCAAGAGAATCAACAGAGCTGTACTCCTTCTGTCCATCTCCCAGTGCAATTCATCCACCAGGATGACCAAGGGTATAACTAGATCTAAAACCAGATTGGAAAGGATACCAAACTATCCACTTCATTCAGGAAAGCATGAAGTTGTCCCTGCTACCACACATTCAATCATTTTGCTCAAGAATACAAGATCTGAGACTGATTGGTAAAAATTAAGATCTCCTTGGTCCAGAGAAGGCTTCTTTAGAAGTGGATGCACCACAACCTGTTTGAAGGCTGGGGTGACCACCCCCTCTCTTAAGGAAGCATTCAACTATCTTAGTGTTCTTTGGGGCAGGGATCACTAGAACTGGCATCTTAGCTCAGGTTGTCAGACCCAGTATCGAGATTCAGACAGAATGGTTTAGCAAATTGGACAAGAATGTTTACTGTTCAGAAAGAGTAGGATAACTAATCTTAAAGATTCCCCAGTAGGTTTCTTCCTAAACGAGCCTTGGGAAAATCCTTGGGCTGTATGAGAGATTTATTATTATGGTATTAGCCAGAAAAGATACCCTCGGGCTGTGTTTTCTTCCCTACTTTTTCCCCCCAACAGAATACAAAAAAAAAAAAGTAGCTCTAGAACTTTTTCCTCTGTGGACATTGTCACCTGTACAGCAGTAAACAAGTATTTCCAGTTACCACTTACAGTTTTCTTTCTGTAAACAAACAAACAAAAAACACTCCTGGAAAAAACAATTTAAGAAATCTATGCATTTTGCCACTGGATAGTTTTTATCCCAACCCATGTAAGGTACTGACATAGAAAAAACACTTCAGGAGTTCATTTTTTAAAAACTCTGATCCAAGAAACCATTTTTAAGTGCTCTGGGGAGATACAGCCTTTCATGACAACCTGAAGACCCTTCTTGAGAACCTGGGGAACATTCCTACTTCACTATCGAGAAATGCATTTGTATAACTAGATCTAAAACCAGACTGGAAAGGATCCAAACAATCCACTTCATTCAGTAAAGCTTGAAGTATCAAAAATGTAATGTAAATAAACCATACTGGTGTGAATTATTTAACATGTATTTATTTATAACATTTCTATGCTGCCTTTCCACCCAAATAGGGCCCCTAAGGCATCCCCTAAGCAAAAGGGGAGAGATGAATATACACAAAAAGAAATATTCTGCCTCATGGAAAAGTGGGCTTTCAAGCTCTGGATGTTTTAGTATTGTGAAACACAATGATTTTTTTCTATCACCAAGTGGGGGGGAGGGACTTTGTGAGATTTTTTTTCTACCCCAAGATATAATTGGAATTTGTCTTGGGATAGAAATTATACCCAAAATTCAATATCTGTAAGCTTTTTTGCAATACTGTTAAATGGTTAAGTTGGATTTCTATGGCTGCATATGCCCTCTCATTAGGCCATGGCATTTCCATTGCCTAAGGCACTGGGCTGCCAAACGGCCCTGCCACTCCCATATTTTCAGGATTACAAATATTTCCACTTTGCAGAAAGGGTATATGCCTTTGTCCTGTAAGTTCTTCTTACTGAGAAGTCACCTATGCCACAGTTAGTTTTTTTTAAGTGCCTATATACACATACACCCTACTTAACAAAAGAATGCTTTTTTCAGCCCATAAGTGCTTCTATTTTAAAAAAAATGTTTTTAAATTTTTAAAACCATATCTTTGATTACTTTGTTCGTGGTTCAGTCCTGCTACGTAATTATTATCAATGTAATCAAGTTGCAGTGAAGGCGCACATACTTAATTATGGATTGTATTTAAAAAGTACATTCTCAGTTTTAAATATACTGCTTTTAAACTGAGCAGAATGTCTTTTTCAATGGGAGAAGGGCAAATGGAAAGAAATGAATGGCACACTTTATGCCACTTGACCTTTTGCATTATCAAATTGCTTGGAGTAGGAAGAGCAGGTCATACACCAAGTCAGGCCAATGATACAATCTTGAGCATATGCAGCACATTAACTCCCCACCAGCATATCAGATTTCAACCCCACTTTTCCAAGATCTCATTCAGAGGTATTTCTCTGCCCAGCTTGTTGAGATCTCTTCACTGGGGGCAAGCCCAATTCATAATAACATTAGGTATACAGTTTGTCCATGAAATCTGTTTGCAAGTGATACAGCTACTGAATGAAGGCACTACTGTAAACATAATACTTCTTTTGTGTTACCATATGACATCTTAAAAGTTGTCAGTTGTATCCTACAAACCATGAGTTAAAGAAACTTCCAAAGACAGGTCTTCTGCTCATCCTCCTTTTCTCAGCAGCCTGTAAAAGCGATACTTGCTTCTCTTCCACTAGTGAAAAACAAAAAATGAATCATCTTTGCTAAATTTCCCTTCCTTACTGGAGCACCAAGTAGTCTATGGCACATTGTCCATGAGGGTTCTTCAACTCTCAGCTTCCATTTTTCAGGGACCACAGGGGGTGGCTGAGAGAACTGGACAATCCAATTATGTGAGGTCTATAAGTCCCTTGCATTTATGATATGTAGGATCCGACTCAGCGTGCCAAAAAACAAACTCCTGTGGAAGGAGGTGTCTGCATTTACTGACTCACCACATGCAATGAAAGATTTCCCCACAAATTAACAAGTGGCCAGTGCATGCCCAGTGATTATGCCACTCAGCTACATATGCCTAAAATGCATTCTATTTAGCAAATGTGGCTTCTTTTAAACATTTTAATATTCACACTGTAAAGATAAACAGTACAATCTGAGCTGCTCAAATACCTGGCTGACAGGAACATTTCGGGAAAAAGAACTAACAAGACAAGCATTTTTCATTATGAATCAAGATGAGGTTCAGTGGAATCCGGTGAACTTTGTGCTGTTCCATTTATGGACCCATCAAAATTTAGTTATGGATTGAATCAGCACAGAGCTACTTAATGAATATGAATTTCCTTCTATGGTTATCAGTTCTACTAAAAAAAAATGCACCACTCACAATTGCCATGGTAAACATACTGTTCTGTATTCAGACGTCAATTTCTGAAGGCAATATATCTTGTGAACAGTGCTGTTGAGAAACATGGTCAAACACAGATGCAGAGAATATATATTATCATTTAGTAGAGAGTGCCTAAAATTCATTCCTGTGTGCAAAGATACCTGCAACCAATGACTCGACTTACAGGAACAGGGGATTTCAAAGAACTTCCCCATTCATAATGCCATTCCTATAAACTATAGTAGGGAGGGTACTAAAAGTGACAAGGAATACAATATGTGCAAATCCTGAGAAGTAAATGATAAGGCTTGAATTGTAAGAATTCTGAGCATGCATCAACTGAGGGAAGTTCTACACTTTCACAGCAAACATGAATGACTGCAGTATATTCCACTTTGTAACTCAGTGTTGTATAAAGATGCTGGTATATCAGCCACGCCCTGACCTGGATGGCCCAGGCTAGCCTGATCTTGTCAGATCTCAGAAACTAAGCAGGGTCAGCCCTCGTTAGTATTTGGATGGGAGACCACCAAGGAATACCAGGGTTGCTGTGCAGAAGAAGGCACTGGCAAACCACCTCTGTTAGTCTCTTGCCATGAAAACCTCAAAAGAGGTTGCCATAAGTCGGCTGCAACTTGACAGAACTTTACAGACAGACAGATATCAGCCACAGTTGACAAGTGGTTCTAAAGGGAACTGGTAACCAGGGTCCACAAACTTTGGCTTGGCTTACAAATAAACCATTATTTCTGTTTGCCACCAGCCCCTCCTTCTCCCAAGATTTCTGCATATTTCAGATGACTGTGGGAGGGTTAGGTCATCCCTTTCATAGGAGGCTTTTATAAAAGGCTTAAAAGAGCATGAGTTTTTCCTGCTTCCTGTTCGTTTCACAGAAGAAGAAGACAAAAACTTGAGGAAGGAGAGTTATGAGCTGGTGACAGGATTCGTGGGTGGAACACAGGCATACCTGAAACAATTTCATCTACCATGTAAAACGGGGAGCTGCCCAAACAGTGCAGATAGAATTAGTTTTCTGAAATAATGCAACAAAACTGCAGAATAAAGCTATCAGGATTCCGGTATAGGACCAGTGGTAAAAAGCAGAGTCAAGATCAGGCTGAGGGTAAGAGGTTCAAGTGAGCAGTCCTGAGGGCAAGGCCAGAGGTGAGAAACAGACTGGGTCAAGTTCCAGGAAGCCAAGCAGAAGCCCTAAGCTGAGTTTGGGACAGGTCCTCTCATAGCCAGGCAGACAAATTGACTAGAATGAGGAATCACCATGCCAGCCCAGGCTTGATAGGCACTCTGTGATCAGCTTTTTGGATCCTTTGCTGTGCCCTAGTTAGGAGAAGCCAGACCAAGAAAGAACCTGCAGCCTGGAATGTGCTGTTATACAAGCTGCAGGGGTCCAGGTTCAAGTCCCACCAGGGCACCTTACACAGCCCTGGCCATTTAAACTACTTACCAGATAAAAAATATAGCCTTGTGGGTAGTGTACTAGTGGAAGTGAAGCAGGAAGACGATGATTTTATCATAAAAACAGAACCCAATTAGCACTGTTTAAATTCTTTGTATTGTCTCAGCAGACATTGAACATTCAGTAATTGTGAACCCATACATGCTGTATATTTGAAAATCCTACAAGCTTTACCTAATAAATGTGTATTATATATTTTAAAAAATTGCCCTGCTTAAGAAGCGGTCTTGAGCTATATTCCATTTAGCATATTCCAGTACCTGTGAATTTTTTTTACTATATACCAAAGCATTTGAAAGCTCCTTCTATAAAGCACTGCTGGACACTGGTCTCCATTAATTCAAATGCAAATAAACTGAACTTTTACACACTTCAAGCAATCAATGAGCATTTTGCCAGCTTTGATTCAAACTTCACTCAGTAATCCCATTTATTCAACCAAGAAAGCACAACGTTTCTAATATGACGTGGTAAAATATGCCTTGGAGAACAAAATTAAATAGAATTATTTGTCCACTGTCTGTACCAAGGAAATATTTGGATCAGCCTTAATGTATACAAGGCCAGAGACCCAAATTCTTTGGTCTCCCATGCAAACTTGGGATTTATCCTAGCACTGTCTAAAACTCTATGCTCAGTGGCATGAGATATGCATGTAATAACTCATGGGAGATGCACAATTCTATACTCCACTGGGAACACATAACTGTCATTTTAAGAAGTGTGACAAGGGCCACGGTCCCTAGCAAACTAGCTGCAAATTCCTTAAAAAGCAATAGGATGTAATTCCAAATAAATGTACTCCAAAAGAAGTGATATGGATAAAACACAAGTTGTATTGGTGGAGTTGTGTATGTGATGTGGCCCATTCATATATGACAGTCATCACTTGATACTGCAGCCATCAAGTGAAAGAACCTGCATGTGTCAACCAGCTCCAAGGCATCATATTGACAGAAAAACCAATGATTGTTAGGCTTGAACAGTTCTGGATTTTTTCTTCTCAGATGACCTTAGAAAACTTAATTTGCCAGCACTTTTCCAGAATCCCAAGAAATACAAACCAGATTTAAAGACACCTTCACTCCATGCTTGCATCATAGAGGAATGTCTGGTTTTCTTTTTGCAGTATATGCACATAAATGTTAAGTGGGAACTTATTTTGTTTGAGACTAACAATGAACTCTTTTTATCCTTTGTAATTCCACAAGAACAATAAGTTTGTTGTAACTTCTTAACAGCAACACTATAATGTGTGTCTGGGCATGAATTTGGTATTAGGTTGATCAGACATTTGACTGGGTAAATATTAGTTTTCATTAGACAGTAGATAGCTGTGTACTTTAGAGCTGTGACACGATTTTATTAATTACAACGTACTTGTCTGTTGGGGGGGGGAAAGAGTTAGATGTTGTGAATGTGCAAGTTTCCTAATAAGTTCAGCAGGAAGGAAAACAGGTACCGTATTTTTCGCTCCATAGACGCACTTTTTTCCTCCTCAAAAGTGAGGGGAAATATCTGTGCGTCTTATGAAGTGAATGCCGGCTGGGCACGTGCGCGTCGGGACGGCGCGAGCCGGTGTTCCCCACCTGGACAGCCAGCTGGGAGGCCTCCCAGCTGGCCGTCCAGGCGGGGAACGCCAGCTCGCGCCGTCCCGACGCACACGTGCCCAGCCGGCATTCACTCCATAAGACAAGTTTTTAGGAAACTAGGTGCGTCTTATGGTCAGGTGCGTCCTATGGAGCGAAAAATACGGTATGCTCTCCAGAAATGTTTGCTTCAGCAGTAGTGCTGGAATGGCCATGCAGAAAAGGATGGAAGTTTTTAAACATTTACTCAGTACTAAAGGTGAGTTCATACATGGAATGGCAGTGGCATTTCCCTCCACAAGATCACTTCCTGGATTATGGGGACCCACAGCCACATGGGGATACTCCTTTGTGAATCTAATGCACCCAGCCGGCATTCACTCCATAAGACAAGTTTTTAGGAAACTAGGTGCGTTTTATGGTCAGGTGCATCCTATGGAGCGAAAAATACGGTATGTTCTCCAGAAATGTTTGCTTCAGCAGTAGTGCTGGAATGGCCATGCAGAAAAGGATGGAAGTTTTTAAGCATTTACTCAGTACTAAAGGTGAGTTCATACATGGAATGGCAGTGGCATTTCCCTCCACAAGATCACTTCCTGGATTATGGGGACCCACAGCCACATGGGGATACTCCTTTGTGAATCTAATACACCCAGACACATGTCATCACAACCAAAATGATCAGGGGACTAGAGCAACTGCCCTCTGAGGAGCTTAGGGCTGTTTAGCTTGGAAAGAAGGCAACTGGAAAGAAGGAGACATGATAGAAGGAGACATGATAGAGGTCTATAAAATTATGCATGGCATGGAAAGAGTGGACAGGGAGAAGCTTTTCTCTTTCTCTCATTATACTAGAATGTGGGGTCATCTGCTGAAGCTGGAGGGTGAGAGATTCAAAACAGATAAAAGGAAATATTTATTCACACAACACATAAATTGTGGAACTCCCTGCCCCAGGATGTGGTGATGGCTGTCAACTTGGAAGGCTTGAAGAGGGAGTGGACATGTTCATAGAGGAGAGGGCTATTCATGGCTACCAATAAAAATTGATACTAGTGATGATGCATACCTATTATCTCCAGGATCAGAGGAGCATGCCTATTATATTAGGTGCTTTGGAACACAGGCAGGACAATGCTGCTGCAGTCGTCTTGTTTGTGGGCTTCCTAAAGGCACCTGATTGGCCACTGTGTGAACAGACTGCTGGACTTGATGGACCTTGGTCTGATCCAGCATGGCCTTTCTTATGTTCTTATGACAAGAGTGCAGTTATGCTAAGTCTCATTGTCTTCCAAAATGCTGTACTTCTGGTGGTCACAGGTTCCCATTTCTTTTATACCACCATTTCATTATATACCATATATTATGCGCCATTTGAATGTCATTCGTGTGGAACTGATGTAAAAATAGGAATCGACTTTAATGGAAACATCCATAGGGTGGGGTAAAGGACAATAACAGCCCCCTCCCCCCAAGTTGGAAAAAACCATAAAAGGAACTTCCAACTTTGAACTCAATCCAGAGTTGCCACAAAATGTGGTAACATTACCATTCTTCTTAGGTCACAGCTGGCCCAGGCAGGCTCTGCTCTAAGGCAGAGTCAGGCAGCTCACCTCCAGCAGCAGATTTTAGAATATCATTAAAGAACAGCAAGTTGTGAATAATTTTGTTTGTATTCGCTTATCACTAAGAAGGGCGCTTCTTGGTTTTCCTATCTCAGACAACAAAATGCCCTGGGCCATCTGTGCACCTGGAACTGAGGAGAAAGATGCACCGGGTATGTTCACTTTAATATCACAGTACTTCTGAATGTAGACCAGATTACTATCTGTGCAAATTCCTTGCAAAATTAGCCCCAGAATTATCCCATAAGTCTTTTAAAAAGAACAACACCAGGGGTAGTGGGAGACAAAAAGGACAGCCTTGTCATGGATTTCTGTCCTGGCTCTCTGAATTAATTACAGTCTCCACTATGGCATCATTTGTACCTGCTTTCTCTGTGGGTAAACTTGAGGCAGACAGTAGAGAATTAACTTTTGATATAATTTTGTTGCAATATCGTCTGTTCACTTTTTGAGTTGCATGTGTACATACCTGGAACTTAGAGCATTAAAAACCTATGCAAGCAAGAAGAAAGTCACAGTGTGTATATATTCTGAGTTACACAATTCTCTAAGTTAACCATAAGAGAAATCACATGTTTACAAACGCAGGCCCTCTGTATGTCTACACTGGCATTGCAAGATAAGTATTTCCCATACTTTTCTTCATTTCTAGGAAATGAGAGTTTTCTTTAGATTCCTCCTTCACACCCAATCTGAGTAGGATGGACTTCGGGAGCAATTCTAAGCAGGTCTATTTGAAAGTAAGTCCCATTTTAGACAATGCAGGTTACTGCCAGGACAGTGTTTTTAGGATTGCAACATAGAACAACCAATTTAACCTTTAACTTTGAAAATATATGGAAACCTGAAAACTGACTTGTTCCCAGAAGTTAGCCAATGAGAATGTATTTTAAAATTGTATGCTTATTTTTACCCAGAAACAGGAAAAATTGTTATTCATTCATTCATTGCCTTATTTATTGGCATAGTAGCTAAAACATCAAGTACAAAAATGGGACATCCAATACAAAATGCAGGACATCCAATACAAAATACAGGGCAGTTATAAAATGGCCATACTTTGGCCAGACCTATACAAATAACTACTACAAACAGCTTTAATGCTCCATATAGAGGCCAGGGAGACCATTATATAACCCGAATCCTTCGTTCATTTACTACATTCACTATTTCTCCAAAGTAACCGTAAGAATTTTCTTTCCTGACGTTTCGCCAGCAACTGTGGCAGGCATCTTCAGAGTAGTAACACTGAAGGACAGTGTCTCTCAGTGTCAAGGGTGTAGGAAGAGTAATATATAGTCAGAAAGGGGTTGGGTTTGAGCTGAGTATTGTCCTGCAAAAGTAATGTGCTAATCATTGTCCTGTAAGTATCAAGATAATGTGCTAATGAGGGTGTGGTATGTTAATATGGAACCATTGTATCCTGAAGTGATCTGTTAATGTGTGTAATCCAAAGCTAATCTGCATGGCTATTGTTGAATGTTGTCTTTGTTAATCTGGAGGTTTTTTAGACTAACAATAGCCATGCAGATTAGCTTTGGATTACACACATTAACAGATCACTTCAGGATACAATGGTTCCATATTAACATACCACACCCTCATTAGCACATTATCTTGATACTTACAGGACAATGATTAGCACATTACTTTTGCAGGACAATACTCAGCTCAAACCCAACCCCTTTCTGACTATATATTACTCTTCCTACACCCTTGACACTGAGACACACTGTCCTTCAGTGTTACTACTCTGAAGATGCCTGCCACAGTTGCTGGCGAAACGTCAGGAAAGAAAATTCCAAGACCACGGTTACACAGCCCGGATAACCTACAAGAACCAATGAACTCTGACCGTGAAAGCCTTCGACAATATTTTTAACCGTAAGAAATTTAGCAACCGCTTCAGAGAGCTGCGAGTTATGATCTTTCAGTAGTTGATGGGCTTTTGGGAGCTTTATGTGGGAGCTTTCCGAGCGGAGATTTCAATATTAACCAAACATACGGCAGAAACTTCGTACTCACAAACTTTTCCTACTGACTTAACCAGCTGTTAATTTTACTTCCAACTGTTTCTAAATTGCTGGCAAACTCTACATTATTACTGAAGCAGATGTTCATGATTAACACCAACTTCAACTTTAAATAAAGAGCACGATAGCAAAAAGTCATGTTGCTATGGCACGTAAGTACCCTAGATCTGCTCTATTCTTTGTCAAACTTCTGTGGCAGATTAACATTTGTAAGGGAGCTGTTTGAACATGGAATCTGGCAGATGTTCTTGGTATCTATATCATTCCTGGTGGTCTTGATTATAAAGGAAATTTATCTTCCTTAAGATATTACTGAGTAGAAGCAAACCTAATTTGCTTCCCTGTTCATTCTCATCATGCCCCTTCCAAATGGTCACAAAAATCTACACTCTGCTCATCTAGAAAATATCTCGGCTTCTCTTTTAAGCATAAAAAGAAGTCTGGCAACTCACGGAAGCTGCCTTCCTTCAAGCAGCAAACCCCCGAGCAGAGAAGCGCCTTCTGTACAGCTCACAAAAGGTTAAACGCTGATGAAAAAGAGAAATGTTGCGTCTGTACATGTTTTTCAGTTTCCTACAATTACTGAAAGAAGCATACATTACAATCCCTTATTTCTAAGTCAGCACTCCACATTTGCATCCACTGCAAGCCGGGAGGGAAGGCCCGACATTGAGCAGTCAATACCAGAACAAACTACTCTGAACTTTCAATCCTTGAAGCTGACCTTGGGGAAGGGAGGGGCAAAAAAACAAACTGAGCTCCACAAGTTTTATGTCACGAGGATCTCTGCTAGCATCGGCATCATCATCATCATCTATAACCTCTATGCATTGCTATTGATCTCTCCCTCTCTGACACACGCACCAACCAACCAGCAGGGCACATCAGGCATTTCTTTCACAAATCCTCACTAATTCCTGCTTTGCTCACTGCTTCCCAGACTGACCTTAAGTACTCCCTCCCCCTCTCCTCCCCACATGTACTGGACTCAATTGGAGATTTGCTCGCCCAAAGGCTGCCCTTCATTTGGACTAGATTTTTTAATGCCCGAGAACTAAAACCCATAACCTAATAATAATAATAATAATAATAAATCACACTGTCTGAACACTTTACACAAGGTAACATATTCTTGAAGACCAAGGCGGGGTGTGTGTGTTTGAGTGCGACAAACATACCCCTCTTCAGTCCCCTCTTTGCCCCACACAACTCTCCCGCTCCCCCTCCCTCCCCGAGACTCTTCATTCTGCTGCCCTTTATTTGCACTAGATTCTTAAATGCATGAGAATTAAAACCCATAACCTAATTAATAATAATAAAATAATAAAAATATAATAAAAATAAATAAAAATAAATAATAATAATAATAATATCATCACACTGTCTGAACACTTTACACAAGGTAAGGTATTTTTGAAGACCAAGGCGGGTGTGTGTGTTTGAGTCTGACAAATATACTCCTCTTCAGTCCCCTCTTTGCCCCACACAACTCTCTCTCCCCCCCTCCCTCCCCGAGACTCTCCAGTCTGCATTCATCCCTTGTTTACAAAAGCCCGTTATGATCTCGAAAGCCGCCGAAATCTTCCCCGGGTGCTTCCGAGGGCTGCAACCAGCCCGCAACTTTCCGCCGCCCTTCCGCCGGCAGCCCCAAACTCCTTCCAGCACCTCCCTGGAAAGACCGCACACACCCCCACCCCCGCCGAGCGAGCCCTTTCCCGCCTTACCTGCTCGGACAGTCCCCCAAAGCCCCCGAGGAGAAAAGCGCGGCGCCCTCTTTATCCCGCCGACACGGCGCGTCCAAACACCCGCGCAGCCTCCTCTCGCTTCCAACGGGAGCAACGGGGGAGGGACCCCAATGCCAAGTGTTTGGGAAGGAAATGGGGTGAGGGGGCCGGAGGGAGACCAGCAGTCCGGGCTCAAACTCCGGCGGACGGGAGGCGCAGCGGAGAGCGCTCTGCCCGGCGTCCGACCCGCTCCGCGGCCAAGTTGCTTCTGGGCGGCGCGGGGAGGGAGGGAGGGAGGGAGCGCGCGCGGGGTGGGGGGGAGGAGGAGGGGCCGGGCGCGCGCCGAGTGGGCGAGGCCAAGAGGGCGGGGGTCCCGGGTTCAGCACCAGCGGCGCGGCGGACAGCGCCGGGCTCCTCTCGCCTCCTGGGGCGGCGCAGGCAGCGGGGAGGCAGGCGCCGGCTGCAGCTGGCCCCGCTCCCTCGGCTCCTATGCCAATCAGGGCCGCGCTGGGGCTGACGCTGAGCCCGGCTCAGCGTCAGCCCCAGCGCGGCCCTGATTGGCATAGGAGCCGAGGGAGCGGGGCCAGCTGCAGCCGGCGGGGGGGGAGGAAACCGACCGGCGGTGGGTCATGGAATCGTAAGGGACCACCAGGGCCATCTAGTCCAACCCCTTGCCCAATGCGGGAAATCCACAACTGCCTCCCCCCCCCCAACCCCAGTGACCCCCAACCCTCCCCCGCCATGCAGGATCCCACAAGCCCTCCCGACAGGTGGCCATCCCTGCCTCTGCTTCGAGACCTCCAAAGACGGGGACTGGCTCGCTGGCGGGAGAGGGGGGACAACCCGGGTCAAGGCGGGTGGGACCCCCAGCCTGCCTTGCGGGAGCACAGGCGCTCCCACTCTCGCCGGCGGGAGGCGGGAGGGAGGCGCGTGCATTCCCTTCCTCGTGGGCACGTGGAGGCCAGTTGCGCATGGGAGGTTTGGCCTTGGATTGGCTGCTCTCCGGGTGCCCATTTCCCCCCAATCTGCGTTCTCAAAACTCTGCATGGGGGCTTCTTTTGGCCCATTTGTTCCTGGGAGGTTTTGCCTTGGGTTTGCCACTCTTTCGATGCACATTCCCCCCCCCCCGCGTCTCAATTCTCAACACTCAACAATAAGCCCCCATGCAGAGTTTTGAGAACTCGGATGGGGAAAAGGTGCATCTAGTGAGCGGCAAATCCAAGGCAAACCCTCCACTGCATAAATGGCCACTGAGTTCTGTGAATCCGTATGGGGAAAATGCACATCCAGAGAGTGGCAAATCCAAGCCAAAACCTCCCGTGTATAAATGGCCAAAGCTGCCTTCTACTGAATCAGACCCTTGGTCCATCAAAGTCAGTATTGTCTGCTCAGACTGGCAGCGGCTCTCCAGGGTCTCAGGCAGAGGTCTTTCACATCACTTACCTGCCTAGTCCCTTGAACTGGAAAGAAGAAGAGTTGGTTTTTATATGCCAACTTTCTCTACCACTTAAGGAAGACTCAAACCGGCTTACAATCACCTTCCCTTCCCCTCCCACAACAGACACCCTGTGAGGTAGGTTGGGCAGAGAGAGTGTGACTGGCCCAACATCACCCAGTTGGCTTCAGGTGGAGGAGTGGGAAAACAAATCCAGGTCACCAGATTGGAGTCCGCCACTCATGTGGAGGAGCGGGGAATCAAACCTGGTTCTCCATATTAGAGTCCACTGCTCCAAACCACCGCTCTTAATCACTACACCACACTGGCTCTCAGAGACCGGGGATTGAAACTGGAACCTTCTGCATGCCAAGCAGATGGTCTACCACTGAGCCACAGCCCCTCCTCTCTCCTTCTGGAGACCTTGGGGCTTTCCCCACAGGTTTCCCCCATGCACACACCACCACCACTACCCAAGATTGACCAGAGAAGGAGAGTAGGGCACTGGGACAAGGGGGGCGGGAAAGATCCTTTTCACATCTCAACTCTCTTCATGGGTGCCTGGATCCCGCCCCTTATATCCACACATTTGGCTTGCTAAACCATAGGGCTACTATAAGCAAAGGCACGTGTGAACCATTTCACACATTACCTTTAGGAAATGTGGGCGCCTTCAGGAGCCGTGCATGTAATGTCAGAGGCTCTAAGCCACCTGGGAGGAATCCATGGTGTGGGTCAGTAAACCACATTGGGAAAGCATTCGCACAAACTGCCTTGGGCCTGGGGAAATGAACAGATGCGGAAAACACACGCACTGTGTAATGTGACTGCCATTATCTTCCGAGTACAGGAAGGTACTGTGGCACATTTCAAAGAGAATGCAGGAAAGGGCCTACAGTGTGCAGAATGAAGTGGTACAAATTTGGAGGCTGGGTTGCCGGTCATGAATTGCCTTGTTTAATGCTTCTCCAAACTCTCTGCATTTTTCTCAGCTAGCACATCAAAGTATAAGTATAGTCCTCTCCCTGATATTCTAATTATTTAATGCAAGCACCTGTTTATTTAGGCGAGCACTCCAAAACATGATCCTACCTCACCTGCAGTAAGTTGGGGTACAGTCCAGAATTCTACCATCGCAGCATGATACCCCACTTTGTGTAATCACAGACCAGTCAGCTTAGAGCTTGCCACATGGATCAATGGAGAATGAGAGATTTTTCGACATAATAAAACTGTTCTTTCTTTGTAGATGTCTGTGGTGACATGGGGGAAAAAACTGCCACAGACTGAACACCACCAACTCACCACCTGGAATGTTAACATAGTAGTAGATGTTCATATATGTGCCAATTAATCCTTTGTTTTCTATTTAGTGGACAAGAAATGTAGTATTCTTATAGCACCCAAATCAGAGTTTGTTCGCCTTTTCATCATTCATCTAAAAAAAAAAAAAAATGGATAGAATGTTGCATGGAAATCCTTATCAAAATCATCTCTGCCTCCCCCCAACCCTCAAAAAATAAACTACGATCAGGGCATTTTGATGCAGGGAAGCAGTGTGTGTGTGTGTGTGTGTGTGTTAAGTGCCGTCAAGTCGCTTCCGACTCATGGCGACCCTATGAATGAAAGTCCTCCAAAATGTCCTATCTCCGACAGCCTTGCCCATATCCTGCAAACTGAAGGCTGTGGCTTCCCTTATTGAGTCAATCCATCTCTTGTCGGGTCTTCCTCTTTTCCTGCTGCCCTCAACTTTTCCTAGCATGACTGTCTTTTCCAGTGACTCTGGTCGTCTCATGATGTGACCAAAATACGATAGCCTCAGTTTAGTCATTTTAACTTCTAGGGTCAGTTCAGGCTTGATTTGATCTATAACCCACTGGTTTGTTTTTTTGGCAGTCCAAAAAAGCAGTAGCACCCAGAATTATCTCCATCCTGTGTGGGCATTTATAGTATTATTATGGACGGATGGGTCAAAATCCACAACCTTTCGCATCCCTTTGGAGGTCTGCTGGACAAGGACACCCAACCTTCAGAAACTGCTAGATGAATAGGGCTTATTGATCCACTTACAGTGCAGTCCTAAAGCAGAGTTGTCGCGTTCTAAGCCCACTGACTTCAAAGGACTTAGAAAGGTGTAAATGTTTAGGACTGACCTGATTGGCATTTGAAATCCTTGCTTCTTCTGACCATTGCATTTAGAGAACTCTGAACGAAATGAAAAGACTTCACTCCCCCTACCTGCAAATGAAACCTTTATGTTTGTATGGTGATTATTCTAATACAACTTAATATACTTCAGCAGTAAATTACATTAGTTCCATTTGTCACTAATAGGAATTATTAAGTGCTCTTCCAAAACAAGTGGGAACCAAGCTCTCGACTTAAATGATGACATATACACAAGCATTTGACAGCGGTATCTTGTTTTATTGGATATGACCAGTGCATTATGATGATGGTGATGTGTGTGAAACAGTCTTCAGATTAATTACCAAGGAGAGGCCTTTCAAAATGTACAATTTCATTCACAGAAATGATTTTTTTTATCAAATAAGAGTTCACTTTTGGCTGAGATTCATCAAAGGTTAAATATACAGGTGTTAATCAGTCCTGGTTGACAGCCTGAACAAGATTGAACTAGTCTTCATCACTGGATCAGAGAAAACTGATGTTTTAGTCTTACACTGGCCTTGTGTTCACATGGAACAATGTAAATTGTACTAAACTTCTTTATTGATTTACATAGTGCTACTGTCTATATTTGAGTGATATCCTCTGTCTCCTTATTATCAATACCCAGTGACAACCTGTTATCCCAAATGACAGCAAAAATATCAGCATGTATTATTGAGGTCCTTAAGTTGAAATGAGCAAAATGACACTCTGAGCTCTGAGAGACAGAAAGGATTCGAAGCTAGGGACCCAGCCGAAGAGGAGGCTGTGAAAGTAGTTGAAGCTTGGGACCCAGCCTGAGAGAAGGTTGTGATAGATTGGAAGCTTAGGAACCAGCAAGAGAAGGCTGTGATAGATTCTGAGCTTGGTAGCAAAACTGAGCCGAAGCCTGTACTCTGTGAACCTGAGGGGTTCTGTTAAAGCCAAAGCTATTGAAACACACAACCTGTGGGAGTGACAGGAGTGAGAATTGGGTTAGAGAGGGCCCATTCTCAGGTCACAAAGGGGAATTAATCTCTGAGGTAGAGCTATTCCGGTAGCAGGGAGGTGTGGAAGATTACAGCCACCGAGGTGGGGTAGTCAGAGAGGACTGGAAGAGGGATTTTGGATATTTCCCCAAACTTCTGTGAGTTCTCTGAGGAGAGAGAGGAACTCAGACTTCCTTCGCTCCTGTGAGCTAGGCTGGGGATGGAGTCTGAGAATCTGAATCTGAGTAAAAGTTCTGAGGGACAGAACTAAGCTTAAAACTAAGAATGAAAGGAACTTGATTGAAGAAAACACCTAAGCTATCTCTCTGAAGTAATCTTGTGTAGATAAATCTGACTCTGAGTTTTCCCTCCAATTCTGCCTTTTCCTTGAAAATCAATCTCTGTGAGTTCTGTTCAATAAACTTCCCTGTTTTGTCTATTTAAGTTAAAAAAAAAGAGAGCAAAATGTCTGCGTGTTGACTAGAATAGCAAAGCCCAAGCTGCAGAAGGGGTTTTTGTCTGTTCAAACAAAATAATCATTGGGATGGCTGCCCTATACACTGAAGTAATCATAGATGAATAGTGTTGATTTCTGGAGCACAAATGATTTCCATGTATGTATGTGTACTGAAAGCTTGCTTTTATTGAAAGGGGGTAAGAATAAGATGTCCTGACCTGGATAGCCCAGGCTAGCCTGATTTCATCAGATCTCAGAAGTTAAGAAGGGTTGACCCTGGAAAATATTTGGATGGGAGACCTCCAAGGAATACAAGGGTTGTGACGTGGAGGCAGGCAATGGCAAACCACCTCTGAATGTCTCTTGCCTTGAAACCCCCACCAGGGGTCACCATAAGTCAGATGTAACTTGATGGCAAAAAAAAGGGGGGGGAAAGAGAATAAGATAAAATCATAGAGTTGGAAGGGGCTATATAGGCCACCTAGTTCAACCCCCTGCTCAATGCAGGATCAGCCCAAAGCATCCCTAACAAGTGTTCATCCAACTGCTTGAAGACTGCCAGGTAGGGGGAGCTCACTACCTCCCTAGGAATCTGATTTCACTGCTGAATAATTCTTATTGTAATTTTTCCCTAATATCCAACCAGTACCTTTCCATCCATATTTTAAACCCATTATTATGAGTCCTAGCCTCTGCTGCAAACAGGAACAGCTCCCTGCCCTCCTCTAAGTGACAGCCCTTCAAATATTTAGAGCATTCATGTCCCCTCTCAACCTCCTCTTCTCCAGACTGAACATTCCCAAGTCCCTCCGCCTTTCCTTATAGAGCTTGGTCCCCAGGCCCCTGAGCATCCTTGTCGCTTTCCTCTGCACCATCTCCATTCTGTCCACATCCTTTTTGAAATGAGGCCTGCAGAACTGCACACAGTATTCCAGGTATGGCTTGACCAATGCGGTGTACACCTCAGTTTTGGAGCTATTAATGTTGTATCCCTGATGTACAAATGCCATGGGGGAGCTTAAATACACAGCACATTTCACCAATTTTTCCATGAAGTTCAGTTTTTTGGCCTAGTTTCTCTCTTCTAAAACATGTCATTATCCCCAAATATCAGATTCCAATGTGAACTCAGATTACACAGCGTTTCCATTCTCAATGTGAAATGGTAGTTTTGAAATATTAATCAGCTCTAAAACATCAGTTGGCAAACTGAATGATCAAGTACACCAAAAAGCATTTTAACAGTCTGCAGCACTAATGCTCACTATCTCTTTGATGTTGGGCATCCAAGAATCAAATTGTGCACTTAACTCCAAGTGTTTGAAAAGACCCTTCGGCTTCCTTGCTAGTTTCCATGGATTTAATGTTAAACACCTCTATAAATCTTTAATGGACCAGAGCTTTGGAGAAACAGCATGGTGGAACCATTAACATTACCTTACATGAAACAATTCAAGACTTACAACAAGGAATTACATCAGGTTGGACGCAACCAGCTTGTTCATTCAGTGTTGCTCAACACCCTTTTTTGCTGCAGCCCCTCTTCCACATGGCTTTTGTCTATGCAGGTTCCATAATCCACAGGTGGTTTCAGAGGGTAGTCAGGTTGGTCTATAGTAAAACAGCTAGATTCAAGTCCAGTAGCACTATGAAGATCAACAAGATTTTCAAGGTCTAAGTTTTTGAGAGTCAAACTAGTCCGACAAAATGTTCTGACAAAGGGAGCTTTGACTCTCCAAAGCTTATACCCCAAAAATCTTGTTTCATAGAATCATAGAGTTGGAAGGGACCACCAGGATCATCAAGTCCAACCCCCTGCACAATGCAGGAAATTCACAACTACCTCCCCCACCACAAACCCCCAGTGACCAAAAGATGGCCAAGATGCCCTCCCTCTCATCATCTGCCTAAGGTCACAGAATCTAGATGATCCAAAGGGAATCCCTTCCTTCCCTTTTCACAACTGGATAAAGCTGGTTGCATCCAACCCATTATATGCATGTCAGTGTGCAATTATATGTCCCTGCAGTTATATTAGCAAGTTGTACTTGAATTGACTTGAACAAGCATCAGGATTTTTTCTCACATTTATGAGAACTGCCTCACTGCACCAGTTTAATAGTCTGTCTGGATTAGTTTTCTATCTGTGACAGCAGCTGGTTTAGGATGATGCCAACAAATTACTGTTTCCCTTGTTCACTTCCAGCTTCTCTTAGTCAAGGTTCCATCGACTCTCAGGCACGTCCTGCAGCTTCTGGCCATCTTAACCAACAGCTACTACTAGTATGTTTATGTCAACAGAACATTTAGGCAGCTCTGGGAAAGGCTGTCTGAAAATATACTACTCCTAGGATTCCACATCCTCTACAATCTTATCATTTAGACACTAAATATAAACACAAGGGAAGGCAATAAGCATGAATTAGGAAAACCTCGCTCTCCATTTCCCCTGAATGTATAATGAATTATATTTATCTACTAATCATATTCCTGTTGTTTCCTTTCTATTTTTGGACTCCTGCTGTGAGATCTAATTTTACAAGCTCTCATTTAATTATGATTATTTCTATGCATTTGTTGTACACAAACTTTGTTAATTCCCCCCTTTATATATTGGCTATTATAAAAACATTTACTGCTGATAGGAAAAAAATCTTATTTGGAGGGGGGTGATACAGAAGGCTACATCTAGCCAACCGTTGTGTACCATTTTTCATGTGGCACATTCCAGAAAAGGGGGGCTGGGAGAAAAACATGTATGCAAATGAATTACTTGGCTCTTCGGTACATTTTTTAGAGCAAGGACTAGATTGTACCATTACAACCTACTGTTACAGCTGAAGGCTTGCAGTTCACCAGGCCCCAGCTGTGCTGCAACATTACCTTTCTCTTAATTATATATTTGTACCTTGTTCTAATATAGGCATGTGCAATCCACTTTACGGCAGTATTTCATAATTAGCCGCTAAGCAGAAGGAATTCCTAGTGCTTCATTTCATGTTTTTTTTAGCTTTCTGTAGCTCTTTAATTTGGATAGTATTTGACAGTATCTTGCCAGATGCAGTATAATAATGCTACACGTTGCAATATTCTTTACAATTTGTTTTATTTAACGGCTCCCAATGCATCCTTCCTGCCTGCTCATGTTTGTTTTGTTTCTTCAGTCTTCAGAGTTACATTCAGAATGTTGTGCAGTAGCTGGCTGCAGCCTGTCTTTTGCTAGGAAGGGTTTGGTGATACAAGTAATGAATCCCAGCTTTGCTTTCTACTGGCTATTTGAGCAAATGGAGCATTACTCAGTTAACATTTTATTTAGTAAGATTTGTCTTTCAAAGATTTAGAAAAACAGCATTAACAAGTTACTGTGGGGAAAATTATGGGAGATTTATTAGATTAGAAGGTGAGAACAGAATGGAAGGTGTTCTAATACTTGCTCTATTTCATTCCCTCCTTTATCTCATTTCTGCATAATTTGTGACAAAAATATATAGCAATTTTTTTTGTTGAGAGGCTTGTTGTAATTTCTACCTTGGGTTCTTAGTAATCATAGCAAATGAATATGAAGAAACACGTGTCCTGCTCCAGTAGACTGTCCCAAGTGTACTCAGTATGGAGCGTTCCCCAATCACAATAGTCTTCCCATTCAAATAGACAGTACATGCATCCGTTTCCATACACAGATCTGCTTTCCTTTGCTGGAATAAATTGTAAACCTGGTATTGTGTGTGTGTGTGTGTGTGTGTGTGTGTGTGTGTGTGTGTGTGTGTGTGTGTGAACCAGAGCACCTTTATTCCTTCTGCATTTGTGAACCTAACAGTTGGGCTTCGTTTAAAGCTTCTGAGTTGTCACGATCAATCAGCACGAAGAAAGAAAATTAGGAAATATTGATTGTCTGATCCTACCACTTTGGCTCATGATGAGTATAAATGGCTGAGTTAGAATGGCAGCCTTCATCCCTAATCTTGTTCCCTAAACACCACCATTTATAATAAAAGTATTCTACAGTGATCAGAGCAGTCTCTGCCACCCTGCTCAAAGCAGCAATATTCCTTGCTCCAACGCATTTTCGGTGCACTTAAATTGCTCAAAAGAGATTGAACATGGAGAGTGGCCAGCAGATGCTTTCCCTGCTTTTTAGCTCCAGGCATACTGGCAAAGGGAACTATAGCAGTCCCATCTATATCTATCCATTCCACACTTCGCCTTCATGGACACTGGAAGCAGTATAATGTCATGATATTCTGCTGTGTTTAATAGGTCACCTGGAATGCAACTCGGGCAAGTTACACTTCTCGAGTTCTAACAATGTCCAAATGCCATTTTGTCTTGGAGAGAAATTCAGCTATGCGCTTTTGATGAGAGCCTGCTTGTATAATCAAGCCTTCAGGCTGAAGGTGGAGGGATAGGTATTGGAATGCTCCCCTTCAAAACTTGCATGTCATGGAGAAACACTTAGTTCATCCTTCTCCCTAACACGTTTTATCACTTGGTTCTGTTCACTGTAAAAATGTGTCCTCAGTCAATGCTTCTAAATGGATGAAAACCCTATATATATTATTCTGTGCAACACTAGCAGAATTGCTTATAAACACTAGTGTTGGAGCCAAAGAACCACGTGGAAGGAAAATAGCTTTTACACTATTCTGCAAATACTTACACAAGAGCTTGCAATAGCGGGAATTCACAGAGTGCATTAGTATGGATGATGTATAGCAGTTCTCCTGCTTGTGCAAGAAGCAACACAAGTTATTGCACAAACAGAGCAACTTGGAGTTAGTTTCATGTTTCTCACACAGCGTTCAAAATAGTTCTTCTGTGAACAGAAGATTCCTTCCGGATGTGAAGAACACCTTTGGAAACAAATTAGTTTGATACATATGGGAATGACAGAGTACAATCCTATTTGATACTTTTTAAAATAATGTGATCATCTGCCATAAACCATTATTTTTGCTCACAAATTATGGTTTGTTCAGTTTAATGTCTTATTCGTGATGCAGCTATAACATGTGCATATTTAGGGATGCATCCAGATGAAATTTTCTGCTCACAGAATGGAAGGTGTAATTTCCACCTATTCCCCTTTCCTGATGCAGACCCCTGATTTGCCTCTCATGCCATTCCTAAGGGTTCCTTGTCCTTCAGGAGCAACATTTCAGGGAGACCACTGGGCTCCAGCGGGAGCAAGAGAGACAGGAAAGCTCTGTTCCACTGACAGACATATCGTCCATTACTGGGAAATGTAGTCTGGATTCAAGTCTACATAAGAGGTAACCAAAGTCAATCAATGAAAAGTATTCCCAGTTGCTGTGCACCGGGTTGCAGACTTAGCCTTTCTTTATTCAAAAGAAGATATGACTGGCCACCCATTGCACTGGTTGTAGCATGCCTGAGAAGCAGGTAGTGCAAGTGGAGAAATCAGCAGTCCTCTTCTTTCTCGGCAAGGAAATAAATTAGTTTTCTGTAACAGTTAATCCCCTCAAGTGTAACATTTGATTTTACTGTGTTACATTCCTCACATCTTCAGAGATGGAAGACGCACTTGTTTCAGTTGAGATAAGCCCAAATCTTAGATACCTTTTGACTGGCACAGGAAATCACAGAGCCAAGTTTAATCTTCATATTCAGCAAAAACCTTCCCAAACTGGATCACTTCAGACCAAAGAAAAGAGCTCATTTTTTAAAAAAGAAAATACTCTCCCCCCCATTAACATTTTATGCCTGTAATCTTCCCTCCTAACATCAGGGAGAAGACTCGGCTAAAATCTGCCTTTCTATTGTGCTACTATAGGGAGTGTTTTACAGAAGCAGAGGGTAATCAACACCACAGTTCCCTATCTACAGTCTGAGATTATACACATCAGGAAGGCCAGTAGAAAATTCTGCTCAATATACAGCTCAGCTCTGAGGAATCAGTTGTTCAGCGGTAAGTGTGACGCATGGTAAAGTTGCCTACTTGACTGATACTGTGTTGACATGATAGGAAGGCTGTGTCTGAGATAGCCTACTGTGACTTCTGTTTCACACCACCAAGCTATATAGCGAAAGCTTGTACCTTCTTGCACATGACGCTTGGAGAACTTTCCATCCCTGTCTGAATCACCCTGGAATATCCTTAGCTGCTGTGTCCTGTTATGAAAGGATAAATTTGCTTTTAGAATAACACTGGCTTATCTATTGGACTAGGGTAATAGAATCCCCCATTAAAGTTACATCCCAAGTAAGGAGGGACAGGAATATGATGTTTAACTTACAGCTCATTCCTGAGCCTTGCGGCAGCCAGGGACAACATAGCCAGGGCACCACCACGGTGCCTTTAAAGAGGTTTCCGGCTGCTGCAAGGCTTTAAAAAGCCTTTTTTTAAGTTTAAAAAAAGAAAATGGGGCTATTTTCCCCATAGAAAACAGCAATGCTGCACCAGGAAAAACCTGGCACAGCAAGGCTGTTGGTCAAGGGGGCGTTACCGGGCTGGAGGGGCTTTGGAAGCTGACTACCATCAGCTCCGCCCAGGGAATGTCCCAGGAACACACACACACCCATGTCGGCACCACATTTCTCTTCCGGATTTAGGTCCTGGAGAGACTGCGGCATCAGAGGAGTGGCATGAAGCTCCGCGGCACCCAGGCGCCTATGGAACTGCCCCCACTGCCAGCATAAGTGCCTCTTATTCCAGGATAAGAGACCACTTACTGTGGGAGAGGAGTCATGCCGCCTCCATTGGCTTGCTAGGCCCCGTAGTTCAACCGGCGGAAGCTTTCTGGGGCCGTGACTGTAGCGCACATGCGCCTGGCTGTAGCACGCGTGCACCCCGCATAATGCGCCCACGTCACTTCTGGGTTTACTCGGAAGTGACATGGATGCTCTAGCGATCTTGGGCAAAACTCTATGGTTTCCATAGAGTTCTCTCCAAGATTCCAAGACTGTCCGCATCACTTTCAAGTTTACCCGAAAGTGACGCGTGCGCATGTGTGCGAGTGCCCACAGTGCCCGCTGGGTATCAGCTGGCCGGCAGGCAGCCTGGTGGATTGGCGGGATTTTACCTGCCACCACTGGGCACTTGGCAACCCTTCACCACTTTCAGCCCCCCACCTCAGGAATGGACTGTGAAGCTGTTAAAGGAAACTGAATCCCAGGCCCAAGTTGCGGCTGAGCTCTGAAAGTGTTGTCATGGATTGTTATTGGTTTTCCATTTGGCAAGATAAACTTCTTTAATTCAAGCTCCTGTAGCGATTGGCCAAGAGTAGAACTGGAGGGAAACTTTGAGCCTGCACTGTAAATTCTGGTTGGTTCCAAGAAGGAACTCCCAGACTGCAAGAAAATCCATACATATGTCTGTGTTAAGACTGGCATCCAAACTCTGATACCAAGGACAGGCCCTATCAGGCTGTGCCGAGATGTTCTGCCTTGAACCCATTCCCACATAGGGAAAAACAGACACTCTTTATAAGTATAGGATTAGCTAGAAATTTACCTTTTGATTCTCTTCTGAATGTTCTTCCTTATTTCTACTTGTATATTGATTGCTCTCAACTATCTGTGCTTTCTGGGATATATATTTAATTATTAAAGTTTTGTTACACCCAATAACACTTGGGTGGCTTTTTGAAGTCTACTTGGGGAATCCTACTCACAGCTCCTAAGACTGCTGGGTTACACTGACTAGCTCCATCAGTGGTGAGAAGGGCAGTGCTTACAAGAAGGGAGAAGCACATGCCTTCATTTCTCTCTTACACGCACACACACACACATTTTCATCTTCCAAAAAAGGTTAAAAAATTATTTTACTGGTGGCAGATCCTACTGAATCCATGAAACAGGGGGAATTTATTTTTAAAACATATTTTTACTTTATTTATAGCCAGCCTTTCTCCCCAGTGGGGACCCAAAGCAGCTTACATTGATCTCCTGTCTTTTGTTTTATCCTCACAACAACCCTGTGCTCCATCACAGAAAGCCAGTGTGGCACAGTGGTTCAGAGTGGTGGTTTGGAGCTGTGGACTCTAATCTGGAGAACTGGGTTTGATTCCCCACTCCTCCACATGAGCGGTGGATGCTAATCTGGTGAACCGCATTGGTTTCCCTACTCCTACACTTGAAGCCAGATGGGTGACGTTGGGTTAGTCACAGTTCTCTCTGAACTCTCTCAGCCCCACCTACCTCACAGGGTGTCTGTTGTGGGGAGGGGAAGAGAAGGTGATTGTAAGCTGGTTTGATTCTTCCTTAAGTGGTAGAGAAAGTCGGCGTATAAGTGCTGAGTAGTCTGCCATTTAAACTTCCAAAGTCAGTATATAAAAAAACCCTCTCCTCCTCCTCCTCCTGTGAGATAAGTTAGGCTAAAAATGTATGACTGGTCCAAGGTCACCCAAGAAAGCTTCCATGGCAGAGTGGGGATTAGAACCTAGGTTTTCTAGTCTGCCACTAATTACTACACCACACTGGCTTTAAACACCAAATGCCCTTGATTCACCGTGCAAGGCTTAGCCCCGAGAGGCTGAGTTGAGCAGGGTTGGCTGAGGGATTCCATGAGCCAAGGAGGGTCTGTGAAATGTCCATCCTCTGTTTCAGTGTGTTTTTGATATGAGTGGCAATTCAATGTATTCTTATGTATGCTGTTGGTTAGGTTTTTCTATTAAAAAAGGTTTCTAGCTTTCTTTATGATGCTTCATAGGATGTATTATTATTCTTTAACTGATTTCAGATTAGCCATCTTGAACATCCTACTTAGAGGAAATGGTGGGCAGAATTACATTAAATAAATAAACAAACAAATAAATAAATAAATAGCTGCTGTTCTCACATAAATATAACTAATGAAGGGACAGCTGCACTGTCTCCTACCTTTCCTTGCAGACTACCTTATTTTTGCAGCGTGCTAAGTTTTCAGGCTATTTCTCTCTGTCATCCATTGAGAGGGAAGCAATGCACGGTTTCTGTCTTTAATTAAGAAATACAGAATGTCACCACATTTTGTAAAAGTGAAGGCAGGTCAACCAGCTGGTCAGAAAGAGCTCACTATCGGCTAAGGACCAAAAAGCATTAAAATGTTAGAACAATTCACGTCACTTTTAAGGCATGAATATGGGTTATTTAGATCTCATTCTTCACTTTTGCAAATGGGTGTCTGATCACTTTCCAATGAGTACAGACTCCCAACTGAACAATTCAATTTTGTGACCTATTAAGAAAGCAATCTGATGAGCGCTGTAGCATGAAGCAGGCCAGTTCAAGGTATTTTCTCACACCAAGCAAGGTTCACCTACCACCTCCTCTCTGGTCAGAGGCAAGCCCATGTCTCAGCTTAGACCAGCCAGTGGTGGTGCGGGTTCAAGAGCTGAGAATGGGTGTAACCTACATCTCTCATGTCCAACTGCTGAGCCTATACAATATGTTGGCATCCTTCTCGTTGTGCCACCCTAGACAGCAGATTAGGTGGTTTAGATCAGGGATCTCCAATGTGGCGCCCGTGAGTGCCATGGCATCCGCTGACACATTTCCTGGCGCTCGCCAAATCTTTTTAGAAAGTGGGCAGAGCCAACAGAGCTTCTGATTGGCCACTGGAGATTTGAGTGTTCTTAGCTTGCTCAATATGTATACTTGAGTGTATGCAAGAAAATCTTTTTAAACAATACATTTATTTTTAAAAGCATCTTGTTAAACAGAGCTTCTGCCCAAAATACTGAAGGGCTACAATCATGTAATGCCTAACTTCAGCCCCTGACATTCTGTGGTTGGCTCTGCTTCCTGCAACACCCATTTTATGTTTGCATCCACCACCCTGTGTCAGATTTCCAAAGGTGCCCGATGACTCAAAAAAATTGGGGACCCCTGGTTTAGATGGCTAACTCTCCCTGGCATGAAGTTAGACAGCAACATAAGCACAGCTATCTACATCTTGCCAAGTCAAAAGGATCACATGTAAGGCCTATAAAGCAGCTAGTTTTACTTCAGTGAAAAAGAGACAGGGTGATATGATCTTAACTTGGATCATTTAAGTAAGTTGGAAGCCTACCTGGCCACTGCTGAGCCAGGAAACATTCACATAAAGGCCAGGAAGCATGCGTATGGAAGCACTGTTTTAGTGATGTGTTTGAAAAAGGCCTGCCAAGATCATACTAGTCATTCTGCCAAAAAACCACTACAACTTGGAAATTCTGGTTTATACAAAGTTAGTCTCCAAACAGGGTTTCCTTGTGGAGGTAACCAGCTAGGATGAACAAGTCCAAAAAGAGACAGAGATGATAGTAAGTTAAAAGCAGTTTTTATAACTCAAGGAAATAATCATAATGATGCTATTAAGGCTATGGAAAGCATAATTATGCAAATAACATGCACATTTTAAAAATAATTTACTATATAAAACTCAGTAAGAAGACAGTGAAATAATTTTGTACTGGCAACACAACCTTCTCCCGTTTTAAGATTTCATTGGAGCCTGAAGAAGACTTAGAAGTAATAATGATGCATGACTATCTAAAATTGCATCTATTCACCATTTGAACAAGTAAAGCGAAAACTGATTAAACAGTAATGAGATCACATACTTCAAATCCATATCATATTGAAAACAACTATTGAAAACAAGAAACATTTTTTTTTAAAGCCCTGGCTAAATATTTAAATTTGTAACATGGATCTGACTTTGGATGTAATAGTATAATTCGTCAATATAGCTTTGAAACTTGAAAATGTAATGACATCAACTATGTACAGAAGTACATTTTATAGGTTTATAAATGGAATGATGAGGTTATCCAGTTTCAGCATCAATTGGCTCTATTTAAGAGATCTCTTAGGGCATCTATTGGCAAATCTTAGTATTGCACAAGAAAGAACAGTATGGACTGAATTAGGTCACTACGCTCAGCTCTTATTTTATGATTTCATACAAATATTTATTACAACAGGGGCTGTGCCAATTCTCGATCTTAAAACCACAAGTACTAAGAAGCAGTTATGTCACATTTGAAATCTAAAGGTGACACTAATAACAAAACCACAGTGCATAGTCTTGTGTGAAGGGGTTCAGTAGTTTAAATAACCTGAGCTCATCTCATTTTATACAAATTTTATGCATATCTTGTTTTCTGCATTTCATCTTTTTTTTTCTTTGAAGATAGGAATTATTTAATAGGATTAAATTTTCAGCAATCTTAAAGAAAACCGTCCACTCACTTGCTATTAGAAGTGCATTCCTTGCTTGGGGTTTTTCATGCAAGGTTTCTGTAAGGCTATAGATTCTAACCTAATGTCAGAGCAATAATGCAGGGTTTTACTCCAGGGTGTCAAGGTGTTTCCCCCCCCCTATTAACTTTATATTATAATACAATACAACTGCAGGTTCAGTGTTACCCCCATACAATGGCAATTGAAACTATCCACTCACTCTTTATACTCATATGCCTATGTCCTAGCATGGGTCAGACAGCCCAGTTAATTTGGGAAAGTTCCCAGTGGGCCCATTGGCCTAAAGGACCGCTGGCAGCCAGGAACAAGCAAAGCCAAGGCTCCGTAGTTCTGCAGGGACCACAGAAATCAGACCTGGCCAGCAGCACCAGCAATGGCAGTTATCTCCACCTGTTGTTTCCTCCTGCACCGTTGCTAGTTGGCGGCAGCACAGGAGGAGGCAACGGGTGAACCAATAACCAACTGTGGTGCTGCTGACCAGGACTGAACTGAGTGGTCTCTGCAGCACTAGCCTGAAGCGCCACTCAACCTGACTTGCTCATGGACTATTTTAACTTCCCAATCTTAGGAACTTCCCGTGTCTTAGGAACTAAAGGCACAAATGTCAATCTCACATCAAGAACACACTCTAGTTACACTGACAAAATTTCTGGCAGGGTATAAGCTCATACCCTGCCAGAAATATTGTTAGTCTTTAAGGTGCTACTGGACTCTTGTTCCTTTCTACTGCTATTGACAGACTAACACCGCTACCCATTGTGATCTAGTTGCACTGAGGAAAGGATGTCCTTTTGTTTTACATCCACTAAAAATTAAATTGGGCAAGGATTTTTTCACATCTTGAAACTATGAATAACATAACAATAATAGCAATAGCAAAAACAACAAATATGCCCAACATTATCATCCATATTAAAGAGAGTGTTGACTCCAAAACGATAGAATTGCTTTCACCGGTATTTTAGTCAGTTTTTTCATCCTTCCCTTTTCCCTTTCTATGATATCTATTTTTATTTTGTTAGACCTATGGCAAGCAGTGGAAAGGAAGGCAGCATGGTATAAACGGATCTCATCAGATCTCAGAAGCTAAGCAAGGTCGGTACTTGAAAGGGAGACCTCCAAGGACGACTCTGCAGAGGAAGGCAATGGCAAACCACCTCTGCTTAATCACCTGCCTTGAAAGTCCCTGGCTGGGGTTGCCATAAGTCAGTTGCAACTTGACGGCACTTTACACACACATTGCCAGCAGTTCTACATCTTTATTTTGCTGCTGATTCCTTTAATCTTTTTCCCTGTGCCAATAAACATGTTATTTCTCCCTATTCATGTAGAGTAATGACCGTCTGTGCAATTTAAAAATTCACTACATGGGCAACAGCAGCTCAGTGGTACTGGGTTTTTACAGCATCCAGCCATACAGAGAGAATAACTTCATGCCTCAGCAATGCCACAAGGTTTTGTTTGGTTATAGAGGCATGGTAGAATTCATCTCACCAGGCTCCCAGCCAGATAGTTTTTTTCCATGGTTCTTCACACACAGGGAGATATTCCAGTTACCATTTACGTATTTGGAAAGACTTCAGCAGGAGTCCAGAAAAACCACACAGTGAGGTATTTGTCACTGTCTTTTTCTTTAAGTGAGGAAATATTCTGCTCAGCATTGCAAATGGCTTCCACAATTTGGGGTGTTTCAAAAGATGTTTGAATAATGCCGCTTGGTAGGACCATATTCAAACACATGCACAAACCTTAGATGAAAGTAACATGATCACCCCCACTAGCTCATGCCAGTGGTCTTTCTTGTCTAACATAGTATCTTGATTCGTACAGTAGCTGAACAAAGGGCCTAGAAGGAGCACAAGCAGGGACACAAAGCTTTGTTCCTCCTGCTATTCGCCAGCCCCATGTTCAGTGGTATATTGCCTCCAAACACAGAGGTCCCATTCAGCCACCAGAGCTAATACCCAATGACTGACATCCTCCAGGAATCTCTCCTGGAGGATGTCAGTCATTCTCTTTAAAAGCCATCTAAGTGAGTGCATCCCATGGCAGTGAATTCCACATGTTTATAACCTGCTGTATCAATAAGAACTTTTTAAAAAAAATCTGCTCTGAATCTACAGTCCATTAATTTAATTAATTTACTTTTGGTTTCTAGTATTTTGGAAGAGGGAAAACAAAGGTATTCTCAATCCACTTTCTCCCCTCCATGCCTAATTTCTCCCTCTTTTCAGTTTGGAAATAGAAAGCAAAAGGGGAGACACAATAAAGGCTTCTGAAATTAGGCATGGTGGGTCGCGAAGTCCCAACTTTTTAGCCTGTCCTCCTCTAGCTGCACCTAAACAGGAGTTCACAAAAAGGGTCCGATTCAGAGCAAGGTCATTATTTCATTAAAAAAAAAACTTGAATCAGGTTCTTTTGTATTGTGAGTTAGCTTTCCCAAAGCCTCAGGCAGGGCTTGTGTGCATTAGACTTTTTTTTTTTTAAGGATGATTGCTACTGAGGGGAAACTGAACCCTGCCAATTTCTTACAGCATTTTTATCCCAGCCTAGCTGACATCCCAAATTGGACCCTCAATGGCAAAAAATGGCACACAAGCAACAAAGCACAGTGCAAAAGAGAACAGGGTTTGACTTCCCTGACCCATGTGACTTCTTTTGTTACACACTTTCTCTACATATGAACTTTCCCCCACCATTGCTGACAGAAGCTGGGGGTGGATTTCCAGTGGGAAAAAAGTATGCATGCTTAGTGCTTTTACGTGGAATTACAAACATTGAGACATCTCAGATCTTGAATCAGTGGCCCTTTCTTATAGAGAAAGAGAGTGGTTTGATTCTCCATTACTGATTTCTCACATTTTTGTTTGGTTTTATGTGTGTGGGTGTGGGTTTATCCTCTGCCTTTATCCACCCACCATCTGTAGGACTAGTTGGCTACTACAGAGTGAAGCCACAGCCCTCAGTTTGCAAGGCCTGAGCAAGGCTGTCAAAGATAGGATGTTTTGGAGGACATTGATTCATAGGGTCGACATAAGTCGGAAGTGACTTGATGGCACTTAACACACACACACACACACACACACACACACACACAGTGAAGAAAGAGAAACAGACTACTTCCCCTGGTTATGTGGCCTTGTCTGCTTGCTAGCTAGTATTTCCATCTGCCCCTTGCAAGGCATGTGGGCTGGCACTGCAAATCATGGGAGGGAGGAATGGGCCATTGGCTGTGTGCCTCTATCCTCCTCATCTTTCTTGTCTGCCAGCCAGCAGATACAAACAATTCATTACCCCCTCCATGCCTAGCATAACCTCAGAAAATGATTGCTCAGGCAACTAGGAGTCATGTACATATAAAATAGAAAGCCCTCTCCAAGCCAATGAGATGATTCATGGAAGGTGAAATACCGGGCACAAAAATGGCAGTTGTGAAAAATTCTCATTGGTGGGAAGTCTTGCTAGGTCTCCCGCTAGCAAGCCCTATTTTCTGCTGCCACTCACAGAGGTGGTGGAAGAAAATAAAATAAAAAACAGCCATGCTGCCAACATTGCTATGTAACTTCCAGGTAAAATGTGGATCTGACATAGGGTAGCTCTAAGATTCACCAGAAACTCTATGGTTTTACCTTAGTGTTTCTGGTGATTCCTAGAGCTACCTTTTGTCACTTCAGGGTTTTACCCAGAAGTGACACAGTGGCGTTGGCAATATCAAGTACACCTTCTCATGTCCTCACCCCCAGCCCTCCCACCAGTTGGCAAGTTTGGCCTGGCAACCCTAGTGGGATGTCTGTTATTTGGACTGTATCCATGCTATGCGCTCATCTACTGGTGCTGGGTCACTCTCTCTTCTCCATGTTCCAGACCTTTCTCCATCTTGCTATCCAGGAAAAAGGAAACAGACTCCAGTATGCCAGAATAATTACCATTTCAGAAGGTTTCACTCCCAACTATAGGAAATATTTTCAGATTTGAACATTTATGATATTACCAAATGGGGTGTTACTCAGGTCAGCTTGCAATTAGTAAAATTTCAGTTGATCTTCTGCTGCCATGGAGAGACCCAGAGCAGCTGCCTGAAGTCGGGGCCGGAGTGGCTCCTGGAGTCCACCATGACAAGTTCAAAGTGGCTGTCTGAAGCTGGGTCCAAAGCAGCTCCCAGTCACCTCTCCCAACAGCAACACAGCCTGGTGGGCCCGGCACAGCTCCTGGCCACACACATATAACCCCAACAGCGATGCAGCCAGTTGGGCCCAGAGTAGCTCCCAGCCGCCACCACCCCCAACAGCCGCCAGCTTTGCCAGGTACATTTTCTGAGCGTATATTTTCAAGGGGATGTAATCCTCCCATATATTTTATGTTTGATTTCAGATTTTTCTGCAAACCTGGGAAGTACCCCAAGGTTGCAGAACAACCTGTATAGCTTCGGTGTGGCCCCAATCCGCAAATTTAGGTATCCACAGATGGGAGCACACGTCGCTGTTAGATATATAATGTCTTCTAGGTGATTACATAATATGCAGTTCATCTGTATGTGAACTGGGTCTTCTTTATATGTTTAGGTAAAAGCTCGCCTCAAAACATCCTCCCTCCCTTTTTAGTACCAGTGCAGGTATTATTGTTGAAGATAAATAACTGCTTAGATGAATATTAATGCACACAAATAACTACTTACATGAGTAGTCTACATTCACGAGCAATGAAACATCTGAAATAGACAGCCACAGAAAAATCACAGATTTTAGATTCATGGAAGTAGCTGCTGCGATCTAATATGATTCTCTATTGCAGATTTTAATTGAACCCAGGGGGGTGCAGAAAATATTTTTTATGAGTGACATCTGTGGCAGTCATCAAGTAGAAGAACTTCTTGAAAATGGGCCTCACACAGACAGGGCTATAGAGTTGCCCCGAGCTGAGTGTGAAGTGGGCCAGTGGGCCCCAACTTCAAATTATAAATGCTTTGTTTCCACACTATCTAAAACCCAGATTCTCATAGGAATTTGAAAATCTAAGTAAAGATCATTTTTTATATGTCACCAGTAAATCATCCCATCAGATCTATTAAAAGATTGGGAGTAAAATGTCAGTTGGAAAGACAATAATTCTAAAGAGGCAGTAGATGTTTGTCCTTGGATATAGTTCAGTCCTGGAGCTTGGCCAAGATGACAAACAAGGGATTCATCAGGCCAAACAGGTCACTCCCATAGAAACTGCTCTGCTGCCCCATGCCTTATATGTAGATAATTGCTTTGGACCACATGTTTGTTTTCCAGATGTCCTTTACCTTTCTCATGGGATACTGAGGAGATGGCGCATTGCACTGAATGAAATATTAGTCTCCCCTTCGTGCTCATCTTTCTCACCCCATTTTTCATGCTGTATCTTCCCTCCAGGAGTAAGCAGAACCCAGAATTCTAGTCTAGTAGCCCCCCCCCCCCAATAACTTAATAAGACATTTAGCATTTTGCACAAATTAAAAACAAAATTTTGGGCCAAGCTAAGGATGAGTGGAGTTTCACCATTTCATTCTATTTATCTGTCACGTTTGTTTGTCTCTGAGGAGTTTAAGGCAGGGTACACAGTTGCCTCCTCTTCAATTTTGTATTCTCAACAAAACTATGAGGTAGGCTAGACTGAAGGAGAATAACTGGCACACGGTCATCTAATGAGCTTAACTGAGGAACTGAAGTTACATCTCCCCAGTTCTAGTCCAATACTCTAAGGAGTACACCATGCTGGCTCTCCTTTATTAGTCTGCAATCTCTCTCTGGGCTGCATTTCATGACTCTGATTCCAGTTCCGTATAATATTATTATTAATACAGCATTGTCAATGTACTTAGTGATTTAAAAAAGTGCAAAATAATCAAAGAACTTACCATTTAAATTTACTTAAGGGAGACAACTCCAAGAGGAGAGGGAGGTGGAAGAGATAAGCAGGGGAAGAACATATGTTCATTCCAATCAGAGACATGTTCATAGGCTTCATTTTAGAAGGGAAGGGGGCTGTGTAAAGGACATTGAAAAATTAGGTTTTGAGGAAGAATCTGGAGGAAATGAGAGGCGGCATCATGCAGTTCCTAGCACAAGTCGCAGCAAAGGAGAAAAAGCAGCGTCATTAGAAGGAGTGGGAGACCAACAGTGGTGGAACTGGAAAAGTGAAGGTCATGGACAGAGTTATAAAGTTTAACTAAGAGGATTTCTAAAATTAATTTCTAAAATTAGCTCACACATATTTTGCTGTAGCTTTCTGATCCTTTGCCTTTTGTCCTTCTCATGACCTACGGCTTAAAACAAATACAGATTGATCTGCTCTGATGCAATACAGATAGGAAAAAATTGGTTTAACCTGAAAAGGCTACAAGCTAAATTGAAAAGCTCCTTTGCCTATATGCTAGGTGAAGTGGTTGTTACCTCTTGTACAGTTGTTTTCATTTCAGTTTCAGGAACATACCTCTTCTGCCCACATGGTTTGGCTTTCTAGCATATTACAGGGCGGAGAGTTAAGGAGACACACAAGGTTGCCCAACTACACAAGAAACAGTTTTACACATTCCCAGGAGAGACATGGGAGCAAGCACATAGCCCCAAATGTGTGTCCTGGAAGCCTCACGTGCTTGAAGAAATGGCTAAGAAACTGTTGTTTGTAGATTATTGTGGTCTTGTAAGTAATTCTCAAAAGGATATACAAGTAGTGATGGATCATTTTTTTCAGCAGTATATACACTTTTCTTTGGAGCTAATCATCAGCTTGAAAAAAGAAAGGCTTTATATCAACCAACTCAGGTTTAGATTTATACTCCACTAGAAATTACTGTTGGAGACCAGCTGGGGGATATATTCACATGCTTGGAAAGTACCCTGTCTCATGAATCAAATATTGATGATGAAATCACAAATCAAATGGGCAAAGCTAGCATAGCTTTGGACAGACTTCATGAGGGCCTTTGGGATAAGAGGAATGTATGCCATGGTATTGACTTTCTTTCTTTATGCTTGTGAAACTTGTTCAGTAAATAAATAAATAATGTATAACCAGTATATTAAGAAACGGAAGTATTTTATTCTAAACTGCAGTACAACACTCCTACTACTGATGCTCTGGCTAAGGTCATGATGGAAAGCTAGGACAGCCAAGGTTATGAAAGACCAACTATCTCATTTGAATTTGAAATGGCAGTCTCCCCCCCCCCCTAAAGAATTTATAATGGTAGAAGATTTCAAGAGTTGCTGCATAATATAGATAAGGACAATCTTAAAAGTCACAAATGTATTTAAACCCACCACCACCAAACTATGAGCCTCTTCTATGCAGGTATTGATTTGTCTTCAGAGAAGTTCAGGCTACAAATTAATACCCTTACTGTCACAGTTTATTGTTCCCCCACAAGTGCATTTCTGCCAGGACACAAGTGTCTCAAATCCTCACAGAGAATAGACTTGAAAGCTAGACTGAGAAATGTAGCAGAAGCACCCTTCAGACATATCTGTAGCAACAGAACATCCATTCCCCACAGACAACTTCCTACAGTTTCTATACAAATACCAAATCAACATGATCGTACCAGTGAAGTAGTCTTTCCCATCCAGCAATCCTCTAGTCATAATTTGATAGCCAGTAGGAAAAGAGCTCACATTATCTGGTATTCAAACAGACACAAACACACCCCATGTGAGATCACACCATGGAAGGGTCCCAGTGCCACTTCAGGAAATGCGCAAGAGCATTTTGCAATATTCTGAACTGCTGGAGTACACTCAGAATAAACCATCATTTGAAATGCTTTAGAGGCACTTTTCTCACACAAAACAGAATAGACATGCAATGACTTCCCTCTCACATCAAGTGGATATCTTAAAACCACAGATCCATTTTTATATAGAAAGATCTGTTTTAAGTCAACACAAAATCACACGATAAAAGAACTGAAAATTAATCAAACAACGCCCAATAAGAACATAAGAAAGGCCCTGCTGGATCAGACCAAGGCCCATGAAGTCCAGCAATCTGTTCACACAGTGGCCAACTAGGTGCCTCTAGGAAGCCACAAACGAGACGACTGCAGCAGCACCATCCTGTCTGTGTTCCACTGCACCCAATATAATAGGCATGCTCCACTGATATTAGAGAGAATAGGTATGCAGCATAACTAGTATACATTCTAACTAATAGCCATGAATACCCCTTTCCTCCATGAATATGTCCACTCCCCTCTTAAAGCCCTCCAAGCTGGCAGCCATCACCACATCCTGGGGCAGGGAGTTCCACAATTTAACTATGCGTTGTGTGAAAAGATGGAAAGCTAGGACAGCCAAGGTTATGAAAGACCAATCATCTCATACATGACAATCTTTGTATTTGTTATACAGGGTTGCCCTATGGCAGGAGAACCCATGCTTCCCACTGCCTCTCCTTCAGACAGTGGGAGAATTTTTTTTTAAATCGCCACTGTCATCACACAACATGACGTCAGTTCTTGGAAAATCACAGACGTGTCATCACATCATTTGAGGGATTGCCAGAAATGCTATGGCTATCCCTAGAACATGACATCACTCCAGGTTTCCCCCAAAGTGACATCATGTCACGCATGACAATAGTACCCCATGTCCAGCTGGGGCCCCATCTCCTACCATTGGCTGGCAACCTTATAAGGGAATAAGTTATTTAAGACATATAACTTTACAGTGCTGCATTCAACATTTATCTTTTATTTCAAGATTCACTTTAAGTGAGACTCCCCAGTAATATTACCCAAAACGTCTCCCACAATGAGGGTGATCCTGCCTGTATATTCATATCTTCTACTGAAGCCTCACTTTCAGAGGTAAAGTCAACAGCCACAGAGAAGGTCCAAACTATGAACCATATTCCCGAACTTTCTCAGACGCCTACATAAGCTTTATTTATTTATTTATAATTTATTTATTTATATTGTCGATGGCTTTCACGGTCAGAGTTCATTGGTTCTTGTAGGTTATCCGGGCTGTGTAACCGTGGTCTTGGTATTTTCTTTCCTGCTGTTTCACCAGCAGCTGTGGCAGGCATCTTCAGTGTTATTCCTCTGAAGATGCCTCCCACAGCTGCTGGCAAAATGTCAGGAAAGAAAATACCAAGACCACGGTTACACAGCCCAGATAACCTACAAGAACCTATTTATTTATAATTTATAATTAAATTCAACGTGCTGGTTATGACCTTTAAAGTCAATCACAACCTAGGACCCACCTATCCAAAAGAACCGTCATCTTCCATATATCCCTGTGCCAACTGCATTCCTCAGGCTGCCAGCTACTGGCCATTCCCCCACTTAAAGTAGCCTGCCTGAAACCATCCAGAGCCCCCCTGCTTTCTCCATTGTCACTCCCACTCTGTAGAATAGGCACCCTGAGAAGGTGCCTATTTTTAGGAGATGCTGCCAGACCATTTTATTTGCCATGGCTTTTAATGGAATGGAACTGCAGGTATCTCTTGAGGAGGTGGGGGTTATTGGGGGTTAGTTTGTTGGTTTCAAATTTTTATAAGTTTTTTTACTATTATTTGTAAGCCACATTAAGCCCTGAGAAAAGATGGCATATGAATATTTTATTAAATTTATAACTTTTATTATTTACTTAGACCATAGTCTGCCCTTCCTCTCCAAGGAGTTCCTAGGACAGCTTACAGTATATAAATATGACTCCCAATGAACTGATTCCCCCACAAGGATCCTGTACTTGCACTTTCCAGAAGCCTCTCTAACATGGCTGCCAGAGATCTGGATGAAAATTTCTCCTTAATATCAGACTGAGGTCCCTGGATTTAGGCAGAGATTGCTCCAGGACAATCCCAGCTGGGAATAGTCCACACACCTGAAAAGCTCAGAAACATTCACTAAAGAACTATTCAGACTCTGGAGCTGACCTTTTGACTAGGTTTTCAGAACAGTAACCAAGCTTCCCAACCTGAATACACCTCTTCCTTTCCCCCAAATAGCAGTCAAGAGCCTGGAAGAATCATCTGGGCTCCATTTAGTCCTTTGTTAAACCAGCCCAAGCTGGTACTCTGGCAGGTAGTCTAAACACCCCACCCCAGGCTGACTTTCCCATACTCAACATGGTTTATCATGCCCATATTTGGAATTCTGTTTGCCTTTCACTCCCCTAAATTCAAATTCTGGCAATGAGAACCAAAACCACGTGCCTTCAAACCAACCCCAATGTAGTTCCTACTAAAAGGGCACTCCAGCCCTTCCAATTTTGTAGATGGTACCTGGATCCTATCTCTTACCCCAACCTCATGGTTGGTCGACTTCCTTACTCTTGTTGAAGACAATGAACCTTCCTGCTTGGACTTCCCTTCCCCTCTCGCATCTTTGTCACTATAGACTTAACTTCCCCTGAAAGCCTCCCTGTGCTCTGGATTGGTTATTCTTTTCTTCAGGATGAGGTATAGTATAACTTTCCCTGGCCCTTTCCATTTTTTTTGCTAGCTTATTTCCCCCTCAAATTGCCCTCCAATAGACATAAACTCATAGGCAGGTTGGCTTACGAAGGTTTACTGGTATGCTGCTTATTTCATTGCTTGCCTTCCTCGATCCATAGTCTGGTTAGGGAAATAAAATTCTTTTTCTTCATTGAATTGTTCTTCTCCTGAGTGCTGTTCCAAGTTGGGACTCTGGTATACACTGGACAGTTCAGCCCTGACTAGTTACTTGCCCTGAAGACATACATTTGGCCTGACATGCAAAGGAGCCATTAAGTGTTGTGGCCCTACACATGTACCTCTATTTAGGTAAAAAAAGGGGGGGGAAACAAAACCCAGCAGTGCTAAATCAGTAAACCCCCCCCCCAAAAAACCTCTCAAATTAATACTAAAAGCAGCATAGTAAAGCTTAGAGTAAGCTTTAGAGCTTACTAACTTATACCATTTAGGGCAAGTTAAAACTGACAAAACTTTTAAAAACAACAACAGTGTAATAGTCTAGACCTTATTCACACTGTGCATCAGCAATTTTGTGCCCTTGAAAAGGCAGGCTTTTAAATTGCACTGGAAAACCAACTTACAAGAGAATGACTACCCTTGCAGTGAGAGAGAGTTCCATAAATTGGACAGCTACTGCTCTAAAGGACTTTTTGAAGCTAATCGGTAACTCTTAATAACAAATGATGCTTTAAGCATCATCTTTAATTGTTCTTGTTTGCTTAGGATTTTGGTGGTATCTGATTTTGATTGACTACCTGTTCGCTCCTCCCTCTGTTTGGTGATTCTTATTTCATTTGGGTAATTATTTTATAATTTGTTTTTATGGATTGTTTATAATCAAGTTGCAAGCTTCCTCACTGACCTGTCCTAGGTAGAAAGACAGCATCTCAACATTTTAAATAAAGCAATGAGTAAATAAATGAGAGTGCGCTTCCACAAGCAAGTAGCACAGGCCATTTCCAATAGTTAAAGAGTGCACTTAAAATGCAAGCCAATATTGTTTTTCTCTCTTTTATTCCTGAAGATACTGCTCTGGGCTTTCTCTTAATTAACATGAAAATAAAACAGGCATTCCCCCCCCCACAAAAAAATTGGTCAAAAGACTGTATCAAAAGAGTCAATTAGCATCCCACAACCAAAGGGCAATAAGAACCTCAACAAGTGTCAGGTCCTTTATGGAAGTGTGTGACAGATGCATTATACGGGTGACAAGAATATTTATACGTCACAGTACTTCCAATTTCATGGTAACTTAGTAGAACTGTATTCTTGTAGAAGAATTCTCACAATTAGGGCCAAACTACTCAGTCTTATGTCCTTTGTTTTCAGCCTTTTTTTCCCCACTTAGAAAACACAGCCATGGAGGCTTTATGCTGATGGCCAGCAATGATTATTTACTCTTTTTCCCTATTGTGGGGGTATTCTGCTAATAGTCACCCCAAAGCTGCTTTTTGACCTGCGAATATATGTGTCTCCTTCCTTCCTGCACCCATGCAGGGGAAGAAATGAATTTGAGCATTAAAATTGCTAAAGGAAAAAAGGGTAAAATATCCCTGCCCTACCCCAGTGCTGGTTTTCAGCTGCATTCTGCAAAGGATTGTTACAGATTACATCTGATGTTCACACCTTTAAAAATGCATTTAGAGTGCATATTTTCATTTCCACCAAGCGCAGGGCAGTATCATTTTTAAAAGAACATTGTGTATCTTCAGATGGAGCTGCAATTCCTAGCACTACTGAAAGAACTGAACCACTATGAGCATTCTTACACAGGTGTAGAAACTGATTCTGCATTCACTAACAGGCACTTAGAAAACAGGTATCACTTGATTTCCTTAGTAGCACAATGAATTAATGTAGCAAGAAACTTACTTGCTGTACCATTCAGTCAACATAGCAACTAACCTACCAGTTTCTGATCATATCATGAATATCTGCTGGCTCATCTAGTTGATCTCCAGCAGGGGTGGGGAACCTTTTTTCTGTCAAGGGCCATTTGGATATTTATAACATCATTCGCGGGCCATACAAAATTATCAACTTAAAAATTAGCCGACCAAGCCCCAAGCAGGCAGCTGCCCCAGATGACCGCCCCCCCGGCGCAGGCAAGCAGGCAGGCATCCAACCGGTGGCGCACTCGCCCACCTGGTGGCACAGAATGGTCTGTTGCACCAGCCGGGCGTAGCCGTCTAGCTGCACAATGGAGTTGCTCCTGCTCCGCATGGTTGGGGCTGGATTCTACAGCTGGCTCCTGCTACCTCCGCTTGCAGGGACGAAATGAGGACACACTGGCTAAGAACTTCCACTCACCCCTGCACGCGCATTCTGGCCCTGCCCCATTTAACCCCTCCATTGTCGCCACTTCCTCCCCCAGCCCTCTTGTAGTACAGAGGGAATATGTTTCTGCATGGCCCGGGTGGGAAAGGGTTAACACAGTTTCTTGGGCAGTCCTAGCAGCTCCATAGCTAATGACTCTTCTGCAAGGGGAAAGAAGGTTCCTTTTCTCGGCAAAACAAACTCAAATCTGCCTTGAATAGAGGCTATTCCTGTCCGAGGGAGGGGGCGGATGGCCAGTCTTAGACCAAATGATTTCGTGGGCCTTATACGGGAACCAGGCCTGATGTTCCCCACATCTGATCTACAGGCTACCTAGTCAATCTACAGGCTAAATTGGCCTTTGCTTGTATTTATAATCACATCCATGTAAGATATTGTGCAGGAGCTGGGCCAAAGACAACTTGACAGCAAAACTGAGCCCAGCAGCAGCACAACACAATATAAAATTACTGACCTCATCACTATGCTAAAATTCATTTTGCTACTGTAGCCTTCTAGCTACTGGGGAGATGGCAGGAAGCTCAGCTGTGACTATCTGGAGACAGAATAGAAAAGGACAACTGTGTTCAGTTACCTGGAGGTGAAATACTGGCTGCAGGAACAGGGATAGAGACTGTAAACCTGGGGTTTGAAAGAAAAATAGCAGAACAGAACACAGGAATAGGAAAAGGAAAAATACTAACGGGTGGGGCCAGGAACAGAAGGGAGGAAGACCAAAGGGGTGGAGCCAGAGAGAAGGCAGCTTAGGCTTTACTGTAGGTACGGGAGATGGAAACAAGGGGAGAAGGCTGGTCATATGAGGCTTAGCACATTGTGGTAACTTTGAATACTCCCCAGGGTAGAGGCGTACAGTCATTCCTAAGCTTGGGAGCCAAACTGCCTTAGGAGGTGCCGTGACCCTTAAGCTGCAGCGTTACCACGCCACCCTTTTGGTGGTGCAGCCTCGGTGTTTCTTATGGGGCATTTCCCCCCATTTTTGGTTTTTCCACTTTTTTATGCTAGTTGCAGCCATGAAACCTCCTTGGAGGTGCTGCTACAGTGGCGCCTCGGCCAAGCCATCCCCGACTGCTGCAGGGCTCAGGAATGAGCTGATAGTGTTTTATTTATCCATTGTCCTGTCTTTCTGCCCTTACATGGGCTATCTAGGCTGCTAACAAATTGAAACGTACATTATAAAATCACATTTTAAAACCACTCACCCACCCACCAACCCATCCCAACACACACACACAGAGAGAGAGAGAGCAGAGCCCACTGAGATAACTTGGGGATAGAAACAGTACTTCCCTAACCCTAGCCCTCTTTTCTGACTATTGACCTGCAAAAGGGGTTCCTCTTGAGATCTAATCCCACCAAGCATTTGGCCAGTGTTAAGGCCAGCACCACCAGTAGTTAGGGCTCTGCCAAGTCTTCCTGCCCTCTGGCACCTGCCAAGTCTCCGACAGGAAGGTCTGCCCCTGTGCAAATGGTCGTGCAGCCAATAACACAAACGTACAATTATGTAGCTGATTGCTGATCAAATTTTATTATCTTTGTTAAGCTTTGAAAAGAGGTAATGCTTGATTTACTAATAAGCACACTTCCATGTAGGAGACAACTTGCTTGTTGCACTGGTAGAATGAGGCTTCAATCCTCTTAATATATTTAGTTTTGACCCTCCATCTAGCATTTTTTGCCATGTCATTCCCCCAAGGAACTTGGAGCAGTAAACATCGTTCTCCCCCTCCTCCATCTTATCCTCGCAACAGGCCTATGAAGCAGGTTAGGCTGAGAGAAGTAATGACTGCCCCAAGGTCACTTGCAGTACCGTCCTAAGCAGAGTCACAACCTTCTAAGCCCATTGATTTCGCAGGAGGGGAGGGGCTGTGGCTCAGTGCTAGAGTATCTGCTTTGCATTCAGAAGGCCCCAGGTTCAATCCCTGGCATCTCCAGTTAAAGAGACTAGGCAAGTAGGTGATGTGAAAGACCTCTGCCTGAGACATAAGAACATAAGAACATAAGAAAGGCCCTACTGGATCAGACCAAGGCCCATCAAGTCCAGCAGTCTGTTCACACAGTGGCCAACCAGGTGCCTCTAGGAAGCCACAAACAAGACGACTGCAGCAGCACCATCCTGCCTGTGTTCCACCGCACCCTGGAGAGCCGCTACCAGTCTGAGTAGACAATACTGACTTTGATGGACCAAGGATCTGATTCAGTATAAGGCAGCTGCATGTGTTCAAGGACATAATTTCTTCTTAGTATGGCACTGCTAGTCAGCTTCATAGCACAAAAGGGATTTGAACCCAGATCTCCCCAATAGGGATGCAAAATACATAATGTTTTAAGTGATAAAACCATAAGGATTGATTTATCATTTATATATTGCTGTAAAAGTTTAAACAACCAGCTAAGTGCATTAATCATCTCCAGCTGCTCTCTTTTCCCTTTGTGGGAAAGGAAACAAAAGGTGATGCAGAAAGAGGATATAGCAGTGCTCTTAATAAGAGAGCAGCTCTAGACATACACTGCTCCCTCCTCCTAAGCAAGCACAGAAAAAGGGAAAGGGGTGCTCTGGATTCATGGCTTGGGCTGATGGAAGCCTACATTCCCAGTCACTTGTCTGTCTGCAGGAGCTGCTCCAAGGCTACCCGAGCCAGTTCTTCTTGCACTATGGCTGCCATTGCCATCCTCCAGGTACTAGCTGGAGATCTCCTGCTGTTGCAACTGATCTCCAGCCGATAGAGATCAGTTCACCGGGAGAAAATGGCTGCTTTGGCAATTGGACTCTGTGGCATTGACATTCCGCCCCTCCCCAAACCCCACCCTCCTCAGGCTCCACCCCATAAACCTTCTGCTGGTGGTGAAGAGGGATCTGGTGACCCTACCCTGCACCTACTTTGCAGGAGGGTGATTGTGAATTTTCTTCCACTTCCCCTCCCATTTGTCCTTGAAGGGAAAAGATACTTAAGCATAGGTAAACTCCACTGATACCCATTGGACTTCGTCCCAAGTAACTGTGCATTGAATTGCAGTGGCCAACAGTGAAACCAAGAAATGAATTCAAGTTAAAGATTAATGTGTGAATTTAAAAAATCTGAAATTCTCAGGATGAGATGCTTCATATCTAACTGTTGTTGTCCTCAATGTAAAAACAAACCATGTTTACTCACAAGTGACATGCTAATTTTTCATCCCCAAAAATCAATAGCCAAGTTGGCAATATGTAAGAATATGTATGTGAGGTAGACAGATTTTGAGCTAGTTAATTTTTTAACAATAACATTTTTAAATCATTTTATTTTATTCAAATGGTTGTTCTTTTAGTTCTAGTCCAACACTAAGCACTTATCGCACTAACTCTCTGGTGTAGGACATTTCTTATGTAACTAGTAAGCAACATTTCTTGATGACACACTTACATATAGCACAAGCATATTTGAAGTAGATTTAAGATTGTGAAACTGCACCAGCTTACATGGTGGTAGGATCTAAACCACGCTGCAGTGAATACACTGAAGCATTCATTCAGAAAACTAGTAAGCACTGGAATTAGAGGCATTGACAATATGGAAGATTAGTCCTGAAATAAGATTTAAAATTGTGTCAATACAACCCACATTATGTTTCCTGTCAAAACATAAAAGAAATATTAAACCAGTAAATAGGGCTTGAATTAGAAGAAGTCACAACGATGGTTTGGGTGAGAAAGAGAATTACAGGGTGACTTCAGGATGGTGAATTGGGTGGTAAATAACAGAGAAATTGTGCATCAGGAAAAAATGGAAGCAGAACAAATACTTTGTTGCTTGCATGAGCCTCAGTAGCTCCATCCCTGAAACTGCTACTAAAAGGCACAGTAGTAGAACCAGTTTAAAAACAAGCAGTTGGGATGTGTTCCCTTTAATATAGGATGACAGCCAAGTTTTATTTTCTTACGGAGCATCTTGTGCCAATTGTCAGTACACCTTAGGCTGTGATCAGAATCCTCAAAATGTGGGCTCCATCTTCACACTGTTAGATATTTCACTGTTCTTGAACTACAACAATCAGCAGCAACTGGGGTTTCCCGTGTGGACAAGCGATTCCACATTGCAAATGATTGCACAATATCCAATGAAGTGTAGATGTGTCTGCATAGTCCCCATGGTTGAAGTGTTTACCAGCTGAGAAATGTTGACTCCAGAGGGCAAGTTCTTTTTTGGGGGAGGGGGGAATTTCATATAATGGCTCAGTTGGTCATTGTCTCACCTTTACCTGCCCTGAAGTCAGCCTTAGCTGTGCGAACAGTTTCATGGGAAGTTGCACAAAAAGCACAAGGCAAGATGTTAGAAATATTTACATATACTCATTCCCCTTACAGTACTGCAAGCATAGGATGGGATCCCCTTAGAATTCCATTAAGCTAGATTCTCTTCTCTCCTTGGCTATGTCCTCATGTAGTGTCTGTGAGCAGTGATGCCTCCGGCAACTATAAGAACTAGGGGGGTGGATCTTGGTTATGGTGGGGTGTTGGGAGAAGAAGGACATCAGCAGGGCATAAAACCAGCCATTTTCTCCAAGAGAATTGACCTTGGTCATCTGGAGTTAGAGTTACCAACCTCCAGATGGTGGCTGGAGATCTCCTGGGATTACAACTGATCTCCAGGTGACAGAGATCAATTTACCTGGAGAAAATGGACTTTTTGGAAGGTGGACTCTATGGCATTATACCCCATTGAAGTCCCTCCCCAAACCCCACCCTCCCCAGGCTCCAACCCCAGATCTCCAGATATTTTCCAACCCAAAGCTGGCAACCCTGTCTGGAGAGAAGGAGATTTCCAGGTGCCACCTGGAGGTTGACAACCCTAAGGAGCACGGAAGGGCACTTTCATTGTGAGAAGCAGAAGGAGCAGCTTCCTCATGCTCAAAGGAAAATAAATGACTATATGGTGAGTTTAATAGGCAGCCATGTGGTTAGATTGGTCTGCAGTAAACTAACAGCCCATTCCTGACCTGAGGTGTATGGGGACGGCGGGGAAGAGGCGCAGCGGCGCCTCTTCCTAAGCAGTTTCCCTGATGCTGTTTCCCTGATGCTATCGACATCCGGCCCGATTCTCAGGAATGGGCTGTAAGTCACTTATCCCACATGCTTTATCACAGGCTCGAAACAGGACTCATATTATCAGATGACTACATGGTCAGCAAGCCAACTGTAATCAATCAATCAAATTTTATTTTGATATTCTGAATAAAAATGAAATACAAAATGTGGTCAGACAAATGGGCATACAGACAGACTGCTGGAAAATCAGCTTTGCTATAGTTCTCCATCTTACTATACTAGGCACAACGCCTACACTATACAAAATGCCCAAAGAGAGTTTTACTCAGTAATGTAATCAGGATTGGAGGTTGAGTGTGTACCACTTTCAATTATCTATGACTAATTATAGAAATAAAGCTCATTTATTGTAATGTAATTATTAGAATTTGGTTCTCTGCCAGAGCCTATGGAGTAAAGAAATCCATCGCTAAAGCTAACGCAGAAATCAAATTTCACTCTTGCAGCTTTATGTATGCAAAAAGTTCTCTCTGTTTCCCCACAAAGGAAAATAATAGATTTTGAGATTGCAGAGCAGATACTGCTTAATCTCTATTCCAGCAGAGTGTGATCCCGTTCACATTTTTTTAATGAATACTTTAAAAGGGCCTGATTTTAATTTTCTCTGGCAGGGTTTTGGGTAATCTTCCAAATGTATCATTTTAGGATTTACATGCATATTACATGTTGCTTTCCTTTCCTGACTCATACAGTATTCTATTTCCCTGTCCTGCTTTTTTGTTACTAACATTTTGTTGAGATTAGCAACATTTCTATAATATAATAGAAGCCACAGTTTTGATATCTCCTGAGTTAGCATGGATCCCCCTCCCCAAAATCCCAATTGATGATATCCCCAAGTCAATACAAGAGATTAATTTCTTTTTTTTTTTTTTTTTTTTATAATTTTTTATTGAATTTTACAATATAAAAAAAAAGAAAAGAAAAAAGAAACAAGAAAAAAAGAAAGAAAAAAAAATACATATATAGATATAAAAGGGTATTCACATAACATATTGAATACATTTCATTTTTTAATACATTCATCAAAAGAAAAATACCCTTTCCCCCCACCCACCAAAAGTGACCCATCACCATGACTTCCATAGAAGTGTCCGGTAGCTTTATTTATTTATCTAAATTCTAATATTGCTTAAAGAATAATTTTCTATAGCTCACTAAATAACAAAGTAAAATCCATTTTTGCCAACTTATCCCAATATGAGGTAGCCTTAAACCATGTTAACTTAAATTCTTCCAAATCATTTCCATGCAGAATTTCTGTTAATCTGGCCATCCTCATATATAACCACACTTTCTCTCTCCATTCTGTAATTGAGGGTTTACTTGTTTGTTTCCATACTCTCGCTATCACAATCCTTGCAGCAGCAAAACTATATTGACAAATAATCCTATCCCGATCATGAATATCGTTTGTGGGTATTCCCAATAAACAAAATAATGGTTTTCTTTTCACTTTACTATTAATCAAATTATTTGTTTCTTTTATTATTTTTTTCCAAAATTTTTTGATTTTTTTACAAGTCCACCAGACATGCATATAAGTTCCTCTTTCTTTTCCACATTTCCAACAGATTCCTTTATCTTGACTGTTCATTTTGGATATCATAAATGGGGTTATATGCCATCTATAAAACATTTTATAGAGATTTTCTCTAATTTCATTAGTTATTGTAAATTTAAACTCCCTCTTCCATAAATTTTCCCATTTATCCAGGTCTATATTGAATCCTAAATCCTGCATCCATTTGATCATGACTGGTTTAATTCTTTCTTGTTCTAAATTAATAGTCATCAATAATTTATACATCCTACCAATCAATCCTTTATTTCCTTTATCTAATATCTTTTCTAACTCGGATTTATTTTTACTGAATCCAAGTTTACTATCTTTATTAAAAATATCTTGTAGTTTATAATATAAAAACCAGTCTTTTATATTTAACTCTTCCCTGCTTTTTAAAGCCCATTTACTCTCCTTCCATTCAATAATACCCCTATATATCTCTATATCTAAGTTTAATTGTTTTCCCCTCTTCATATAAGCTTCTATTGGATTAATCCACCCCGGGGTCGTATTTTCTAAAGTCTTCTTATATTTTGTCCAAATTTGAAATAACCCAGCTCTAATAATATGAATTTTAAAATCTCTGTTTACCTTTTCCTTTTCATACCACAGATATGCATGCCAGCCATATCGAAGATTATACCCTTCTAACTCTAATAATCGATAATTTTCTAATTTAATCCAGGTTTTTAACCAGAGAAAGCAGGAAGCCTCATAATATTGTTGCAAGTCAGGTAAACCTAATCCTCCTGTTTCTCTTAATTGAATCAAATTTTTATACGCTATTCTATGTTTTCCTTTTCCCCACAAAAATTTTTGAATATCCTTCTTCCAAATTTTAAAAACTTTGAACCCCTTAATAATCGGTAAATTTTGAAATAAAAAAAGCATCCTGGGTAATACCATCATTTTAATCACCGATACTCTACCCCACAATGATAAGGGTATTTTTTCCCAATTTGTCAAATCGGTATTTATTTGTTGCCATGTTTTTTCATAATTATTTTTAAATAGGTTAAAGTTGTTAGGAGTTAACCATATTCCCAGATATTTTACTTTATGTTCTATACCAAAACCTGTTACTCTCGCTAATTCCTGCTGCTGCAAGAGTGTAATATTTTTGACCAATATTTTAGTTTTATTTTTGTTTATTTTAAAGCCTGCAAGTTTTCCGTAAACCTCAATCATTTTGCTCCATTCAGCTATCTGAGTAATAGGATCAGTTAAAAAACACACTAAGTCATCTGCATATGCCTTAACTTTATAATGATTTCTCCCTATTTTATAACCTACAATCTCTGCATTCATTCTAATTTTTCTCATCAATACCTCTAAAATAATAATAAACAACAGTGGTGAAAGAGGGCACCCTTGTCTGGTGCCCTTTTGTATTTCAAATTGTGATGATAATTCTCCATTAATTATTAGCTTAGCAGTTTGACAAGTATAAATATTTCCAATAACCTTTTGAAATTTATCACCAAAACCCATATATTCTAACACTTTCCTCATAAAATTCCAATTTACATTGTCAAACGCTTTTTCTGCATCTAAAAATATCATTGCAAAAGGTGTATTATCAAATTCTGCATATTCTAGTAAGTCTAACACAACTCTAACATTTTGATTGATTAACCTCCCCGGAAGGAATCCTGCTTGGTCTTCATGTATAATACTATTAAGAATTTTCTTCAATCTATTCGCTAAAATCATCACAAACATTTTATAATCATTGTTTAATAATGATATTGGTCTATAGTTTTTAACTTCCATTAAATCAGCGTTTGGTTTAGGTATTAAAACTATATTTGCTTTCTTCCAGGTATTTGGAATTGATCCTCCCTGTATACAATTATTCATAACTCTCAATAAATTTGGTGATAGTTGATCCATAAAAGTTTTGTAATAAAGATTTGTGAAGCCATCTTCTCCTGGTGCTTTGTTTAATTTACTTTTCTTTATTACTGATTTTAACTCCTCTAATGTTATTTCTGCATCTAATAATTCTTTCTGTTCCTGTGAGATTTTATCCCATACAAATTGTGTTAAATATTTTTCTATCTCTTTTTCTAAAACTATTCCCTGTGTATAAAGATTAGAATAATAATCTATAAAAGTTTCTGTAATTTTTTGTTTATCTAATAAAATTTTTCCATCCTTCCTTATTTTCAATATTGGCTTTCTCCTCTCTTTATGTTTAAGTTGCCATGCTAACATTTTGCCTGGTTTATTTGAATGTTCAAAAAATCTTTGTCTATTATATAATATTTTTCTTTCTATATCGGTAGTTAATAAAATCTCATATTGTTGTTGCCAAGTTTTTATTTTATCAATCTGTTCTTGTTTAAGTAATTTGGTTTGTGCTTTTCTTAACTGTATTTCCGCCTGTTTAATTTCCTCCAGTATTTTTTTCTTTTTTGACTCTCTTTCTCTAAACCACCGCGAGTTTTGTTGTATTAAAATGCCTCTTATCACTGCTTTCCCCGCATCCCAGACAACATCTTCAGATGTGCCTTTATTTATGTTATCTTGAAAATAATGTTGTATTTCTACTTTTATTTTGTCTGTAATTTTCTTATTTTTTAATAAATATTCATTAATATGCCAAGATTTGTTTTTCTTAATTCCCAAATTCATTTGCAACAACAGTGCATTATGATCTGAAAGAACCTTCGGTAAAATTTCAAGGTCATCTAGTTTGCATATAATATCTTTAGATAGCCAAATCATATCTATTCTAGAGTGAGATTTATGTCTTGAAGAGTAAAAAGTATATCCCTTTTTATTACCTTTTTTCATTCTCCACGCATCAAACATTTCCCATTGTTCTGTTAAATGATCAAAAATACCAGGTATTTTACCTTCAAATTTCCCCTGTTTTTTTTTTGCTGATCTATCTAAACGAGGATCTGTTACTCCATTGAAATCACCCATCCATAACATATTTTCCGTAGCATATTCAGCCAATGTCGATATTAGATCCATATAAAATAATTTTTGGTTATTATTAGGTGCATATATGCCGACTAATACTATTTTTTGGTAACCACACAGAACCTCTACCATCAAAATCCTCCCTTCCCTGTCTTTATACAACATCTTTGGTTCAAATATTAAAGGAATGTACATAGCTATTCCATTAACCTTTTTCTTATCATTACATGAAGTAAACAGTTTACCTAATTTATTTTGTTCTAATCTTAAAACCTCTTTTGTTAAAATATGTGTCTCCTGTAAACAAAAAATGTTAGCTTTTGATTTCTGTAGATGATAGAATATTTTTCTCCTCTTATTTGGAGAGTTTAAACCATTAACATTCCATGATAGTATCTTCATCATTTGTTGGTTAGTAACTCAAATTTTCCCCCAGGTATAATACCCCTTCCCCCCCTCCTCCCCCAATAGTATCCCCATCTCCTTCTCATAAATCCTCAGACCCTAATTCAGTCTGTGTCCTCTTCTTCCGTCAGAGATTTTCCTCCTGAAGCTTCTGCAGCCTTCTCATTCTCTGTAAGATTCTTTTCAACCAGTTCTTTAATTGGTTGTTGTGGTGGTTTACTTAATTCTCCTTCATATCTCCGAAAGAACTGATCAACTTTAGCCATGTCAGTAAGTTTGAACCTCTTTGTTTTGAATATAAATGAGACTCCTTGAGGGTATTCCCATCTATGTTGTATTCCATTATATCTCAGCCTTGCCACCAATTCTGCAAACTCCTTTCTTTTTCTCAGTAGTCTCCCTGGTATCTCCTTCATTAGTCTCACTGGTTGACCTTCTATTGTTAAAGGATTTTTGTAATGTTTATTTAGTATCAGGTCCCGGTGAGATCTTGAAAAAAGCTGTACCAAGCAATCCCTTGGAACTTTGTTTCTGGATGCATAAGCAGAGTTGACTCTATAAGCTGTAATTATCATCCCTTCCACTATTGCTTCTTCTTCTTGCAAAAAATCAGCCAGGAGCACTTTCAAATATTCTTTCAGGTCAGAACCTTCAGTCCGTTCTTTAAATCCGCGAATACGAATCCAGCTCTCCTTTATCCGCATTTCTAACATCGCCACATTATCCTCTTGCCGTTCTTCACGTTCCTGGCGGGCCTCCAGTACAAGTTCCATAATATCAACCTTTTTTCTGGTTTCTTTATTTTCCTTTGCTTGTTTTTGCTGTTTCGCCTCCAACTTGTCTTGCTTCACAGTCAAAGCTGAGATAGAGTCCTGCAATGTTGAGATAGCTGCAGTATTCTGGTTAAGACCTTGCTTTACATAGTCCATATCTTGCTTCATTGAGACAACTTCAGATTTTACTTCTGTCACTTCTTTTTTGACTTCAACCACTTCAGTTTTAACTGATGTCACTTCCTGAAGTGTTTTTGTTAGCAGCTCTTGCAAAGAGTTCAGCGTGGCATCAGCTTTCTTAGTCATTTTTGCCAAAGAAGTTGATCCTGTTACTGGGGAGGAATCTGGAGAAATAGCTGGACTAGTGAGAGATGGTCTTCTTTTTGTTTGCATAGATAATTGAGTCTGAAGGGTCTTGGGGTCTTTAATAAGTACTTTAGGGTGCTTTTCTGAGTCCTTTTTATTTTTTCCTTCTTTATCTCCCATTGAAGGGCTCAAAACTGCAACATTTGTAATCCAAAGGAGAGGAGAGGGGGGGGGGGAGAGATGACAGTCTCACAACATCAGTTCAAAGAATCTCAGTAATGGAGCATTTAACTGGTAAAGTCAATCTTGAAGAGCCAGCTCAGTGATCATAAATCTGCTGGATATCTCTTAAAACTGTCAAAGTCAACAGAGCAGGAAATTCAACTGCGCCACAGTCTGGCAAAAAGCCAAGTTTCTTTTTGTATTCGTTAGCAAGTATAGAAAAAAAAAAACCAGCTTGCTTCTCCCTATGAGTTATACCACCAGACACCCCCGTGAATCACTAGTTGTACATCAAAAGAGTAAAAAAAAAACCTGTTGTTTCTTCCGTGCCTTTAAACCGCCGTCCCGATCAGCCTGAGAACAATGGCGCCTGCTTCTCCGCTGGTTCGCCCGAACGCTCCCCGCCGCTTCCAAGGCAGGGAGCGCATCAAGGGCAAGCCGCGAGCCGGCCGCTTGCTCAGCTTCCCCTCTACTTCAAGGGGAGCCGTGGCTGTTGTTCGGGGGAGGGGGGATTCCCTCCCTCCCTTGCCACTTTGATCGGGGCTCGAGAATCGTGCTGCCACGGTGATCAGCAACGGAAGTGGAAGTCTGAAGAGATTAATTTCTTTAACAAGGTAAAGCATGTTTCCGTCTAATGCCCAGATAGTACAAGGCAAGCAAACAAAACCACATCAACAACAAAATCCATTTTGGTGTTAAATTTATAATTCATCTGACATATCAACATTGGGTACTGGGATGGCTTCATATTCTCAAACATACACACATGCAATGTTAATAAGTAAACATTAAAAGATCAGTAAAAATTGCCTTAGAACAACAGTACAAAAAAACAGCAACAGAAAAATACTTCACACCATCCAATAGAATTAAAAGCTAGAGACAAAACAGTGTTTCTAATGAATGTCCAATGAATAAACTGAGACTTACTTCTAAGAAGACCTGCTTAGGATTGCTCCCTGCTATTTACCCATGTGGTTGGTGATTTTCACCTACTCCTTACAAGGTACTTCTGGGTTCCCCCAACTCCCAGAAGCAGAATTTCAGGGGTATTATGGGTTGCAATGGGATGCAGATGGAAATCCTTCTGTCTTTGGAAATGTTAGGTGAGATCCAAACCAATGTTTTATCCAAACTCTAATGGAGATGATCACTTGGGGATCTCCAGTAATCATATCAATATGCCTTTTGTCACAAAAAGATCCTTCCTGCCATCATTAACATATCCTCTTGTTTGCAGTTTTGGCTACACTTATCTAAGCATCATGACTGTTTCCATCACTTTACCCAGAAATCATGTTGTTGTAAAGTTGTTTTTAAGTTATTTTAAGTTATTGGGTCTGGAGACATAAGAGTATTATAAGAGTCAAAATAGAGGTGATTTATCATCGTTATCTAGGGTTGCTAACACACTGGCGAAATAATGTCTTGCCCCTTTAACAAAGGCCTAATGTGTGGAAATGAACAATGGAAGCTTTTCATACCATGCAGATAAATAACACAACATGCTGTTAAGGGCCCTTTCCACATTTTCATTTTAATCCCATTTTTATCCATTGCTGCCCCAACACCATGTAAAGTGATGTGGGGATGGCAACTTCAAATAGCATTTACATCCATTTATGAAGCGTATCTGAAGGGCTGTGACCATTTAAAACAATGCTGCTTTTTCTGGTGGCGCCACATGTTTTTGTGAATGGGTCTAAGTTTTGTGATATACCAGTATACAGGTACAGGCTTGTATATATGCCCTTGTAATGTAGGCAGTGACCTCTGGTTTTGGTTCTGCACTCAAGCGGTGACCACCTATGGCCATGTCAAGGCATCTTCTCAGAGAGACCTCAAAAAGCAGTCGCAATGTGATTATCTCAACGCTTGCTGGAGACTCTCCTCCCCCCAAATGGAATGGAGATCAAGAGTTTCCGGCTCCTTCCATACTACTCATCTCGCACCTACATCCTCCCTACTACTCATCTTGCACCATGACTATTCAACAGAAATGACAGAATCCTGTCAAAAGAATCATGTGAGGATTTGTGAGGGCACCTGTGATTTATACGGGTGGATAGTTTTTAATAGGTCAGTATACGGCTGTGGCCCACCTGAAATAGTTTCTTATTGGTCCATGTACAGACATTGTTGAGCCACTGCCACCACTCACTGGTTTGATATACCATTATATTGATGTAGTGATACAGCATTATACAAAAAAAAATATCAGTTTTTTTATTAAAACACACACACACACACACACACTGGAAATGGGTGGGAAAATAAAAAGGCATAACTTTCAGATGGGTCTCAGTCATTTCAAACAGAACACCGCCACAGATCAGAAACACACAGAACACTTAAGAATGAGAGAAACGAATTTTCAAAGAAACAGCTCAGGACTGTATTGCCAACAGGACACAAACGGCTTTGTGTGAAAAGGTTAAAAAAAAATCCAATAGCAACCAGCAGCCAAAATGGTTGTATCTGAAATGGACAAAAGAAAAAAAAATAGCCATAAAATGGTTTATAAAGGCAGTGTGAAAAGGACCGAAGCCTCTATTAAAGGGACAGGATTCCACCCCCCCCCCCAGGTTGTTGGCAACTCTATAGTTAACCAAGCTATTCTGACTGTTTTATAGGGCTGTATTCGAAGAGTTTATCAGGGTATGGTTGGAGGACAAACAACTTTTCTGAAATTAAACAAATTGGGATTTTTTTCATTTCCAGTTGTGGGAACTCTATATATTCTACCTTGACTTCCATGATAGAAAAAGTGGAATGTAATGGATGCATATGAGCCACGTGGTGCAGAGTGGTATGCTCCAGTACTGCAGTCCAAGCTTTGCTCATGACCTGAGTTCGTTCCCAACGGAAGTCAGTGTCAGGTAGCCAGCTCAAAGTTGACTCAGCCTTCCATCCTTCCAAGGTCGGTAAAATGAGTACCCAGTTTGCTGGGGGTAAAGGGAAGATGACTGGGGAAAGCACTGGCAATCCACCCCGTAAATAAAGTCTACCTAGTAAACGTCGGGATGTGATATCACCCCATGGGTCAGGAAGGACCCAGTGCTTGCACAAGGAACCTTTACCTTTTACTTTAATGGATGCATAAGCTGGATCTTTTTGCAATTTCAGTAATTGCTTTGCAGCAGTTTTGCAGCTGTTTGCAACTGTGATTCAGCGTACCAAAGAATGCTTCTGTTTTGCAACAATTCATCTGAAAGAGTCAGAGGCAACTAGAACCTCACTCACAGGCACACAGTGATATCATAGCAAATAGACTGGGGTCTATTTGGAGCCTTCAGATTCAGCTCCAAGCTTATTTCATATTTCAAGCTCTCCCAAGGCTTGTGAACTTGTGTGCAGTCAAACTGAGACAAGGCTCCAGTAAAATTCCAGCAGTGAAGGCACTTCCAGCATAACGAAAGGGAAGCAGCCTATTGCATAAAACAGGTCTACTCGGAGGTAATCACATCAGCCTCCTCCCCTTATAGCTCAGTGCTTAGGCCTAATAATAGTTCTAATGCATGGAGGGACCCTTCTGGCAATCACCCTTATATTGAGCCATGTCATTAACCCCTCGTTCCCTTTATAAAATTTTGCTCCAGAATACGTATGTGTGTGCACTTCACATGTAAGGTGGATGGTCCAAGAGTCAAGGGTTATACACGTGTAGGCCATTTGGGTAACAGCAAACAACAGCAAATACCGTGAGAGGATGTGAATTCTCTCAGCAACCAAAGTGACGGAAATTGCCATATAAGACAGGGCATTGGTTACCAATTCTCACCGCAAACCATATTCCATCATGTTCTATGCTACCTATTCTTTTGAGATTTCACTGTGACAGCTTGAGTTTGTGCTATAGTTTACCATCTTTGCAATTTTCATAACTATGATTTTCACCGTGCTGTGCCTTTTCACTGTGAAACCTTACTGGCCTCTGAGTTTAGAACAGCAAAAAGGTGGGGGGGGGGAGAGAAGAAAAGAAAGATTGACACTGATACACATTACTTTCTGGATCCCAAAGGTATACTTCTGAAGAAATAGAGCTCTTAAAAACCATTCACAGCCAACTGGAGGGTCTGCTCTCGTTTAAAATCCTGGAAAGTCCTGCAGAAGGAGTAATTTCACCACAAATTTATCCAATTATGCCAGAAAAGCTCCCTTTGGAGACTAAAGAACATACATCCTGCTTCTTTGCCTCTCTGGTAATCTTCCCCAGGGGATAAGACATAGTCAGTGGAAATTAGACTGTCAAAGAGGGCTACTTGATGTCACAAGGATACCTTTTTAAAAGCTGGTTAGAGGAGGCCTGATTTGTCAACAGATTAATGATGTTATATTCCAGTTTTATTTATGAATGTTCAAAATAGTTTGGAAGAATGTGAAGGTTGTAGTGTGCTAAACCAGAAGAAGGGTTTGGCAGGGCTCCCCAATCCTGTAGCATTTTTAGAATGTTGAGAATGAGAAGTGGATACCACCACTAAGAGCCATGGGATACTGAGAACAATTAGGGAAAATTGGTAGGTTGCAAGCCAAGCATCCCTTACAATGGAGGTAGTTTTTTTTTTCTAAATGGGTGTCCCTTTCCAACACACAGGTGATCTTTCCTGAGTCTTTGTAATGCAACTTTCTGCTCCAATAAGGCAGAGGAAACAAGAAAGCGAGGACTGAGTGTTTCCATTGGGAAGAGATGCTTTGAGGAAGAAGCAACTGGGCATCAGGATACCCATCAGTGGGTGCTATGGACTACATGGGCACCATTTTGAGGAAATTGGGGCGGAGGCTAACTACATGGGCACCAAGATATATCTGTCTGTGTTTAGAAATTATTTAAAATATATAAAAGATGTATATAAATTTTATATATATAATTTTTTTTATTTACAAAGTTTCCTAGTAAAACAAAGCTATATAGTCAATCAACAAGAGACTTTCAAGACAAAATTGAGTCCTAATAAAATAATATAATGGGATGGGGCTGGGATTGAACAAATGGAAGGGATAAAAACACATTCTCCCTAACAGAGGTTACCTTCTGAGCTGATCCAATACTCCACAGCTTTACTCCCTCTATAAAAAGGCCCTACAAAACAATTCTGTTCTGCGCATTTTGTGAAATGGTAGACGTGTGGGGGCCTTCCCAATACCCTCAAGTATTTAGGGCGGACCCAATACCACACTGTATAATGTGGGAATGACCACAGGGAATGCTGGTGAACAGGCAGTTGCCAATTTAACCTGTTGGCGGGGTGGCACCTTGAAAAGGCTTTCCTCTGATGAGCAGAGCTGTCACAGTGGAACATAGCAGGAGAGGCAATTTTGCAGGCACGTGGGTCTAATGATATTAAGGGCTTTGTTGGCTATAGTTAGAACCTTGAACTGAGCCCAGCTCCTGATCAGAAACCACTGTCTGCAGAGGGGTGATATGGAGATGACACTTAGCACCCAATAATAGCCAGGCCATGACATTCTGTAAAAAATAGAGTTTTCAAGTTGTCTTTAAGGTCAGGCCCATGTAGAATCATTACCATACTCTAGCCCTGAGGCAAACATAGCATGGATCCACATGGTCAGATCAACTTACTCAAATTAGGGGGCTATCTCCTGAGCTAAATGGAGTTGGTGGAAAGCATTTTTGGCAGCTGAATCAGCTTGCTTCTCCAGCAATACAGCTGGATTCAGAATCACTCCTAAACTCCCAACTGAGTCAGAGAGATAAAATTAGCCCCATCAAAAGTATAGACTCCAAGTCCTTCAGGGCCTCAGCTTTCCCAGTCAATATCACCTCTGTCTTGTCAGGGTTCAGTTTTAGCTTTTTTTAATCCTTTGTAGGAAGGCCAGGTCCCCCTTCACCACCAGCGGGAGGTTTTTGGGGCAGACCCTGAGAAGACCAGGGTTTGGGGAGGGGAGGGACTTCAATGCCATAGAGTCCAATTGCTAAAGCGGCCATTTTCTCCAGGTGAACTGATCTCTATCGGATGGAGATCAGTTGTAATAGCAGGAGATCTCCAGATAGAACCTGGAGGTTGGCAATCCTAATCTTTAGCCATTCAATTATGGCCCTTAAGCATTGGTTTAGACAATCACCAGGTAATTTGGATAAAGGAATGTAGAGCTAGGTGTCATAAACATATTGATGGTATCCTATTCTGAAATCACATTAAGAACTTCATATAGAGATTGAATAGCATGGGTGACAAAACCAAGACTCTCAAAACTCCAAAACTTGTCCCTTAAAATAGCCTTCTGAGTCCTGTACATAAGAAATTATTGTAACCAGTCCAAAGCAGATCCCTTATTCCCTGTTTCTTTCTCCAAATATTTCAATAGCATGGTTCAGTTTCAAAATTTGCTGAAAAGTCTATTAAAAGCAACAGAAAGACATAGCCTTTGTCTGAAGGGATGATTTATCAAGGAAGTCCTGGAGTTGCTCTGTAGCCTCTTTTTCTATAATTTTGCCCAAGAAGGACAAATTAGAGACCGGGCAAAAGTATTAGAACTGCCACACCATTTTTTTAAAGTATAACAACTTCAGGCATTTATACCTTGGACTGAGAAACAGAGGGGAAACAAGATGTGGATGCTAAGTCTGGCTTGGGAAATTCTGGAAGATTTGGGGGTGGAGACTGGGTAGAGTTTGGGGAAAGGGGGAATTCAGCAGGAATTTGATGCCATAACTTCCAACCTCTGAAGCTACCATTTTCTCCAAGGGAACTGATTTTGGCAGTCTGGAAAGGAGCTGGCCCCACCTGAAGGTTGGCAACCCTAGAAGAAGGTACTCAGCAGGTTTTCTTTCTACTCATATCTACGTGGAATAATCTCTCCTAGCTGTTATCCTCCTATACATTTGTTTGGGGCAGTTTGGAAGAAAAGATGTGAGCATGTAAAGGGTTAAGCATTTCCCCTGCTTATCTGAGCCAATCCCCTCATTCCAAAGCTGCTATATAGAAGCCTGGCATTGAGGCTTGGATGTGCATTTGTTTGACCCCTAAAGTCAGACCTAGATAAATTATTATGTTGAAAAATATTGCCTGTTGTAGAACCAGGGCCGGATTTAGGTTTGATGACACCCTAAGCTATTGAAGGTAATGGGGCCCTTTATATGTCCAGCTGTCCTTTGTCAACAACAAATTGTCGCTGTTTTTTGTGTTGAATATATGCTATATGGTAATTTATAGACCTAATAGGTATCTAAAGCCATTTGCACATAACAAAATATCTTATGCAGAATGTAGGCACCCTATATATAGAAATGAGCAAACCAGTGATATTTTAGGGAGCAGGCTAGCAGGCGGGGCCCATTACTTACATCATAGGAGCCTACACCACACAAATCAATGTTGCTGTATGTAGGTTTTATTTTATTTGTTTTTTTTTAACTTATATTTTGGAAATGTACATCCAGTGTTTTTTTTTCCTTTAAATTTTTTTGGGGGCCCCAAGAGAGTGGGGCCCTAAGCTATAGCTTGTTTAGCTTATACGTAAATCCGGCACTGTGTAGAACCTTTGATGAGCTTTTCAAGGAAAATGTGAGTGAGGAAAGGGGATGGAGCAATCCCATGAAGATATGAAAGGAGTAGCAAATGAAAGTGTTAACTATGAGTGCATTCGGGAGGGGGCAAAGCACCATAGGAGCCAGCAGGACTCTGCGCCTGCGTAAGTGCCCGTTTAATCCAGGATGACGGGCACTTAGGCTGTCCTGGGTGGCACACACGCTGGTACCTGGGCGCCCTGGAGAAGAGTGGGCCTTCACCACCACAGTTGCTGTACCAGGACCTAAATCCCAGAAATGGCAGGCTGTGCCAGCATCAAGGGACATTCCCGGGGCGTTCCAAGGGGCGGGACTGATGTTAGCTTCCTAACCCCTTTCACCCTGGGAACGCCTCCTTGAGCTACGGTGTGGCTGTGCCACTTTTTCGGTGGCACAGCCTCACTGGTTGCAATGGGGCATTTCCCCCTGTTTTTTCTTTTAAAAAAATCTTTTTTTGTCTACGGAGGCTGGGAAGCCTCTGAAGAGGCATTGTGGCTGTGCCGCTCCTGGCTGCCACAGATCTACCCCCCGCCCCGAAATGGGCTGTAAATCAAGCTTCTTCCTGAATTAAAGAGAGCAGTTGTTCTCCCTTATTATTTGCAAGAACAGCACAAAGAGAGAAAAGTAATTTGCCCTGTGGCAGAACTAACGGTTAAAAGTAGGCATATCAACAGTGCACTGGCACATTTGCAATCTTGTCATGTTATATTTTTACATGTAAAGGGCTGGGTTTGGAAGAAGAACAACTACCCACAGGATTTTATGCATGGGTGAGAAGGAACTAGCAGAAGACACTGATCCATATGGGAGGCACGGTGGAACAAAGCTGTCATGCCTGATGAGGTACCTGTACTCATTAGTTTGCCAGCTGTCACCTCACCTGTCATATGACCTCTCCCAAATGCTGGACAGCCACTGGGCAATTGGGTCACAAATAGGCACTTGGAGGGTTCCTCATATGGAAGAGCTTCTGAAATAAAATCTCTGGCTAAATCACAATTTTCCTCTATAAACCTGTGCACCAGCTCTGTTTTGCACAGCAGATTCTGCACCCATCCACTCTGTGATTTTGGCTTTATTCTGTTTCAGGTGTATCATTGGGGTTTAACGCATGGCCAATTTGTCTCGCCTTTGTGCCTTAAAAGTAGCGAATCCCCGTGGTCCACACACACGACCGTCCAAGGGCTGCGCATTGGACCCACCTTAGGCGCGAATTAAGGCAAAAAAAAAAAAAAACGGGTTAAGCAATCCCTGTTTTCTAGCGATCTTTTCGGTGCTAAACTGCTACTTTTTTTTAGTTCGCCACATTACCGGAACGCCGGCGTGCGTGTAATGACTCAACTAGCTCACTACTAATGCCCCTTATCAGTCTCCCCCGTCCCGCCCCCTTTCCTGCGCGAGCAATAGCCGCTTCCGGTCTCCCGTCCCGCCCCCTTGCCTGCGCGAGCAATTGCCGCTTTTCCCGCCATTTCCCATCATTCCTCATTCCGTCACTGTATTGGTCGTGTGAGGGCTTTATTTGTGGGGATTTATTTGACTATTTTTTTGAGACGATGGTATACCGGAACGCTGGTGTTCCAAAAAAAAAAAGGGGGGGGAGAATCGCCCTTTGATTGGATAACACCTCAGCCAATCCTTGGGCGATGTCACTCCCCTGCTATCCCACATTGTGGACTATCCCACATTATATGGGTGGCTCAAACGCACGGGGAGCCTCCAGCAGCTACTTGTTTCAGACTTATAGTGGGATGGACTAGCGTCATGCCTTTGATTATCCAGTCTCGGATTAAAATATTGTGAGATGAGAGAGGAGCGAACCAGGAACATTCTGCCCATGCATTAATCCCCATTGTTGGAGTAAGGTGGGTTTAAAAGTCTTATATTAAAATAAATACATTTGTTAATGTATTTTTAATCTTAGATTATTGGGACAAGCCTGTGGAAAGTATAGAATTCGACATGAGGTTTCCTCTGGGGTTTTCCTCTTCAGTTCACTTTTGAAAACTTTAGGAAACTGCCAGTAATTGCAGAAGCAAGGCCAACACCACCATTTATTGTATCTGTCAAGTGACTAATCAGGTTCCTCATTGACTGATTTCCTGAGCTGAGTCACTATAACTCCAAACTTTATGCTGTCTAGAATATTCTCTTTCCGGACTCAAGATGAAGAGCATTTTTAACGCAACACTCGTGCTTTAATATGGCACAGCTTTCAAAATCTTTCAAATCAGGGTCCCCCCATAAATGATTTTAAGAGAAAGAGCAAAGGTTTCCATTTCAATTTCGCTTATGGCTGAGCAATATTGATTTTCCTGTTGATCTTATTGTAAGGCACCTTGAAATTCCTTTATGATATGTCACCATAAAAGACTTTGGATATTCTTCACATCTTGTCATTAGATTTCAGCTCTAATAGAAATAATAACATTTCTATAGAAAACACAGCTTTTTGTCATAGTGGCCTGTATTTCATGTTTCTGAACTTACACAGATAATGTGACAACAGAAAGACCATATTCTGTCTAATGGACAGCTCATGTTGCAGTTCATTAACTGGCATATGGAGCTGCCGGACTCACAAGAGGCTTTTCCCCCTTGAAGGGCACAGCTCTTCTTCGTGTGCCAGGAATGCATTTGCTGAGCTGTCCTCTCATTAAAATGAATGGGGAAGACCACACATGCAGATGCTCCACTCTAGCACACATGGGGCTCTGGTTCATGGTGACGGTATTGGTCACTCCCCATTGCATACTCATTCTAGACGTATGCAGAATACACAGAGTTATTTCACGTCTGGTTAATTTTACTTCTTTCTTCTCAACTGAAAAAGAGGAGAATGAACATTGAGAAGAAAAGATAAACACATATTTAATGCTGAACATGGCTTGTGGAAGGCCATGTTCACACTTGGTGGTGGAAACTGCCATCAAGTTGCAGCCAACTTAATTTAAAAGGCTTTTTTGGAGTTTTCAGCACCGGGAGACAGGTTTCCCGCAGCGGCACCTCCTCCCTGCTGACCCTGCATGCCAAAAGCTGTTAGGATACCTAGAGCTAGGCATGATAGCCCCCAACAGCAAATATCACTAGAGAACATTTGTACTCTGGTCCAGTGATTCTTTACTGGTACATATGCACACATTTCTTCTGCATTGCAAGGACCTTTCCTTTCACAGGGCACAGCTAAATGCATTCTAGGGTATGCACACTGAGCAGAGATGGTTTTGAATGTCTCGTTCTGGCTATTGTACACCCAACTCTTCATTTTGCTTCTCCCTTGTGTAAACTGAACCCATGATTCTTCATTTCCATGCTATTTTGTTTCCTCACACCAATTTTCCCACACAATGCATGCATTTTTCATGATTTGCGTGTCAATAAATCACCCGAATACATATGACATGATCAGTAATGCATAAATAGCATGTGTACATGATACAAATGAATGCATAAGAACAAAAGTGAAAAGCAGAAAATATTTAGAAATACAAAAAGAAATGCAAACAGGGACATTCAGTCATCCCTAACACAAAGATAGCTGCTCTACGGAGCTCTGCATGTGGATTAGAATGCACAGACCTCTGAATCATGGTCTTGGAAGTTGTCTTTGTCTGCTGTTATGCATGGCTATATCCTACTAAAATCAATGGGACTTCAGTATGCACATATCTAATGTGTAACTGCAGCCTTAAAGATGAGCAAAAGACATAATGCATATTGTATGCGGGAATACATACACTTGCATATAAAAATTAACTATGTTATAAGAAATTTGCCTTCACATAGTAAAGAAGTAGGCACATCTTGCATTTTTTTACATGGAATTAATCAAAGCAGTTTACAAAATATTCATGGTGGTGAAGTGCGATACTTTTCTCAGATTAATAGAACTGCAAATGTGGGAAGCATGCAAAGGGCATCCTTTTTGGATTTTAGCACATCATTGTGCAATTAAAATCTGAATTGCTAGGAAGCCAGACATTCTCAAGAGAAGTGTGGACGTTTTAAATGTAATCATTTATTACAAGTATCCTGTATGACCCCAGTTATTTTCTTTTCCTTCCTTCCTTCCTTCCTTCCTTCCTTCCTTCCTTCCTTCCTTCCTTTCTTTCTTTCTTTCTTTCTTTCTTTCTTTCTTTCTTTCTTTCTTTCTTTCTTTCTTTCTTTCTTTCTTTCTTTCTAAAACTTCCATGGAAGTATATATTTGAAGAATATCTTTTTATTTACCAAAACCTTTTTCTTTCTGTAGCTTTAACACAAATTAGGTAATGTTTTATTCAGTTTCTGTTCCTGAGCATTGCAACAAACAATGTTGTAAAAATACTATTAACTTTGATGGTCTCTTGGCAATTGTCATTAAATAATTAAAGTTTTAATGAACTCACTAAAATTCAAAGCAATATATTTTTAGGTATTGCAAAATGGATTGTTTATAAATCATTGTCCTAGTTCATTAGTCTTCACTTAAAAAAAACAATTAAAAGTTCTCTTCGACAAATTACAAACCATGTATACTGGCTTACCCAGATTGACTTTCTTACCTTATAGCCAGATCCCCCCCTGCAAACATAAACAGGCAAAACTTCAGTCAAGTTGTCAAAATAGTTACCATTTTATTTTCTCAGATTCTGAAGTACGATATTCTAGCTGTGATCTGAGTCCTTAATGTGCACATAAGTGGTTGCATGTGCCCAGCTGGGCTTTTACGTTCTTTTGTCTGAATAGCAGCACTACAGGGAAGTTTCAGAATCAAATTGTAATGCTACATGACAAAAGATAAACAACATTCCCATACCGGTAGATCCCTCTATTGCATTTCCTTGGATTGCAGGCTGCTGTCATTGCTCCTGATTCACCAGACTCATGTGCTTTGACATGAATTACAGGGCTCCTGTACAAACTTGTTTACCACAGTCAGATCAGTGGAGAGGGCAGTTGTTATACTAGTGTCAGTTCCTCTTTGCATAGGTAGAATTAACCCTAGTATGGATTGACTCTATAAAGGAAGCCATGGCCCTCAATTTGCAAGATCTGAGCAAGGCTGGTAAGGATAGGACACTTTGGAGGACATTGATTCATAGGGTCTCCATGAGTCGGAAACAACTTGACAGCACTAAACACACACACACACACACACACACACACACACACACATTAGGGGTGTGCACAACCCCAAAACTGATATTTTTTGGATTCATGTATATTAGACTTGGAAATGTTCAGTATTTTTAAAGCCAAATCTCCATACCAGTATGGATTTTTTCTGGATTTTTTTTTTGGCAGGGGTATCCAAACTTTTCAGCTCATTATACTCTATGGGGAATCTTTGTGTGGCTGTGGGGGTGGTGTTTTAAGGTAGAGGCACCAAATTTTCAGCATAGCTGCTGGTGATGCTCCTTAGAAGAACCCCTGAGTTTGGTTAAGATTGGCTCAGGGGGACCAGTTTTATTGCCCCCATTTTTCCTTTATTTGGGGGCCAATAAAAATTCACCAAACTCTGGGTATTTTTAAAGTAGAATCACCAGTTATGCTGCAAAGTTGGTGCCTCTACCTTAAAAAACAACCCCCAGAGCCTCACAAAGATTCCCCATAAGCTTCAATGGAGGCATTTAAAATGCCTCCATTGAAGCCTATGGGGAATCTTGAAAAGCTGAAAAAAGCCAATTTTTTTCCAGCTTGTTGGTTTTGGCCTTTTGGGCTGCTGTTAAAGGGAGCTATTTTTTTTCAGTTTGGCAAAGCATACCCCAACCTACCAGAAAAGTGACTGGGGAAGAATGCTTGTATGGGAGCTGTGGGTGCCCTTGGGGGGTCCCGTGCCCACTGTAATCATTGTTTGGGAGGGCTTGTCTTCAATTATAACAAAAACAAATACATGAAAGAAATGTTTCCAATTGAATGTGCAAGAGCACAGGAGATAGCAGCAAGGGAAAGTGTGATGCTTTAATATTTATGCATTCACACCTTATATATCTTGGACATATACAGCTTCACCAAGATAGCACTGAATATTGTAACAGATGCAAAATCAGGCATCCTGGGAATCTCAGTTTTTATTTTAGGCAAGCACAAGAGTCTAGCTTTCATGTGTAAACACTGTCTGATGAAGGCTCAGAAAGTAGGGAGCAGTTTGTCTCATCCTTAGCAGTTGCAGGATGGTGTGTGAGTGTATAAAGGGTAACAGTGTGTGCCACTGTTCTTTATGGCTCTTATACCTTTCTCCTCCCTATAGCTGAATTGCCACTGTAACAAAGAGGATGCTGGACTACGTGGAATTTTGGTCTGATCCAATAGGGCTTGACTTATATTCTTATACCTAGGGTGGAATCCAACCAACTTTCCTGCAACTGAAAAAGGAAAATGGAGTCTCTTCTGACCACCCAAAATGCTTTGGTGGGAATCATCGGATGTGCATGTAGAAATCCAGGTGGGTGAGCACAGTAGCAAGCAGGGGAATTGTATATAAATGAATGAAAAACCTGGATGCAGCCCCTAGAGTTTTCATTATTCTGTTCACCTTTTCCTGTATCTTCCTGTTTTCCTTCTTCTATCAATGCCGTCCCCATTCTTACCAAAAAATATCTTACTCACCCGAATCTTGCAAGAAGATTCAGTTTTAAAAACAGTAAATAAATGTGTCCCCCTCCCTGAATTTACCTCCTGAACAGAATTGGTCTTCTATAGCCTAATATTTGGTATGTTTTCTCAGGAAAAGTTTTCTGAGGCAAGAAATTCAATGAAATTTACTTCCAGGTGTTTCAGACTGCAGACTTTCAGTGAATCCTATGATTTTAATCAACTGACAGCCCATTCCTGAGAGCTGCAGTGGTCGGGGATGGCGTGGCTGTGGCAGTGCTGTGGCACCTCTAAAGAGGTTTCACCGCTGTAGCGGGCGGGGGGGGGGGGAGACTATTTTAAAATAAAAATTAGGAAAAGGAGGGGAAAGCCCCATTGAAAACAGTGATGCTGCACCAACAAAAAGGTGGCGCAGCACCATAGTTGCTTAAGGTGGTGTTACTAAACAGGTAACTGGCAACCCCAACAGATATGTGCCTCCGCCTTTCCTGATCTGATGGTAAGCCCGAGCCATCAAGGAAAGAACTCTTCATCCTGTGAAACCGGCAGTCAAGGAACAAGCGGCCAGATCAACCCTCCAGTGAACCAGAGGGAATCCATTTTCCTGTGTGCCTCCATTCCAGCAGAAGCCATCTCGCAGGGAGCTGTCACGCACTTAGCCATCACAAGCACTCCCCCCCTCCAGCCTCATCAGCATGATTAATAGCCCATCAGAGACCATCAAGATACCAGCGAAGGATCGTTCCCGCGGCTATGCAAAGTAACGCGCCCCGGACACAGATATGCGCGTCTTTGTCTCCGATCGTTAATCCCATCTTTGGACTACTCCCAACTCTCCTGGAACTGCACAATCTATGGAAATAGCATAGTTTACTCAATTGCCCAATTGCCTCAACCCGGCAGCTGACCATTAGTCTTTTTTCACCTTTTGTCACACGGGAACCACGAAGGGGTAATCCAATCACCCCACCCCTAGAGAACAGTATATCTGGGGTCCCCACAGTCCACTCTTTACCTTAGGTCTTCCCTTGGCTTACTTGCCACTACTCTGTTGGTTTGGGTTTTGCGCAGCCTAACCATTCTCCTCTCCCGCCTCGCTGGTCGAGATCCCGGGAACCCCTCCTCCTCGCCCCTCTTTCCTAGTATTTTAGCCTATGGAACTCAGGACAACTCCGCTCCAAGATAGGTACAGTATAACCCATCATCATGGGCCTGCCACATTGGCAAACATCTCTCTACTCCTCCATTTTATTCTTAGACTCTGTACTTTGATGTGTGTATGATATTTGAGTGCTTGGGCACACTATTTTAAAGCAAAACTCTTGAAACTAAATCCATTGCCTCAGCTTTATTCTTGAATCATGGTTTGGACTCCTGTAGACATAGGTTTAGATCCTGTGGGTTATGCCCTTGGCCGGTTATTGATTATCTAATTCCCCAAACTAATATCATAACTGATCAATTTGGCTAACAGTGGTGTTCCCGGGCTGAAAGGGGTTAGGAAGTTGCCTAATGGCAGCTCCGCTTCCCCAGAATGCCCCGGGAATGCCTCCTGGGATGCTGGCGCGAGGACTCATGGCAGGAGGACGCCAGCAGGAGATGAGCCGGTGTCTGCGGGCCACACTGCCACCACAGTCCAGCAGGGCCAGCATAAGTGCCCCTACGCTGGTGTCTGTGCCAGTTTAGATGGCACAAGTGGCACGGACACTGCCCCCTAAGCCCTTTCGGCCCCCACCCTCAGGATTGGGCTTTGAGTCTAGAGTAACTGTGCATAGGATTGCATTGTTTAACATAAAAACTTTGGGGCATTAGCATCAGTTCATTTTTTTTCAAATACAAAGTTTATTCTCTGTGTAGGAAAAAGGTTTACTTTATAATGTATAAAGAGAAATGCTTATTTACTTTAGTTGCCTGGCACATGGACTGGGAAGTCAATACACACAGTACGTTTCCAGTCCAGGACAGAAAATACATGTATATGTACAGGTAATATAAAATAGAGATACATTGCATGTATTATAAAATATGCACTTCTTCCAACACAGATATTAATCTTCATGGCAAAAAGAACAAGATTTGAAATGACCCTTAGTTTTGATTTGCCATGAAACAAGATCCATATAGAAAGTGATTTGGTAAATGTATCTGAAACATTTATACACATCCTCTCCAGAGAACTGCTTAAGATGGCATTCAAAGTAAAAACAATACAAAATCATAAAACAACCATAAAATTATAAGAAGAAGAAGAAGAAGAGTTGGTTTTTATACGCCGACTTTCTCTATCACTTGGCAGAATCTAACTGGCTTACAATCACCTTCCCTTCCCCTCACCACAACATACTCCCTGTGCGGTAGGTGGGGCTGAGAGAATATGACTAGCCCAAGGTCACCCAGCTGGCTTCGTGTGTAGGAGTGGGGAAACAAATCCAGTTCACCAGGTTATCTTCCACCGCTCATGTCGAGAAGTGGGGAATCAAATCCGGTTCTCTAGATCAGCTGAGGGCAAAAAGGTGCTATATGTACGAAGGAGGCATGAGCCTTCATATTCATATTAGTAGAAAAGGCATTAAGAATCACAAAGGTGTAAAGAGACTGAAAAAAGCCAAGCAGCAAACATGAATTTATATCAACTGCCTATGGCCCACTGACTCTGAAAACTTGTCCAGCATGTCCAATCCCTCCAGGGAATCATTAGAAAGCAATATGAAGTTAGATAACCTGTTTATCAGTCATGCTTGTTTGGTAAGAACTAGAACACCGGAAAATCATTGCATTTGGCAGCAACATCAAAATATGAGTGTTATACCTGAATGGCTTCTTTATGATGGCACTTAAAAAAAAACAGTTTTCCCTGTAGAGTTCTTATGTTAGTGAAGCTAAAGACCATGTTTGGCTGAAATCTAAGAACATCAAGTCACAATAGACATCATATTGACAGATAACTGAGCTGTTGCTGTTCATGTAGGAAATGGTTTTGTAGAAGGGCAAAAGGAAGCATGGTGATGACTGGTGCAGTGGAAATAGTTAGAACTGTTTATTTATAGGATAACTGTGGGTTCACTTTTCAGTTTTTTTTTTAACCTTTACAATCCCAAACCTGGTCTCTCGTTGGCATCAGTGAGCCAGCTGCATAGGGATTAGATTGTTGGGATGTTGTCCATAGAAAAATTCTTACATTCTCATTTACTAATTGGAGGGCAGTAGTTTTCAGTGGTAAAAATCAAGATTAATTTGTATATCTATTGAGTATGACAGTATGTCCAGTATATAAATATGTACTGCATATGGTAAATTTACACACACACACACACACACACACAATCTTTGCAAAAAACAACAACAACAACTAAAAACCCAGGACCAAATAATGTACTGAATATGGAAGACTATTTTGGCACATATTCTGGCTGCAACCATTTCAAGCCCAATCACTACTTAGCCTCGATAATCAGAGTGAAATTGCAAAGAAGTTTGGCTGGCTAGAATTATGCTGGCACAGCCCCTTTTTGGCCTCCAAAGGACTTTCATCCTTGGAGGTTGGAATGGGCTGAAAGACAACACCAAACCCAAGAATACACCACAAAAAGCAAACCCCACATGAAGCAACTAGTGCAGAGAATACAATGTTGCAAGACCAACAAAACCATTTAAAATAAAAAATTTAAAAGGACATCATCAAAGTCATACTGACATATCAGGCGATACCAAGCCCTGAGAAGACACAGACACACCAGAAAAACAAAGAAAAAACAGTCCGGGGAGTCTTAAAATGCTGGCTCCTGATATTTTGAGTTAAAAAGGTAAAGGTCCCCTGTGCAAGCACCAGGTCATTCCTGACCCATGGGGGTGATGTCCCGACGTTTCCAAGGCAGACTTTGCTTGCGGGGTGGTTTGCCAGTGCCTTCCCCAGTCATCTTCCCTTTACCCCCAGCAAGCTGGGTACTCATTTGACCAACCTCGGAAGGATGGAAGACTGAGTCAACCTTGAGCCGGCTCCCTGAAACCGACTTCCGTCGGGATCGAACTCAGGTCGTGAGCAGAGCTTTTGACTGCAGTACTGCAGCTTAACACTTTGCGCCACGGGGCTCCCAAATATTTCTGGGATTGTTTTGGGATCCATTTCTTGGTATCCCAAAACATCCCCGATACTATTTGGACACCTGAATGTATCCAGAAAATACCAATTTTTGGATATATATTCAGACCAGATATATCTAAATGCATATCCCTATTTGATATTAAATGTTCTTATGTACTTATGAACCCTCTATGAAGGGTTTCTTTTGCCTTACATATCTAACTATTGCAGCTAATATTAACATGTTTTGATATCAGATTATGGGAGCAATCCTAAGCAAGTCTATACTGAAATCACATTTTATTTAGCTCTCCAGAAAGTGGTTTTTTAAAAGGTTTATTGCACATGCCTCCCCCCCTGCAACATCACAATTATAGAATCAAAATAACCTCTGGTTCCATTCCTATGTTATCTGTACAGAATTGTTGCTGCTGGAAGCTCTAACCATCTGTGCACTGACTCATGTACTAGTTGCTTGTTTAAAGATCAAATTTAACTACAGTAATAAAACTGGCCACGATTTAGAGGTTTCAATGTGGTCATACCATACAGGCACCACTTTTAACACACATCTGCTCCCTAGAGCAGTGCCTCGACAGTTAATAGTTTTATTTCTCATATGCTAACTGAATCTCAATCATCCATACGGATAAAACATATTGAGAAAAATTAGATCAATAGGGATTTCTTTAGATTCCCTGTATTGCCTGACAGAAAATTCAGCATTTGATGTGATCAAACGTAGACTTTTAGACATAGAAATGCAGCCTTGGCCAAATAGACAACATATAGCACTATACTGTCCGGTTATAACTGCACCACCACAGCACAGCGCATATATGCTTGCCTGGCTAAATGCACTACCCCCTGCCTTGTTATACAGAAGATTTAATAAAATCCCATTTGCAGACAGAGTTTGCCCTTGCTGGAATGGTGAAATTGAATCCCTTGTGCATGTCCTTTTTAATTGTTGCTTTTAAGCGTGTAGCCGATCCCAATTCATTGACCTGCTATTTGTAAACAGGGAATGGGAAATCAGGACATCCTATCTTATGACCACACAACACCCAAAAATAATCGAATCAGTTGCAAGGTTCTTACAGCTAGCAATCAGGTATCCTGAATGATGTGTAGCTTTCCTTAGTGGCTGATTTGGGATGGTTTTATCCAGTTTTATTTATTTGTACTCGAATTTATTCTAATGTATGTTGTTCCTTTTTATATGCCAATAAAAGCTTGTGTGTGTGTGTGTGTGTGTGTGTGTGTGTGTGTGTGTGTGTGTGTGCCTAGATGGTTAAAGATAGTCACTTGCTTTTGTAGAGCCAGGGTTTAAAAAGTCACTTTACCAGAGCTGATTAGTTAAGAACATAAGCAGAGTCCTGCTGGATCAGATCAGTGGTCAATCCAATTCAGCATCCTGACTCACACAGCAGCCAACCAGTTACTATGGACCTACTAATAATTACTTTTTTAGTTATTTAGCCTAATTTGAGTTAGACATAAATAATTCTACCAGCAGGCAACAAGGAAGCACTTATCATATGCTCTACTGTCCACTGCTAGGTGTAGCCCTGTATGAAAGGGCCATGGACTTGAGCATCTCTGGCCTGAAATTAATATATAGAGTTCTGTCAGGTGCTTCAGATCCACTGCCAAGCTGTTGTAAACACTTGACAGTACTGAAAAAGGGAGCTGTAATGAACACGAGCAAAGACATCAGTATTTCATCCCCATTTAATAGGTTTAATTTAAAAGGCTTATAACAATACTTTATCTTCTGTTTTTCTTTCATCATATATCTATCATATATCAGTGTAAAAAAGTGAAGTCAGTCTATTTCTTTCCTCAGATGAGTGTTATAAGAGAAGGGTATTGAAAAAAGTTTGTATTAAGAAGTGGGCCTATGCTGTAAATTCTAATAAGTAAAGCAACATATACTAGTTTAAACAGACTAGACAGTACAATTTGTAGATCAATAAAGAACTTTCAGTTCCCAATGACAAAATCCTGTCAGAATTTCCCCACCCCCTATTTCATCTGAAAGGGAATATGAAGAAATCTTAGGGTTCAAGAAAGCCAGTCTGGAATTACAGGTGTTTTTTTAATTATTATTCCTTAGAGCTGATTCACACATTACATGGCAGCAAATACACATGAATAGATGAAAATAATAAACAATAAACATATGACTGTATGTAATTTACATATGAGAAGGAGCTGTCCAACCCCAGATTCTCTAGGTACATGTATGTAAATGATGCACAGTGATGGGCCATGTTTTTAAGTGTACTAGTAAAGTATTAGTCAACCCCTCAGAACCAGTTTCAGTAGAGAGCCAGCATGGTGTAGTGGTTAAGAGCGGTGGTTTGGAGCTGTGGATTCTGATCTGGAGAACCAGGTTTGATTCCCCACTCCTCCACATGAGCGGCGGAGGCTAATCTGGTGAACTGGATTTGTTTCCCCACTCCTACACACAAAGCCAGCTGGGTGACCTTGGGCAAGTCACTCTCAGCCCCACCCACCTCACAGGGTTTCTGTTGTGGGGAGGTGAAGGGAAGGTGATTGTAAGCCGGTTTGAGTCTCCCTTAAGTGGTAGAGAAAGTCGGCATATAAAAACCACTTCTTCTTCTTCTTCCTCCTCCTCCTCCTCCTCCTCCTCCTCCTCCTCCTCCTCCTCCTCCTCCTTCTCCTTCTCCTCCTCCTCCTCCTGCATGGGGACAGATATTTCCCCTAATTACACCCTCCCGTCTTCCTCCCCCTCTCTTGTATTCTTTCCTGTCTACAATTTTAGTTTACAAGCTCTTTCTAACTGATACATCCCATAAGTTGTATAGCTGAATGCTGTCATCAGAAATTGGTTCCAAATCGGGGAACATCTGAAATCCTGTCTTTCTGTCCTTGTTTCTCTCTATTATAGCTATTATAGAAATATCAGATTCTGCCAGTGAAAGCCTGTGAAAGAAATGCTTTCGACGAGTTCACAATTAAAGAGAGCAGACTTCCAGCTTTCTCTTTGTCCCACGAAGATCATAAATTATCCTTTCCCGCAGGGATCACACAGCTGCATTAATGATGCAGCACCCCAAAGTCCTCTGTTTGCGCACCGAGATGCTCTTGGATTTGTGGAATATTACTGTCTGTTTCATTCATGGTTTTTTTGCTGCTTTCTTGACAAAAAACCATTGAGAAAGTCTAAAAATATAACCATTCATTTTCATTTGTCTTGTGTTTTCTTTTGAGGAGACCGCAGCAAAACCATGGGGATACCCATGGATGTACTTTAAAATCTCTACTCTGGCTCTGCTCTGCACTTCTGACACGCAATTCTATCTGGAACGACCTTTATGCACATGCCCCGTTGCGTGGAGCTTTGTGTCCTCCCATTGTTCCCTTTCACTGTTTTTGAATGGCGTTTGACACTTTTGACCATAACGGCTGTCACTGTCGTTATAACGAATGCTCACATGGGCCTTTTCCAGTTCTTCCTTTGTATGATGTGGTTTACTCAGCAGACAAAAAGGCATTGTTTGGCAGCTTCACGTTTTCCTCTTGCCATAATAGATTCTCAGGCTCCCCAGGGACTTTTATTTTAACTCGTTTTTTGTTTTCCTTTCATTTACTTCCTTGGGTATTATGTATGTTATAAAGGGCTCCACCATGATATGTACTCCGATTGTGTTAGTTTCCCCCACACCCTAAAGCAATTTTGAATAAATATGAAAATGATGTTCCTACTGGATAGCCAAAAATAATTATTAATGCTTTTCATTTGGTCTCAGTAGTTCAAGGAACTCAGTCCCTGAGAACAAAACATGTGTGGTTGTATGTTTCACAGTGGCTACACTACTTTTTTGGGCGGCGTGGCCTTGCTTTGCTCTATGGGGGCATTTTTCCCCTCCCTTTTTAAAGAAATTATTTTCATTTTTGGCAGCTAGGAAGCCTCTGAGGAGGCGGTGCAGCTCCACCGCTCACAGCTGCCACAGATCTACCCCCCCCAGGATTGGGCTGTAGGTGTTGATTATAATAGGTTAAATACGCTCTTTGAAATAGTTATCCTCCCCCTAATATGGCAAATTGGATAATTGGACCCACAGTCTAGAGCAATTTTTAAAAAATTAATTTTGATATATTGTCTATATGTAGCCAAATTAGAAGACAAGGAAAAGAAAAATGAAAAAATCCTTTTCACACCTTATCCATTTTTTCATGTCTATAGTTGTCTTTTGAACTTCTGAAATATCAAACATATTTCAAGGGGTGGAAACCAGCTTAGATTTTCAAAAACTGAAGACATCTTTAACTTCTTAAAGTCAGTTTATCTGTCTTCATAATACTTGGAAGAGCATTTGTTGGATATGGGAAAAATTCTAAAGCTTTTCAGAGAGTCAGGATTTAAAGCTGGCTGGAACAAATGCCAATTGCAAGGAGAGGTGTCACTTCCTTAGGGCACACTGTCAGATAGAATGTAACAAAGCCTCATCACTCTGAACTAGATGTGATTGAACAAGAATTTTGTGGGTTCGACTGTGGTATCTAATGAAGATTTTATTAATGATTTATCTGAAAGGTTAGTACCATGATGTCAGCTAACAGACAGCAATTTTGTTCTGGGCAACTAAGCACCAGAAAACATTTGTGTCTCTTGAGAGATGGGGTGCTCCGTTTGCCGTCTCTAAATTATTTGATCTCTCTTGGCCATTTGCTGTAACATGTGTTACCTTAAAGGTCGCTGCTGGGTTTGCCCTTGAGCAAAGGGAAGCCCAGGATAAGTAGAGACCTCTGGTTTTGAGAAGCTTCTGCAAGTGAGCAGGCAATCAAACAGTAAGCAGCACAACCACACACACACACACACACACACACATGAAGCTAGGGCTGCTGATTCGGTTCGGCCCGAACTGAAAATCAGCCGAATTTCGCTTGATTCGGTGGTTTTTAGTTCGGGACGAACCGAACTCAAAAATGGAGGGCAACCGGGAGGGCCGAATTCAGCGAGTTCGGGAGTTCGCGAATAAATCCGGCCAATTCGGGGCCGTCAGTAAGCAGCATAACCTTCAGTAAGCAGCATTCTCCTCCCCCGGCCAATCGGTGGCCAAGTTGGGTCTTCTAGCCAATCAGTCAGGATTGAGTACTGGAGGAATCAGCTGATGTGCGGCCCCACCGGGGAAAGAGACAGAGAGGGAAATCCTTGTGTGTGTGTGTGTGTGTGTGTGTGTGGGTGGGTGCTTGTGCACATTCGCTCCTTTCTGTGGCTGCAGGGGGTGCATTTTTTGGGGTACAGACCCCAAACTTTGAGGGGATATTCAGACAATCCTTCTTAAGAGACCACCCAAGTTTTGTAAACATTGGGTCAGGGGGTCCCGAGATATGGGCTCCCCTCCTTTTTTTCCATGGCTGCAGGGGGCGCATTTTTGGGTGTGCCGACCCCAAACTTTCAGCGGAGCATCAGACAAGGCTTCTTAAGAGACCCCCCAAGTTTTGTAAACATTGGGTCAGGGGGTCCCAAGATATGGGCTCCACCCCTTTTTCCTCTCCCCCCTTTTCCATTTCCGTGGCTGCAGGGGGTGCTTTTTTGGGGGTGCAGCCCCCAAACTTTTATCATAGCTTCAGACAATCCTTCTTAAGAGACCACCCAAGTTTTGTAAAGATGGGTTCAGTGGGGGCAGAAATATCGGCTCCCCCCTTTTCTCTTTCTGTGGCTGCAGGGGGTGCATTTTTGGGTGTGCCGACCCCAAACTTTGAGCGGAGTTTCAGACAAGTGTTCTTAAGAGACCACCCAAGTTTTGTGAACATTGGGTCAGGGGGTCCCGAGATATGGGCTTTCCCCTTTCCCCTTTCCCCTTTCCCCTATTGGGATGAATGGATCAGCCCATCCTGTGTGCATCTCCAGAGCAAAACGTCCCGTGCCTAATTGGAATCATCTTGGATTACAAGTCCTCCCCAGCCCCTCCTGATGGAACAGAAGACAGCCACAGTAAGACCCCTTTGGGGGCTTTAATCTATATTTTTTCTCCTGTGTATGTGTGTGTGTGGGGGGGAAAGTAGAGTCTGTGTGTGTGTGGGGAGGGAGCAGTTTCTGTGGGTGGGGGGAAGCCAAAGGGGCCTTTCGTCGGTTCTGCCTGGGGTGTGTGTTCCCCCTCGAGTCTCTCGCTCCCTGGTTTGAGGGGGGAGGTTTCAGTTGTGTGTCTTCTGGTTTTCCCTGTTGCAAAGGTGTTGTTTTACAAGGTTGTGTTGTTTTGCAGTTGCTTTGCAAATTTCTCAGCTGTTGTCGGGGCTGGGAGCTTTGTGCGTGGGCGGCAAGCTCTGCTGAGAGATGCACATTAAGGGTGGGGGGGACCCCTTTCAGGGCCCATATCTCAGCCCCCCCCGACCCAATCTTTACAAAACTTGGGGAGTCTTTCCATAAACGTCCTTTGAAGCTCTGCTGAAAGTTTGGGACCTCTAACCCCAAAAATGCCCCCCCCAGAGCCGCGGAAAGACGCAATTGTGTTTTTAATGGCTTTATTCGGCTGAATTTTTTTCCCCGAACTTTGAATCCCGCCGAATTGAACGGATCCGAAGTGGGGGAGTTCGGACTTCGGCATATCCTGAATCTAAACGGGCTGAATTCGGCCAAATCCGAACTATACCGAATTTTTTTTAATTCAACAGCCCTACATGAAGCTGCCCTATACTGAATCAGACCCTTGGTCCATCAAAGTCAATATTGTCTACTCAGACAGGCAGCGGCTCTCCAGGGTCTCAGGCAGGGGTCTTTCACATCACCTACTTGCCTAGTCTCTTTAACTGGAGATGCCAGGGACTGAACCTGGGACCTTCTGCATTCCAAGCAGATGATCTGCCACTGAGCCATGGCCCCTCCCATGGGAGCACTGGCAACTTATTGGCATTACCTTCTACATTCAGAATTCACAGTGTACACAGAGTATAGCACATGACTATTTATGAATCGCAATGCACAGGTCACCTATGGAGATGGAGTCACCATCTAATATGTATTCACCACTTGTTATAAGTCTAGGAGGCAAAATATGGGGCCAGATGTGCTTAGCAAAGTTAAGTAATGGGAGCATATTTCCAGGAACTCTATAAAGATATAGTGGACCACCATATGCATCTGAGAAGATCTAGACTGGGAAGCTTTGAATATAAGGAGAGCCCTGCTGGACCATACCACTAGTCTGTCTAGTTCAGCAGCCTTTCTATAGGGGCAGATCAGATGTCCCACTGCTTTCCACTGCTGCTGTCCTCACCCCCAGCAACTGGCATTCAAAGATATACAGTGAGCCATTATGGGCAGTAGCGATTGATGGACCTGTTCTCCATGAATTCATCTAATCTCCTATTGAAACTATTTAAGTTAGTAGCCCTCACCCCCATCTCATGTCAGGAAGTTCCACAAGTTAAGTCCATGTTATATGAAGAAGTTCTTCTTTTTCTGTCCATGTGGACAGTGATATCCTAAGAAGAGTTACACCCTTCTCAGAGTATTGACTTAAATGGGCCTAAAAGGTAGGACTCTGCTTAGGATGGCACTATGAATCTACTGCTCATTAATTTCATTGGATATTTATGAGTTCTGATATTTTGGAAGAGGAAAAAAGAATTTTCTCTATCCACTTTCTCCATACTATATACCAGTGGTTCTCAACCATTCCCCCATTTCACCATTGTTCAGAATATAATTCCCCCCTTCTCAAGATAGTCTAACTCAAAAAAACAAACTACAATTTTACAGATTGTACATAATCTACAGGGCATCACACTTTGCTGAATAGTGGTCCCAATTCCCCCCTAGAACCCTAAAATTCCCCCCCAGGGGGGAATTCCCCCCTTGTTGAGAACCCCTGCTATATACGATTCCATCATCCTCTTTCATTTCCCTCCTAAGTTGTCTCCCCCTGACCTAAATCGGAAAGCTCTGCATGCTTTAGCCTTTCTTCATAGCTTTTACTAATCAGAAATGTACGCAGGATTAGAATGGCTTCAGTGGTAGGCCATTTGGGGTATGACAAATTCACCCAGGTATAAGAAATATTATTTTGTTTGGGGACAGTCTTAAACCTTAAAAACTGAATGAATTCCTGTATTCTTACCTGTCAAGAAAATAAAACATTGGTATATTAACAAACCCTCTTGAGGAGAAATGCCATAGCATTCCAAACCATGGGGATTTGTTCAGAATGATTTGAAAGGCCCAGTTCAAAAAACATCAGCTAAGCATTGTTAGTGCTGGCAGTTTGTGACACCTTTTTGAAGTGTGTGGTGGCACAACCACTGGAAGATAAAATTGCGGAGACATTGACAGATGAAATCACAAAATGCTGTAGCTCTGTGTAGACAACTACAAACTTCAACTAATGGGTTGGATTCCAAGGAACGTTTCTGCTCACACGAGAGTGTCATAACAAATACCGGTAGTCCTTGCGCTAAGTCAGCTGGACCATATCCTGTCTTGGGTTTCTGCATGTGATAAACATAGTGCAAGAAAAAAATTAGCACCCCCTCCCAATTTGGAGTGATCTTCCTGAATTAAATCATATCATATAACTGAACTGGGTTGCAATGATGGTAACAAATAGTCCTTTGATTTTTGTATACACCACAGCTGATCAGAAATGAAAATCAGCACTTTACTGTACCAATGGAACCGTATCAAGTAAAACTTTTATGGTACCATTTGGCAGGATCAAACACACTGTATGGAGTATGGATGTGGGTTGTGGTAACAGTTCATGCCTCAAACATCCATGTGCAGGTTATATTTGTGTATAGAACCTGTGGTGTGTACAAGCTGTTCACACAGAAGCTCTGTTATGCAATCCATATCTGTACAGTACCAGTTCTGCTACAAGAACCTGCTGACATCTATGCATGGAGGTCACATGTGTGGCCTGTGATTCCCCATCCACAAAATGATTGTATCCTGATTGTAGTCTTCTGCACAAGGCTTTGGTATTGTAATATTACCCACCTCTGTATTAGTAGTGACTAAGGAAGATTTCATCTTCATCATGAAGTACGCAGGCAACGTCACATTGCCATATGTTGCCCACATTGCAAGTAATGAATGAATGGACACACTTCACAACTGGATCAATGCTTAGATGTTATAAGTTTGAACCAGCAGCATAAATGAAGCTGCATTATATTGAGTCAGACCATTGGCCTACCAAGACCCATATTGTCCATTTTCACAGATGGCAGCTCTCTAGTATCTCAAGTAGAGATATTTCACAATACCTAGTACCTTAATCTTTCAACCTTTTGGGCCATTGCCCTACTCCAAAGGAAGACAGGGATTTAAAAGATACGGTATGCCATTTAAATATATATATATATATATATATATATATATATATATATATATATATATACACACACACACACACACACACACATATACAGTGCTAGCAAACATTCAGCTAGCCATTATTTCATCTTTTTAAAGAAATCTTAATCTTCAGGTAGCAAGAACAGGTGAGGCCTCTACCACCTACACAGAGTGAGTAACTTAACACAGGCTAAGTGATGCCAGAGACTGCTTTGCAAAAAAATAAAGGAACAGATGAGGTGAAAGCAAGGATATCAAACACATATACATGACAGAAAGTAAACTCCAACCAGGAAGCAGTACACAATTTGTCAAAAAAAGAGTGAAAGAGAGCAAAAGTGTATTCTGTAGATGGGCAGAAATTCTCCAAGAGGATGTTGAGCAGAGAGAACACATACCAGAGCACCCCGTGTATTTTTTCAAAGGACACCATTTACCGAGGAGAAATTTGCAGAGAATTCTAAGAACTCTGATTCATCAGATAACATATCCAAGGCCTGTCTTGAAGGCCTGTCTACACCTGTCTACACCTGAACTTCTTATAAACACAATTCAGATACTGTTGATATATGTTAGAAGGAATACAGAATTCAAGTGGGCAGACAAACCAAACACTTTCATTGGCAGATTATATTAATGTTAAGATGGTTGCTTGTTCAGTATTCCAAGTTTACGTTGTGTAACGATTGACTACAGAGCACCTCCAGTCACTAGATGGCGCTATTATGGCTCCAAACACTACAGTAGCATTTTGTTCCTCATCATCTTGTCCTGTTTTGAGGAAGATCTGAGAAATCCATCATTTAACAGTAGTATGGTATATGTGCTTAGTTCATTTGTTCTGTTCCCACACCTCCAGGATGAAGATACAAAATACAGTAAACTGAACCTTTGCCTACTACAACATTATATTTACATATCTAATCAGGAACTATGAAGTAAACTAACTTCTTTAAATCACTGCTGTTATCCATGCTATTACGGCAAGAACTAGGAAATACTCCTTATGGAGCTTGTCTTGTTCAGGCAGACCCAGATCCAAGGAACTGATAGTAAAATAACTGTTCATTGCTACACATTTCAATAATGTCATTGTCATCACCTAGCCATGGCTAGTTGATTGTCAATGAGTCTATCACAGCCCATGGGAGGTCCCCCTATATCAGATTGCCTAGAGCTCGTAAAGTATAAGTGTTTGCAGTTCCAGTGCCCCAGGAGGGACACCCTTCTCCCTTCTGTCTCCCTCCTCCTTCAAATCATTCTGAACCTTCCAGTTGTAATCTATTTATGCAGTGAATGAGCTCAGATCACATAAAACCAAGCCATCATACAAGAGCACAAAACAGGAAAAAGCTTACTCTGTGAGGCCAAAAATGAAGACATTTTTAACTCACTTCCAGCGACAACATGGTAGATCTTTCCTTTGTTGCCAGGACACAGAGAGCCAGTGTGGTTAAGAGTGTTGAACTAGTATCTGCAGGGTTGCTAACCTCCAGGTACTGTTGGTATATAGACAGCAGCACGAGGCTCATAAAAACATCGTCAAATTTACTGACTGGTTCACGTATCACACAATAAAGAATACTTATAAACAAACTATCAATAGTTTGTTTATAAGTATTCTTTATTGTGTGATACGTGAACCAGTCAGTAAATTTGATGATATTTTTATGAGCCTCGTGCTGCTGTCTATATACCAACAATACCCATATTCAGCATAGGTTATTGGTTTAGTTAGAAACCTCCAGGTACTAGCTGGAGATCTCCTGCTATTACAACTGATCTCCAGCCGATAGAGATCAGTTCACCTGGAGAAAATGGCCTCTTTGGCAATTGGACTCTATGGCATTGAAGTTCCTCCCCTCCCCAAACCCCGCCCTCTTCAGGCTCCGCTCCAAAAATCTCCAGGTATTTTCCAATCCAGAGCTGGCAACCCTAGGTATCTGGGAGACCTGGGTTCAAATCCCCAATTGTGCCATGGAAACTGGCTGGGTGACCTTGGGCCAGTCACACTCTCTCAGCCCAACCTACTTCACAGGGTTGTTGTGAGGATAAAAAATGGAGGGGAAGAGCATGATGTAAGCTGCCTTGGGTCCCCATTGGGGAGAAAGGCAAAGTACAAAGGAAGTTAATAAATACATAAAATAAACATTGACAAGTGGGAACTACAGCCTGGAGAAAGTGAGGCCATCTTAAATAAGCATAGCCACACCTGCCCCAAATGGATGGCCAGCATACGTTATCTTGGCCAGTTAACCCATGCAACCATATTCCATTACTCTTAGAGCCCCTCTCCACATTTCTGTACCACACTGGTGGGAAATGCCATAAACTAGCATTATACCATTCTGCAGCACCATTTCCAATGTGAAGGCATTGGTATTCTGTAGCCCCAAGGCTGCCAAGCGAAGTATGCCTACTTGGGCACAAATACCGTTGAACTCAAGGGGATTTATTCCAAGTGAATGTGGATAACATCAGACTGTATAAATAATAAATTAACGCATGTAATTAATGCTATATAAATTTTAAAAACTCAGGAGCGTGAAGTCAAGGAGATAAAAAAGGTTGCTTAAAAAGGAAAGTTGTGTAAGAATTCTTGTTCAGCGTGAGAATGACAAAGGTATAAACTACATCAGAGTCCCTCATTAGCAAACAGAACACTAGCACTCTAAAATAAACTTGTCACAGACAATGTTAGGTAACAAAAAAGTAACAGCAGACTTAACATTGTAACAACTTTTCTTCTTATCCAATTAAAAGTGCAAAAATTGCAACCCAGTTTCATGACAAAATCATTATGATCAGACATTAAAATGCTTCCTGCAGCAGCAATTAAGTTAAGAAAAAATAAACTTTAAAAAGCTAATGTAATAAATCAGTTGTAATGTTCAGGTTTGCACTATATTTTATAGCAGAAATTTATTACTGAATTTAAGAGAATTATAGTGCAATCTTATGCAAGTTTGCTCAGAAATAAGTCCCTCTGTATTCAGTTGAGCTTACTCCCAGGAAAGTGTGCATAGGATTGCAATGGTAGAGTCAGAAAGATAGCTCTTTCACAAGAAGAAACAAGAAGGAAAAATAAATTCATCCAATCTAAAAATCCCAAATGCAGTAAATGTTGAAGACCAACACCCACCCACCCCATCTTCAATGAACGTGGGAAGGGAGTGTTTGTATTGAATTTACCCATCCCACAGTAGAAATGGGTGGAACTGATTAATGAGGACAGTGGCATGTGTACCACCTGCTTCTTTATTTGGATACCCTTGCAAGGAACACCCATTAGGCAAGGAAGGTATGTAGAAGAAGAAGAAAAAGAAGAATAGTTGGTTTTTATATGCCGACTTTCTCTACCACTTAAGGGAGACTCAAACCAGCTTACAATCACCTTCCCTTCCCTTCCCCCTCCCCCAACAGACATCCTGTGAGGTAGGTGAGGCTGAGAGAGTGTGACTAGCCCAAGGTCACCCAGCTGGCATCATGTGTAGGAGTGGGGAAACCAATCCAGTTCACCAGATTAGCCTCCGCCACTCATGTGGAGGAGTGGGGAATCAAACCCGGTTCTCCAGATCAGACTCCACTGCTCCAAACCACTGCTCTTAACCACTATACCATGCTGGCTATACCCCGTAGGTACATTAGTGCCATCAAGTTGCAACTGACCTATTATAACCACAGCAAGCTGCCTCCATTGTGCCATTTCCTGGACTTGAAATTGCCCCAAAGAACTGCTATTTGCCCCAGTGGGGAAACTTGAGTCTAGTCCATCAGTACATTTATGCTTTCCCAACAGGGCAAATAGCTGCCATTTCAAGGTCAGGAAAACAGTGATTGGGGAGGGTTCAATCTTCTTTCTCTGTGCTCTGTGGTCCTAATCTGCTTCAGGCCCATGCATGCCTGACAATTAAGTTCAAAGCAGGCGTGTCTGGTCTAAAGGAGTGGACATGAGGGATGGTTAGGAGGACCATGTGATGTATAGCTAAAGCATGCCTACTCCACATGAAGGCTGCTCCACACTGTCTTCCATACTATCAGCTGCCATGGCAAATAGCATGGTGGTTGAATGGCGCCAACACCTTTTCTCTATGTAACTCTTAAGGTTCACACATTACCACAATAGTCTTACAATATCATGTAAAGAGGACAGTATATTATCATCATGTTGCAGACTGGGCGGGGGGGCGGGAAGGTGAGAGATTGTGATATACCAAAGGTCACTAGTGAGTTCTTAGCAGAGACGAATTTGCTACCGCTCAAGTCACAATTCATTCCCAAGGCTGCTTTGCTGTATGAGTTCAGCATGAACTCTTGGTGGTTGCATGATTTCTCACTTCCATGTAGCAACAGGGGGAAAGAAATGCGTGAATCAGGACTTGCACATTTTGGAGTACACATGGCAATGCAGATTGGGAGGAAAATATTGATGCATTCTAAACTTTCTCCCCATGAAAGCATGTCATTCCTAAAACAAAATATTGATTTATTGCTGAATTAGTTAAATCAATAGGCGCAATAGATGTTACAATGCACTTGTGACCCACATGCCTAGTAAAATATATGCATAACATGCCCTCATTACATTCAATATTTCCCATTCCTGGTTTCATTGGGTGTTCGCAGGGAGCAGGGAACAATGGATGAGATGTAAAGTAGATGAGCCCAAGCAACGGTCACTAGAATTAGCATGCAGATACATGAAGAAGACTAGGTTAACAGTAGTCACGCATCTCCCAGTATGGATTTTGTGTCTTCGAACTCTTGAAATTTGCTTTCTTATTTTCCTCTGGGTTTCAAGAGGGGGAACGGTGCTGCTATTGAACTTTAAAGCCCTTTAAGGCTGGGACCAACATATCTTAAGGACAGCCTTCTCCTGTATGAACCTACCCTCGTACTCTGGTCATCCTCAGAGAACCTGTTTTGGTTGCCCCTACCATCGGAGGCTAGGTGGATGGCAACCCAAGAAAGGGCCTTCTCCGTTGTGGTGCCAAAACTTTGGAACACCCTCTCCAGAGAGATTTGTTTGTTTCCAGGGCCGGATTAAGCCCTTTAGAGGCCCTAAGCACTTAAAAGATTTTGGTGCCCCCATATATATGTAATTCAAAATATAAACAATAATAATCAAATCAAATTTTATTTTTTGAAATGAAACAAAACTTACAGTAAGATGGAAAACAATGTTGTATACTTCCACTTTATTTATATTTGAAAAGTTTTCTCCTACTGGCGAAATACTATTGTGGACCCAGGTTCAGCTGCACCATTTGCAGTTTTTCACCATATGGTCCATGGTAAACCCGGCAATGGAAAATTTCTGTGGTGCCCCCCTTCCCTTGATGCCCTAAGCATGTGATTATTTTGCTTAATGGCTAATCCAGCCCTGTCTGTTTCCCTCTTTCCATTTGTGGTCCTCCTCCTAGTGTTGTTTGTTCATGTGTTTTAATTGAATTTTATATTTTAACTCTTTAAATGTTTTAATGCTTTTTATGTTCGCCACCTTGTGGACCGTGATTGGATGGAAAGGCAGCATAACAATGTTTTAAATAAATAATAAAAAAGGAAACTATATTCCCCAGCTCCTTCCTCTACACCACTTTCTAACACCTAAAACATTAGGGATGTGCAGAGAAAAGCAAATAAATCATTACAGGATGAAGAAAGGGCTAAGTGGTAAGAGCAGAAGGCACATGAAATTGCCTTAGACCACTGGTCCATTGAGCTTAGTATTGTCTACTCTGACTGGCAGCAGCTTGCCAGGGTCTCAGGCTGAGGTCTGTCACATTGCCTTGTTCTTTTAACTGGAGATGCCTGGGATTGAACCTGGGACTTTCAGCACGCAAAACAGATGTTTTACCACTGAGCCACAGCTCTCCTCTAGAGCAGAGGGCTGCCTTACTTCCCATGTCTTTACAGAAGTCACCCAGTTGTAACATTTCTTTTTATTTTTTCAGCTAGCCTTGTGGAGACAGAATTTCCAAATCTGTGTTCTAGTGAGTTTCCCCAAGCCAACATTACAACTGTTCAGATCTGTTAAAAGGTAATGAAGACAAAACAAAGGCAGGCACTTTGCTTGGCAGTGTTTACTTTTGTCCAGGGCATGGGAGAAAGCAAATCAATGAAAAACAGAGGGCCTCACTGGCTCACAGAATGCTTTGTAGTGCCTGTGGAAGAGAGATTACACAAGTCAAAAGCTTGCAAATAAAAAAAGCACAGTCACGCTCTTCACTGACAATCAGCAAACAGAGTGGGCCAAAAAAAAATCTATTGTGTTGCTCTAACAACAGAATGTTGGCACTTTCTTAGGATCAACAAATCATTGCATCTTGTAACCAGTCACCTCCTTGGTTTTCCTGTTGGAAAGTCTAGGCAATCACAGACCCATAGAGCCTAAGAGTCAGGAAAAGCCTTATAGGTCTTCAAGTCCAACCCCACTCAGTGCTGGAAATCCAAAGACTAGAACAGTCCCAACAAATGGCTGTACAGTGAGGGAGAGCCCTCTTTGGATGGTTGGTTGGATCTATTGTTGAACTGCTGAACTATTGTTGAAAGAAATTTCTCCTAATGTTCAACTTAAGCCTATTAAATTCAATCTTGCCCTGTGGAGCAGCAAAGAACATAAGAACATAAGAAAGGCCATGTTGGATCAGACCAAGGTCCATCAAGTCCACCAGTCTGTTCACACAGTGACCAACCAATTTAACTATGTGTTGTGTGAAGGCATACTTCCTTTTATTTGTTTTGAATCTTTCAACCTCCAGCTTCAGCAGATGACCCTGCATTCTAGTATTATGACAGAGGGAGAAAAGCTTCTCCCTGTCCACTCTCTCCAAACCATGCATAATTTTGTAGACCTCTATCATGTCTCCCCTTAACCACCTTCTTTCCAAGCTAAACAGCCCTAAGCATTTTAACCACTCCTCATAGGGCAGTTGCTCTAGCCCCCTGATCATTTTGGTTGCTTTTTTCTTCACCCTCTCAAACTCTGCCATACCCTTTTTTAGGTGTGGTGTCTTGGCCCTCTTCCATGGAACAGTCCTTCAGATATTTGGAAACTGTAATTGCATTTTCCTTCTACCTTTTTATCTCAAGGCTAAACATAACCAGTTCCTTCAACCTTTGTTCACAGGAGTTGTTTCCCAGACCCTGACCAGTTTTGCTGCCCTCCTCTGAACCTGTTCAAATTTGTCTACAGATTTTTTAAAAATAGGACACAGTAATGCAGAGGAGTTCTGACTACTACCTCACATTACTTAGATACTAAGCTCCTAAATGCCATCTCAGATTGCATTGCTAGTTTTTTGTAGCCTCGTCATGCTGCTGACTCATGTTGAACTTATGACCAATCACAATCCCAAGATCCTTTCGCACATGTACTACCACCAAGCTAGGTATCCACCATCCTATACCTGTGCATTAGATTCTTTTTACATAAATGCAGGCTTTTGCATTGGTCTCTTAACTTCATTTTGTTAGTTTCAGCTCAAAGTCATTTTGAATTCTATTTCCCTCTTCTATGATACTTGCTAATCTTCATAGTTTTGTGCCATTGATACAGATTTCCTCCACTCCTTCAAGTTGTTGATAAAATAATGAAGAATATTGGGTCTGGGGCAGAGCACTGTGGTACCCCCTTCCACATTGATGATGTGCAGCTCTGAGCATGGTTTTCCTACCGGCTGTGCATCCACCTGACAATTATATTACATCCACAGCATTCACAATAGGTTAAAAACCCAATCACAAACATGAAAAGATTAATCTGCCAGGATTTTTTTTTCCAAATCCATTCTACTAATTATTGTATTATTTTCACAATGCTTACAGACTGACCACTTTATAATCTTTTCTAATATCTTCCCTGGAAGTGAAGGCTGCTTTTTCTTGTTTTATCTTCAGACTGGGACAACTCTCCAGACTTGGGGTACCTCAACTGGTGCTCCAGGATTTGATGGTAGAGGTTGTGAAAGTACATCAGCAAGTTCCTTTAGTACCCAAGAACACAGTTCAACCCATCCAGAATACTTTAAATCATTCAAGGAACCTAGGAATTCCCTTGTTCAACAGCTTATTAATCCTGAACAGCAGTCTTTCCCCCAACCACTTACCCTGCTTTTCCTAGGTTGTACATCCCGAGCCCCATGGCGCAGAGTGGTAAGCTGCAGTACTGCCGTCCAAGCTCTGCTCGCGACTTTAGTCCGATTCCAACAGAAGTTGGTTTCAGGTAGCCGGCTCAAGGTTGATGCAGCCTTCCATCCTTCCGAGGTCAGTAAAATGAGTACCCAGCTTGCTGGGGGTAAAGGGAAGATGACTGGGGAAGGCACTGGCAAACCACCCCGTAAACAAAGTCTGCCTAGGAAACATCGGGATGTGACGTCACCCCATGGGTCAGGAATGACCCGGTGCTTGCACAGGGGACCTTTACCTTTTTTACATCCCTGTAGTTCTTTCTTTAGAGGAAGACACTGGCAAACCACCTCTGTTAGTCTCTTGCCATGAAAACCCCAAAAGGGGTCGCCATAAGTCGGCTGCAACTTGACGGCACTTTATACACACACAGTTCTTTCTTTGGAAGAAGTTGGGGGGGAGGGAATAGGAACTGAGCAGTTCCACCTTCCTTTTGTCACTCATTAACATTGCACTGTTCTAACTGAGCATCAGGCCATACGCTTCCTTCCTTTTCATTTTAATGTACCTGAAAAAATATTTCCCCTTGTTCTTAGCATCCTTTGCCAGCCTTGGATCATGTTGAGCATTTACAATAGTCAATTTCCACCATCATGTGAATTCAATCTCTGCCTCTTGGCTCACTCAGAATATGCTTTGGGAATGGCTGGGAAAGTGCTTGCATCTCCTTTAGCATCAGTCCTTATCACCTCCAAAATGAGACTCACCATATACTCTAGGATAAGCATTGACCTAATATATGCTTAAGCAAGGGAATCATTGCTCTAATTTCCGCTAGTGTAGACGAGCCCTGACAATCGATATAGCAGGCAGGATGGGTTGGTTGATGTTATTGGCTCAGTAGCATTTTAGGCCACTAAATCCAAGGGAGCAGGCTAGGACTGTTGAATGAAAGATATCATTGATTCCTTGTCCCAACCTTGGGGCAATAGATCTATACTCTTGTAGCATTTTGAACAATTCCACCAATTCTAGGCACCTTGCACCTAGCACAATATTGGCACGAAATAAATGTTTGGTGGTGGTGATTGTGTATAGTAGCAGCAATAATCTAAATTGACAGGCCTCATTGTATCCAGCCTGCAAGCTTCCATTTCTCCTCTGTGTATCTTAAAAAATGGCTAGAAACACTTCCCTGTTCTTCTCCTCTCATCTTGCCTTTATTCTTTTTTTTTCTTAATACAGAACTTACAAACATAGGGGGCGATGGCTGGTAATTGGAGACTTTGTGTGACTGTAACTATGCCCATTACCCCAGAAAACATAGTCTCTGCTTTTTCTCATGCCTGTAATGACACCAATTTAGTTGGGAGCCATTTCCATTATCCCATCGTCTTATAAAAGGATGGATTTTATTCTAGACTGTACTCATTACAATTTTTGTCAGGAAAATGATTCAAATGAATAAGTAATGCCCGTAGGAGGTGAAGCCTGGTCCTCTTTTAAAGAGAGAGAGAGAGAGAGAGAGAGAGAGCTTTGCATGGACTCCAGGGTTGCTTTATGATCTAAGAAAATGGATGAGAGAGAGACAATTTTTAGGATATTATAGGGGAGTACTACAATTAAAATTGTTGACACTCTCAGTCCATTCGTATCAATTACAAAGTTGAATTAGATGAAAACATGGATCCAAATGACTGAATTATATATTCAAGACAGAAACAGTCTGTTAGCAAGGGTGCCATTTATTGAAAATTTCCCATCTGTGTTTAAGACTGCACATGATTATGCCTTAGGTACACCTGTACCTCTGTTCAGTTTACAGGTTTAGATTTTATGCTGAGTGGCTATTATTATAAAACAGAAAAATGCCTGTCATTAGATGGCATGGCGAGATGACTTTTCTATTGTAAGGAGTTCTGTGGTGCATTAGGTCTCTATTTGCTCTGCTAAAGAGAAATTTGTTGAACACACAAACACACCTTATGCACGAGCCCAGTTATCATGAGCCCTATGAGCAAAGATTGAAGGAGCTTGGTATGTTAAGCTGGGAAAGGAGATAACTGAGAGACGATATGATAACCATCTTCAAGTACTTGAAGGGCTGCCATATAGAGGATGAAAATAACAGTGTTGTTTTCTGTTGCCCCAGAAGGTCGGACCAGAACCAGCAGGTTGAAATTAAATCAAAAGCGTTTTCGTCTAAACATTAGGAAGAACTTACTGACAGTTAGAGCAGTTCCTCATTGGACAGGCTTCCTTGGGAGGTGGTGGGCTCTCCTTCTTTGGAGGTTTTTAAGCAGAGGCTAGATGACCATTTGACAGCAATGCTGATTCTGTGAACTTAGACAGATCATGAGAGGGAGGGCAGGAAGGGACAAGTAAGTGCCTGGCTCTCATGGCACTTTCTTACATGCCCAAGGTAATGCTGATCGCCACTTTGGGGTCAGGAAGCAATTTTCTTCCAGGCCAGATTGGCCAGGGATCCTGGAGGTTTTTGTTTTTTTTGCCATCCCTGTCCACTCTCTCCATACCATGGAGGAGGAGGAGTTAGTTTTTATATGCCGACTTTCTCTGCAATTTAAGGGAGAATCAAACCGTCTTACAATCATCCTCCCCACTCCCCACAACAGACACTCTGTGAGGTAGGTGGAGCTCTGAGAGAGCTCTGAGAGAGCTGCGACTAGCCCAAGGTCACCTAGCTGGCTTCATGTGTAGGAGTGGGGAAACAAATCCAGTTCACCAGATTAGCCTCCGTAGCTCATGTGGAGGAGTGGGGAATCAAACCCAGTTCTCCAGATCAGACTCCACTGCTCCAAACCACCACTTTTATCCGCTACACCATACTGGCTCTCACAGATTCCCTACAGGAATTATACTGGCTACTGATCTGCTCCTGAACCCAATTCAAGGTGTTATTTTGGACCATTGATGCCCTACATGGCTTGGGACCAGGGTATGTGACTGTCCCATCAATCGAAGAAGCTCGTTTGGTGGGTACATGAGAAAGGGCCTTTTCAGTAGCAGCCCATGATTATGGAACAATCTCTCCAAATAGATGTTCCTGGCCCCCTCACTTTCAGTCTTCAGGAGGCAGCTGAGGATTCTTTTTAAGTACTGCATTTGATTTAAAGCAGTTCTAATTTGTAATTTTTCAAAAAAAATTGGTTTTATGTACTTTATGGAGTTTATTTTATGTATCTTCTTAATATCATAAGCCGCCTTGAGCTCTGTAAGGAATAAAAGTGGTTAAAAATAATTTAAATAAATTAAATTAATTAAACAAACAAACAGATAAATAAATAAAACATGTTTAAGTATATTTATAAAAGCCCTGTGGCACAGAGTCGTAAGCTGCAGTACTGCAGCCAAAGCTCAGCTCACAACCTGAGTTTGGTCTCAACAGAAGTCGGGTTCAGGTAGCCGGCTCAAGGTTGGCTCAGCCTTCCATCCTTCCGAGGTCAGTAAAATGAGTACCCAGCTTTCTCGGTACAACAGCCCTGTAAGGTAAATCAAGCTGAAAGAAAGAGTGACTGGTCCAAGATCACCCAGTAAGTTTCATGGCAAGCAAGTATTTGAATCCAGGTCTCCCAGGTCCAACATTTTACCAACCACACCACATTGGCTTCCATCATAATTTCTAAGTAACTTATCAGATAGATATGGATTGAGTATATTCACTTATTTGGGAAATAGTAAAGTGTGTGCTGTGAACTCATAATCTATTCCCTGCCGTTAGTGTCCGCAGTTATTAAAAACAAGTCTGCTTCTAACAGAACAACCTCCATGTCTCTTTCTCCATAGTCCTATCATGAACACACTAGAGTATGACACATTGTTAGTAACTGGCTTTTATAGATTCATATTAAATAGGCCTCTCTCCACAGGCATGTCTGTCAAAGACGCATCCTTTTGCTTCAACAAAAGATAGCCGACTGAACAGTGTGGATACTATTATTGCTACTGTGATATATAAAACCATCAAAAGTTTGCAACCAATGCGCCTAACGTCCATCTGTTTTTCACAATTTAACTTTGAAGATATCCTAAATTAACCTTTTGGACTCCTCGGGAAAATATTTGATTCAGTTTTGCAAGCTGGCTCAATGCATTGTTCCCATCCCTTTGCCCTATTCTTTTTGACCCTCATCACTATTATCTGTAGATTTTATATACGTTTAGATTTGCTCCCTGTTCATCTCTGAGAATCCAAGGGATTTTACAAGTTCATCATAATACAGGCTTCCACAAGTCATAAGCAACTCCCACAATATGCACCAAAACAGACTTAAGGCCCAATAAACATTACATTGTGTTGGGGGAGGGGCACTCCCTAACTGGGAGTGGCCACCATAGGGGACTGCCCATTTAAGCAATCATCACCTGTGCTATTTCTTGATAAGGTTCAGAAGAGCAGGGTCTAGAGATAACAACATGGATGCAAGGCAGCTTCACACACCTGGGAATTAAGTTTCAGCAGCAATTCCCAATGCATGTCTGGCCCAATAGGACCTGGGATGGACCTGTAAACAGTGTGACCTATAAATAGGCACTTAGTTTTGAGTTTCATGCTGTTTGTGAGCCAATTTACACTATATTGTACATATGAGGCTTTCACTGGTGTCAAGACCAGCACCGTACACTTCCCAGCTTATTATTCTGATATTATGCCATGTACAGAATTGACACAGGACAGTGGTAAGCATTAAGGTTCATTTCTGCTTAGCGTTTTTGTGTCAGCATAATGAATGGAAGGTTGCCCAATATAAATTTGGGTGCTGTAGGGGACGAAGTCACACTGACAGGAGTGGTGATAATGCCCAGTCACTATTAACCTTTCCTTTCCTTTCCTTTCCTTTTATCCCTTAGAAGCTCCTTGATCAATTGATCTTGAGCAGCATATATCTAGTGTTGGAGAGATATAAGGACTGAAACAAATCTTGCCACTGACAATGTAGCCTTGGGGTCCCTATCGCTTAGTAAAAAAGGCATTATGTCAGTCACAGAGGCATTGGATTTGTATATTAAAAGGGGGGAAATATAGTGCGATCGAAGTTCCTCGTAAAAGCGGCATTCCAAAAGGGCATGAGCTAATGAGTCAATAGAGCCAGAAGAGCAAGGGCAGATCCTGTCTGAGTATGGTATATTCAGAATTCTGCCCTGCATTACCATAGAAGGGTTAGCATTCAATCTAGCCAAGCAAAAAGCTCTACAGAGATGAGGAGTTGTCAGATAATATGTATAGGCAGGCAGACCACGTGGAGGGGGTATTCCGAAGAACTGGGATGAATAGACGCGACGAGCAGGAAAAGTAGTGCTGTTATAATTGAGCTCTTAGTCGCTATTAACAGGATAATGTTTTCCCCACACACACCCGAATACTGGTTTTATGTAGTCAGATTCCTAGCCTGCTCGGTCCCTGTTGACAGGAGCTGGTATTTTTATTCTTTCAAACTGAATAGTTACAGAGAATATAATTTCATCACATTAGAACATTATTAAAAACTCTCACCTCTCCGTTAGATTAATCCTGACATCCCCCCCCCCCAAAAAAAAACCCTTTCCAAACAGGCACTATGCTTCTAAAAGTTGTTCCGTTCTGGACTTGGTAAGTTTCTAAGAGAGACAAAGTTCTGTAATTGGTGGGCACACATTGATAATACCACTGTGTTTGCTTGTTCTCTTTTGGCCTTGGGTTGGATCCGGCCTGTTTTTCCACTCAGTCTCATCTAATCCCATCCCACATGCCTTTTGTCCATAGAGGACCCATGATCCACACCATAGCCTCAGCAGCAGAAAAGTTGGTTGGATCCAACCCCTTTTATTGTCATCAGGGTACCCTCAGCTGATCTCAGAGACTATAGTGTTGGGCCAGAGGCATGCTGAACTTTAGGGAAGATGGGGGTAAAGGGAAGATGACTGGGGAAGGCACTGGCAAACCACCCCGTAAACAAAGTCTGCCTAGGAAATGTCAGTTTGTGATGTCACCCCATGGGTCAGAAATGACCTGGTGCTTGCACAGGGGACCTTTGCCTTTAGAACAATATTACGTGGTAATATTTTGCCCATAAGACAAGAGGAACCAGTCTAGACAATGGAATGCTGGAGTAACTTGCACACATCTGAGTTGGGCTTCAATGTTCTGCACTAGACAGATGAAATTCTCAAATAGCTGAGGTCCGAAATGCTCTATGAAAAGTGGAAGGCACCCAACTATCATGCGAAATACTGTGAAATTTTAGGTTTTAGTTATCACCTGTTTCCCTGCTGCATCCCCTGTGCCACCTTGCGCACCATTATGGATGGTCTCCTGATCCTCAGGAATAGCCTTTGAGGGTCTACAGCAGCAAATGGAGTGGTGAGAAACCCAAGGTGCTTTCATGGCATGCTTTGGATCCAAGTCAATGTTCAAGGGCCATAGTATGGTAAGAGAAGCTGGAAGAGACATAGGTATGAACAAAGAGGACCCCCTCTTGAGAGGATATTACCAACACAGGAGTTTTCTGTGCTGGCTAAGTCAGAATTTGTAGCATATATAAGCAGCACCCAGAATATCCAGTGAAATAAATGAAAACTGCAAATGCACAGGCCAAGCTTATTACAGAATGTCATGAATAAATTAATGAAAATAGAAAGCTACACTTATCACAATAATTGAACAAAACATTTTACAATACATTATGCATGATGGCTTATTGCACTGGCCATTGAGGACTTTTGCCTGCTTCAACCACTGACCCCAATTAGAACAAGATCAAGTAATTTCTTCGGACCTGCTCTAACACCTAATGAAGTTAATAGGAGCTCATTCTTATTAAACAACTAATTCAATAAGCAACCAATTGAGCAAAGCATATAGTAAGAGCTCTCAGTGAGCGAGAGTCACATGCTAGGTTGAGTTCAACAATGGGGAAAAATATTAACCACCAAAACTTACATGAGGCTGTTTGTTTATGATGTGTATGCTGCATGTATTATAATGCTCACAAAACAGTGAAAATGGGACGAGCTTCACAGTTTTGTCTGTAATAATTTAGCCTCCAGGACCCTAGAAGTACTTCTCTTCATTCTTTTTTGAGGTGTTGTCATTAACCAATTATTATTTTAATGGTTATCAGTTTTTCATAGCCGGGTACCTAACCTATTTGGAAAAGTACCTCCAATTGCAAATGTTGCTGTTGTGTCTTGAGACCTGGCTTTCTGTTCACACTTCAGCAGACCGTGGCCTTTTCCTTTCTGTTCTCAAAATAACAAACGATGTTCCACTAAGCAAGCTTTAAGATACACACCTTTTTCCTTGGGGGAAAAAAAAAACATAAACAAGGCCACACTGCTGTACTTTTTCTTTCAATGCATTCCTTCCAGGCAGTGACAAATGCCTGGCTTTTTTCATTCTCAAACCAATATAAAAGTCTAGGTTGCTGGAGGTCTCCCCACCCTTTAGTCATTTTCTAATCTTCATGTTCTTATACTGCTACGAGCAATAACCAGAGGGTTTACATCTTTCTTTCAAACAACTCTGATCTAGGGGAGTCCAATACACTGCCATAGTACATTGGGACTTTTCCACACAGTTGTATTTTGGAGCAGGAAGAGGAAGAGGAAGAAGAGTTTTTATATGCCGACTTTCTCTACCACTTAAGGAAGAATCAAACCGGCTGGACTCTATGGCATTGAAGTCCCTCCCCTCCCCTAGCCCCAGCCTCCTCAGGCTCCACCCCAAAAACCTCCCGCCGGTGGCAAAGAGGGACCTGGCAACCCTACTCAGGAACCATCTCTGCCATCTGCCTGCACCTCCATCCCCCACAAGCCTGCCCGGGTTGCACTATGGCTCAGGTGGGTGGCACCAAGCCAGCCTCCTGACCAAGAGAGGACAGGTTGGTGCTATCCCAATGGAGCACTGCCTGGCAAGTGGTGCTAGAACCAAGAAGGCCTAGCCTCAGAAAAAGGGGACATCCAGTGCAGAGCCTTAGAAGATTACCATTGCAGTCAGGTAGGTTCATAGGGGAACAGGAAGTACTTAAGGTACGTTTGTCCCAAACAATATAGGACTTTAAAAGTCAACATCAGCACCTTGAATTGGGCCCAGAAATAAATTGGTGGGGGTGGGGAGGTCAGTGTAGATGGGCCAAGACTAAAGAGAAACGGTTCCTACGACTCACAGTTTTTGCCTACCTGGGAAACCTGTTTTAGGGTCCCGTTGGAGCATTAAGCCGAGTGCCAGTGAAGCATTAAAGACTATAGTGTGTACACAACTTACGTGTGCAAAGTATCACTTCGCCACATACTCTTCCTTTCAGCTATTTGCTTGCACGGTTGTTTTCAGATAATGAACATGACAAAGTAAAAAAAAAATCATTTTGTCCTCCTGCTGTCTGGCTACTGCTCAGTGAAAGAGGCTGTTTTGGCTGCTGATGGAGAGAGCGGAGCCAGGTGACAGTTGGGCCAGGCAGGACAATGGAAGGGAATCAAAACTTGTCATAGATTGAAGAAGGGACGCTAGGGAGATAAATATTTTAGCAACCTCTGTGACTGAGATCAGCAGTTGTTAGCAGACACAGCTGATACAGCATGCAGCTTAATAGTTTTTGTTCTGAGACAATTGTGCTACAAATAAATATCAAAGACGTTTAATAAAATGGATCAGGGGAGAGAATGATCTGCTTCATTCTTGTTGTGACAATACAGCTGTCGGTCTGGATCAGTCTGCAATCTAACTTTGCTCTTCTCCAGAACATTAAAACATTGTTATCTTTATAAAGGAATTCTCAGAACTGCTTCATAGTAAACCCAACACTTTCCCATTATTTTTATAGTATATGTGATAGATTTGGAAACTTTGCTGTAAAACTGGGCATGGTAGGTTCCCTCCACATGTAAGAACATAAGAATTGCTTTCCTTGATCAGATCAAGGTCCATTGAGTCTAGCACTTGATTCCCAAAGACACTAATCAAATGCTGACTCAAGCTAGTAAACCACCCCAAGCACCGTCCTCTTGACCTATGCCACTCCCAGCCCCCCAAGATCCAATGCAGGCTATAGAAGGAAGCACTTTTTCTGCAGTCTGATTTGGATGGATCCGAGGTATCAGACACAAGAGGAGGTGTGCACCTGCCATTGCCTTATCCTGTATTGCTGCCTTCTGCTGGTTTGGTGCCCCCAAGTGGCCACTTGGATCACTTGGGTGCTGAACTGAATCTGCCCGTGGTAAAAAAAACAAAGACAAGGCCCTGACAGCAGGGTTACATTCTATCTGTATCAAGAAGAAGAGTTGGTTTTTATATGCCGACTTTCTCTACCACTTAAGGAAGAATCAAACTGGCTTACAATCACCTTCCTTTCATCTCTCCACAACAGACACCCTGTGAGGTAGGTGGGGCTGAGAGAGCGCTATGAGAGCTGTGAGTAGCCCAAGGTCACCCAGCTGGCTTCATGTGTAGGAGTGGGGAAACCAACCTGGTTCACCAGATTAGCATCCGCCGCTCATGCGAAGGAGTGGGAAATCAAACCCAGTTCTCCAGATTACAGTTCACCACTCCAAACCACTGCTCTTAACCACTACACCACGCTGGCTCTCAGTCACTTGCTCGGTCCCTGCAGATGTAATGCTTTTAATGGACATGTTATCCGTAAAACCCTTTTGATTTTACACATTCAAAATGTAATGTCTGACACAGCCCTTCATCTTATTGATTTCCTTTTGCATGTTACACTTAGACTTGGAAAGTCCAGTTGCTTGTAAATCAGCTTTATGTAGGCAGCAAAAGCAGGGTGCTTTCTGAAACAATTTTCCAAATACATCTATGTTTTCAAATGTAAAAGGAGGCATTTCCATATTTCTTGAAGATCCAGGGTGACATTTCTCAGTCTTACAGCTTAAGAGCAGTCAGTGAGGTGTGCTCATCAATCTTTATAAAGTAACCATCCCTTTGGGTGCAAAGCAAGTTCATTTGCCAATATGAAGATAATCTCATGTTTCACAATTAAGACATTGCACTGAATAATGAAAGGCATGTATATGCAAAATGCTGTATTATGCTTCCCTTGTGCCACTAAGTGCTGCTATGTGATAACAAGGACCCCAGAACAGGAACCGTATAAAGGTGTCAAGAATACAGCTAGGAAGGCAGAGTGAATCGAGAATTTTAATAAGGTGTGCCTTGTTCTGGGTTTTAACTTATGAGCTGACAAACACTGTAGATGAACAGAGCATTTGCAGTTATAGTGAATTGTTTGGTGCCTGACTATGGATGCAATCTTATTTTGTGGGATTCCTAAGTAAGGTTAAGGTCACTTCTGATACAAAATGGCCAAGATAACTTGAAAGCATACTATTTTACAAGTTCAAATTTATTTCATTGTGGGCTGAAGGTCACAGTGAACAGCAAAGGGAACAGCAATTCAATACAAGGGAATTAAGAGAAACAATCAGCTGATGACCACAAAAACATCAAAAGCATAACATGAAAATATGGCTGGCTCCCATTTAAAAGAAAAAACACTTTCATAACAAAACAGAAGTATAAATTTATATCATCCTATTGTATCTCCAAAATTTTTAGCACCCAAACTCTCGCCTTTATAGAAACAACATAAAAGCAGTCTCCGTATAAGTTTCGTTCCTGCCATCATTAAGAAGATGTATTGGGCAGCTTATCAAAATGCAAACTTCATTTAAGGAAATACATATAGAAGGTCTTCAGGGACTATGCCACAATTTAATGGTGTGCGTATAGAGGGCCGGGACACAGTTAATAATATATTGTTTGCAAAGGCTTTGAAAACAGGGATATTGTTCATGGCTACAATAAAGCCTTATTAATTTATGCTGGAACTATCATACTTAATCATTGTTATGCATTAATAATAGATTTCTGCTGCAGGTACAGGAGTGGATCCGGGAAGGTATCTGGGGGACACTTTCCATTATCTTCCATCCACCAACCCTCAGCTGTACAATTGCTAAGCTAAGTACCCAGGAGTTTATGGACCGTGCCCATCGTTTGTGAGCAAAAACATGGGGAGAGGGATGTATTTGGGCAAGGAGTATAATATAGTCTTGGTCACTTTCCTTTGTTTATGGCATCCCCTGTCCCACATGACTTTTTGGCAATGCAGGCCCCCATGATCCCCAGCAGTAGCCCTGTTCATAAGTTACAGTGTACACATGTACAATCTATGCACAATGTACAGTTGCTTTTTCTTTATACATACTTTGGGCAAATCCCATGTTTTGTTCAATGCATATGCAGATGGATGTGTGATTAAAACTCCATTTTTATCCAGAGACTGGTCCCTGGTTTCTTTTGTAAAATGAATATCCATAGGCTTTTTCTTACAGACAGGCATACGTACATACGTGTGTTCATTGTGTTCACTGTGAACAGGGCTACCGTCTTTTTGATGGTAAGTGGTGACCCTTCCTACCTTTTTCATCGGTAGAAAATTGGGTTGGATTCAACCCCTAGCATAGAGCTATTGTCTCCCAAGCACATTTTCTTAGCAATGTGCCAGTGTCATGAATTGTGGGAGCACAATTGTGTGTATCTTGTGCTTAGGTGAAATAATGGTGGTTCCCTGAATACATCACCCTCCTATCCTTACATGTTTTTCTCTGTGGCACTGCACCTCATTCACACTATCCTGTCCTCATTCACACTATCCTGTCACTGATACTTTATTGACAATTGCGCCAGCTGTTTAGTAAACCTCTTGTCCTTTCCTTTCTCTTCTTTGTCCTCTCTCTTTCACCTTCTCATTTGTTTAGACAAACCAGCTGCTGTCAACAGTGGGGTGAGAGAAGGTTATCTTGTTGCTTGGCAGTATGTTTTGTGCTCTTCAAATAAAATCCTGTACTGAGTGTGACTCAGAAATATTATCAGTAGAATTCTCTCTCTTTTTTTTCAAATAAAAGGTCTACTTGGCAGTCAAACATGGTGCTTTGAGAACTGGGAGGTCATCCTCAAGGCTTTGTGCGAACCATTAAGATGGATGGGGGGAAGCTACTGACAGTTTTAAAAAAGCAACACTGAAGATGAGTAGTGTTGTTTTGCAAATACTGGAAATGGGGTAACAAATGGTCAGAACTTGTCCTATGAGCATGTTTCCATGCTTCTATGGATTTTAGTGAAAAGGTATGCTTTGATACTATTCTTCGCTAACTGCAAAAAAACACACCATGTCTGTAAGGGTTATTTTAAAAAAATATATTAAAGGCTTTGAATTTGAACAACAAAATGGCTTATACAAATAATGAGTGATGGTGTTTCTTGGAACAGTATCAAGTGTTTCTCCATGAAAACATTAGTAATGGTTAGGGTTGCCAGGTCCTTCTTTGCCACCGGCGGGAGGTTTTTGGGGCAGAGCCTAAGGAGGGTGGGGTTTAGGGAGTGGAGGGACTTCAATGCCACAGAGTCCAATTGCCAAAGTGGCCATTTTCTCCAGGTGAACTGATCTCTATCGGCTGGAGATCAGTTGTAATAGCAGGAGATCTCCAGCTAGTATACGTAGGTTGGCAACCCTAGTAATGGTTAGGTTTTCCGGTTCTCCTGTAGCAATCGCTGGGAGCATTTCAGGGGTGGAGCCTGGAGAGGGGCGGGTGTCATGGGTACTAAGACGTCACATCTGAGCCAGCAACTTAGAGGTTCGAGGCCTACCACCTGTTTATATGAGTGTTGCCCTTTCTGGCTTCTTAAATTTGCAAGGGGTGGGATGACGACTGGCTGACAGGGTCCAAGAGGTAGTTAACTTAATACCTCCTTGCGAGAGAGGGTGGTCACCCCAGGTTTGAAACAGGATGCAGTTGATCCATTACTAAAAAAAGCCTGCCCAAGACCCAGGAAATTTCAATAAAACTATTGATCAGTCTCAAATGTTCCATTCTTGAGCAAAGCTATTAAATAGGTTGTGGCTAGACACCTTCAGGCATTCCTGGGTGTTTGGATCCTTTCTAATCTGATTTCAGTCCTGGTTATGGGACTGAAACAGTCTTGGTTGCACTGGTGGTTGACTGCCACCAGAGAAGAACAGAGGGGATACAACTCTGTTGATTCTGCTGGACCTCTCAGCAGCTTTCATTATCATTTATCATAATATCCTTCTGGACCATCTTTCTAGGCTGAGAATGGAAGGCATCATTTTGCAGTGTTTCCGGTCCTCCCTGGAGTTAGGTTTCAGAGTGTGGTGCTGGGAGACTACTGCTTAGCCCTTTTGCCTTTGGCCTGTACAGTCCTGCAAGGCCCCATCATATTTCCTCTGTTTTTCAACATCTACATGAAACTGCTGAAGGAGGTCATCTGGAGATTTTCTCTGGGTTGTCAGTAATATGCAGACAGTGCTCAGTTCTATCTCACGCTTCTGGCCAATCCAGGAAGGCTGTAGAAACCCCAGGGCCTGGAGGTAGTTTTGAACTGAATGTGGGCTAATAAACTGAAGCTTAATTAGGGTTGCCAGGTCCCTCTTCGCAACCAGTGGGAGATTTTGGGGGTGGAGCCTGAAGAAGGCGGGCTTTGGGGAGGGGAGGGACTTCAATGCCATAGAGTTCAATTGCCAAAGTGGCCATTTTTCTCCAGGTGATCTGATCTCTATTGGCTGGAGATCAGTTGAATTAGCAGGAGATCTCCTGCTACTACCTGGCAGTTGGCAACCCTAAGCTTAATCCTGACAAGACAGAAGTGCTACTGGTGAGTGAAAGGTCTGATTTAAGATGTCACCCATTCTGGATTGGGTTGCAATCCCCTTGAAGGAAGAGGTAGGACCTGCTGGATCAGCAGGTGGCAGGTATGGCCAGGACTGCTTTTTACCTGCTTTAACTGATTAGCCAGTTGTAGCCTTTCTTAAGTAGAGAAGATCTGGCCACTATGGTGCATGTCCTGGTAATGTCTAGATTAGATTACTGCAATGTGCAATGATTTCTTGATCAAACACTAGAAGATGGGATAAATTAGACATCAAAGCAAAAGAGGCAAACAGATGCATTCACATTCAGGTTTTGAATCAGAGGCAGCTCCTGCATGAAAGGATTAAAAAGGGGCACAGGACTGCCAGCATTTCCCAGGAATGCCTCCTGGGACACCGGTGTGGGGATTTGCGCCGGGATATTGCCGGCAGAAGGCCCCGCTGGTGTCTGAGCCCTGCTTTGCAGCGTGGCATCCCAGGGGTGGGAAGGATGCCCTCTGCGGTGGCATAAGTGCCCATTATGCCAAGATAACTGGGCACCTATGCTGCCGCAGGGTCATGTTGGCTCCTAAGCTGACTCGCCTCCCCTTTCAAGAATGCACAGTAAGTCTGCTCTATTGATTCATCAGCAACTGACTAGAAACCTTAGTAGAGTTGCCACGTCTCTCTTCCCATCGGCGGGAGGTTTTTGGGGTGGAGCCTGAGGAGGGTGGGGTTTGAGGATGGGAGGAACTTCAATGCCATAGAGTCCAAATTGCCAAAGTGGCCATTTTCTCCAGGTGAACTGATCTCTTATTGGCTGGAGATCAGTTGTATTAGCAGGAGATCTCCAGCTACTACCTGGAGGCTGGCAACCCTAAACATTAGCTTTTTTAAGTTTCCATTTCTCAGGGTGAGGTTTGTGATCAGTGTGGTAGCACTGGTGGAGAAATGGAACGAACTTCTTGTCCCTTCCTCTCAGATGAGTATATATGATTTTTCAGTCCAAGAGAGATCTCTTGAATGTGCTCTCCAAGCCTGTATCTCACAAGCTCATTCCCTCCATTCATTGACAGAGACAGAATGTGGCTGGATTTACTGGTCTAAGGTAATGATCAGAAGAAAACAGGCAGCGCTTAATTGAAAGAAACAGATGCTTTTCCCAAAAGGAGAAATGTGCCACTGAAGTTAAATGGAATACTACGGGGGAGGGGGGGGAAATCCTTCAATTCTAAAACAGTCTTGTAAGAAAGAGGGGCTTCTGTTTTGGAATTTGAAATTGTCCACTAAATAGGGAACAACCCAAGTAAACCCCAGCCTCTTTCCCATGTTTTACTTTCTCAGTCTCTCCTAAAGAGAAGAGGTACGTGGGGTGGCGAAGACTGGGACCCTGGTGAGGAACTAGCCGTAGCCAACCCCCCCATCACACTTCTGTAGGTTTTCTCTGAAGTAAATCCTATTTAATTCAATGGGGCTCCCTTACTAACTGCTCAAGACCTGTGGGTCATGGGAGCTTGGAAGGAAAAAAGAAAGGAATTCAATGGGGCACACTTACAAAACAATCTTATGCCCACTTACCCTGTTGAAAACATCTTACTTTGAGTAGACACGCACAGGCCTGTTCATTCTCAAAGGGGTGCAGAAGAGATGCATTCATTCTTAGTGCTTTTTCAAAAAAACAGCCAAAGAATAAATAGTAGTGACGGTAATGATTTCGTTATTGTTACAGTTGGTAATATCAAGGATGAAAAAGGATTGATACACTGGAAAGACTGCTAGCTGAGACATTTTTAAGCTTCCTGTGAATTCAGGTTGGCTCATTATGGATTCTGTCGCCTTTTTATGGATATGATAATGATATTCATTGGAAAGTGACTGTTTGTGGCAGCAATCTATCCAATGAAGAACATCTGCAGCCAGCATAACATACCGTTCTTTCCTGTATATAATGCAGATGCAAGGAGGGGAAGGCACTTTGAAGTGACCTTACTAAAAGTGTTGCGGACGTCAATCTTATTTTTGATCTAAGTCCCTAGATCATTTAAAACTGTGGGAAGTATCGCACTCGTTCATTGAAAAGACACAAAGACACAAATGTTACTTGTATGTGGATTTTTAAGAATCATATTTACCCCTATTCCCAACACTCTGAGTTTATGCTTTCTCACCCCATTATTAGATCATTTATATCTTATTACAGGATACAGAAAGAAAAACACATGTCTTTCAAAATAAGGTACATATCCCAAAAGCAAAAGTTGTATTCTAAAATGCTCAGGGACAAATCATATTCTCCTTCTGACATATATATTCTATATTAGAAGTAAATTGTGTCATTGTTCAAGTAAATAAAACTGATTTTCTGCAGCAAACCTAATCTACATTCCTCTGTGAAAGGAAGGTTCTTTACTTTTAACTTTCTGGTAAATTGCTGTTGAAATTGCAATCTCCGGTGTATCATTCCACTAGCTTATCTTTCCCACACATCCCAAGTCTCTTAAATAAGGTCTGTATTGGTGGTGATTGTGCCCAGTGTCTCATTTCTTGGATAGTCTGATTATACTGTCTGGCTGAATAAATCTTTCTAGAATCTTTTATAAATCAAGGGCAGTTCCACATTTTAGGAAGCGCTTGTTTATAATAACGGGAACAAAACAGGGTTCACTCTGCTTTCATCGTAGCCAGTGTTCTGGCAGTTCCTTTCTGCTGTCTGCACAGGGGTCTGATGACACTAGCGGAGGCACATCTCACCTGCCGAAAATGTCACACCTGTAACTGCCAGGATGACGCTGCCTAGACCAACAGCATTGTGGTGAATGAGAACCGTAGACTGATTCTCAAAGCACATCTTCCCAGTCCTACCCAGTCATGTTTATTTTAAATGATTTTTTAAAAATCAGCAAACAGAGCTTCCAGAATTGTTCGATGGAGGAGGAAGAGGAGGAAAACCTTAAACATTTCTTCAACTGTTTTTTTTTTAATATTAGGGCTATGTCATTGCTCAAGTAAACAAACCTGATTTTCTGCAGCAAACCTAATCTATGTTGTTCTGCGAGAGGAAAGTTCTTTACTTTTAACTTTCTGGTAAATTGCTGTTAGAATTGTAATCTCCCATGCATCATTCAACAGGTTTATTTCACCTTCTACTTTCTCACTGGAAAAAGCCCTATCCCCCAGCCTGTTATATACTGGATGAGAAAAGCTTAGGGATATACCCCTATTTTTCCGAGGGGGGGTAGTTGTTCCAGCAAGAAAACAGGAAAGGGTTTGAAGTTTACACCTCTCTTTTACCCCATTGTCCTCCTTGAGAAGGCTGAATTTGCTAACAAAAAAGTCATTTGAAATAAAACAGAAAAGTCATTTGAAATAAACACAGCAAACCACGTAGCTGAACTGCATGTGATATAAAGGAGGGTGCAAAAAATCTCTAATTCCCATGTACGTAAACAGAGAGTAGGACAAAACAGCTCAAGCAGGGCAAAACCATGGTGTAACTTGCTGTTATGCTTACCTAATTTCAGTGATCGAACCTAAGTCAATGTATATCATCCGTGGTGGGCTTTTTTTATACTTATTAGTAGACTGATATTGAGAAATTTGTATGCGTATCTTATAGTATAGGATTGTATTTTGTATATATATGCTCACTTTTTGCACCTCTTGCACCTTATAAATTAATTTCTATATATTTGTGAGTGCTGTTTGGATCTCTTCCACTACCTGGAGGTTGGCAACCCTAGCTTGGAGGCAGGGACTGCAAATTTGACTACAACAGTAGTGTGCTGGGGAGGGTGATTAGCCATTGATTCCCCCACCCCAGTACTTTGCCACATGTAGATGTGCAGGCAGTGGAATACAGTGATTCCTCTTTATTTGTGGTCAATTCACAAGTTACAAAGTTCATATGGTGGAAGTGAAGACCCCACACCTGTTTCAGGATAGGAAGACTGCATGGGGAAAATTTAAACCCCTTTTTCTGCATGTACTGTGGTCCCAATCCAACTGAGTTCTCTGTTGTTATAATGGGAATGTAGGAATATTCTCCAGCCCCGCCCCGAAAACTGATCCCAGCCAGTTGCAAAGGAACTCGATTGCTTTATTTGCATATGATACAACAAGAGCCTAATGGCCCTAACTGCAACAACTCCAGCAGCCATCTTAACAACAACACAGCTTCTTCTTCCAGACACCACCAGGAGGCAGGCAGACTCTCCCTCAAACATTAACTATTTCTTAACTGTACCATCCTTTGTACATCTTTCCCACACTAGCATGGTATTCCAGGTGCATGACTGTTGACACTTGATGTTTTTGTCTTGTGGACTTGGTAAGTTGTGCATAGGGTTGCCAAACTCCAGGTACCAGCTGGAGAACTTGTGCTATTACAACTGATCTCCAGATAATAGAGATCAGTTCACCTGGAGAAAATGGCTGCTTTGGCCATTGGTAGGGTTGCCAGGTGCCCGCTGGTGGCGGGCAAACCCCCGGTAAAGTGCTCTTCTGCCCGCTGACCAGCTGAGGGTCGACGGGCAATTGTGCACGCGCAGGCCTGCATGACAGCCAGGAAGCCTCTCCTCTCCCTCCCTCCCTGGGGTGAGCGGGCCGCCTGCTGCAGGCCCACACACCAGTGGGAACCTCCCCTCGCCCTCCCCGGGGTGAGCAGGCCGCCCTCTGCAGGCCCATTTGCCAGCCAGGAAGCCTCTCCTCTCCCTCCCTGGGGCGAGCGGGCCTCCCACTGCAGGCCAGCGTTCCAACAGGAACATTTCCTCGCTCGCCCTCCCCAGGTCAAGCAGGCCGCCTGCTGCATGCCCGCATGCCAGCCGGGAACCTTCCCTCACTCTACCCAGGGCGAGCGGGCTGCCCACTGCAGCCCCGCATGCCAGGCAGCACTTCCGGTTTTCAACAGGAAGTGCCGCATTGGCGCATGTGCGCACACACAACAGAAACCTCCCGCCAGGGGACCTGGCAACCCTAGCTATTAGACTCTATGGCACTGAAGTCCCTCCCCTCCCCAAACCCTGCCCTCTTCAGGCTCCACCCCAAAAATCTCCAGATATTTCCCAACCCGGAGCTGGCAACCCTAGTTGTAAATCAGCCCTATGGAGAGTGTTTGGGAACTCTAGATGCTGTAGCACTGTTGAAGCAAAAACAGGTACGGACCTGATCAGTGCCTGAAGGGTAGGAGAGTGCTGAGAATTCCCTAAAAGCTGTTCTGAACTTTCTAATGACTGTGAGTTAGATTCAGAACAAATAAATAAGATTCCCATTCACCATTGCTGCTGTTGTTTTCCTCCTTTTACCATTTTTTCTAAATGTGCCATTGGAGTTGGTATCATAGAGTATATCTAAAATGCTTTTTTTCTGTAAGAGGCTATCATGGCATTGCATAAATGTCAAATTGATCTAAACTGATGTTGAATTTTGTGCCGCAAAGTTGTGATTAAGTCTGATGACCATAATGCTTGTCAAAAAAATATAAAAAAGGAATGAAAATGACATCTGCAACGAATTTGTTATTTTGATTAATAATATGCCATGGAAGACCTTCAATGACTGAAATATTGCACAAAGATTTCCCATAGGCTATCTTTATCAATCATGATTGCAAAATCAGCCTTTAGTTTTTTGTAATGCATTTCTTCAAGAAGCCTCAAGTGATAATCATAACTTTCCAGGATAATTAAATTGTGCAACAGAATGAGGGGGGTTGTCACACACTACTTTATTGCTTTAACCCTGGTTTGGAAGGATTGCATCCTTCCCAACTTTTCTGTGGTTTGGACTTCTGTAGATTGATGGCCTCCTTGAATGAACCTGAAACAGCTACTCTCAGCCCCGAATGACTGTGTCTGGGAAACTCTGGCAGAATTGGGGCAGTAGAAAGAAGAACAGTTCTGTCCTCCTATAGCTAGCCCAATAAATTCACATCCCACTCCAGTCATGCTCTGTCATCAGCATCACCTTCCTCTTCTTTCACACAACACACTTTGTAACCACGCATCTTCCATCTCTTTCCCTGCCTGCTCCCATGACAGATGCAGTCTCAGCCTACAACCAATGGCTACCTTTGAATCAGATTGTTCTTAAATGGCTCAATAAGCCTCCTTACTGCAATCCCAGCTACAGTTCTGGTGGGTAGGATTGCCAACCTCCAGGTAATTAGCAAAAAAACAACAGAAAGGCAGTAGCACAAGAATATGCAAAGAGTGAACGTTGTTGACAAAATCCAAATAGTCAGAAATATGCTGGCTATGAAGTACAAAGTGCAAAGTGCAACAGCACACAGAAATATATATATAATACAAATAGTCCAAGTCAAGTAGTCATATTGTAGACCAAAGCCAGTGTGAAGCTGGTCTTTATGAACAAGCCTCCAAGGCAATCAAACGACGTGCTGTGTAGCATGCGTTCTTGAACATAAAGTTCTGCATATAGGTTCCCTTGACCTGTATCAAGAGTGCAAGCAATACAGGGTCCCCGTAATCTTCCTGTTGCAATTATGAATCTTCCTCAGAATTCAACATGGTCTGCTCAGTGGCTAGTTCACATGTCAGTGTGAGAGAAGTTCTGAGGAAGATTCAAGGGAATCTATATGCAGAACTTTATGTCCAAGAACGCATGCTAAATAGCACGTCGTTTGATTGCCTTGGAGACTTGTTCATAAAGACCAGCTTCACACTGGCTTTGGTCTACAATATGACTATTTGACTTGGACTATTTGTATAATATATATTCCTGTGTACTGTTGCACTTTGTACTTTGCACTTTGTACCTCATATCCAGCATATTTCTGACTATTTGGATTTTGTCAACAACGTTCAGTCTTTGCATATACTTGTGCTACTGCCTTTCTGTTGTTTTTTGCTAACTACCTACGTGACAACAGACTAACTTAGTGTTGATTCCTAACCTCCATGTACTAGCTGGAGATCTCCTGCTATTACAACTGATCTCCAGCTGATAGAGATCACTTCACCTGGAGAAAATGGCCACTTTGGCAATTGGATTCTATGGCATTGAAGTCCCTCCCCTCCCCAAACCCCGCCTTCCTCAGGCTCTGCCCCCAAATCCTCCTGACGGTAGCGAAGAGGAACTTTGCAGCCCTACTGGTGGGACACAACGTGTGAAACAGCAAGCTGCACTCCCTGAGTTGCAAACAGAGAGATATGCTCTATATATTATCTGCTGCAGATAATAGAATGGTCTCATGGATTCTAACCTGCTAGTCAGACAACTGAGGAACAGGATAAGTTGCAAGGAGGTTTATTTATAAAAGTTGTAGAGCGACAGATTGACGGCTGGCTAATTTTGTATAGTTCTGGGAGGTTCTCCTTCCTGTTTCCATCATCCCGTGCACTCAGGCTACTAGCAAGCTATGTTCCCAGTTTTGTTGATAACAGAAAATGCCTCATCTCCGAACACCACATCAGCAACCACATTGAACCAATGCAGGTATGTGGTGCTGTCCCAAAGTGCAATGTATGAACGGTGAATCTTGGGCTTGTGTATAAAATGACATTTACTTTTTTTCCTATCAATAATATTTTTTCATTTGAGTCCTACCAATGCAAAAATGCTTTTCTCAGCATGATGTTACCAATTTTAAGGAGTTCGCAGAGAATGAAAAGAAACCAGGAAACTATGTACAATAACAATTATGTTAGTATTTCTTATTTTTCTAAGTAGAGACTAAAAGCAATTTGGAATTAAAGATCCTCGGGGGGAAGATCAATGGATAATTTATCATTAGTTGACAGCTAATCAGTGTTTAATTCTTTGAACTAGTGGGGGGAGGTAGTTTCATTTTGGCATTTGCTTTCAAGTGCTTGGACATGGAAGTGATGCTCTGATAAAGGGAAAACATTTTTTACGTAAATTGGGAGGAGAGTTAGGGAAAAAATAGTCTTCATTTCATTTGTACGTTTTACCTTAGTAAAACAGTGTATTACTTTAAATGAAAAAAAAAATAGAGGTTATAACTAATTTGAATAGACATCCAAGTAGTGATGCTGCAAAGTCCAAAGATCCTGTAATGAGAATTTCCCTTGTTTTTAATGCTATTACCCTTGTAACACGTTATTACTTAACTCGTAATTCAAATGAGCTGTATTTAGAACCTACTGTTGGTTATCTATTTATCTGTCTGTCTGCCTGCCTGCCTATCTATTTTTATTTTTTCCTTCCTCCAAGAAACTAAGGCTGCCATGTAGATGTTGCTTCTACGTGACGACAAAACTTCCATTGTCACAGAGAATGAATACTTGCAGCAGCAATGGAGTCTCCACACTAGTTTTTTGGTCGTTTATGCATGGGAGTTTTACCTGAGGTTTGTTGCTCGCTGGACTCATACTTTCCTGTTGCGAATCTATGCAGCAGCAGTCTCCAAGCTCAAACCAGAAAACATTTGAGTTCTCTCCCCTTGAAACACTGCTTTGTAATTGTCTGTAGTGCTTACTGTGGAAGAAAAGTCCCTCCCCACACACACACAGAAACCCAATTGCCATGTTAAAAAGCATTTTAAAAGCCCCAAGGAGCTCTCTCAAAAGAATGGGGTGGGGGAAAAACCTAAGCCTCATTTTTAAAATCCTCTTCTGCTCAGAAAGAACTCTGAGGAAGCAGGAAGTATTTGAATAGAAATTTTATTACAGTCAATGACCAGCACAATTAAAACAGGCAGGAAGTATTTGAATCCCCGCCCCTTGATACGCTGCTTTGTAATTGGCTGTAGTGCTTTCTGTGAGAGAAATGTTACTCCCCCAAGCTGCCATGTCCCGTGCTTTGCCTTATGCATGGGGATGTCACCCGGGCTGATCTCAGAAGAGATCAAAAAATTGAGTTATTAGAGGAATTGGAAGTCCCAGGATTTGTGAAGACTTTCCGCAAGGTCATTTCTAATGGCAGAAAACTTGTGCATAACTCCAAGGAACAACCGAGATAGACCGGGGGTGAACGCGAGTGAAAGTACACATGCATAAATGACCTTTCTCACACTTTCCTTTACACATCCCTCCTGTGGTGCCCCTTGCCTTTCAGCCTTTTAAAAATTAGTAAATGTTATGTCAGTATAGTATAATGCTATAACACTGATTCAAGAAAAATGTTGCCATTGTGGGCTGGACATCCAAATAAGTGCACTGTCCAGTCCAACTGGCATGCTAACCTGCTTTGACCACAGTCTTAAAAAAAAAAAAACATATCAAAGCCGAGTTCACATCCCAGGAGGGAAGGAGTGTTTATTCGATATTCTGAATTAGAATGTAGATACTTCCATATGTGCATTGTTGGACTGCCCTTGGGGAATGGTGGTTCCTACAGGGAAGGTATTGCAGTGACTAGGAAACTGTGCTGTCCTCATCACTCACAATGATGCCTTTCCCCAAGAGTCAGAGCATTCTTCACCAGCAGCTACTGGCTAGAGTCTAGTTTGAGGACTATGCAGATGCAAAAGCAACACATATAAAGATTATTTTAATTCTGCAGATATATCAGAGGTTTAGGCACATGGTGATTGATTCACGTGTTTGGTTCAGGTGTTGCGAGTTGGGTAAGTTCAGTTTCTGAGCACGTTATCTGGGAAGGTTGGGTTCTGGCTAGTAAAATATTCATCCAACAGTTGCCAACTGTGCTGTTAGAAGAACCCATATGTCAGGAACCTAAGCAACAACTAGCTACCATCCATGCATTATTTATTAATCAGCAATTATCCCAAAGTAATAGCTCAAAGTAAACACATTTTAAATCAGCTAGTTCACAGCATGATAAAATAAAATATTCATTGATCCGAACTGTAAAGAACTTTTATAAGAGTGAGAATGCTTTCTTTTTTTTTTCTCTTAAAAAAATCAAGCAAGTTAGGAGAGAAGGACAAGAGTACCCTGGGAATTTGATGTAGCCAGAAGACAATACTATGATTAGGTTATGTGAAGATCCAGAAAACCATTCTGTTATCTGAAGGCATGAATTTTGTTTTGCTATGGGAAGGGGTTTCTACAAAGCATATTGTTCTCTTATTGGGTGCTTTGCAAAGGTCCTTTTCCTACTAAAGTGGATGCTTATTAGAGCTCTAGATTAATTAAAGAATGTTTAATTGATTCACCACCTGCCTTTCAACTGATAAATCTATTCCACTTAAATATCTGTATTCAACTTTGGTGCCTTTTTCTGATAATGAATGGAGTGTGAGATAACGTAGAATTTAATAAACAAAAACTATCAGTCATTGTTAGAAAGAAAGGTCACCTTTGATGGTTACTTTTTATTCCTTATTGCTGGAATAAGTCATCTCTCTCACTCTCCATTTGATGTCCTGTTCATACTCTCATGCAGCTAAATGCCTCCAGAGAAGAACAAAAGCTTTGTGGCCTATCATAAATTCATCCATGCCTCCTTCTTGTCTGCCATCTAAATTACACCGTTATACCTTCCTGAGCCACACCAATTCTAGGAAGCCCAAAGGTCCCATTTCTGCCTCACTTCTGTACTTTTGTATCCTCAGTTCTCCAAACCACTACATCATCCTGTTACTCATCTCTGGTACCCTCTTACAATAGAAAGTTTGAACTGTCCTATGACAGCTTACATTCTGACCCTCACACCAATGGGGTCTCAAATCCTAAAATTTCACCAATCATATTGTAACCCAAATACAACCAATAGGCAGCTGGATCCTCAGCTTTGGGCCCAATGCAATATAGATCCTAATTCTGCACCACATTTGGCCATTAGCAGTGCTCCCCCATCTGCAACCTGGTAGATCTAGGTAGATAAGAAGGGCATTTCAAGCCCTCCATTTTTGTAGTTGATTCCACTCCTGAACCTTCTTCCAGCACTATGAGCATGAAATCAAGAACACTTCTCTTCAAGGACAGGATGAATGTATTCCTTTCCTTCCCAAATTTAATGCTACACACATTTCTACCCGTTTTCTGTTTCTTAGCTTCTCCATTCGCTGTTTGTGGCCAGTCTATTGCCCAATCTGGACCCAGAGAAGGGGGGAAATTAGCTTTAAGAGGGTTCCAGAAAAGAATAACGCAAGACCTTGTAGTCTCTGTATACCAGGGTGGATCTCAGTAGGGGTACCCCAAAATAAAAGTATGAAGAAAGACAGTGAGAGTGTACGTAGTTGTAAACACAAATAACTTTGTAAACACAAATAACATGGTCAGAGTTCATTGGTTCTTGTAGGTTATCCGGGCTGTGTAACCGTGGTCTTGGTACCAAGACCACGGTTACACAGCCCGGATAACCTACAAGAACCAACAAATAACTTTATTGTATACAAAAATAAAACAATGTAAAGAACCTACACTACAAGCACCTTAGAACTGATTCCCTAAGCAATCACAGATGTGCACATACACATGCACACCAAAAAGAAGGCACACTTGTAAAAGGTAGAAGGGAGGTAATTGGGAAGTTTTAAGGAAGGGACATACAACCTTAAATCCAGGGCTTCAGGCCTGGAGAAGTCTGGGATAGATGTAGGAGAGATCCAAGGAGCAGGCGAGGAGCTGGCAAAGCAAGGAGAAAAAGCCCGCAGAGTGCAGCCCAGGAACTCATAAGGAAACCAAAGTTCTGGGCAGCAGAGATCTGGACCAGAGGTCTGAGGAACCATTTGCTGGGTGTGGAGTTCCTTCTTTTATGGACAGAAAGACACCAGGGTAGGTGGGGCTTTGACTATTCCAACTTTGGGTCAAGATAAAAAGTTTAAATCTCACTGGCTGGTTTAAGGTTAACTGCTGTCAAGCTTGGGTAGGAAAAGTACCTCGATTAGGCTATTGTGAGCCAAATCTGCATGAGGACAAAGATCCTGGGTGAGGCAACATGATTAACATACTTCAATTAAGTTGAAGTGAGCGCAGATCTGCATGGGCACAAAAGTCTGGGAGAGGTAACATAACTCCCAAAACAGGATGGAGGGCAAATTATTGCTTGAGTGTTCTGCTGTATTTTTGTTGTCCCTTTTTATTGTTGTTTTTACTGGTGGTGTATGGGTACTTGCACGGCTCTGTTGTTTTGTGCTGGCCAATTGCCATAACAATAAATGTAAATGCTCGAGTGTCCCTCTTGATTAAGTGAAAAAGGAAGAAGAGAAACTGGCAGTTGGTTAATGAAATAGCAACGTCCTTGGGCTAGGCAGAGACCTCTGGGATATGTCATGATAATGGGTGATGTCTCCAGGGCTGAAAAGTCTTTTGTTATGAATGATATGCCACTGAGGCAGGGGAGATTGCCCTTGTTCTGCTTTCCTTGTAGCAACACCCTTCCTCTTAATTCCTGGGAATTTCCAATGTCATAGCTCAACCTAGGTGCCTTATGAGACTCTTCAAGTTTAAGCTCCCCTGACAGTTGTTTTAATAGGAATCTGCTTTTACAGCCTAAGTCCAAAATAAGAAGGGAAACCTACTATCTGAGGGGTCTCGGCTGGAGAAGGGAGCAAAGTTCTCACACACTGCAGTTGAGGGAGGGACACAGTAATACCTCCATATGAAAGCAAACTAAATGTTCAGGAGGAACATGGACTTTTTCCCAAGCAGGCATACACAAAGCCTTTTAGCCCAAACACATATGCATTTGTTATTATAAAGGTCACATTATAAAGCTTAAATGAGGCATGTCTTTCCTTGGAGTATATATAACTTTCCTGGATTTCCATTATGAGGATGATGGATTGTTGGGCTGCAGAGAGAACTGGGACTTTGTACTGTAATTTTTCAGTTCCATGTTTAAAAGCTTCAGGTCAATTTTAGCTCTGAGGAAAGGTGGGCACTTTCTCATCAAAACCAAGTAATCATGGTCTGACCACCCACCAAAAGTTGTTACTGGCGATGGCTGTACAGTCTAATTAATACTGGGACAAAATCTTTCATTAATTACAAATAGAGTTTCGGGTAAGAGGGCTTTAACAGTATTACAAACCATTACATTTCATGTGGATACATTTCATATCAGCCCATATTTGTGACACTGGAGCATCCTCCAATGTATGTAAGTGACACCATGTGTGTAAATTATAGTTCTTATAATTCTCTTGCATTCTTTCCATTGTTGTGGCTCTATCTGATCCCTGGAGGGATCACTCTCAGGTACGGTTGCCAACCTCCAAGTGGTGGCTGAAGATCTCATGGTATTACAACTGATCTCCATGCAATAGGATTCAGTTCCCCTGGAGAAAATGGCTGCTTTGGCAATTGAACTCTGTGGCATTGAAGTCCCTCACCTCTCCACCCCCTTACCCTCCTCAGACTATACCCCCAAAATCTCCAGGTATTTCCCAACTTGAAGTTGGCAACTCTACTCTCAGGGCCATGACACCTATGTGGAGGAACACACACTTGGGTGGGGTATGTGTGTGATAATGAGTAGAAATTGCACTTCTTCCACTGATTGGAGAGGGCAACTTCATTCTGTTGTTCCTCATCGCTCCAGGCCACCAACCCTCATGACTCTGTGTGAATGCTGCAGTTTTTCTGATGGTTGGATGGAGCTGCACCGTGGAACAGAATGGGGGAAAACTTGATGTGCCTTCTGCACATGGATGGTAGGATACTGCCAATTTTAAGACGCACTAAGGGTGGACAGTGAAAATCTTGGATCTGTGTGGATCACCCACATGTTACAGCATTCTCCTCAGCTGTCCAGATTCGAGTGCAGTAGAGAACAACCTTTTCTGGAGACTTTCTGAGGATTGTGGTTCCTATCCAGATTACAGCTGACTAGGTTATACATGTCCATTTTTCAGCTGCTGTGGCAACTGGGGACAATGTTGCCAAAGGATGATGCCAAAAGGCAATTGCCTGTAGCAGAAACCAGGGAGTTAATTTGCTTAGATACTACAGAAACTGGGAATTGGGTATTCTTGCATACATGGAAAAAGGCATCATTATATCTACTGGCTAGTGCAGGGGGGGGGGAACAAAATATACAATGTCACTTTTTCAATGCATACTATTAATGTCAGTTAGTTTTTATTGTGGATTATTAATTGCATAATTGGGCTATTAATTCTCATTTTCGAATTAATCCTGGAATAATCTAAACTAGAAGAACTATAACAAGTGATAACTAATAGAGATGTCTCAGGAAACTAGAGCGCAATTCAAATTCACAGGTAATGTAGATCATAAAATTGTTGAAAGAAAATGGTTGAGAAACGATGGAAGAAGGATCTCATTGTGTGAAACTGCCTGAATAATAATGATGATATCGCCATTCCTCAATATGCATTTTTTACAATTTTATAAATATTTGATAAAATAAAAATGTAAAAAAAAAACCTTAGACATATTTTAAGATTGTAGCTGTTTCAGCAGCAAGAAGATTTCTGTTGCCTTTTAAAAATAGCTCTTGCATGTAGACCTTAAATTTAAACATTGTTGCTAGACTCTTGGCCTTAAATCTGAACAGAGCAAACACCTGCCATACAATTGAATGTTTGGTTCTGGCAGTGCAGAACATGGTTTGATGAAGCTCTTTTACTCTTCTCACTCCTGTCACTGGTGGCTACAGCAGAAGTTAAGGATCTTGAAAACCACGCATTTCCCTTTGTGTGTCTGCCCGATGCCCTGTGCACAGAGCAGCTTTAGACTTTCCATCAGTACAGCAGCACAAGGAGACAAGTTGCTTTGCTCAGTACTATACAAAAAGAAAAGAAAAAGTGCAGTGGAAGGCTGATTAGAATTAGATGCAGAGTTACTCTCAGGAATTCTGAGTGAGTGGGACCAACCCCTTGGGGAAGGTAGAAACAGAGACTCCGGTCATTTATGCAGGGGAAATTTGTGTTTGGTTTGCTGCACAGTTTTCTGCTCTGAATTCTCAAACATCATATGCATGAGGGATTCTCCTCCTCCCCAATTCCAGGAGTACTTTGTGATTAATTAGGAATCCCCAGTGAATCACAGAGCTTCTGAGTCCCCACCCCCCATGAAAACGCAGCCTTGTTGCACTTTACTTGGAGGGGGCAGGTCAGCTCTTAAAGGGACTACTTGTGCTTTTGCTGGTTATTCCTCCCCACCTTTCTTCAACAGCTCCCTTCCAGGAGCTGCCTTCCAGCCTTTGCAGCCTCTCTTCAGTGTCTTCCTGCACATTTCATTAACTCCCTCGTTTTTACTTTGCCTTGAGGGAAGGGGTTGGATGGTTTGGATGGGAGGGACAGACACATGGGAGGGAGAAGCCAAAATCGGTGTGGGGAGAGAAACCTGAAGTTAAGAGATATGCAAGGAAATGGGGCGCTCTTGCCTTAAAGCAGTTTTTAAATTTGTTCTAAAACCGGACCCTAGAACAGCAGGGGAAGAATGAGGCCACAGCGAAGTCATGTCTGAAGTTGGTAAAATCATGAATAATGCGAAGGAAACCTCGAAGCAGTCCAGCAGGGACTGCGAAGTAAATACCCCTACATAAATGGCCTGATAATCAGCCTTGTAATGCCAGAGGATGGTCAGCAGGCAAAGATCATACAGGTCAGGTTAGGTGGGAGGGAAAATACTGTAGCATGTCTCTGGTGTACTGGTAGTCGGTGCTCATGCAAAGAATCCTGTCTGGGCCCCTGCCTACTGTACTTAATAGTCTCCTCCCGCTTGCTATATGTTGCATTCTTTCATTCTGCAATACTGTCTCCTGTGCTGGCTTTTGAAACAAGATAAGATAGAAAGAATTCAACAGAATTTTATCTCGCGGAGGATTTACATCTACTAATTATAGCATCGCTGCAACACGCTAGCAACATTTACTATCTGAGAAGGCAGATACGGGAGGATGGCATAGAAACAGCATACTGACATTTGGTGTCTGTGTGCAAACATTTGGCCTGTGTGGATTAGGCGCAAGCAGAACTGAGTTCAAATTTCCACTCAGCCATGAAGCTCATCAGTCATTCTCTCTCATGGGATGAGGGAGGCAAAAATATCCCAGATATACTCACAGGATACATCATTGTCGGTTTTCTTATAATCCACCAAACACACACACACCAAAATAATAATAATCCAGTATTGGGAACAGTGTGGTACAAATGGGCTAAACACCCAAAGCATTTCTTATGGGAGAGAAACCAAAGAAGAAAACCTACTGTCTATGTTGCCTCTGTCAATTGTCTTGTTCTATGCATGATGAGGTATAGGAAACATTCGGGATAGGTATCTCACTTGTCCTGCACTTTTCAGACTTTGAAGGAAACAGAACACATGTGCTGCGTTTGCAGATCTTCTACCTAGTCTTTAATAGGCTTTAGAGTTCAGGAAATAAAGTACAAATAAAGGCAGTTAAGAAACGAAAGAAAAACCCCATCCTTAATTCCAATGCCTTTTTGTATATAATTACATGTGTAAATATAAATAAATGGGCAGAAGATACAAAATGGAAACTGATGTGAAATTATTAATTCTTGTAAAAGTCTGGTCTTAATTAGAACACCTTCGCAAGAACCATGAAGGCTAATTACATGTTTGGGGTTTTTTTAAAACAAAATTCTTATTGTCTGCTTAGTATTACCTTTCCCTACGGGATTCAAAGCTCTAACCTGGTTGGCCCAGGTTAGCCTGATCTTATCAGATCTCAGAAGCAAGGTCAGCCCTGGTTACTAATTGGATGGGAGACCCCCAAGGAATGCCAGGGTTGTTGTGCAGAGGAAGGTAATGGCAAACCATCTCTGTTAGTCACTTGCCTTGAAAACCTACAGGGTTGCCATAAATGGGCTACAACTTGGTGACACTTTACATGCACAAATGGGACTCAAAATTCTTAGGTCATTTATGCATGTGAGTTTTATCTGACGTTCATTGCTGGCTGGACCCACCCTTTCCTGTTGTGAATCTATGCACCAGCAGACTCCAAGTTCAAATCAAGAAGCATTGGAACCCCCACCCCTTGAAACACTGCTTTATACTTGGCTGTAGTGCTTTCTGTGAGAGAAACATCACTCCCCTAAGCTTCCGTGTCCCACGCTTTGCCTTATGCATAGTGATTTCACCCAGGCCAATCTCAGGGAAGATTGAAGAATTGGGTTAATAGAGGAATGGAAAGTCCCGGGATTTGTGAGGGCTGGCCGCAAGGTCATCTCTAATGGCAGAAAACTCATGCTTACCTCCAAGGAACAACTGGGACAGACCAGGGATGAACATGAGTGAAAGTACACATGCATAGACGACCTTAAACAAGCTAAATGATGACTTAAAGCACTTTCTCTTGATCATATGTATTACAAGCACCAATAGCTTGATGCCTATATTTACCTAGATTTCGATATGTGAAATAATAGAGACCAAAGTGGTCACTCAGGCAATGCTGAAATACCCCAGTTCCCAGAGTTGCAAGAGGAGGCTATTACAGCTTTGTTTCGAATTCTAAGCAATATATAATTCACAAAAGGGAAAAAAGCTTGGGAGTTCAGTATTTCTTTGGTAATTATTAGCTTTACTGAAATGAATATATAAACAGCATTTTACATACCAGTTGGGAATCGTTTGCCATATAATTGGTTGTTGAAATACTTCTGTACCTTTTAGTTTAAGTCCACTAACAAATATTGTCATGATTTATTCAAACGGCTTAGTTACAGATTCATCAGCAGCCTCAATTATTCTATGATTCTCACAAAGAATGTAGCAGTAAATTTTCTGACCTCTTAAAATGTAGAAAGAAATAGTAGACAGCCAGCTGTAAACACTCATAATGAAGACTGATGATCAAATAAACTATTCATGATAGCCATTATGCATACAATCTGGAGCCATTCTGGAAATATCTAGTTGCCTGAACCACTAATGTAAAAGCCAGAATCTTAAGAGTCGATGGCTAAAGAGGGAGATGAGCAATGCTGCAGAAAACTCCTATCCCTAAAGTTAGAAAGTCATACCCAAGATGTCCCTACCCAGTGAGAAACTGGGAAATGTCATAGTGATGATGATGATGTCCACTAGTGGCTCAGTGGTAGAGCATCTGCTTGGCTTTCAGAAGGTCCCAGTTTCAATCTCCGGCATCTCCAGTTAAAGGGACTAGACAGGAAGGTGATGTGTATAGACCTCTACCTGAGACCCTGGAGAGCCGCTGCTGGTCTGAGTAGACAATACTGACTTTGATGGACCAAGGGTCTGATTCAGTAGAAAACAGCTTCATGTGACTGCATTCCTTAGGACTGACCTGTGTGTCTCGATTCTCATCAGCTTTTTAGAGCCAAACAACACATGATGTTGGGGATCTGTGCTTTGGATCACCAGATGATAAGGATCAGGACAGCGGGAAAAAGGGGATTATCTCTTCCCCCGAGCCATTTCCACAGTTTTAAAAATGCTTCCTCTACCTTTAAATTTTAGGAGGGAAAAAAAGACTTTAAAGTATCAGTCTATTTTTCTCCTTGCTCTTAAAGCAGCCTTGGAGCAGGCTCATTTCTGCTCAGATTTAGTAGCCTGAGATGGTTAAACCCCAGTTCGACCCATGTAGTGACCCTGAACAAAATGGTGCCAAACCAGTTTTATCAGCCCTTAAGAAACCGAAAAGGAGAAACATTCTAATAATAATGTCTGTTTCGCACAAATTTTATAATCCAATACATAATTTCAAACGGCAAACTGGAAATTCTGAACCCTTTTTGCTGATTTTCATCCCCCTTCCCCAGAATTGCTATTTGCCCAACTGAGGAAACCTTCAGTACCACACAGTTTCCTGTCCATAGCAACTCCATTAAGGAACTGAGTTGTGGAAAGGGCGAAAAAGAAAAGGATTACATCCTCTTCCCCCAGTGCCATGGCCCAGTTTCAAACTGCCCCTCCACACTTCTGTTATTTACGCAAAAACAAAACATGTCATGCCCAGTTCAGCCCTAAGTTGTCTATGAGTGGCAATATAAAGCCAGTATATTTACCCTTTAAGATGAGACAGTGGAATAAATAAGCCCATTAGCCATGAAAAACATTTGTTGAAGGGCTAGATTAAAATGATGCCATTTGATTCTTTATTACAGATGTCCTTTTGAGACATTTGCTTCGTTCAACTCTAACTTAATTCAAGCACATTGTTTTCATAACTACTTATCTGTAGTTAGAAATGAACCTTTAAAGGCAAACAAGAAACAAAAAAGTAGTCTTTTCACCTGAAATGGTTTTAGATCTATAGCTAAAAGTCCAGGAGCCCTGCTCAGTTTGATTCAAACAGATCACTCATATATTTATTTCTTGCTTGTTATGGCCTTTTCACAAGCACCAAGATTTCCTGTGGGGAACTCATTTCCAAATGCATAGACTGCAATCCTAAGAACTCTTTCTTGGGAGAAAGCTGCCAGGTCCTGCCCCCGGGCACTGGAGAGGGGTGGGAGGGGTAGGGTTGCCAGCTCCAGGTTGGGAAACTCTTGGAGATTTTGGGGTGGAGCCTGGGGAGGACAGGGACCTCAGTGGGGTACAATGCCAAAGAGTCCAGTCTCCAAAACATCTATTTCCTCCAGAAGAACTGATCTCTGTAGACTGGAGATGAGCTGTGATTCCAGGGGATCTCCAGATCCCACCAGGAGCCTGGCATCCCTAGAGAAAGCCCCATTAAATAAAATGAGACTTATTTCTGCGTAGAACTGCTTAGGCTTGCTTCCAGGCAGTGGGAATCCAGCACATGAAAGGCATGGGGAAGAAACCAAGGGTTTGGATCCAGCAATGCACAAACAGAAAGGAAAATGTACTTAGTGTGGTTTGGCTTTCACAAGCAAAAGCACAATGGCTCAGTAACACAGAGCACTTCAGTATAATTTTTAAGGAAATAAAAGTGCATATGAAGCAATAGAATGTGCAACAGTTTGCATGGTTTTATTTAATTTGCTTTTCAAGTGTTTCAGAAGACATGCTATGTCCTCCACATATGGAAAAGAGAATGGGGATACAACAATCACTTTCACTTAGCACAAGCAGACAGCGAGGAGTAATTTTAGCGCTTCTTTAGTGCTTCAATTCAGATAATTCAAGAACATTAAATAAATGTAAAGAAAATGTAAGGTGTTAAAGCTGATAGCAGCAACTTGTGCGTGTGTGTGTGTTAAGTGCCATCAAGTTGCTCCTGACTTATGGTGACCCTATGATTTAATGACCCCCAAAATGCCCTATGGTTAACAGCTTTGCTCAGTTCTTGCAAACTGAGGCCTAGGGGTTCCGTTATTGACTCAATCCATCTCATATTGGGTCTTCCTCTTTTCCTGCTGCCTTCAACTTTTCCTAGCATGATTGTCTTTTCCAGTGACTCTGGTCTTCTCGTAATGTGACCAAGTATAATAATAAGCAGGTTTGTCCCTTTCTGTGACTTGACTTTGCTTTTGACTGCAGCCTAGAAGTCAAATTTAAAAAAAAAAACTTTAAAAATTGACAGAATCTTGCCACTCTAGTAGAAGAACAGCCTTTCCTTTGTTACAAGAAACACATTTTTGTAAGGATCTTAGCAGATCAAAATGCCATTTCACTTTTGGACAGAACATGTAAGCTGTGAAGATTTAACACTTAGATGGTTGTCAAGCTCTTTGTTTCCAGGAGGAAAAAAATGGAGAACCCATCTATAATCTCCTTGTCTGGAGAAAATGTCCTCTTGTTCCTTAATATGTGGAATGGGGAGGTGAAATTTTTCATAATCTGGAAGTCAATGACATCATGAATTAAATAGCATCACCTGGTAAATAACATTTCATTAAGCCTCTATTATAGAGACAGGATTTTTTCTTCAGGCAGTTGACCACCATATCTGCCCACCATACAAGATAGCACCCCTTCAAAAGACCAGAGACCATTTGTAACTTTTGAGTTAGCTAGAAACTATATTTTCCTATGTTCTGTATTGCCCTTCTCCAATTTCCCCATTTCAATGACCCATGTTTGTAAAAAAAACTTTAAAAAATTGGATCCTAGTTAGGGTTGCCAGGTCCCTCTTTGCCACCGACGGGAGGTTTTTGGGTGGAGCCTGTGGAGGGCAGAGTTTGGGGAGGGGAGGGACTTCACTGCCATAGAGGGGCATCAATGCCATAGAGCAGTGGTTCCCAACCTTTTTTTGACCAGGGACCACTAGGACTTTTTTGTTCGGTGCAGGGACCCCAAGGTTCAAAATAAAAATTCTGAGAATTTGAAAATAAACTTTAATCATAACTGTTAGTTAAACATTAAACTTAGAATAATATTTGAATTTTTTTTTTTAATAATAGAGAACTTTTAATTGAAAATCAATGTGATTTTTGAGCTTGCATCCTTTTTACAAGCTGGGCAATTCTGGGGCTATTACTGTTGCTCAGAGCTACATGAATATCATTACTTGCTTTCAATTGATTTCTGGTCTTGTTCTTAATTATAAGCAAAGCAGAAAACCCTTGTTCACATAAATAAGTTGTGGAGAAGAGCATAAGATATCGCAAGGCGAATCCCCGAACTGTAGGATATGAAATTGCTTTTTTACAGTTTTTTTTACAGTTTCTTCAAGAGAAACTGATTCAAACACATCCTTACAGTGCCTGTCATTTTGGAATTCAATGAGCTCTTCCTGGATTTCTTCTGCAACCTCTTCAACAGCAATACCAAAAGGATTGCGAATCAGCTTTTGGGTATCTTTTGATTCGGTCTGGTTATATTCCGGGAAGTAATGGTGGAATTCATCGACCAGCATTTGCAGATGACTTCTGATGTTGTCTTGTATATTCGCGGTGATCATGTCGTCTTTACTATCATTGACCAGTGCTTTTAATGTCACAAATGCAGCATAATTGTTTTCGCCAACTTTACCTACCCATAATTGAAGTTTGCAAATAAAGGCACGCAGTTTGTCTTCAAACATAAAAATGTTTCCCACACCTGCTAAATTTATGTTTCCAGAACCTTGCAACTGTAAGTTTAGTTTATTCAAATGTGAGAAAATATCCACAAGATAAGCCAGATGCATCTGACTTTTCGAATCAGAAAACTGCTCTAGTAAATTCTTAATTTTCTTCTTGGCTAGAAACAGCTCAACCTCTTTTCTTAGTTCAAATAACCTTCCCAGCATATTGCCATTCGATAGCCAACGAAATTCAGTGTGGAATAGAAGAGTCTCATGATCGGAGTCCATTTCAGTGCACAGTTTTTTAAAGAGGCGTGTATTTAAGGCACTGCTTTTAATAACATTGACCACTTTTATGGCTATTTCCATGGTATTAACAAGGTTTTTAGGAAGAGTCTTGGAAGCTAACACCTGATGATGTATGATACAATGAGTTGTTATTGCTGAAGGATTCTTCTGTTTTATTAATGTTGCTAGACCGGAGCGTGATCCTAACATGGCTGGAGCGCCATCCGTACAGAAGCCGGTGAGCTTTTCCCACATAATGCTATGTTTCTCAAAATACTCCGCTATTATATTCATGACATCGATACCTTTTGACGTCATTTCCAGTTTCCGCGAAATCAATAATTCCTCTTTAATAGTGTTGTCGTTGTCTAAAAAGCGGACAAATACGAGCAACTGACTGCAATTTGAAATGTCTGTCGATTCATCACACTGCAAAGTGAAACATGGCAAAATTTTTATTTTCGAAACAAGCTGCTGCTCGATGTCATTTGACATAATTTCAGTTCGAGCTTTTACTGTGTTGTTCGATAGAGGTATTTCTTGTATTTTCTTTTTGGCTTCCATCCCTAAAACTTCTTCGACAGCTATCATCAAACAAGGTTTGACGAGTGTTTCTCCTATTGTGTGTGGGTTTTTTTTATTGTTCTATCAATTTCGATATCTCAAACGACGCAACTAATGTTTTTTCCTATGACGCATATCTTGAACTGCTAGGCCCAAGTTTCATCTTTTTGAGATTCTCTAATTTACCTTCAAAGAATTCAGGTGGTCGGTCAGATAAATTAGGATGGACCATTTCTAAGTGGCGTTTCAATTTTGCCGGCTTCAGAGCATCGCTTCCGAGAACGGAGGCACATATAACACACTGTGGTTTTATTTCTCCATTACTTTCAATGGAGGTAAATCCAAATTTAATGTAACTATTGTCGTATTTTCTCTTTTTTGACGCCATTCTCTGAAAATAAAACAAAGACGCAGTCAAAATTCATTTCCATAACTATGTCATTTTGAATCAATAAATTAATACACTAATTATGTCCAGCAGTGGACTGCGATAGGCTGAGTTGATTAATTGAAATTAATCTCTCACATCCCAGTCTGGGACCATACGGTCCCACGCAAATGGACGCCATTTTGGGTTGGGACCCATGGGTCCCAGCTACACCACCACCTAGTATTTTATTTTATTATATTTTTCACGGCAAATCCTACATCCAACATCCAAATTAAAAAATAAAAGCTCCTTCTCTATGGTATGTGATTGAATAATGATTTTTTTTATAAGAGATACAGTGGTCAATAGCTCAAAACAATTTACCAATAGTGTGTAACTTCAGTGAAAAGTGAACCAGACAGTTTTTTGTGTCGCGCTCATCAGAACTACGTGTACTGCCAGCAAATGGCGTGTGCTGCAAGACGCGGGGGAGCATGGCACATATTTTGCAGGTATCTTAGAGGTTAATACAAATTTGAAGGACTTACCGTTACTCTGGAACCGTCATATCACTTCACTAAACAGTAGTCACGGACACAGCCCTGAACAAAACAAAGTAGGTACTTAATGCGTGTGACACGACTTGCGCTACGTGCGTGCAGATGCGAAGTGGCGTTAGCCGTGAGGCTCGCTTGCACTCTCCCCCGGCCTCCCCACTTCCGCATATTCCTTACTTGTCACACGCCGCCACGCTCCGCGCCCACGAGCCGCTACCATGCCACCCGCATAAATATTAATTTATTATGGGTTTATAACTTTGTTTCGCGGACCTTAATTTAGTTCTCTCAGACCCCTGGTGGTCCGCGGACCACCAGTTGGGAACCAGTGCTATAGAGGGACATCAATGCCAACTGCAAAAGCAGCTATTTTCTCCAGGTGAACTGATCTCTATCGGCTGGAGATCAGTTGTAATAGCAGGATATCACCAGCTAGTACCTGGAGGCTGGCAGCCCTAATCCTAGTTCTGTATAGCATTGTCTGGTTAAATTGTACCCATTATCAGCTGCTCGTCCAATGCTTCTCCATGCAGAGAAAAATGAGGAAGGGAAAGTCTATTGCCCTGCAGAAAAAGGAATATTTGTTAGATCTCCTTCCTAGGTGGTGAGAGTTACATCTCTTGTCCTCACATGCTCTAGCCACTGGACATGGTTGCTTGTATGGGAAGCACCCATAATATTTTGGAGCATCCAGATGATGTCATGCACAGTCTAGGAATGAACAATCTGGTTCTCATTTTTTTTCTCCTTTGAGACCCATCAAAAATATATCTCCTTTAATCTGGCGCAAAGGCAAATGGGGGCATAATTAGGCATAATTAAGCTCTGCCTTCAGAATGGTAGAGCTCAGCCCCCTCCCCTTTGCAGCCATTTAAAAGTATTTTTTCTTCTTCTCCCAGCTGAGCAATGCTGCAGCTTTACAGATTTGCTTGGTGAGGAAAAGAAAGGAAAAGGGAAGGGGGTTTCCAGGCCAAAATGGTGCCCAAATCACTGTCCTATCAGTGCTTTGGTGCATACGCAATGGAGCCCAGCTGTGTCCCTGCCCTCTTCAGTCAGTGGACTCCTTGGTACGTATTGTTTTGCACTGTCCTTACGTATACCAACTTAGGCTAAAATGGATTATACCATGTTTTAACAAATGGTCCACCTCTTCTTGAGCAACTTTGGAACAAAAGGTTCAGTTCCTCTTAGAGGACTCTGACCCTCAGCGTACCCATTTTGTTGCTCGTTTTTCGGAGGCTGCAGAGAAAAGACGAAGGGAGATTTTTTAGAGATGGGTCTTGTTTAAGTTTTATTGTTCAAGACCTTGGTCTAAGAACAGGGGGAAAGAAAGAAAGACATACACAGTGGAGGAAAGGAGGGAGGGCGGCAACAGCGAGCCCAGCAGGGATGGGTGTGTGCATCCCTGTTGGGTGTGCAGACGTTGGTCCTGTCCTTCCACCTCGCTTGCTGCCACTGCCACTGTGGCATAGCTGTGTTTTTGAAACCTCCTCATCTTTCTAGAGCCTTCCGTTTAGCTAGACTGAATGCTAACCCCTTTATGGTTATGCAGGGCAGCATTTTGAATATACCATACCCAGAAAGGACCTGTCCTTGCTCTTCTGGCTCTATCGATTCATTAGCTCGTGCCCTCTTGGAATGCTGCTTTTATGAGGAACCTCAATTACGTTATATCTCTCCCCTTTTAACCTATAAATCTAATGCCTCTGTGTCTGACATAATGCCTTTTTTATTAAGTGACAGGGATCCCAAGGCTACATTGTCAGTGGCTAGATTTGTTTCAGTCCTTATATCCCTCAAACATTAGATATACGCTGCTCAAGATCAATGGATCAAGGAGCTTCTAAGGGATAAAGGAAAGGTTTTTGAAACCCCACGGGGAAGCAGCTTTGGGCTTAGAAATGTTCTGGGGCATTAAAGAAAGAGATCAATCCAGGTAGTGGAAGATTGATGTTGAAGTACAGGATGTGTGGGAACTTGGCATTGTATAATATGGCACTGAGGCCTGGCACACAGCCTAGCAGTGGATTCCAGCTCCTTAAAGAAACTACCTGTGTAAGGTACTTCATATTGATTTTCTTTGTACATCCGCACCGATTCCTACAAAGCCACTCTGATTGAATCCTTTTCAAAAGTGGTCTGCCCTCCCCTTGTTATTTAGTTTCTGAAAAAGAAGCAGAAACAATCTCATCTGCATTTGTTTACTGAAAGGAAAATACAGCAGTGGTCGATGTGCCCTTTGAGGAAATATATATATATGTATTTTATCTTTAGGAAACAGCATCGGAACAACAGGCAAATATATAAATGCATACCTTCAATTTTGTGTCAGAAAGAGTGCAATTTAGTTTTTTACTTAAAAATAATGAGAAAGAAGAAAAAAATATTTGGGGGTTTTCAGATGTTTCGGAGACAGAATGTGAGCAAAAACAACTCAAATACTGCTTTTGGGAGCATAAATTCTGGTATGGGGATAACTTTTTTTTGTTTATTTTGCTTTTTGCCGCAGGGTTTAAAAGAAAGTACTATAATGTCTGTATGGGAAAATATCCAATCAAATTAATAGTACTTTCTTCTACTCTTGATATAGTCATGTGCTTAATTATGCTTTATTATATTTCCAGCCCAATCATATCTCTGGTTATTTGGAAATACTATTGAGTTCAATGAGCCTTACTCCCAAGTAGAATTTCAGCCTCAGTATAATAAGGGGTTGAGCTTAAAGCCTCAACTTCTCTTCCCTCTAAATGCACTTTTGTATCAACATTAATCATGTCTGAAGCGAGTCCTGTGTAATATGTGGTATTTGTTTCCTTAAAATTAGTCTAGAAATACTGGGTGTTTGTTTCCAAAGGGACACCTGTTGGATTTTGCATGCATCTGTCTTTCAGATGAGATGCAGTTACATGTTGCAGCTCTATACCCATACTGGAATGCAAAAGGTAAGGGGAGACTCAGCCCTAGTTCATACAAAGAGTCAAAATAACTAGCTGAAAATAGCATTCAGAATGATAGATTGATCAATGAAAGTTACAGCAATTGTGAGACTTGGACAATCACATGCAATATGTCTCTTTGATGCATGCCTCAACTTGTGGTAACAATTCATGCCAAAGAAAATGCAGCTGTAACATCCATTATAACTTCGGATGGGAGCAGGTAATAACCCACAAAATCAAGAAATCAATGAGAGGTACTAAGCTGAAGCCTTCACAGCACCGATCAGGAGCACAGAAGTCAGCAGAAGCTGTCTAGACAAAGAAAACAACAAGGAAAGGTAAGGCTACATCTGTTGTGATGTTCAGCACAGAGGGGCATAAAGCTGGAAATAAATCCATGTGATAAGTGACAGGTGAACTAGAAACACAGAACAAAAGAAAATTTAGGAGCAGGGAAGCTAAGACACTACAGACTATTATAGGCTAGGAAAATTTTCATAAATAGATTCCCGTCCACAATAACCACCCTTAAGGTATGAATCTAGTGGTACCTAGCAAGCCTAATTATCAGGACTGATCAAGGATCCTTTATCTTTTTTCCTACATCTGTGGATGCATACATATACACGTTAAAGGCAAGCTCCTTCTGGCTGTTTTCCTGACCTCAGTAATGTAGTCCTTCACAGCCAGCTCTTGTCCCTATCTGTCTGCAATGAACATGTTGAGTGATCACACAGGGCTGTTCAATGGGAAAGATTGTCTTGTGTATTTCTTTTTTCTTTTTTTGCAGTACTTTATCAATGTACAAGGGTACACTGGTAATTTAAAGGTCAAAAATGCAAAAGAACTGAAGGAACCGAAAGTTGCAACAAAGCAGATGTTCTCCGATTCTGGGATCGATGTTTGAAATATTCCTTGTTAAATTAGAATTAAGGAGGAATAAACGCAGAGCAGGGAGAAATTCTCGGACAAAATTAACAGGATGTGGGACCCTGAGGAACAATGCCTGCTGCATCGGTTAAGGGTATGGATTCAGGCAGAAACTCAAACCAACTAGAACAGCTAATATAGCTGTTTAATTAATGTGAATAAGAAAATAAATGACATTTGCAAATAATGAGGGAAGGGGATTAATCCATTGTACTCATCTAGTGCCTTGTTAATGCTGTTTCCATTTCACAGGCATGAAGCAACCAAGGGAAAGAGAGGAAAGGGAAACATGACTGACCAGAAGAATTTGCCAATTCTTCTGATAACAGGACTGTCCCAACTGGTGTTACTTAACACAGTATTTTCATTCCACCCTTCACATTTTTACACTACTTTATTGCTTCTGGGAGGATGTTCTGTTTCTGAATAAGCACAGGTCCTGTTTGCTTGAGATATTTTCTTTACAGGGGGATTTAAAAATATAATTCAGCAATCACACTTCTTCTGCATCTTTACGTATGCTGTTGAATTATTAACATATGTGGGAAGAAAAGAGACTATAATTTTTCATTGTTCAGGGAAAGGCATTCTGTGCATGCCTAGAAGTATTTTTCTCCCCAAACTTAGTCTGTGCTGAAAACAAATGCTTGGGCTAAACCCTGGTGAAATCTTGGAACAAAGTGAGTGATTAGAAGAGAAAGGGATAGCCATGTCAGTCAGCCGTGGCAAAGGAATCTTGCACAAAAAAGGAATCTTGCACCACCTTTAAAAAAAAAAAAAGTATTATAGTTTCCGCTTTCATGGTCAGAATATACTTCATCAGACATTTGAAGTGCATTCTGATTCTGCAGATATAGCTACACGTGTTTGTAAGGAAGAAATAAGCTGTAATCCTCATTACAATGCATGCTATGGAGCTATGATAATTAGTTAATATTATATGTTACATTTCAAAAAGGCATATATGCAAGGGAAATAGAAGTCTGGGAGTCAGTCCCATTGTATAAAATGGGGCTTACTTCTAAGGAGATTGATTTAGGATTACTTCCAAAAGATCTACCCAGTTCCAAAACCATTTGATCTACTAAGGAGCTGTACCTTCAGCTTGATCAGGAGCATGGATCTGGGCTACTTTGAAAATTATTTCCAGGGTAATTTAAATTCCCCAATCTGTCCCTGCTCTCCTGCATTATTCTTTTTCTTTTCTTTTTAAGGAAACAGCAGCAGGAGACAATGGGAAGGGAAGAGAGCTGAAAGCTGGAACTAGTTGGATTTCAGCCTCTTGGGAGTAGAACTGTCCTCTGTTATTGCAGGTGTAGGAAGACAACACCCTATGGAGACTCAGCTCACCTGCCTCCAGTCCCTGGAGGATAAAACTAACTTTTCACATCTTTCCAGTTTTCCTTCTTCCATTATGCAGCTTCAAGTTGTTGTGAGGCTTGGGGTGTCTGTGTGTAAAGAAGAAATACATTTAAAACTTTTTTTAGTTTAGTACTTTTTGATAGACACTGATGTCTCACTTTATACAATGGGGCTTATTCCCAGGTAGCTAGTGTCTCACTTATATTTAAATGACACTGTGCTTCAGTGTTCTGGCTATGAGTCTTCCTGATTATGCTTACTCCTGATTTGTTTTTTTGTGCCATATCTTATTGTAATGTACACTGTATAAATCATAAGTTCAGTGGAATCTGTTCTTTAATAATGCTGTCTTTTTCCCTTTAACATTTCTAACCCAATGAACAACTATTATTCTATTCACAGTAACAGAAAACCAAATGATTTGTTTTACTGTGGTATTTGTTTTGGGGGTGGGATGCACATGGGATTTTTGTCTGAGAGCCCAGGGTGGATCTCAGCTTCTAGTGCTAAAATGAATTTACTTCCACCATTCCTTCCTCCTATTGCAGGTCCCCACACTGTTCCTGGGTGGTCCATTGATTCTCTAGGGCATAATTTCCAGGGGCACAGAGGGTTGCAGCAGAAGGGGGAGATGGAAAGTTCACCTGCATGAGCACATTCTGCTCATACTAGATAGGATCCATCTTTTGCTGTTATTTTCCCTTAGGGAAAACTGTAGAAGATGGGGCATGAGAAATTCTTTATCTGGAGTCAGGAGCTGGAGAAACATTCATCACTCAAGCCAAGGTATAGACATGAGTAAAGTGGATGATGAATCTGTTGTTGTCATCTTTACCCAACAAAATATATTTTTTATATTTACTTATTTAGACCATTTTCAAGAACCTGAGCATTAAAATAAGAGGTTCTTTCCCCCCCTTAAAACAGCATTGTACTTTGTGCTTCGCATATTGTTCTCACTTCATAATGGCCGAAATATTCAGCTGCACTGGGATCCTTGAGAAAAGAACTAATTAGGTTTGGAATCATAACTCAGGGTCTGGCTTAATTCTTGGTGAGAACAGACAGACATAGTTAATGAGAAGGCAAGATAGATGGCTTCTATTATTATATTCTGCAATAGTCAACAGAAGCCTTACAAAACACCTATGAGCTATATATAAAGAACACGCTACCAGAGCACCTCCTGATTTATACTGAATGGATGAGAAAGTGCATCTCACAAGAATGTGACTTCACTGACCTGACCAGGGAATGGAAATAACAAGTTTTCAATGGAGTGCAACAATTCCCTCCAAAGTTCCATGCCAAATTCAAGCAAACCCTAATTTGGAAGCGCAATTTTAGGTAGCTTGAGCTAACTCAGAGGGTGAAAATACAGACATCTGGTGCTTTTGTGCTTCGGATAATTTCATTACAATAGAATTTCTGATCCAATTAGTATCTTTACTAACTCTGCTTTTGATATAGATTTACTTTAAAGATTAAAGTCTGTCATTTTTATTGTTAGTCCTTCCAGAGCATCTTGAGGCACAAAGATACTAGCTTCAAATGCTGCTTCTCAATAGCCTCTTCTATTCATCAGCAAACCACTGTATTTTGTACAACAGCTATTTATTTGTGTTAGCTTCTGTGATGGATAAAAGAAGTCAATCTGCTTCTTTTCTGTGCTGGCCTGTGCAGGGAAGCAAGGAGCTTTGCCTATTACTGTCAAAAGGAAGGAAGGTAACAGATGAACCCTCTAGCTGTGCATGGCCCAAGTTGTTTGAAGGGGCTGTCCAACGTGACGCCAGTTCTATTCTGGCCTTCAGAAGGCCAGGTGAGCTGCTCTTTAATGCAGGTGATATACAGTGGAATCCTAGTTATATTCTTCTAAGCCCACAGACTTAAATGGACTTAGAAGGGTGTGACTCTGCATAGGATTGCACTGATAGAAAGATAATAATGTTGTAGGCTTTGGAAAATGAACAAACCACACTTTGGCTCTTTGAAACAGTGGAGCCACTAAGAGTGCAATGAGTACAGGAGAAGTACAGGTGCTTGTCAGGTGCACTTACCCACATTTGTCCCTCTCTTATCATATTTTATTTTTTCTAGAGTACAGTATTCCTTCTTTTCCATTCCTTTTCTTACGTCATAATTTTATTCTGTGCTGCATTTCTTCTTCCACATTACTGACATCCCAACTTGCATTACTAAAACACAGCCGCTAAGACAATGTACTGATGCACACATCATATCAAAATCATCTAGCTTTAACAGCTTTACAATTATATTACAATTTATCTTTTGTAGCATCGTATCAATGTACACATGCACGGTGGATAGCGTTGCCAACCCCCAGGTACTCAATAACACAGCTACTATGGTTATCCAAAATATTTTGTAAAAATGTATTTATTCATATGTATTTACTCTATTACAGATCAAGCTCTGTATTGCATTGAACCCCCAGGTACTAGCTGGAGATCTCCTGCTATTACAGCTGATCTCCAGCCGATAGAGATCACTTCACCTGGAGAAAATGGCCGCTTTGGCAATTGGACTCTATGGCATTGAAGTCCCTCCCCTCCCCAAACCCTGCCCTCCTCAGGCTGTGCTCCAAAAACCTCCCACTGGTGGTGAAGAGGAACCTGGCAACTCTTTACAGTGGAGATCTATAGAGTGGGAAAACAACTGAATAAGAACCCATTTTATCCTCACACCAGTGCTGTGAAGTCATTTAGTCTGAATGGAGATTGGTCCAAGGTTACACACTGAGCCTCATGGTTGAATCTGATGGCCCTAGCTGACAAATGCCTTGTAAATGCTATGCCATACTGGCTCACATCCGGTTCTCAGCACAGACGCACGCAGAACACTCAAAGTAAAGATGACAAGTCATGGACAGTACTTGTAACTTTTATGGATTAGGCAGGGATCTCTCACTAATGATGGGTGAACTCACTCCACTAGATTTGGAATGGATTTAGCATTAATGAGCTTTTTGAGGAGAATGTTCATCTTTTTGCAAGAGTTCTTTTTCTCCTCCTTGTCTCCTGGTAATTGCAGTGGAGAATATTTGTTTCTTGTGGGCAACCATTTCCCCCCCCCCCCAAAAAAAACCTGCTTTGATCTTTAGGTTCAGGATAAGTTACTAGAGGGCAGAACTACACTGTAGATCCAGTTTCATTCAATACTGTTGTAGCCTGCCTCATCATAACTATCAATCATGTCATCTTTCCTGAATTTGTAGGAAACAATGGAAACTTCACCAGCTGAAGTGTAATTTTGTGAACCCTCTCCTCAACATTCCCCAGTATTTATCTGTGCTTATCAACAACTAATATGGCCATCATAATCTCATTGGTCCTCATTTTTTCTAAAAGATAACAGTACAAAACTACTAGGAGGCTGCACAATGCCTTGATTTTGGAGTGTGCTATTTGTTTTACTCTGCCTCATCTAGTATGAGACCGAATTTCGAAAGCTGTCTGGTTCAATAGAGAAATCCTGAGTTTTTATTTTGTCTCTCCCTTTTGAAAATGGAACCCATTTTTGCTCTGGCTTCTCTTTCCTCATGCCATATCAACATTAATGCATTTTTCAACATTATTTTGTGCCAATTGCATATATATAACATAGAAAAACCATAAAGGAAACAAACAAATTATCAACAACAGATGTGCAAATGGAGCAAAGTGAAACCAAAATATGAACTGCACAAGAAACAAACATGGCCACCTTGGCCCATCCTTAACCTCAAGCTCTGTATAACTGAACATTCTTGTCAGTTGCTTTGTGTTTCTTTTCTCTGCTTCTCTCAAATGCCCTGTTTCCAAGCCCAGATTCTTTTTCAGATCTGTCCACTGTCTGTTTGCTCTGGTTTCTCTGATTCTAAAGATGCCCAAACTCACACCCCAGCTTCTTATTCATGCAGTATGGCAGTCATGTCTCAGCCACACAAAGGGAAAGGAAAAACACAAAGCATGCTGTTATCAGTGATACAATTCAGGTACTGTTTCAGATTCCCAATAATGGTCCAGAGCATGTTGATGTTACATGATCTTTCCTCTTCCTTGCATGACAGTCTCTTCCCCTGTCTCTCTTGCATAACTTGCTTCCGGGTTCCTTTTTGACATTTCTCCGTGGTTGCTTTCCCTGCCAGGCCCCACTTAATTGCCTGTATTACTATTTGAAATTTCATTTGGAAAGGAAGTTGCTTTCAGGAACAGAATTGTTTTAGATGCGATTCTCTGATGGTGCATCTTAGTAGCAAATGTTGAGCAGCTGAAAACTACCTAATTAGAATAGTCAGGGAAAAGGGCTGTTTGAGATTAATAATAATCACATCCATCACAATCGTAATTTTAGTTGTTTATGTGGTATACACCTGCGCCTTGTTGTCAGTCTATTTGATTGCAGAAGAAGAGATTCCAAACTGGCCATGTATCTTTTCCCTACCTTCTGTGAACCTTAAATAGCATTTGTGTCTTCATTTAATTACATAGGCAGCATTATGTACCCTGCTGTAACAAGTGCCCAGAATGTTTTCTCCGCAAAGAGAAAGAAAGAACTTTTTGTTGGCAAAGACACGGAAGGACTATGTGACATCAGCAGGCTCAAGCCATGGACTGGAGCCTCAGGATCCAAGTGCTGTACTCCCAACAGGAATTGCCATCTTGATCCCAGCTGCACTGTAGCATTACCATTGCATTCTGCTACCGTTTTGTATGGCCCTGTAAAGCTGCTGACTAGGGTTGCCAGCCTCCATGTGGGGTTAGCAAACAAAATACAGCAGTTCACAAAGACTGAAGAATGATATCTAAACAATTCACTGAAAGTGTATCAAAAATCTATATTGTGTGAACAAGAATTAATTGTAAACATAATACATACAAAATACAACATGTAATGCAATACAAGACTGACAAGTGCAGAAACAAAATGTCCACGAAGGGAATTTTATGATAGAGTCCAGTCAATAAACCATGATGCTCCTTGAGATCCAAGACATACCATACAGTTAGATCTCCCTAGAGTTCAATTGTAGGTTATTGGACTCTTAACCACGGTATAATAACCCGTCAGTGGATACTGCTTTGTAAACAACGTGGTTCCCGTGATCCCTTTGCCTTCATGACCGGAATCCAGATATTCTGTTTTGATGGGATCTTCATCAGGATTCACTAAAAACATATCCAAACCACACATCATAAATCATTGCACTACAACTATATAATGTACAAATAATTATTATAGAAAGGACCTAAGCCCATATAATACATCAAGTGATAAATAAACAAATATCTTACTTACACATGAACTGCACTTTAGTTCGTTTCCATGCTGAGTAGAACGCAAATGTTCTCCCTGCTCAGACTTGTCACATGTGGGGCCTGGAGATCTGGAATTAAAACTGATATCCAGACTGCAGGGATCAGTTCCCCTGGAGAAAATGGAAGATGGACTCTATAGCATTAAATCCCACTGAGGTGCCCCCCCCCCCAATGATCCACCCCATATCTCCAAGAATTTCCCAACATGGGGCTGGTAACCCTACTGTTGACATTAACCTGACATTAGAACAGATTGATTGGCTTCTCTATATGCCTACCTCTCACCTTGCCTCCTTGACAACCTGTGAAGTCATCTTCTGGCTCCAAGGCCTCCCATTAGTCATTCCACGATGATGATGTAACATCATTCTGCAGTGGACACTCCACAGAAGTGATACTGTGAGAATGAATCTACACAAAGAATAAGGATCATGAAAGTGGGGCAGAATAATGTTTATATCCCACTCTGCTTCTGATAGCTAAGGATAAGCAATAACATAATACTGAATTTAGAAAGGATATTAAATTATATTTTAAAAATACTCAGTGCCCTACTCATGGCAATTTCATATATGACAAAGACGCACTGAAAGAGGAAGTACACGTGCTCTTTTCCTGCTTCTATGGTAACATAGAAAGAAAAGCACCTGTCTACCACCATGAAGCCAACAGACAAAGCAGCCAATTCCATTGATCACTTTAAAGCAGGAGCAAGGAAATAGGTACAGCAAGTCCACTTTCATTGTTGTCACTGTTGCAACACATGAATGGGTGCTTAGATTCTAACAGCTAAATGCTTCGGTATTCTTCACCCTCCCAAGTTCTTTCAGTAGCACTAGAATACGGGTAGGGATAGTCCAAAAACAATCTCAGTTCTTGTTTTTTTACACACCTCTTTTTTCACTTGAGATATGGGAACTGTGGAAGCCCATAAAAAGGGGGAAGAATCTTACCCAGCCAGTGGCGCTCGATGTCCATTTGTTGGTTATCTTCGTTGTAGAAGGGATTTGATTAATTTCTGCATGAAAATGCTTAGGGCTGATCACATTCAGATTATATTACTGTAATGCACTCTACGTGAGACTGCCTTTCAAGACGGTCCAGAAACTTCCATTTCAGAAAGCAGCAGCAAAATTGTTGGCTGGCAAAAACTACACCAGATCGTGCCAATGTTGAAAGCACTTCACTTTCTGCCAATTCTTTTTGAGTGGAATTCAAAGTACTGGCTGTTACCTGGAAAGTCATAAATGCTTTCAAGTGTCCTTACCCAATTATTAATATATTCATCAAGGCTCTGCTCTGTCTGCACTCACCTTCAGAGGAGAGGTGGATATGGCTAAGAGAAAGAGATCTTTTCCCATGATGGTGCTTCAATTCCCCCCAAGCATCTATTCAACTGTCATTTAATCTTTTGAGTACTCTGTACTATGATTATCTACAAATAAAGAACTAGTTGCAAGCCTAAACTTGGTCCCTTTTAATATAAAGTGCCCCATCTCTGGTCTGACCAGTAGTGAGAAAATAGAGACCATGCTTCTGGAGTAGGTTACCGTATTTTTCGTCTATAAGACGCCCCCATGTATAAGACAACCCCTATTTTTTAACCTAAAATTAAGAAAAAATAGGGTTTGTCTTATACATGGGGGCATCTTATAGGCTTGCTCTCTTTCCCCACCCAACAGCTGATAGGCAGGTAAAGAGAGCGAGCGGAAGAGTCCTGTCCCCTGGCCAGCCAGCATCTGATGTTCAAACCGGTCGCCGCCACCCAGTTGGGTGGACGGCGACCGGTTTGAATGCTGGATGCTGGCGGCCAGGGGACAGGACTCTGCCGCTCGCTCTCTTTCCCAGCCCAACAGCTGACAGGTGGGGAAAGAGAGCGAGCAAGGAAAGAGGTGGCTGTTGCCGCTGGGCCCGCCAGTCATGGGCAGGGCTGGCGGCAACAGCCACCTTCCATGTATAAGGCGACCCCCCTAATTTTGGGACTAAATTTTTAAGAAAAAAGGTCATCTTATACACGGAAAAATATGGTAGCTTCTTTGAAAGCATATTGACTGGGCGGATGTGAGAGCAGGTGTCGAGCTTTATGGTGATTTGGGGATAAAATCTGGGGATTTGGGGATGGGTGCGCTTAGTAGGGACATGTTTTGCATGTACAAGATCACAGGTTCATTTCTCAATATCTCCACTTAAAGGATCTCAGCAAAGCTGCTTAGGAAAGACCCTAGAGAACTGCTGCTAGACAGTGCTTATTGAGAAAGCTATCAGCCCATCTGGAAAAGGCAATAAAATATAACCTATTCTAGGAGGTATCTGGATGCTGTATTTGCTGGCAGGCCACCAGTTAGTTTGGCATGGAAAGGTCTTTGAGAGAGAAAAAACTGACAGATTTCACAGAACTAATTAGAGCAGGACTAAGCTTGCATTTTTGACAACTCATTATGCTAATAAACCCTATATTGACTTATTTGTCTGTTAATTAAAATGATTTTTATAGACCAGATTATAGAATTTCTGCTAGTTTTTGCCATTTAAGTTATGATATGCATCCATTGGTACTTCATTCCACACAGTGTGTGGGAGTTGCAACGAAGTTATGGTTGGCCATGACAGGAGCTTTCACAACTGTTGATGATGTCGTACTTTCTTATCAACTCTAGTAACTAACGTGCAATTATTTTACCATCTGTCTCTGTGTTTATTTCTGTCCTTCAAGAAGGTATATGCAATAGGTAATTAATTTACTATAATGAGTTGATAGTTATAATAAGGTAAATAAGGGAGCTGTTTGCATAATGGCTTGATTGCACTGTATGGCCTTGCCAACAAAATATGTTTTCAGATACATTTATTCACAGAAAATCTACAAATCACAGTAATTTACTTACAACAAGATTAAGAATTTAAAGAGAAAAAGTTAATTTATGCAGATTTGGGAGAGAAGAAATCCATCATGTACTGGCCCTCTCAGTGTTTAATCCCTAAATCAGCCAGTTGGTGACAGAAGAGAGAAAAAATGACTTTGAGGGTTAGGAGATCTAGGAGAGTGGGGTGTCAGTGGGCGGAGGCTCAGGACAGTCACTGGGTTCCTAGATGCTTCAGAGGGCCAACTGGACCACCACTTATGGGTCACTAGGGCCATTTCTCCACAAAGGGCTTTCTGCTACTTAGGTTATTGCCTCACAACAAAGCATTCTTCAAACACAATACATGGATTTCAAAAAGTCTGCATCATTACTTATAAGAATAGTGATAGGATTATTAAAATCTAAGCAGGAAACAATTCTGGCTATATGGGTTGAGTTGTTACATTTCTTTCCATTTACTTGCAAATCACCTTTGTTATGTTGGATGAGGTGTTCTTTAATGCATAAGAGGTCTTCCATTAATTTTTTTAAAAATGTTCCTAAAATGTGCAAAGCCACTCTCTTGTGCCAAAACTTTATATATAGAGAAAAACAAGGCAAAAGTAATCTTGCCATATTCTGGATGTAAGCTGACCTTCTGCAATAATATTGAAATGTTTAATATTTTAAAGTAAGAAATTACTAGTCTAGCAATTGGCACTCAAAGGATGACCAAAATTCTTAATCTGCCTTCAGAAAATTATAAATTAAAACTGGTGTGGGTTCCCATTTTGCCTTGGTAAATACTAGACAAATACATAGCGGTTGTTAGGTCTCTCTTCCATTTATGCTGAAATATTGAGGCATTTGGAGGCATGACCTCACTTCCTGATAGTCTGTGGATGTCTCTACGTCCTGTGGCAGCCATTTTGTGGTTGCACCCATCTCCCTGTGTCAGAATTCCAAAGGTGCCTGCAGGCTTGAAAAGTTTGGGAAACCCCTGTTAGAGTTGGTATCTGATATAAAGACATTACTTCATCTAAAGGTATGAAAGATATGAAAGATAGGGAAAAGGTGGTTTTAATTTCCACGCTGAAATTTATAACTTTGGCAAACAGGTTTGACTGTTGGGGTCCAGTCCATGTTAAATTTATCCCCACATATTTAAAAAGTACCTAATTTCCCTTTGAAAGGTGGAGTCACTGTCACATAGACAGCTTCCTCAAACAGTACCTCATGAATGCAATTTTCCCACTAGATTACTTAGGGTTGCCAGGTCCCTCTTTGCCACCCTTTTTGGGGTGGAGCCTAAGGAGGGCAGGGTTTGGGAGGGGGGGACTTCAATGCCATACAGTCCAATTGCCAAAGCGGCCATTTTCTCCAGGTGAACTGATCTCTATCGGCTGGAGATCAGTTGAAATAGCAGGAGATCTCCAGCTGGTACCTGGAGGTTGGCAACCCTAAGATTACTGCAATGCACTCTACATAGGCCTCCCATTGAATTCAACTCGGAGACTCCAGCTGGTGCAGAACGCTGCAGACGGGTTATTATCAGGAGCCAGGCACAGCATGTATATTACTCCCATTCTGCAGTCACTGCTCTGACAAGCACATCAGTTACTGGGCTCAGTTCAATACAAACCTGTCATAGCCTGGATCCATCATATCTGTGGGACTGACTCTCCCCCTATGGTCCATCACAACAGCTTTACTCATCTGAGCAAGGTTCTGCCTATTAGGGTTCCAAAGTGGCTTACAAAAGTAACACAAATATAATTTAGACAAACAGCAACAAAAATCAAAATACACTGCCCAATTGCAACTGCTGCTCTGGCCAGGAATTCACTAAGTCACACAGGATTGTGAACCTCATCCGTCTCCTTGTAAAATCTAATAATGTCTTTAGAGCCTCAGAATCAAATGATATATATTCAAGTACATAATGCTGACTATATAATCTCTTCTACCATTTCCAGAGACTGCAGTATCATCCTTGCACCATCTCTGAAATTATGATCTCATTATACTCAGTCCATTTCATTTCATATAATGTTAGGGTTCTTTTTTTAATATAGAATTGCAAAACCTATCCCACATCCCATAATGGAATGCAAATTTTTGTTAATTGCTGTGACAAAAGACTTTCATTTGAATCTAACTGCTTTAATTAAGTTGGCAGGACATTTAGGCATGATTTACGCACAGCTTGATATTTTTCTCCTTTAAGGAGTACACACAAATTTGTATTAATCTGATTTGTAGACACTGTGAAAAATTAAAGATCTGAGATCAAAGATGACAATAGTGAGTCTGTTTCGAATGTGTTCAAGTGGTCTTTAACCTTTACAAGCTGAGTGGAAGAAACAAAAGTCTTTTGTGTTACAGCACTGAAAACCTGCTTAGAGTGAAGAATCATTTAACATGAAAGTTCTTGTGAAAATGGTATAAGCAAAAATGAAATTAGAGTGTCTTACATGGGTACTGCAAAAGAGAAAAAAAGACATAATTGCAGCATATACTTCCTGAGTGGTATCTAACTGGTTCATAAGCAAAATTTCTATTCACATCAGCTGGAATTAGGATGGAACTTCTAACTCGACATCAGTAGTGTTATGATGATGATGGCGTTTTCAGAATGGCATGCTGTTCAAGTACTGAAGAACACCTTGTTTACTAGTAAAAACAAGCTGGTGGATGAAATTAGAAATCATAATAAGACCAGCCCATACTGAACATTCACATGGCCTTATTTATTTACTTCATTGACAAGCCTCCTTTCTCCCCAATGGGACTCAAAGCAGCTGCAATAATTTCCCTCTTTCATTTTATCCTCAACAACACTGAGAGGTAGGTTAGGCTGAAAGTAAGCAACTGGCCCAAGGTTACCCAGTGAGCTACTATGGCAGATTGAGGGAATCAGACCTGGGTCTCTAAGCTCCTAGTCTAACACTCTAACTACCGACACCACAGTGAATTGTGGTTTAACAAGCTGCACTTGAAGGCAACAGGGATGCTTCAGATGGTTTAGAATGTGGCAACCCAACTTGTTGATGGGATCTAGCCATTACAGCTATATTAGGTGTGTGTGAAGTGTTGTCAAGTCACAGCTGACTAATAGTGACCCCTGGTGAGGTTTTCAAGGCAAGTGATTAAGCAGAGATGGTTTGCTATTGCCTTCCCCTGCAGAGTTTTTCTTGGAGGTCTCCCTTCCAAGTACTGACCCAGCTTAGCTTCTGAGATCTGATGAGATTGGGCTATACCAGGGGTGGGGAACCTTTTTCCTGCCAAGGGCCATTTGCACATTTATAAAATCATCCGGGGGCCATACCAGGTGTAGATCTCCCGGTGGGGGGGGAAGAGGCTAGGGTTGCCAGGTCTCCAGCCACCACCTGGAGGTTGGCAACCCCAGGGGAGGCCACACAGAGAAGGCCTGCAGGGCTTCCCCACTCCCCCCTCTCAGGTGGGAGGGCAGCCAGCAGTGGGCCCCAGCAAACAAGGTACCCACAGTCGATCGGCAAGGGAGTAAGGAAAACAGAGAAAGAGGAAAAGAGAGGGAGAGAGAAAGGGAGAAAGAAATGGAGAGAGGGGGGGAAAGAAAGGGGAAAAAAGGACAGAGGGAAAGAAAGAAAGAAAAGGACAGAGGGAGACAAACAAAGAGACAGAAAAAGAGGGAGAGAGGGGGAGAAAGGAGAAAGAGTAACAGAAAAAGAGGAAAAGAGAGAAAAGCCTCCCCCCTCCACGCACACACCCCCGCGCACGCCAGCCCACGCAACCGGGCCCCAGCCTCCCCACCTCTCCCGCCCACATACACCCCGTGGCACACGGAGCCCCGAGCGATTAGGTCCCAGTCTCCATGCCCTTCCCCCCCCCAGAGTCCATAAAAGGCCCCCCTGAAGCCCGATCGGCTCCCACATGCATGCTCTGCCGCCGGGAGCCGCCGGCCTCTTCCCCCCCCCCCCCCGCTGCTCAACAGCCGACAGGCAGCGAGAGGGGCTTACAATGTGCCATGGTGTTCCTGCACTCCGCGGCTGTAGGGGGCAGCCTTAGGGGAAGCATCCCTCCCCCTCCCCTCTCGCCGACCAACAGCCAACAGTCGGCGAAAGGAGGTCCAAAGGGCACTGCAGCGCCCCTGTAAGCCACAGCCCCAGGAACACCCTCAGGGAGGACCGCCCTGCGCCCCACCTCTGTGGCAGGGCCCCAGAGCTCCCGAGGGCCACAAAAAATGTCCTCGGGGGCCGCATATGGCCCCCGGGCCTGAGGTTCCCCATCCCTGGGCTATACTATACCATTCCACATCCCCACAGCTATATATTCCATTTTGACAGCATCCTAGCAAGCCTGGAAAGTTAAGCTATAGTATGACCATTTCTTTATTATATGGTAATCATGAGATCTGGCTTGCTTAGTTGTGTTTTCCCTGAAGGTTTCATATGAAAAGCTAAAAACTAAAACCTTCTGGAACTGTCCATATATTTTTTTTTGCATGTGCAAAAAAGCATTTCAAATGAAGCATTTCAAATTAAGGCATTATAAGTACAAAAATAGAAGCATTTAAAAACAGCAGTAGTAAAAACTCATCACCAAGTTGGTATGCTTGTCAGTTGCTTGATGTAGAGTAGCCCCCCATAGGGTGCCCAGGGATGCAACCATGAAAAGACAGTAATTTTTGACTCAACACATTAACAGACACAGTTGTATCTTCCCAAAGACTGTATTCCTATAACATGAGAACATGTTTTTCAGACTTCTCACTCACATGAATAGCATCAGGGAAGTGGTGGTTCCATGACAGCAGTGTGGACACTTCTATGCGATTGTGTGACCCCGGCCACTCCTTTCTGAGCAGTTGTACAGGTGAAATGTTGCTCAACATGAACTTCAACAATGTCTATTGAGGTGTGGTTATCAGGAGCTCCCCTTGCATCTGATTGAGGGAGACAAACAACACAACTTAACCAGGCGATCATGTTCATGATGAAGTTTGCATGCAGCATGCCTAACCAACTTCTGAAGTTGCTTTTCTCACAGGTACAGAATTCTTGGAAAGCAGAAAAATGATTTATGGAAGGCATTTCTGCTTCATTTAGAATGAAAGTTCTTTTCACTCCATTTGCTCATTAATATTCATTGATTTCCCATAACCATTAGCGGTTTCTTATTTTAGGGGTTCCTTCCTTAATTTTGTTTCACACTGAAGCTCCCTAAGATCCATTGATTACAACTAAGACAGTCAAAGAAATGCTGGCATCTCAAACCCAGACCTCTCTTCAAAAGCCAGTTTTTTTCAGTGTGTTCACTGAATTGCTTCCAGTTCTGAGAACAGCTATCGCCTTCTGATTTTCTACAAGATTTAGAAGAGATGGTTTATCTAACCCTGTTGATTCCAAAAGCAGTAGCCACATCCTTTTCTTTGTTGTGTTTTTGCTATTGGAAACCTTAAGGGACTTATGAATAGCAAAAGTATTATACTCTACGGCTTTGTGGGATCATTATAATGGAACAGTAAAAGAAAAATTGTTAGAAATAGAATATATAAAGCTGGATCAAAAGTAGATGCTGTGATGCAGATGGAAGTCTTATGTATTAAGAAGAGTTTTTGCACTGATGACTTAAGTAAATAAACTACCACTCTCCATATGCACTTTTCCTTTGGAGTATCGGTAAACTGCATTATTTATCAGATTGAACTTTAATAATATTTGCATTTGTGTTTTTGCTGGGGGATTTTTTTACCAGACCAGATGCTGGGATCATGATTTCTATGCAGAACTTTCAACAGCCTCAGCATACCAAACAAGATATCTACTTGTTTTCCTGTTGAAGTAAACAATGCTTGATGACACACTGATTTGGCTCACAGGTGGTGCACAAGTTGTAATAAACAGAGTCAAAGGTTCAAATCATGGTTGGCTTGTGTCCCAACAACAAAAATGTGTTCAGTTATGAAAAAGATGACTGTGCATGCAGCCTTGACACAGCTGCTTCCTCCCCCATGTGGCCACCATGTCCACCATCATCACTGCCAACAGTTGAGATGGACATTGTTGAAAACAGCAACAACAATGCTTAGCATGGGAGGCGTTTGGTGGCTGCAGCTGGGAAGGGAAGGGGAGGGGTTCTTTCATCTTTATCATATGGACTGTGTCAGATGGTGCGTATTCAAGCATCAGCAGGTCCCTCTCCACCCTTGGACAAGCAGAAGGGCATATGCCAAGTCAAGTCAAGTTTTATTTCGATACAATATCAACTCTAGGTAAAAATCAAAGTTAGGTTAAAATAATAAAATAAAATAATAAAAGGCCTGGAAGGATGATGAAAGATCTTCTACTGGGAAACGTTTTCAGTTAGCCGTTTACGAATCCCACTAGACCGGAGGCAGAATTTGGCTACTTTAATGGCTATCTCTCAAGAGGAGTCTGCTAAGAGAAGGAAAACTTTAGCTTCTTCCATTCTCCCAGGAAAGGATGACAATAGGGGGAGAATGTACTGCGATCTTATGTCGTTGTAGAAGGGACATTGCAGCAGAACATGTTCTATTGTTTCCACTTTCTCTGTTTTGCATGAGAATAGTCGTTGGTGAAAGGGAGTACGGAGATACCTGCCTTCCAGGAGAGCTGAAGGTAAGGCACTGAAACGTGCAAGAGTAAAGGCCCTTTGATATTTGGATACTTCTAGGAATCTAAGGTGGTCTGCACGGTCGAAAGGGACATATGCTACTTTTGACGGTTTTGTGAAAATGTCTGAGTCATTGTTCCTACTTTGCACGCCCTTTACTACTGCTACCCATATTCCTATTTCTGCTATGTATTGCGGGGGGGGGGGAGGTAGGGGCTCAACCCCCTGAGCTGTTCCTCTTCCCTGCTGTTTTTTTAAGTTCACAGCCCCAGTGTCATTTGGGGTGTGTGTGCAAACGAAGCAGCCATAGTCGTTACTGCACACTCCCTTCTCCCTGCATTAGGTTTTGCAGGATCTAGGAATTGGCTTGGATCCCCTCTGTCCCTGCCCCCACCCCTGAAGCTGCACTCAGAAGCTCCATGGGACCAGACAGAGATGCTAGCCTGTCCCCCACCCTTGCAGAGATTTTTTGGGGGTGGAGATTAGTTGCATGCCCTCCTCCCCTCCCATCCCTGTGCAGCCAGAGACTGAGTGTAAAACATGTTTATAAGTTATGGGAACTAAAGAATCTTTTACAGAAGAGGGGGGTGAAACCCCTGAACCCGCAAGGGGAGAACCGCCTCCCTTTCCCCTGCGAGGTTGGAAATGCCTGTTTCAAACAACAACAATGCACATTTTGCAATGAAGCTTACTCTTTAGGCCATATTTCTGTGTTCCTTATAACAGCATTACTCAGTCTTCCATAAAGGCTGCTGAGCTGTCTTGATTTAAATGAATTTATGCATGCATGTTCTTACAATGATACATGGAAATTATAATTTCTTTCCCCCATGTACTGTATTATAAAATATCTTTTTTTGAATCTAGACTGATAAAAAAGGTATATCTTGGAACAAACAACACCTGTACCGAAAAACGGAAAGGAAAGGTAGCTCAAGCATCGTCACCTTGTAGCACAAGCAGGTTAGAGTTGTTCAGCACAGTGTTCAAAGCCAAACTTCAGACAACAACAACTTTGAGCTGATTGGATTGGTGCTTGACTTGCAAGTCTGTAAGTTAAGTGTGATGGACAGGTCCAGTTCCACCTTACTTTAAGAATGACCAATGAGAGCTGATGGGATGTTGGGAGGAGAGTGAGCAGTGAGCTACAGTTTCATAGAATAGAGATGACAGCTTGAGCCAAGGAGTGAGAAAATAGTAACCTGAAGCTGGCCAAAAGGAAGTTATGTTCTAACAAATAGACTCAGAAGCATGAATTGAGCTAGAGATTAAAAGTTCAAGTGTTAAGAAACATTGTATCCATTTATCTGAATCACTCCAATGTTGTTTTAAGACTTCAATAAAAGTTAACTCTTTCCCTGATGACTGAATGTACACTGTCTCAGGGAAAGAAACACATACACATAAACCTATAAAATCTTGGCCTATATATGTGTGTGTGTTTGTGAAGTTATAGCTACATGGTGGCACCATAAAAATTAAGCAGTGTTGAAGTCCCAGCCTGAATAACTCTGTGAAGTGTTTGAGTGAGGGGTGGTTGATAAGTGGCCTGGGCTGACCTTTCTGGTAGTGTCTCTGGGCTGGTGTGTTAAAGGGACAGGTCTCTCTGTATATTAAAAAGAGACAAGTAGTGAACTGTGATTGCCAGGCCTACCTGTATCCCTGAACATGTGTGACGGAGATTGTGGTGGGTGGTAGGTCTGTGAAGTGCGGGGGGGGGGTCACATTCAGTCATGGTAAGTTTGAATGGTGACTGCATTTGCACCACAGTTCTCAGCATATGCCATCATGTGGATTCCTTGTATTCAAGGAGATAAAGGTAAGGCATGAGAGCTTTTTTTTTATTGACAGTGTATACCAAGTAGAAAAAGAGTTTGAGCTTTAAGCAATAATCATGCGTGACTCCATTTCTAACTCATGGTATACAAATACTATTCATACATTGCCATTTTCAGTGACCTAAAACAAGGGATCTGGACATGTATGAATCTGTTTTAGTTAGCAGAAGTGTTAAAGGCAAACTTTGAAAATGCAAATGTAACACATTAAATTAACTTGTCCTTTTCTTTCAATGGAATCAGCTGAATTTAGCTTAATGTCCAAGTAGAGCACACACAGCACAGTTTAATGCACAAAAGCACAAAGTAATTTCTCCAGAGCTCCTAGCTCAGGAAAGTTCCATTAGGTTAGACTAAAGACTTTGTTTCACAGTCACTTCACCAGAAAATAAGGAGTGATATGAAAAAAAAATCTACACAAATATTAGGAATAAGACAGAATGGGGTGAAAACCTTGTTTGCTATTGTAGTGGAAGGGGGCAATACTGTCCATATTTCATGGACCCTTCCCCTCCTTACAACAGACACCCTGTGAGGTAGGTGGGGCTGAGAGAGCTCTAAGAGGGCTATGACTAGTCTAAGGTCACCCAGCAAGCTTCATGTGTAGGAGTGAGGAAACCAACCTGGTTCACCAGATTAGTTTCTGCTGCTCATGTGGAGGAATGAGGAATCAAACCTGGTTCTCGAAATCAGAGTCCACCACTCCAATCTACCACTCTTAACCACTACACCACTACATTTGTATATGTTTTACTCCTTTCTTAGTTTTCTCAGATGTGGGTGGATTTTTAAACAAAAACAAAAACAAAATGTGTGTATGCTTGTAAGGGAGTGAAACCCTTTGCTCCCACTTTACCTTGTGGGATTCAGTTGCTTACAGCATTTCTACCCAGTGTGGCAGACAGAATTAGACGAGAAGAAAAATGTGGAAATTAAGGATTGTCTATGTCAGGAGGATTTGGGGGTGGGGGCAGTGATGTCATTTCCAGTGTAAAATCCATAATGTCATGACATCAGGGATGATGTTCTAGGATTCACCTAAACTCTATGGTCAAACCAGCAAATTTTAAGGCAGATACTAGAACATTCTCCAGCAGTGGAGAATTGGGGGGAAGGCAATGCTCCCTATCTGTAAATCAGACAGTGAGACTCTAGAATAATGGTCATTTCCAATGATTTCCAGAGATAAGTCATTATTATTTTTAGCAGTTAGATACATTATAATATCACCATTAACCAAAACTACTTTGGGGGATTATTAGGATTTTAATTCATTTTGATAGCACTTTCCATTCACAAAGTGGCTTACATCCTAGATTCTGTTTGGCTGCTGCCAGATCACCGTTATTCCTATTTTATGGATGGGGAACCATGGCAATATACATATTGGTATACTGTCTTGGAAGGTCTTCTAACCTTCATCAGGAGCTTTTGGAGGGGTGCAAGGGGATGGTGAAGGAAAGGGAAGTTAAAAAAAAAAACCTAGATCCATCTTCTTGTTCAATTCATAGAAGTATTGAATCCAACCCCATAGATTAAATATGTGAGTGTGTGCAGGTTCACTGTGGAATTTAACAGCACCTATATTTCTTGATTTGGAAGACCCATTTTTCTGCTGAGTTTAATAAATCTAGAGAGACATGATGGATTCAGTAGAGTTACTCTAGATTTCTATCACTATAACATATGGGAAAAATTGACCTAAAGTGGTTATTGAATTTCCTCTACATAAATCTTTCCAGGTAGTGCTCCAGTTGGTGGATCATTCACATAAAAAACATTTGGTCATGCAATAGAATGCATTGGTTAAAGAAAAGCATGTGAATACAGCTACTATGGTTGCTAAACCAACAGATATAGTGGTAGAGATGTGTAGCATAGACAACAATCATGCTGTTGTTTTTCCATGGATATAAAATTAGCATTAATAATTTCTTAATCATTACAGAGAACAGATGCTGAACTGAAATAAATGCATGCTCTCCCATTTACTTCACAGGAAAATGAACTTAGCAGCCTCAATCAAGTAGGTATAGTGAATTGTACTCACTTATTCTTGAAAACTATGGGGTTTAACCATAGCTAGCCCATACACTGAATCACAGAATTTCTATAACTGAGCCATTCTATTAAACATCATGCCCTACATCCCACCAGGATAAACCCAACCAAATTTGCTCATTATGTTCCAATCAGTAAATTAACAAAGCAATAGAACCAGATTCTTGGAGCATTTATTCAAACAATATAGAAGCTTTAAGTAAGTTGACATTGACCTTCTCCCAGTGGGTAGGAAATTGACCTTGAGACTAATGGAATTTAAATTGTGCTACATATCTAAGGCTTTTTTCCCACTTACAAAGACATAGATACATTTCCACTCAAGGCAAGAGTCCTTCCATGAGAAAATTATTTATGTGAAAAGAAGACCATCTTCTGTAAGTGGAAAGACTTCCATGGGTTCAATTACATGGATTCTATCCAGCCTTCTTATAAAGTACTGGAAATTCAAAGCATACTATATATTATAAATAGCTTTAGTTTTGGTAGCTGTAAGTTTGTAATTCTATTATGACCTTGGTTAATAACAGTTTAAAGGTTAATTTTTACATGTTTTTCATGTAATATGCTATAAAGAAGTGTCTTGCAATGTATTATATTATTCTGTAGATAGTGCTTGCAATGAAGAGCTCTTGCTCAGAATATATAGGCAACTCATTTCTTTAATAAATAATCAAGAATACCTGTGATTTATTTTTCCTGTGATATGTCTTGCTTTCATTAAACAAACCGGCATTGTGTCACCACAAGGTTGGGGCAGATGGGTGCACTGTTCCACCTAGAGCAATTTACAAGAATAGGGCTTTGAAATTTGCAGGATGGTAGGTTCTCTTTGAATAACAAGATCTTGTTTTTGGAAAAGGAGAAAACAAGAGTTTTTGTTTAAAATATATATCAGAGGTGACTGATATTTCCAAAAAATTGTAATCTTTCTCAGTGTACCAATCTGATTTGCTCAGCTCTGTCAACCTACTTTCCCTCTGCAACCTCTTGGCGGGGGTGTGAATCTGGTGATATTGTCCTTTTCCACCAGAAAAAGAATTCTGTGCTACTTGGAAAGAGTGGTGGTGATTATCTGATTTTACCTCCTCATTTCAGCCCTTATGACAAGGGACACTTTGTCTGTGAGGTTATTTATCCTAGCATCAGTGGTCATTGGAGGCTGCTGAGGGACAGTGGGATTTTAGGTGCCAACCTCTTGGGATTGCAGACATTCCTGTGCACTGCGTATGAGGAAATCATTGGTTTTCCATTCATTTCTTAGAAGCCTGTTCTGGAAATGTGGCAGCCTTACTTACAAAAGAAAAAAGAAAAAAAGGTTGGTTATGGCCCTGGGTCATCTTTCTCTCCCTTTTAATCCCTCCTCAAACCCATGTTTCTTTGAAATCTTTCTCTGAATCTCATAGTCTTCATCTGCTGTAATAATGAACTCTGTTTATGTGTTAACTGCTTTTACTATTGACCTGGAGATCTGGTGGAAAAATCTCAGCAGCTAAATTTCTGTGTGTCAGGCTGCTGCAAAAGGCAAAAATACAGGGCCAGTATAAAAGATTGCAACAGTAGACCAGAGAGGTTTGAAGCTCATGAACTATTAATAAGTCATGTGATTATAAGTAACCCTATTGCTATTTTCCCTCGTATAAATTTACAACAGAAGAGTGTTCCTTCATTACTATGCCTAAATGTGTCACGTGGGAAGGCTTGATAAACACTGCTGTCTCAAAGAAGTAATGTAAGAATGAGTGAATGTTCCTGTGGTATTTATGTTAACTCCATTCCTTTACCCAAGACAATATTTCACATTACCCTGGGTTTAACCACATGCAGATCCATTGCAGACTATAAAATGGACTGGAAAAACAACAACAACAAATTCTAGAATCAGGTTAAGTTAGCTGTTGGCTGTTACTCCAGGCCAGGGGTCCCCAATCTTGTTGAGGCTGTGGTCACTTCTGAACATTGGCAAGCAGCCACTGGCCACCATTGCCAAATGGCTGCAATCAGGGGACCAGCCAACCAAAAAATAGCTGTAGACAGGACCAGCATTTGCTTACGTTAGAGTAGCGTTGCCAGCGTGAGGCTGACAATAGCAAGAGATTGACTTGTTGGGGGGGAGGCCCTTGCAAACAACCTAATGACATCATCAGTAGAGCTGCCAGATCCCTCTCTGCCACCGGTGGGAGGTTTTAAGGCGGAGCCTGAGGAGGGCGGGGTTTGGGGAAGGGAGGGACCAATGCCATAGAGTCCAGTGGCCAAAGGGGCCATTTTCTCCAGGGGAACTGATCTCTGTTGGCTGAAGATCAGTTGTAATAGCAGGAGATCTCCCTTTAGTACCTGGGGGCTGGCAACCCTAATCATCAGCAACACTCTTACATTCAGTCAAAACTTTATGGTTAAATCATAGAGCTTTAGCCAAATGCTTATAGTGTTGCTGATGTCTTGGCATGATGACATAACTTCATTGTGATTGGAAGTGACATCATCATGTCAGGACACTGGCAATCACCCTCCTCATTACCCCCCCCCCCCATTTTTCTCACACTAGGAAGAAGGAAGTGGGCACCAGGAAAGGCACTTACATGTACCACAGCACCTTTGGGCAGCACATTGGGGATCACTGCTCTGGGCAGATAAGAAACCTCATGATTAAACTCTGTTCCTAACCTGAGTTTCCTAATCTGAGGCCTAGTGTGCTGTATATGACAGTTTCCAATTTAATTTCTTTTTATATTTGTTTATGTTTTTGCCAAAGATTTTAGGTTTCTGCTTTTGCTGATGGTGTTATACATTTATTGGGATTGTTTAAGCACATTTTATGGTTCTTGTATGCAATTTATACAGTATTTATATACTATGTACATAGTTCATATATAATATGTATATACTATAAGTGTACAAACCAGATGTTCACATTTGATACAAAGATACAAAGCCACAGTGTAAAGGGGGGAAATCCTCTGTTTAGTATGCATGTAATTTAGTAGATTTGGAATGTGTTTAGACGTCCTTAACCATTGCTATTATTGCTGACATTTCTGCAGCTCTAATGATAAAAAAACTACTGTTGCCTCCAGCTGACCTATCAAATGGCACATGTCAGCCAGAGGCAATTGTCATCTACACAGTGTTACCTGGAGCTGACCTTGTACACAACGCAGGCCATGCAGAGCCCTTTAAAAACAATTGCCTTTCCGACTGGGGAAGCAGACCGAGCCTGTTCTCCTACCAATTGGCTAAATGATTGTGCCATTCGTTTCACATAAAGCATCCTGCTTGTGGCAAAGGTGTGCGGCTAACACTCATTTTTGTATAATTCTTGTCATTGTCATTAGTACGAAAATCCAGATATTCAGTACTGACTGGCAAAAACAAATGTGTCCTGGTGACAGGCTCGGGGGGTTGTTGCAGAGGTTTCTCCTGAGATCTCATTCATAGAAAATCTTGCTGGTTCCTAAGTTTTGCAAAAATCACTGCTATACTTTTTTGTTGCTGTCATTGCTTCTACGGCATCAAATATTGTTATCAAAATATTCTACTTACCAGAAAATGTCCTGTTTACCTTTCCAAGTAAGCTACAAGAAGCTTCATGTTCATTTCTTTCAGAATCAACCCTTTTAGCAGCATTCATTCTTAAAAGTCACAGGGTTCTTGTATGTTCATGTAACAACAGTCTCTATGAGAGTTAACGGTGGTTCAATTTGCATGTTCCCTACACTTCTCACGAATCTTCCATTTAGTGGTACAAAGTGGTTTGGTATCAAAAGCTAAATTTTCTTATAATCAGATTGATTGAGATGCTCTTCCATGTGAATCATCTTCATGGATGGAGTCATGTGGAAAAGTTGAGTTTAACCTGGTAGGATCATTCTGGCAGGTGCCACTGCCTTGTGGTAAGACATGCAAGCATACTGCCCCCCCCCTTTTGTTTTTACTGAAAGTGGCATCTGCAAACATGGTGACCCTGTTCACAACTTATTTCCTCCATGTGGGTGCTCTCCGTGGAAGGTTTTAGAGTATCTGTCCTGGTATTTGACAAAAGGAGCTTTGACTCTTAAGCACTTCTACCTTGGAAATCTTGTTGGTCTTTAAGGTATTACTGGACTCAAATATTGTTCTTCTACTGCAGACCAACATAGCTACCCACCCAAAACTGTACTTGTTTTGTTATTCTTTTATTCTGAGCTGGTTCTGTTATTCTTAGAGACAGGCTGCTTCCCACCTTGGTCTGCAGATTGCCAGCAGCTTTTAATTCCATCTGCCAAATTCCATCTTCCTACCTAGTGATGGTATAAAAGTCCCGCTGCTCTTTGGGGCTAGGAAGGGAGACACTGCTTGTCATCGTGGCCCGTGATGCTTCAGATGCTCTAATTTCATCTGCAGATGTCTAGGTGTCCCACTTTGGGGTGAGAATAGCTACAATAAATTTTGCCACTGGCTGTAGACCAGCTACTTGGAGTAGGTTTTTTGTCATCTGCCTCCCAGGTGCTTTGCATTGCCACTGCCTCCCAGAGCAGCAACTTGACTTGGACTGAGCATCCTCCCAGACTTTTCCATCAGACTTTGTGCTTTTGGGATGGTAATATTCCCCTGCCCCCCCCCCCCAAGATCCTCTGTCTCTAGAGCTTTGGGGCAATTGTTTAGGTGAGCTTTTGAGATCTGGGTAACATCAGGAAAGGACTAGGTTCCAGTTGGAGTTTTGGAGTGACAGTAACACTCAGTAATTAACAGACTCCTCCTAAGCAGAGTTATACCCTTCTAAGTCCACTAAAGTAAACAAATGTAACTTTTATTATGATTGCATTGTAAAAGAGGTAGAGAGAGAGCCCAAGAAAAATGAATGTTTGCTAAGCTGTCATAACTGGGTGTTGTGAAAACAATATGCAAAAACTAAAGGGGATCCTTACTTCAGGGTTCATCTGAACAGTCAGGTTTGCTTAGAATGAAAGCATGTGATTTTTTACTTGCTAAAATCAACTTGGTGAGGATCAGCTTCTTCTGCTAACAGCAGCCATTTCTTTGAGCTCAATGAGCTCTCCATTGAAGCAAGGAACTCTTTTGGAGCAGACTCTGGTGTCACTGGCAGATGCTTTGAAATAAAGGAAAGTACCACCATGAGTGGGACAGATCATAGGATTCTACCTGAGGGTTGCCAACCTTTTGGCGAGGGTGGTTCTTCAACCATCGAGAGCTAACAAAGGCAGCTTCTGCTCCGTTTGCAGAATAAGAAGGGTAGAAACATCAAACTTCTGCCTCCAGTGTGATCATCAAAGGCACAGGTGTTGCCCAAGAATTGTACAGGAATCTAAAGGATACATTTTGTTAACTTAAACTACACTGGAGAATGAGTACTATAAAAATAGTTACTTTGAGGATCCTATTTGTGCCAAACGGCAGAATAAAAATTGGAATAAAGAAATAAATGAATACTAAATAGTGGCATTAGTAAAGCTTGCACAGACTTTAGAAACTTTCCTAATAGGATCTTCTTCCTTTAAGCCCCAAGATTTGACACAGGCAGCCTAATGATAGGCTGAGGGGAATACGTATAATTCAGTAATTGTTGCTGCTAGCCTAAAGAAACATCTGGATGCATGTGGGGGGAAATTGGATTTTTTCATTATGATCTACCAGTACCGTCATACATTAATTTCCATTACTTCAATTTACTGGCTGTTACCCTTCTAGCATCATACCATAGGCACCTTAAGCAAACATCACAATCCTTTCTCACAGCTTCTTATTCTGAATGCTTTGATTGTACTTCTGGCAATGCATATTTTTATGGCACTTATTTAGATATGGCATAAAATAGCGTATGAAACTACTTTACACTGAGTCAAACCACTAGTCCATCTTGCCACTTACTGTTTACTTTGACAGCCAGTAGTTCTTCAAGCTTTCAGGAGGAGGACTTTCCCAGCCTTATTAGCTGAGACTTTCAATGGGAGATGCGGGGGATGAAATCCAAGCTCTTATGCATTCAAAACAGGTGGTCTTATCACTGTGCTATGATTCTATCCTGTAAAGCAGCCTGCTACTGTAACTTAACATGAGTGTAAAGTGCGGTCGAGTCACAGCTAACCCATGGCAACCCCAACGACGGGCTTTCAAGGCAGGTGAGAAGCAGAGGAGGTTCGCCATTGCCTTTCTCTGTAGAGTCTGCCTTGGGGTGGTCTCCCTTCCAAGTACCAATCCTGCTTAGCTTCGGAGAGCTGACAAGACGAGGCTATATCATGCCAAGCTTAAGAGTACTTTTTGGAGAGTATCAGTAGCTGCAGTGGAAAGAGAAAAGCAGTAAAGATCTCTTCTGTGAATTCTATTCAATCTGCAGTTTTCAGGATCCAAGATATTGTTTTCTCAGACAACTACAGATTTAAAGCCTTTTTATCATGGCTCTCAAACAAGGCATTTCAGGTCTCTGAAGGGTCAGAGCTCTCTATTAAAGGATTTGCAGCACGTCATTGCACTACCATTCCCATCATTCCTTGGTGTTGCTAACTGGCAGGAGGCAGGGGTCTGTAGTCTCTTGGACATTGGCAATCATAGCCTTCCAATATATATAAGGAATGGTAATATTAAGTACATATGTGTAAAGTGTCATCAAGTCACAGCCGACCCATGTCAACCTCAGCAAGGGGCTTTCAAGGCAAGTGATTAAGCAGAGGGGGTTTGCCATTGCCTTCCTCTGCAGAGTCTTCCTTGGTGGTTTTCCTTCCAAGTACTGACTCTGCTTAGCTTCCAAAATCTGACAGGATCGGTTATACCATGCTGCCTTTCCCTCAAATACTGAGTATAGTGAGGCTGAAAGCTACAAACCACCACTCTCCCAAATCCATTCCAGACTCCAAATGGGAAGCTTTGAAACAGCTACTGTATAGCGTATTTATTTATTTATTTAAAATATTTTTATGTAGCCTTTCCACCCATTCAGGGGATATGCCAGATGAAACTAAAAAAAAGTATTCACTTGCTGGCTTTTCTTCCCAGGAAAGCCCACAGTTGACTCACCAGCTGAAGTTGGTGAAAGGCACCCCTGGCTACTGCTGCCACCTGTTTATCCAACAGAAGGCCTGGGTCCAGGAGAACCCCAAACTGCAAACCTGCTTTTTAGGGGGATGCTCAACCCCATCCAGAACAAGAAATAACCCATTTCCTGGGCCAGACCCCCCCCCCCACTTATAGCGCCTCTGATTTGTAGGGTTGGGTTGCCAACCTCCAGGTACTAGCTGGAGATCTGCTATTATAACTGATCTCTAGCTGATAGAGATCAGTTCACCTGGAGAAAATGGCCACTTTGGCAATTGGACTCTGTGGCATTGAAGTCCCTCCCCTCCCCGCCCTCATCAGGCTCTGCCCCAAAAACCTCCCACCGGTGGCGAAGAGGGACCTGGTAACCCTACTGATTTTTCAGGACTAAGTTTCAGCTTTTTAGCCCTCATCTGTTCCAAAACTGCCTCCAGGCACATGTGCACAGTTTCCACAGCCTCCCTGGGATCTGCTGGTAGTACAAAATAGAGCCAAGTATCATCTGCATAATGGTAGCAGCTCAGCCCAATGGCTTTACATGTTGAAAAGCATGGGCAGAACTTTGGGCAGAAGCCAAGGGCAGAGCAGCTGTTACCCAGTCCCCCAATCTGAAACCTACCCTTGAGGTAGAAGCACACCATTATGGATGGTATCTAAAACTGATGAGAGGTCCAGGAGTTTTAAAAGAGTCACACTGCCCCTATCCATCTCCCAGTGCCTGTCATCCACCAGGGTGACCAAGGCTATTTCAGTCCCATAACTGGGCCTGAAACCATATTGGAATTGATCTAAACGGTTTGCTTCATTCAAGTATCTCTGAAGTTGGCCAGCTACCACCTGTTCAATCACCTTCCTCAAGAATGGTACATTTGAGATTGGATGGTAGTTATTCAGCTCTCCTGGGTCCATAGTAGGTTTCTGTAGGAGTGGATGCACTGTTCTTGATCGACTATTTCCACCCTAACGTCCTTCAAATGTGCTGTATCTTTTGTTTTCTAGACCATTTAAAGTGTCAGACCAAAATAAACCTTTGTTGAAGTGTTAATGGCTTTGGAAGAAATATAAGCAGTAGCCGAAATGTGACCTTAATGACCACTGAATGTCACTTGACTTCTGAGAGTTTCTCAAACTAGAAGGCATTCTACTGTATGAAACTATTCCCAAAGGAAAACATCATCTGCTATAAGATAGACATATTCCTTTAAGCTAGGTATCCTATTACTGGGAATGACTGTAATTTAAGTGTGCAGCTGCTTCCATTTAGTTCTTGTCAAAGTCCCAAGCGGCTATAATAGCCAAAGAATCATTTGAATATTTTCTACAAATGTTAACTTAAAATTTTAAATGTACTTTAAAAAGACAGTATACATTATTAAGGTCTATAAGCTTCTTGTGTCATTAAGGAGTCTCATGTTAGCACAGAGCCTGTTAAAACACTGTCTGGAATGTTCACCAATGCATTTCTGTTCAGATTTGGAGAAGTCATGTTTGCACATGTAATCCTAGACATGTGCCAATGTGAATATTGCTTACCTTCCTATGCGAGCCCAAATCCACACTAAAATAGCCTGAGCCTCAAAGGGAGAACCATCTCTTCTGTCTCTCATTTGTAAGGGCTACTAGCTTAGATTCTACACCCAGTTTTAGAACCCTCAATCTACACACAAAAAAATTAAAGAATCTTTAGACAAAATGGTAAGGAGACTGGGTAATTTTGACAGGAATACTGGAAATCTGGATAAAGTGAAAACAGAAATAAGGTTCACTTAGGATAATAATACAAAAGTTATTGCTAAGGAATTAAGAAACAAGCAGTCAAAATAATATCATGATAATACCCATGTAAATAACTCAAAGAATCCAACAGAGTGCTCCACTAAGAGGGAGGCAACAGATAAAAAGCGATGTCTATAGCTACCTATAGGAATTTTTCAGACTTGTTTTTATGGGGATGAGCACATCAGTGGAAATGTTCCCAATAATGAAGCCTTCATTCATTTTTAAGGGTTTTATTTAAAATATTCAAATTTGTATAGACACTCACAGCAAAGCACACAAATCCCAATGCATTCAAGAACTAGGAAATAAAAGGGTAGGAGGGGATGGACACAAGGATAAGAGGTTCCCAGGGAAAGTATATTTACCCAACAGAGGGGCAATGTCCAGAGAGGCAGCTGCATGACATTAGGAACAACCAGCATTTCTCATAAGAAAAGTGAAAGGGCTGTACACGCAAGTACAGGGTGCACATGTTTTGGATACAAGAAAATGGTCACAATTTGCCATGGCAAAAGGGGAGATTTTTATACCTGAAATGTGTCCTGGGTGCTGTGAAGTCACTGGTGACCAAACATTACTGGTGTACAAAGGCTTGATTGCTCCTTGATTAGTTTAGAACTTTGAGTAAGAAAAGGACAGGAGGTGAGACAGATCAGAAATAATGCCTGGGTGCTTTAGATTGTGTGTATGTGTGTGTGTGTGTGTGTGTTAAGTGCTGTCAAGTCGCTTCTGACTCATGGCGACCCTATGAATGAAAGTCCTCCAAAATGTCCTATCTTTGACAGCCTTGCTCAGATCATGCAAATTGAAGGCTGTGGCTTCCTTTATTGAGTCAGTCCATCTCTTGTTGGGTCTTCCTCTTTTCCTGCTGCCCTCAACTTTTCCTAGCATGACTGTCTTTCCCAGTGACTCTTGTCATCTCATGACGAGACGCTTTGGATTAAGTACCCCTAAGTATTGACTATAGATTTCTAGATGAGGGGAGATGTCTTGGGAAATGTTTTCCAGGAAGGAGAGGATGAGTCAGAGGGGCTTGGTTCCTGGCTGTTTTGCAACTTGATGGGTTTGTTTTTGGACACGCTGAGTAAGGATTCCAGGTCCCCTGAACGGGGTTTCATTATTGAGGAGATTATTGGGGCTTCCTTATTGGCCACAGGAGAAAGCTGAAAAAGGTGTGTTTCTGTCTCATTGTCTCCAGGTTGCACCTGGCACAGCCTGGGGGGAGGCAGGCAGACAAGTCTGAGCTTGCCTGGTTGGCTCTGGAGTTTGTCACAAAGATGGTTGCCAGAAAAGTTCCATTTTGTCTCTGGCAAACAGCAGTGCCCTGCTTCTGGTGCGTTCAATCCAGTCCTGTACACCTCACTGGGCGTACCCCACCTAGGGTATCCTGGTGGGGTAACACATAGAATCATAGTATCATGAATGCCTGAGCTGGTTTACCATCCCAACCATTGCCTGTAGCTTTCTGTGTATGTGTAGACGTAGCTTTCTGTACCTCCTGATGTCACTCTTTGGAAAGAAGATCATTTTTGTGCTATTATATTCATATGCTCGTCTCTGAAATCTTATAAAAGTGGTTAGGGACATTTCAAGCTTTGATGGGAAGCAAGAACAATAGCCCAGGGGATGGGAATATATGGAATGTTGTTATGTAATCATAACACTTGCCTATTTGTTTAAAGCATTGAAATAAGTGTTTGAATCAGATGAATTACATTTTCCCCAATAACACTTACGCAGGATTGCATGGAGACCAGATTGGGCTGCGACTTGTGGGCACATGAGGTGTGCTTTTGGATTTTTCTGATCTGAAGCAGTGCCTGAAATTCCGTGTTTATATGATCCAAATCTAAAAGAGGAATTTTGGGCACTTTTTCCAGTATGGAAATCTCCCAATGCACACTGCCAAGGGCAAGTATTCCCAGTCATTGGGATGATGAAAAGTTAAATATATATTTATTGGGCCCAAGCTATACATAGGAATTATTAGGTAGCTGACTTTTACTTGGTTTTTAAGCAGTTCCCTATTTAGCTTCTAGAGCTGTTGCTGTCCGACAGTCCGGAAATAACTAACTAAAATGACTCCATCCTTATACTACATTTATATTCAATGATGTGTAAAAGGTTAGGTTCTTTAAATGAAATGTACATTTTTTTTACATTGCCAGGCAATTAATGATACAGTAAAAGATACAATATGTCCAAATAGAGCTGATATTTCTCCTTGCTCCAGCTTTCATTCTGCACTATATAATTATTCAGTACTCCTAGTAATCATGTCAACTTCAAAGAGCACCGCAAATGTAATAACGTGCCGACAAAACTGTACTCTCCCCCCCCCAAATGCTTTTCTTACAATTGTCTGAGGAAACCAATAATATTTATAAGCCCTGCTGTGCCAGAATTTAAAAAAAAAATAAGATGGTCAACAAGATTACCAGGATATAAGTGCTGCTAGAAGAGAGGAAAGGACGATGGTGAGATCTACACTGACAACTGCCCATTTTGTTTCAAATGTTAATTCAAATTTATAAGGAGTCTCAATCTAATTTAATTTATTTCCTGCTATCCACTGAGGAACTGAACGGTTTCCTTGAAGAGCATTTAATGCTTCATACAGTGACATAAGGCACAGGAGTGCCTGAGCTTTGCTTATGCATTCTACATTTTGGGTGTGTGTGGGGGGAAACAATACTCCAGCCCCTCTTGCTTTGCCCATGAATTCTTGGACTCAGGCCTGATCAGATCCCTCCGGGGCTGTTTTTGGATGATGAGAGGGGCCTGAAACTCTCTTCTTTTTCTGTTTTATTTTACAGAGGGTGGAAGCCCAATAGCTGCAAAGCAGACAGGCTACCTGCCATGAGGTGTATAGGGGGAAAATAGAGCATAACAAAATGTTTGCCCTTTGGCTGCTCCAAGAGGCCACTGCAAGGGAAAATGGTGTGTGTGTGGGGGGGCGGTGATCAGCATCACCAGGGATGTCATGACATCACTTCCAGCACAACCTCAAAGTGACATCATCATGTTTGGTGACTGTAGAATTTCCCCAAATCTTATTGTTAAACCATATAAGTCGCCAGAAGTGACGTCTCCAGAAAAGCCTTTCCCAAAAGGCACCTGCTATGCAATGGTCTTCATAGCACTAGAATTAAACTAAGGCCAAAGAAAACCCTCCACCTCCTCTCCAACCAACGTTTGGCAATGCTACTGGATTTTGATCTGCTCCTACCCAGCAGGCTGACATCTAGCAATGTGATTGGAGCAAGTGCTGTGCACAGAAAAACCAACCAGGGATTTGCTATGCAATGCAAAAATCAGCTACGTGTTTATGTTAAGTGAGGCCCTGGCCACCTGGTACTAGGTTTGCCAGCTCTGGGTTGGGAAATAGCTTGAAATTTTGGCGGAGGAGCCTGAGGAGGGTGGGGTTTAGAGAGGGGAGGGTTTTCAATGCTGAAGAGTCCAATTGCCAAAACGGCCATTTTCTTTAGGTGAACTAATCTCTATTGGCTGGAGATCAGCTGTAATAGTGGGGGATCTCCAGCCACCACCTGGAGGCTGGCAACCCTACCTGGTACACATATTTAATAGGAGAGAGTCACCCTCTCTCCTATTCTTGCCACTGCAAGGAAAAAGACATAATGTTGCCAAGGAAAAAGAAAGCTGCAGAGAGTGTGGGGAAATGGAATCTGAAAGCATAGTGCAGCCACTGACATAATGTTGCCATGAGAAAAAATGGTCTCCAGAACTGGCCCAGTGGATTCAAGTTCATACATCAGAGGATGGGTTACCATCATCCTGTGGGGGGGGGGGAGAAAGTCCTCCCCTTTTAATACAGGCTTAAGGGGACATTATTTCGCAGGTGATGTTATTTACCTCTATGCCATGAAAAGCTTCTACTTCCCATTTCCACACATTAAGCCTTTATTGAAGGGACAGGACTTTAAACCCAAGGCATTGGCAGTCCTAGTCAGTGGAACTGTTATTTGGATTAGTCACTCACCCAACAAAAGCAAACAGAGGGGCTCAGCTTGCATTTTGATTAGTGATTATCTGAATGCATATCCCTGCACACTCTTACACTCTACAAATTCTACCACTCAACCCATATTTATAAAGGTGCGCAGAGCTGCTGGATGTCCACAACATAACTGCATCAGAGAGCCATAAATTACCATGCACATGAAGGGGAAAAGACAACTATTACAGAGTACTACTCATCCTTTCTTGTAATGTGAAGGAAAAACACTATTATAGCTGCTTATCTCTCATAGATTACATTTGCTTTATGAGCTAATTTCTTCAGTTCTTGCATAAGCTAAAATTCAATAATGACCCTTTTCTATCTTTCATGCTGCTCCCTGAAAGATGGCTTCCTCTTGCTTTTAGTTCCAAGTAAATACATGGGTCTAATTTTAATGAGGGTTTATTAGTTTTTATTCATTCATTCATTCATTTATATCCCACTCTCCACCCCTGTGGGTACCCAAAGTGGCTTACAAGACAAAATACTTTACAAGAAAAATGCAATAAAAACAGATACACAAACAGGTCAAGGGTGAGAAAGGCTTCAAAAACAAAGCAAGTCTCCCTCCATCTTTCTCTCCCCCTTCAGGGAGATCTCCCTCCCTGCTCAAGGCTGAAAAGCCACAAGACAATGCCTGGGCATTAAATACCTGTGAGAAGCTATCAGGGAGAAAGAGACTATTTGACATGTTAGGCAGCTGCTCTTAGGCAGGTAGCTAGCAAGAGCGTCCGGAGTTCCTTCCCAGACTAGGGTTGCCAACCTCCAGGTGGTGGCTTGAGATCTCCGGCTTTTACAACTGATCTCCATGCGACACAGATCAGTTCACCGGGAGAAAATGGCCACTTTGGAATGTGGACTCTATGGCATTATACCCCATTGAAGCCCCTCCCCTCTCCAACCCATGCCTACTCAGGCCCCAGAATCTCCAGGTGTTTCCCAACCCAGAGCTGGCAATCCTATCTCAAACACAGGGCCTCCATTTAGGGTTGCCAACCTCCAGGTAGTAACTGGAGATCTCCTGCTATTACAACTGATCTCCATCAGATAGAGATCAGTTCACCTGGAGAAAATGGCTGCTTTGGCTATTGGACTCTATGGCATTGAAATCCCTCCCCTCCCCAAACCCCTCCCTCCTCAGGCTCCACCCCAAAAACTTTCCACTGGTGGTGAAAAGGGACCTGGCAACCCTTCCTCCATTCTAGGCCCTCTGTATCATTAGCATTTCTGTTGTATGATTTTGCTACAAACACTGTGTTACCTGCACAACCTAAACCATTAAAAGTCTATAAAGAGTAGGCAGTGATTAGGATGAGCATGTTAATTTTGTGCAAATCAAACCGGAGGCTCCCTTTGTCATTAAAATAATGCGATTAACGAGTGAAACTAAACATATTCTCAGCAGCTAATCCTTGCTGCGTGACTATAGAAGCTTCTTCTGCAGAAAAGACATCCTGGTACAGGCCTATGGTGTTGAGGTAAAGGATAGGTCAAGAGAGTACCATTTTTTACATATCCAGTTTCTCCAAAGCACACTGCAAGCAAGCCATAAAGACTATATATATTTTTAATTCAATATATACCCTGTGCTTCTCTAGCAAAGATGGGCTCTGGGCGGCTATTTTTAGTCTTTTTTGCTGACACATCATACTCATATTATATATATTAGGGCTGTGCTGAAAGTTCATAAGTTAAAAATGTCAATGCAAAAAAGGGGAGTGGGGAGGATAAATATTCTACAAACAAACTCTCCCCTCGATCACATGTATTCATGGCCTATTTGCAGACTTTGTTTGTTGCCACCTCGTCACTTAAAAACACACCAAAACAACTTGTTGTCTGTGTTCCACTTTCATGCCCTTCCTCTGAATTAGCTTCATTGTCACAGTGCCAAATATGGTAGGCAGAGTGATGACATCACTGCCCCTGAAACAAAGCAGAGGTCTTTGGAACAAAAAGTACCGCAGAAGCAGCATCCAGTTGGATTTATGAAAAGGTCACTATGAGCCGGTGTGGTGTAAGACTAGGATCTGGGAGACCCGTATTTGAATCCTCACACTGGGTGACCTTGGGCTAGTCACTCTCTCTCTCTCAACCTAACCTACCTTGCATGGTTGTGAGGAGAAAATGGGAGAAAAACCACTGGAGCATCAGATACCAGGAGAAGGGAGCACCCCTTAAATATGAGGGAAATGGCCATTCTCCTAGACCCCAGACACTTTTGTCCCTTTTGAACTCCCCTGCATTGTCTGGACGGTTTTAGCAAGGGCAAAAATATTTATGAAGATTGTTCTAGTTTCAATTCATCCCTATTATATATTAAATAAAACAGATTAAAAACTGTCTTATTGTCTTTGGACAGCCCGAAGGCTCTATGTTACACCATTGGCTGAGTTGTTGAAATGTTTTAGCAACTCAGCAGAACACTGTTCTTGGGGAAACATTTAGTTCAGACATACTGGAAATAAGAGTTCATATTGTTTTTCCACAAAGGATAGAGATAAGACTTTCAAAATGGATGCTATCAGGACTTTTAGAATTCTTAGCATCCCTTCAAAAGATAAAATCAGCTTGTGCAAAGGAAGACGTGGTTTTGAATGTCATCACAGCTAAAGGTCAACGGTTGATTTACCAGCATTGTATTGAAACTTTGTGCTAAACTGATGCCACCCGTACCTTCTGAAATGCCAGGTATGAGGCAGGAAAGATGAATCATGCTGAAGACATTAATGCTCAGTATAAGGGGACCATCAAAGGAAGGTAAAAACTAGGTGATTTACAGAGGCACAAAACTTCTGAATATCAGTGCTAGGATCAGCATCAGGGAAACTTAGCCTCTATACCATGTTTATTGTCCCTCCATAGCAACAGGTATAGCCACTGTGTGAAACAGGATGCTGGACTAGATGAACCATAATATCCATACCATGATGTCATGATGCATACTTATTCTCTCCATGATCAGAGGAGCATGCCTTGTTTGTCTGATCCAGCATGGACCTTGGTCTGATCCAGCATGGATTTTCTAATGTTATTATGTTCTTATGACCACAGAGCTCTTTTATAAGTTATCTTATGTTCTTACTCTGTTTAGGGTCAAGGTTACTAAGACAACAGGATGCAATTGGAAGTGGTTCAAAGCTCACAAAAATGATTTGGGACACCTAAGAGGACTGAAAATAATGTAAAGTTGTATTAAAATATTTTCTTATCAGTCTCTCTTGAATCAATCACTTTGGGGTGCCATGAAGAATCCCTGCATTCAGTCATGATAAAAACCTTAACCTTGTTAATGTTAAATTTATACATTAACAGAAATTGACACTAATCTTACATTTGCTCAAAACTCTCCTTGCCTATTAAATCTATCAATGGCCATCCTGACTAAACTGACATGACTGGCCATTGATGCAAAAGTGGCATCGCTGTCCTGTTCCCTATAAACATTCTAGACAGGGAAATAACAACAATTGCCACTCTGCAGAGATGGCATAGTAAGAACACTGGAGTTCATAGCAACCCTGGCTACACCCACCTATCAGCTGATGACGCCCCAGTGAGTGCCACACACATGCACAACCAATCACCACCTGCTGATCCAACCACTGCTCCTCGGCACCATCCCACCCCCCACTAGGGCTGTCGATTCGGTCCGGCTTGAACCAAAAAACAGCCGAATTTCCCCCGATTCGGCGGTTTTTAGTTCGGATGGAACCGAACTCAAAAAAGGCTGGAAACCGGGGAGCCGAATTCGGCGAGTTCGGGGTGTTTGGCGAATAAATTCAGCAAATTCAGGGTTCGGCACAGCCGCATAACCGTCAGTTAGTAAGCAGCATTCTCCCGCGGCCAATCGGTGGCCAAGCAGGGTCTTCTTCTGGCCAATCAGTCGTGATTGAGCATGTGAGCCCAGCTGCTGCGTGGCCCGGGGAGAGAAAGAGAGTATCTGTTTGTGTGAGAGAGAAATCCCCGTGGGGGGTGGTGGTGCGTGTGCACATTCGCTCCTTTCCGTGGCTGCAGGGGGCGCATTTTTGGGGGTGCAGCCCCCAAACTTTCAGCGTAGCTTCAGATGATGCTTCTTGCAAGAACCCCCAAGTTTTGTAAAGATGGGATCAGGGGGTCCAGAGATATGGGTTCCCCCCTTTTCCCTATTGGGATGAACGGGATCAGCCGATCCCATCTTTACAAAACTTGGGGGTTCTTGCAAGAAGCATCATCTGAAGCTACGCTGAAAGTTTGGGAGCTGCACCTCCAAAAATGTGCCCCCTGCAGCCACAGAAAAGCGCCAATGTGCTTTAAGTGGCTTTATTCCTGTCACTGTGGGTGATTTTTGGGAAGGGAAACCTCTTCCGGGCCCCATATCTCGGCACTCCCTGACCCAATCTTTACAAAACTTGGGGGTTCTTGCAAGAAGCGTCTCCTCAAGCTACCCTGAAAGTTTGAGACCTCTACTCCCCAAAATGCCCCCCCCCAGAGCTGCAGAAAGGCGCGAGTGCATTTTTAATGACTTTATTCGGCCAAATTTCCCCCTGAACTCGAACTAGGTGCCGAATTCCACGGATCCAAATCGGGGGGAGTTCAGACTTCAGCATATCCCGAATCGAGACGGGCCAAATTCTGCCGAATCCGAACTATACCAAAAAAATTTTTTTCAACAGCCCTACCCCCCACCCCCCTGGTGGAGGAGGACCTCTGGGAAGGGAATGTGCTAATAATCCAGTACTGGATTCCAAGCTTGCCTGGGAATATTCTTCATTGTATAGGGTTGCCAGGTCCTTCTTCATCACCGGCAGGAGGTTTTTTGGGCGGAGCCTGAGGAGGGTGGGGTTTGTGGATAGAGTCCAATTGCCAAAGCAGCCATTTTCTCCAGGTGAACTGATCTCTATCAGCTGGAGATCAGTTGTAATAGCAGGAGATTACCAGCTATTGCCTGGAAGTTTGGAATTCAGCATAGATGCGAAAAGATTAAACAAAGTGCAAAAAACGTTATGGTGCTACACACTTATACAAACCACAAAGGTGATACAATGGATGAAAACATGATGAACATGAACAACAACAATGTAACTTAACAAAGAAGAACATACAAAAGCAGTTCATACACAATCCAAAGGCAATTGCCTTTTGAAAAATGGAAGTCAACAGTCCTTCTTCAGTCCCCAAAACAGCTTGTCTATAGTTACATTTGACTGCTCTCACACCCTTTAGACCACGTCAGCTAATTCCACAGAGGGATAAGAGAAGTGCAGAAGTGCCTTTTTCCTACACACATTGCCTGGAAGTTGGCAACCCTACCCACTGCATGATGTGGGACATGTTGCAGGGTGGGCCTGGCTCAGGTTGCCCCCATACAGACACACTGCTGGCCTTAGTTGTGGCCAGCATTGTCTGGGTAGCACCTGGGCTCTGTCGAAGGGAATGGGGTAGGTGGGTGCAGACTCCTGCGCTGGGACTGCTGCATCCCCACCTATCAAGAGAAAGCAATCTTAGCGGAATTTTCCAGTTAACTTATAATCATAGAATCATAGAATTGGAAGGGGCTATACAGGCCATCTGTTCAATGCAGGATCAGCCTGAAGGATAACTAACAAGTGTTTGTCCTCTTCTTGAAGACTATCAGTGAGGGGAAGCTCACCACCTCCCTAGGCAGCCAACTCCTCCTCTGAACTACTCTAACAGTTAAAAAAAAATTCTAATATCCGGCTAGTACCTTTCCAAATGTAATTTATACTCATTATTTCAAAGAACAGCTCCCTACCCTCCTCTAAACAACAGCCTTTCAAGACTAAATAGTAATGGAGTTGAAGGAAAGAGGCCTGAGTATCAGAATGAAGGGTGGACAGTATACCAAGAAGCAACAAGCTGTGGAAATTAGGGCTGTTGAATTAAAAAAAAATCGGTATAGTTCGGATTCGGCCGAATTCAGCCCGTTTAGATTCGGGATATGCCGAAGTCCGAACTCACCCACTTCAGATCCGTTCAATTCAGCGGGAATTCAAAGTTCGGAAAAAAAATTCGGCCGAATAAAGCCATTAAAAACACAATCGCGCCTTTCTGCGGCTCTGGGGGAGCATTTTTGGGGTTAGAGGTCCCAAACTTTCAGCAGAGCTTCAAAGGACGTTTATTGAAAGGCTCCCCAAGTTTTGTAAAGATTGGGTCAGGGGGGGCTGAGATATGGGCCCTGAAAGGGGTCCTCCCCACCCTTAATGTGCATCTCTCAGCAGAGCTTGCCGCACACGCACAAAGCTCCCAGCCCCGACAACAGCTGAGACGTTTGCAAAGCAACTGCAAAACAACACAACCTTGTAAAACAACACCTTTGCAACAGGGAAAACCAGAAGACACACAACTGAAACCTCCCCCCTCAAACCAGGGAGCGAGAGACTTGAGGGGGAACACACACCCCAGGCAGAACCGACGAAAGCCCCCTTTGGCTTCCCCCCACCCACAGAAACTGCTCCCTCCCCACATACACACAGACTCTGCTTTCCCCCCACACACACACACATACACAGGAGAAAAATTATAGATTAAAGCCCCGAAAGGGGTCTTACTGTGGCTGTCTTCTGTTCCATCAGGAGGGGCTGGGGACTGGACTTGTAATCCAAGATGATTCCAATTAGGCACGGGACGTTTTGCTCTGGAGATGCACACAGGATCGGCTGATCCATTCATCCCAATAGGGAAAAGGGGAAAGGGGAAAGGGGGGGAGCCCATATCTCGGGACCCCCTGACCCAATGTTCACAAACTTGGGTGGTCTCTTAAGAACACTGGTCTGAAACTCCGCTCAAAGTTTGGGATCTGCACCCCCAAAAATGCGCCCCCTGCAGCCACGGAATGAGAAAAGGGGGGAAGGCGATATTTCTGCCCCCAGCGAACCCATCTTTACAAAACTTGGGTGGTATCTTAAGAATAATTGTCTGAAGCTATGCTAAAAGTTTGGGGGCTATATCCCCCAAAAAGCGCCCCCTGCAGCCACATAAATGGAAAAAGGGGGGAGGGAAAAGGGGGAGAGCCCATATCTCGAGACCCCCTGACCCAATGTTTACAAAACTTGGGAGGTATCTTAAGAAGCTTCATCTGAAGCTCCACTGAAAGTTTGGGGTCTGTACCCCCAAAAATGCACCCCCTGCAGCCATGGAAAGAAAAAGGGGGGAGCCCATATCTCGGGACCCCCTGACCCAATGTTTACAAAACTTGGGGGGGTATCTTAAGAAGCTTCATCTGATGCTCCACTGAAAGTTTTGTGTCTGTACCCCAAAAAATACGCCCCCTGCAGCCACAGAAAGGAGCCAATGTGCACAAGCACCCCCACACACACACACGAGGATTTCGCTCTCTCTCTCTCCCTGGCCGGGCCGCACATCAGCTGATTCCTCCAGTACTCAATCCTGACTGATTGGCCAGAAGAAGACCCAGCTTGGCCACCGATTGGCCGGGGGAGGAGAATGCTGCTTACTGACGGTTATGCTGCTTACTGACGGCCCCGAATTTGCCGAATTTATTCGCGATCTCCCGAACTCGCTGAATTCGGCCCCCCCGGTTGCCCGCCAGTTTTGAGTTCAGTTCCTCCCGAACTAAAAACCACCGAATCAGGGGAAATTCGGCTGATTTTCAGTTCGGGCCGAACCGAATCAACAGCCCTAGTGGAAATACATGCCAGTGACCATTAAACAAGTGTTAATTTTTACCGCAGTGCTTGCAGAACTAGCTGTCTGAAAAAACTGTAAGGGGAATCTTACCCCACTTCCATATTTATTCTAAAATCAAGGTTATGTGGAAAAAATTAACACTTTCCCCAGTATTTGACAGGATAAGATGAATGAACAGCTAACTAGGTGGTAATACATACATTGTTTTACCTTGACTGATAAATGGTTATCTGCATTCACCCTAGGAATGGGGGGGGGATACCTGGCTTGAACACAGACAAAAGGGAAACAGGAATATGTAAAAGCCTCTCAAAGGGTTCAGAGAGGCTTTGTATTGGTGACAAAAAAGATAGTGGGTAGCCAAACAAACTTCAGATCTTGAAAGAACATAGGGAATTGGTAGTGGGTAAACGTAATATCATATATCAACCAACAGAGTTTGGTGTGCCAGTGCCACAATTTCAGTATATTGACACTTGCGGTGAGCATCCTGGACTGAATAATAGCCGCATGCGATAGAACTGTTAAAGTCAGTTTTATTTCTTCTGCTGTGAAGGGAAAAGATCTACCGACTTTCCTAATACAGAGATCACAACAGTCAATAATTGGCAGTGGCAATGTTCTCACACTTCACTTTTCAAGTACGTTTCCTCTCCACTTTAAACAGCTTTCTCCCCCCCCCCCACCCTGAATTTATTTCTTTGCTCTCTTTAATTTATTATTTAAGAGACACGAGCAACAGAGGAAAAAGAGATGCCTTCAAATTAAATTAAAGGAGGAAACAGAAAGGTGGTGCGAGGGAGAGGAATAGCATAAGAGACCTACTCCAGCTGGCTGAAGTAGTGGAAGAGAACCACTCATGATGCCCTGAATGTGAGTATACCAGGCTATTATATTTCTATATGTTTTGTGGGCCTTTTCAGAAGCAATTGACATTCACAGCAACATTTACCAGAAGACATTCCTGTTGGAGAGGTGATGGCCTTTGAAACCTGTATCCTAAGGGGAGCTGTAGGGTTGCCAGGTCCCTCTTCACCACTGGTGGGAGGTTTTTGGGGCAGAGCCTGAGGAGGGTGGGGTGACCTTGGATAGACAAACGTCTATCTAGCATTCTTTTTCCAAACTGACAAGCAGAGCCTTGAGGGCAATGGCCCTGTCCTGTTGTTTGATCCTAACAAGTGGTATAAAGAGTTCTACTGTCTGTGAAAATTGAGTTTCTGAATGGTTTAGCAAGGTGGGAGTGGAACTTGGGGAGTGGAACCTCACTTTTTAGAGACATCAGCCACCATTGATAATTAGTTGATTAATGTTACACAGGCATTGTGGGAAGCAAAAGCAAGCATACCCAAAGGAACATCTATCCAGCATACTATCATCATGATGCATTTCACAGAGGGTCACCAACCTCCAGGTGGTGGCTGGAGATTGCCCACTGTTACAACTGATCTCCAAGCGACAGAGATCGGTTCACCTGGAGAAAATGGCCGCTTTGGAAGGTGGACTCTATGGCATTATACCCCACTGAGGTCTCTCCCCTCCATAATTTCATAGTAGAGAAATTCATTTGTGGTTATTCCTCAAAAAGTCTGGATGCAGTTCACCCAATACTTGAATTTTGCATTCTTTGTTCAATCCATTTCACATATTCCCTGTGGACATGAATGGAGATTAAAAATCAGAAGAATCTGGTGGTTTACTATTACATTATACCTTTTTCTAGTCACTGAGGTTCTCAGGGCAATCCTAGACAGAGTTTCACCCTCCTAATCTCATTGGTTTCAATGGTCTTCAGTGTATAGCCATTCAGAATTATGCTGTAGATATTCCAGTATGCATTGCAAGACAGTGACTGAATGAGAGAGACGTTGCAGTTACCCACAAATAAGCAATTACTCATTTATGGTTTTTCTACCCATTCTCTGTAACACTCCTGTGTAGGGCTTCTCTTTCCTTCCTTCCAGCCTCCCAGTGTACACAACAAAGCATTAGGAAAGTGCATTCTTAAGATGTTCAGCCCTCTGTTCTTTATGTTCTGCCTCCATTCTAAGCCACAGCATTTCTGATATGGCAGGAACTGTGTAGCTAAGCATACACTGGAAGAACATTGTTTCAGGATTGATATCCCTGCCTGCTGCTAGGCTATTTGGCAGAAGGTTAAGGCCAACTTTTGCTACAGTAAATGAGAGCTATGTGCACCCTTCTAACAAATGCACATTGCAGCCAGAAGGCATTTTGGAAAGACATGCCTGCTTGAGGTGCAGATGGGGGGGGGGGAGGAAATGCATTCTTAATGATGTTTACTCAGAAATGTCTGGGAAATGTGACTTTAATTTGATTTTTAATATTAGAAACAGTTAACATTTTTTTCCACTTGATACTTTACATGGCGCTAGGGTAGATATTATTGATTCCAAATTAAATACATGAAGCTGAAATGTAGCTTTCTGCATAGTTCCAGCATAATAATAAAATGGCTAGAGGAGATAGTTAGGTGTAACCCCTTTGGTTTCAAAGTCAGTAGTGCCATCTAGTGAAGACTCGGAAGAGCATCAGGAATAGCAAATTTTATTTTCAGATAAGATATAGATAAGATGTAGACCATGTGGGCCAGATGAGCTTTACTGCATGAGAAGTAAGCAAGACTTACTCATTTATGGTGGAGATCCAGGTGATTTCCACATAAATATACATGCTGTGGAGAAACAAATTTTTCATAGGACGAGAGCCATACTGTATATCCCAGCAACCATGACAATTGTGATTTTGACCATTCCTGGGGAAATGGCTCTGAAGATGTCACAAACAGCTTCTAGATATTGCCTGTGAAATTTCAGCCCCATTTTCTTAAATGTAAAGGATATTTCTAAAACTAGTGAGACAGAGATTCGGGCAGCCCCTTCCTGAAGGGGGGATGGATGCACAGTGGCCAGTAACAGCGCAGCTGCGGCATCTCCATAGAGGCTTCCTGGCTGCTGAAAGTAAAATAAAAACAATTTAAAATGTAAAATGGGGGAAATGCCCCCATAGAAAACAGTGAGGCTAGGCTGTCAAAAAAGGTGGCCTAACAATAGGGGGTGTTCCCAGGGTGAAAGGGGATAGGATGCTGCCTAAAGGCAGCTCCGCCCCCTGGAACGCCCTGGGAATGCCTCCCAGTACGCCAGCATAGGGACTTGCAGTGCTGGAACACTGCCAGGAGGTGGTGCCGGTGGCAGAGCCCCACGCAGTGGCGTGGCATCTCAGGGCCGGCATGAATGCCCCCCATCCCAGTGTTAGTGCCCTTTTCCCAGGATAAATGAGCACTTACGCTGGTATGGGTTCACGCCAGTTCCTATGCCGATTCTCCCCCCCCCTTCAGGATTGCACTCTTCGAAGTAGGGTGAAGAGTAAATAAATTAATCTAGAAATGTGGTTTCTTCACCACTGCCCCAAATGATAAGAAGTTTAGTGAAGCCATAGTACAGTCATTTGAAAGAATATTGGAGACATGAGGTATACTTGTTCATTTATACAAGTACAGGCTGAATAGCTGTCACAAGAACTCACTGGGCGAAAACACATGGTCGCTTTAGCCTCCTTTTTCCCGTTTCAGCCAGGATTCAGCCAGGATCGAAAGCATGCGTTTCGCCGAACATGCGTTCGATCCTGGCTGAATCCTGGCTGAAACAGGGAATAAAAGAGGCTAAATCGACCATGTTTTAGACCATAGTTTTGGCTGATCAAATGACAGACACTTTTTGAAATAAATATGACGTACTCCAGATATGCTTACAAAAAGCGTGCAGATTTTATGAACTGGTAAACAACAGAAAAGTCACCCAGCATGCTTTCTCATCACAGGTCTAATAAAAACGATCCTGGCAGGTCTGTCTTACCAATTAGTCTGCTGAACCAGACAAATATCAGCCCCCACCCCCCGCTCCCTTTCAGGAGGATATGAAACTTCTGGCGATGTTATATTATGCCAAGCATATTTCAGCTGGTTGCATTCAAAAAGGGTTTAAAAGCTTTTAAAAAATAAAATTCATTTTGTATTAAGCTTTTAAAAATATTTAACCAAATAAAAAACTGTTCAACTCAAAGTCCCTCATCTTATAAGTAACCAGATAAGAAGAAGGGTGAAACTATTGGCGGGGGGGGGGGGAACCTTGCAGTTATCAAAAACTGAAAATGGTCAACAATAAAAAGTGATTTAACAAGGATTCAAACAAAGAATTTATGTGAGAAAGAGGATATATTATGGATCAGAGGTAGGGCACATGTTCTGCATGCAGAATCGAGGTCCAGCTTTTTTGGAATTGGGATTGCTGGCTACAGATTAAACCACAATTTTTCTGTCCAAAAAATAGCCAAAAATTACCAGTAAGGTATTTTTCAGCTTTTTTTTTTTTTTTTTTTTTGTATTTCCTGAATGCACACCCCTACTCTCCACCAAATTTCTTAGGGGTGTATAATTATGCCATATTTCATTTATTTTGATTTGCATACATATTTGTGTTGAGCATTTCCATCCTGCCAATCTCTGCCTAATTTTCTTGTCTCATTTGTTTCATTTATGGCATTCTACCACACATTTTGCAAAATGCAATTTTACAGCATTTTATGCAAAGAGACATCTTTGTTAACATCAATTCCACTATCAAATTTTATTTATTTGGTTATTTCTAACTCGCTTTTCTACCCACTGAAGACTCAAAGCAGTTTACAAGGTCGGTTTGCCAACCTCCAATTACTAGCTGGAGATCTCCTGCTATTACAACTGATCTCCAGCTGATAGAGATCAGTTCACCTGGAGAAAATGGTCTCTTTGGCCATTGGACTCTATGGCATTGAAGTCCCTCCCCTCCCCAAACCCTGCCCTTCTCAGGCTCTGCCCCAAAAACCTCCCACCGATGGCGAAGAAGGAACTGACAACCCTACTGCAAGGAAACAGAACAACTTTTATACTGGTACTGGATCCTGTGGTCCAGCTCACTCAAGTCCACAGGGTGAGAACCAAGAGTCAAGACCCCTTGACTCACCCTAAAGCCAGTGTAAAAGATTCTGACCTCTCACTGCTCTCAAGCCAAATAGCTGCAAGAGAGGAGGAACAGAAGCTCAGCCCAGATCCATTCAGCTGGAACAAAGATGTGTTGCGTCGACAAGTTACAACATGCACACACACACAATTCTTCCAGCCTTACTGAAATATATACTAATTGACAGAAGACATACATGATTATCCCTCATAAATGTTATTAATGAGCTCCAAAATAATGCCACATTCTAAAAATTTAATAGAAATCTCAAGTCATTTAGGAACAAAAGGCTGTTTTCTACCTATTCATATTAGAGTGATGTGTGTGTTTGACATTTTGCAAACATTAACCTTTTTTGCTAAATAGACATCATTCATTTTACACAAGAATAATCTTATTATAATAACTGACTAAATTTAACATAGGGATCACGGCTATGTATGATGAAGAACTTTAGAAGTCCCCTTGCATCATGATTAAAATCTCCTCAGCTAGTGCATAAAAATGCCATGTTTTAGAAAGAGTTTTATAAGCAGCTCACTGGTCTCTAATGATTATCATAATTTTTATTCAGCACTGTTCCTTTTTGCTATGCCTTAGATGATTCTGTATACTGATTGGTTTTCCCTTAGCTAATGGCAGGTACTATTTGGAAATTACAAATGACTTGTCCCTGAGACTCCAGTGCAGTTCTGAAGATCTAAGAACTGCAACTTCATTACTTCCTCCAACAACAAGGACAGAAATATTCCCATCGCTTATTGCTCAAACTAACATAAATGAAGCTGCCTTGGTCCATCTAGCTTAGTATTGTCTACTGTGACTGGTGGTGGCTGTCTAGCATCTCAAAAATGGCCTTTTCCAACCACTGGTATCCGAGTTCCCTTAAGTCAGTGATCCCCAGTGTGGTGCATGTGTGTACTCTGGTGACCACTGATGTGTTCCCTAGTTCCTCCTTCCCCAAAGCTGCTATCCCCACAAACAAAGAGCAAATCATGATTATTGTCCACCTCATTGGAGAAAGAGGTTCTTCAGAACAGCCCCAAAGTTAAACACGTTTGTATCTGTATGGAGCACCCATATGGAAACAACAGTGTCAACCATAAGAGAATGCTAGGTTTGGAATCTCCCAACATTTTGTGATTGGCCCCAGCCTCCATGACAGCCATTGTAACTGGCTCTAGCTTCCATAGTGGCCAGTTTGTGATGGACCATGCTCCACATAGCACCTGTTATAGCTCAACAATGTTGAAGACCTTTGCTTTAAATTGATACCTGGGATTGGACCTGGGATGTTCTGCTTGCAAAACAAGAGAGTTGTCAGTGAGATACAGCCCATCTATCTTGTGCGCTTGAAAGAGCTTCTTGAAGTGGATACTACCCTTTGACTTTGACATCACAGAGAGTTCCTCATGGGCAGTGGGGACTTCATTTGACTATGTGCAATGTTAAGAGAACCCTTAATGTAAAAAAAATACATATACAATCCCTGTCCACATGAGATATTCATGGGCAGAGTAAATGCATGTGAAGCAGAAGCCATTTCTTTGACCTTGCCCTCTACCTATATGCTTTGGCTAAAAACAAATATATATTTATTTTAAAAAATTAGAAGCTGTCCCTCCAGAGACCTGTTTGAGGTGGTATATAGAATCCATAAACGCACAGTCTCCAGTACTGTGACAGGTAATGCTTTGTCTTTGTACAGGGGGTGGTCTTAGTGATTCTGGGGCCCTCGGTAAATGCAAAGGATGGGCCCCCAGTAGGGTTGCCAACTGCCAGGTAGTAGCAGGAGATCTCCTGCTAATTCAACTGATCTCCAGCCGATAGAGATCAGATCACCTGGAGAAAAATGGCCGCTTTGGCAATTGAGCTCTATAGCATTGAACTCCCTCCCCTCCCCAAACCCCTCCCTCTTCAGGCTCCACCCCCAAAATCTCCTGCCAGTTGAGAAGAGGGACCTGGCAACACTAGCCCCCAGAAACTTGGCTATCACTTCCACTGCCCACACACTGGGACCAAGCAAGGAGCGGCTCTCATTTAATAGATGGTGAGTGGGAGCCACTGTGGGTACTGGAAGCCAGGTGCTCAAGCCTCATATGGGGCAGATGCAAGCTGAAGGAGAAACCTGCTCTTCTTCTTTGACCCCCTTTTTGGAGGTGAAGTGAAGGTGGGGCCATAGGCAGTTGGGGGCCCTCCTAACTGTGGGACCTGGAGTAGCCGCCCTTATTGCCCTTTGGGTAAGATTCACCCTTGCCCATGTACAGTGATATCATGATCGATATCTATTCCCTCCAATACCAGAAGCAGTAAGCCTCTTTATATCATTTTCTGGGGAGCACAAGCAAGAAAATGTTCTTGCAGTCCTCCTGCAGTCTTAGAGGCAACTGGTTGGTCACTGTGTGAACAGAATTCTGGTCTGATCCAGCTTGTCTCTTCTTACATTGTTATAAATGCATGTCGGAGGTAATGGGTCCAGCATGCTTAGTCACAAGTGACGAGCATGGCCATCATTAGGGTTGCCAACCTCCAGGTACTAGTTGGAGATCTCCTGCTATTACAACTGATCTCCAGCCAATAAAGATCAGTTCACCTGGAGGAAATGGCCGCTTTGGCAATGGGACTCTATGGCATTGAAGTCCCTCCCCTCCCCAAACCCCACCCTCCTCAGGCTCCGCCCCCAAAAACCTCCCTCCAGTGGCGAAGAGAGAGCCGGCAACCCTAGCCATCATGCTTGCTCTGACTCCATCTCTATGTGCACTAGCCTTACCTGCAAATATTTCACATGTAGAGGATAAAATAATACTCGAGAAACCATTTGTGCCAGAAGTGATATTCAGATTGATATAACCCAGCAAATAGGCAGGGTTTTTTTAAAAAGCTTTTAAAGAGTGCTTTTTGCTCACAGCTTTGGTTTAGCCTTGCAAATGTATCGATGTAGAATCAAACTAACAAGGCACTGCTTTAACTATTTACTCATTTCAACATGCATTTTGCATTATCCTAATGGCTCAAGGCAGGAAATAGTATTGCAAACAATAGAAAAATTAATCAGCCACTCTCCTGGGCAATTTAAAGGGTGAGGGAGAGACAAGTGAGAGGAAATAATTGGAAAGACAAATTTGAAATCTGACACCTCTCCCTGTTGCCACCATCTGTAGTTTATTCTGACATGTATCACTGTCATTGGACAAAAGGACATGAGGGAAGAACCCTGCTTCATAGCCACACCGGAACTTCTGAAAGCTCACACAATGAGAGCTCCACAAACCAAGAAATGGCTTTATCCTCAGTTTTCTCTTGCTATGGAATCAAGTTGGTTAGAAATAACACCGTCTCAGCGTATTTCTGTGAAGTATACCCTTTCAAGCCCATTTACTTCCATGGACTTTAAAGAATGTAACTTTGGTCAGGCCTAATGACAGGTGACAAGATTAAGCTTGCTAACCTCCAAGAGTGGCCTAGAGTTCTCCTGGAATTGCAGATGATCTCCTGACAGCAAATATATCACATCCCCTGGAGGAGATGGTGGCAGCAGAGGGCAGACTCTCTATGGCATCACATCCCAGCTGAGTTCCCACCCTTCCCCAAAGGGCCGTAGCTCAGTGGTAAAGCAACTGCTTGGCATACAGAAGGTCCCAGGTTCAATCCCTGGCATCTCCAGTTAAAGGGACTAAGAAAGGAGGTGATGGGAAAGACTTCAGCCTGAGACCCTGTAGAGCTGCTGCCGGTCTGAGTAGACAATACTGACTTTGATGGACCAAGGGTCTGATTCAGTATAAGGCGGCTTCATGTGCTCATGTGTTCATGTGATCCTCCTGTGGCACTGCTCCCATACCTCAAGGAGTTTCCCCAGCTGGTGTTGGCAACCCGAGACAAAATGACGTCTCCCCTGAGATATTATACAAGACTGTGAGTAGTTAGGTTCGTGTTTTTTTTAATCCTCTGTGTCCCCCAGCGGCTATGACTTGTCCCCTACCCCACCCCTAACTTGGGAATTATCTTAGGGATCCCATTTTTTAAAATACAAATGCATTAAAAAAAAAAGGAAATGCTGCCTGGAGATTACTTTGAAAACATGCCAACCACTTTTAAAATTAATTCTAAAAGGAATAAAATTAAAAGAAATATTTCTCATCATTTGCTTTAAAAGAAAACTGAAGAGAAACCTGCCATCTTTAAATTCCATTTGGTTCCATTTGTCTGCCCGCAGTCTGGCTGTGTGGTTTAGAAAGTTCAAGCAGAGTTCAAATTCCAAGGGACCAGGAGAAGGTCAGAAGAATTAGGAGAAATGAAACGGATATCCCAGCTTTTCCAATCTTGACCGTCAAACATCTTACAGAAGATTTTGCTGTCAGGTCTGATTTTCACAGTGTGTCCACCAATCACATTGCTGGCACCATGGCTTCAGAAGGGCTTTCTTAATTCTATATAAGTAACAACTTCCAAAGTTCCTTCTTCCTGTGCTAGTTATTTTTGTTTTGAGCCTAGGCAGTTTTCCTTCATTGGCCCTGCTTGTTCATTAACATTTGTAAGCTAAACCATTTCTCTTGTCAAGAGACACCACACCAGAGAATAAGAAAGCTCACACAGAGATAGATCCCAT